>NC_082663.1:142803148-143428148 GCF_025265405.1 Mesoplodon densirostris
TGCAATTGGGAAGTGGTGCTGTCCAGAGCTGTTCTTTTTCCATATTGGTTTGGTTATTCCAGTCCCTTGAAATTCCATATTAATTTTAGTATCAGCTATCAATTTCTGCAAAAGAGCCAGCTGGGATTTTGATAGGGATTGAATTTAATCTTTAGGTCAATTTGGGGAGTGTTATCATCTTAATAATATTAAATCCCCAATTCATGAACATAGGATGCCTTTTCATTTATTTAGGTCTTTTTAAAAGTCTTTGAACAAAGTTTTATGGTTTTGAATATACAAATCTTACATTTCTTTTGTTAAGTTTATTCCAAAGTGTTTTGTACATTGTTTGATGCTATTGTAAATGGAACTGCTTTCTTAACTTTATTTTCAGAATGTTAATAACTAGTGTATAGAAATACAGTATAGATTTTTGCATATCTTTTATCCTACAATCATGCTGAACTAATAGGATTTAGTAGTGTGTGTGTGTGTGTGTGTGTGTTTCTTGGGATTTTTCTATATACAATATCATGTCATCTGCAAATAGAGAGTTTAACATCTTCTTTTCCAACCTAAATGCCTTTTATTTCTTTTTCTTTCCTAATTGGCCCCATAAGAACCTTCAGTGTGATGTGAATAACATATAAGATGAGGGCAGACATACTTGTCTTGTCCTTGGTCTTAAGGGAAAAGTTTTCACTCTTCCACCATTAAGTATGATGTTAGGGGTAGTCTTTGCATGAATGCTCTTTATCAGGTTTGTAAAGTTTCTTTCCATTCCTAGTTTGCTGAGTTTTTTTTAATCATGAAATTATATTTTGTCAAATTCTTTTTTGTATCTATTGAAAACATGTGGAAAAAAAGAAAACGTGGTATTTGTCCTTTATTTTATTAATACGGTATGTTACATTGATCAATTTTTTTAGATATTAAGCCAACCTTTCAGCTAGAGGTAAGAGTTTAAGACCTTCTCAAGTCTTGCACAGGACTCTTGTGGTCTTCTAGATACCCAGGAATACATTGGAGCTTTTCAAAGCCCCCTGTAGACACCTCATTTCCCAATTTTTTCTTTTAAGTTATTAGCTCACCTCTTGCTTGCCTCAACTGGTATTGCTCCCTTGGGCATAGTGTAAAACAATTACCACTGACTGTGGCAAGTGCCATGGGGTTAGGCTTTCCTCACTAAACAAGCTCTGAACTACCATATGACCCAGCAATTCCACTACTGGGCATATACCCTGAGAAAACCATAATTCAAAAAGAGACATGTATCACAATGTTCATTGCAGCACTATTTACAATAGCCAGAACATGGAAGCAACCTGAGTGCCCACTGACAGATGACTGGATAAAGATGTGGCACATATATACAATGGAATATTATTCAGCCATAAAAAGAAATGAAACTGAGTTATTTGTAGTGAGGTGGATGGACCTAGAGTCTGTCATACAGAGTGAAGTAAGTCAGAAAGAGAAAAACAAATACTGTATGCTAACACATATATACGGAATCTAAAAAAAAAAAAAAAGAAAGAAAAGGTTCTAAAGAACCTAGGGGCAGAACAGGAATAAAGACGTAGACGTAGAGAATGGACTTGAGGACACAGGGAGGGGGAAGGGTAAGCTGGGACGAAGTGAGAGAGTTGCATTGACATATATACACTACCAAATGTAAAATAGCTAGCTAGTGGGAAGCAGCTGCATAGCATGGGAGGATCAGCTCGGTGCTCTGTGACCACCTAGTGGGGTGGGATAGGGAGGGTGGGAAGGAGATGCAAGAGGGAGGGGATATGGGGATATATGTATACATATAGTTGATTCACTTTGTTATACAGCAGAAACTAACACAACATTGTAAAGCAATTATACTCCAATAAACAAACTCTGAGTTAAATAAAGACAAGCTCCGAAAATGAGGCTTTTTCAAGGAGCTGCAAGATAGGTCAAATAGTGACAATTCAATGGTGATGGGTCTTTTGGGGAGCTCTAAACCCATTATGGTTTTCAAAGTTACTGAGCCCCTTGTGAGAGCAGGATGAGAACTGTGCAAGTTATAACACCATAACGTTTACTCCATTTACCAAGATTCAAACATTTTTTCTTAACTAAATGCTGCTTGAATTGTTGCAAGCCTTCGGTTAATTTTTAGACTTCTGAAAAAGTTGATTTTGACCATATTTGCCAGTGCTCTCATTGTTTGTATTTACAGATTTTCAGAAGTCCTTACTCCAACATTTCAAAATGTTCTCCCTGCAGCTGCTTATTTATAAATTAATTCAATTAAATAAAATGAGACATTCAGCTTCTCACTCACACTAGCCATATTTTAAGTGTTCGATAACAACATGAGGCAAATAATGACTGTATTGGATAGTACAAACACAAATGTTTACATCATTGCAGAAAGTTCTCCTAGACAGGACTAGAAGCAGGCAACCAGGAATCGGGGTAGAATTCCAGATACCCTTGTTCATCCCTCGTGTCCTTCCAGGTCTGAGCCTCCCAGCAACCACACTGGAGTAGATGCTCAGTGTAACTGCTCACCATCGGCTCAGAGACTGGACAGAGTTGCCATCTATGAGGAATTCCTGCGGCTGACCAAGAATGGTACCCAGCTGCAGAATTTTATCCTGGACAGGAATAGTGTCCTTGTGGATGGTAAGGCTCCCTGATCATTGGGGCAGAAGTGGGGGCTTCCAATTTCCTCACATGGGGACTTTCCTGGGAATCTGGAGACTTGGGGATGAGTCAGTACTGAACTTTCCCAGGCTGGCAGGAGGTGCATACTCCCACAGATTTTACCCACTACTGAGGGAGAGGAAAGGACATTCAGTGGGATATAGGAGACACTCGCCTTCTCCTAGACTGCACCATGCAATAGAACTTTCTTAGTGAAGGAAATGTTCTATATCTGTGCTATCCAGTGCATAAGCCACGTGAGGTTCTTGAGCATATTAAGAATGGCTATTGTGACTGGCTTTTATGGTTAATGATTTTTAATAGTACTACCAGATTTTTAAAATTTTACTTAATTAAAATTAATTTTAATTTAAAAAGGCACTTGTTGAAGTAAGTCAGAAAGAGAAAAATACCATATGCTAACACATATATATGGAATCTAAAAGAAAAATGGTTCTAATGAACCCAGGGGTAGGACAGGAATAAAGACACAGACATAGAGAATGGACTTGAGGACACGGGGAAGAGGAAGGGTAAGCTGGGACAAAGTGAGAGAGTAGCATTGACATATATACACTACCAAATGTGAAATAGATAGCTGGTGGGAAGCAGCCGCATAGCACAGGGAGATCAGCTCGATGCTTTGTGACCACCTAGAGGGGTGGGATAGGGAGGGTGGGAGGGAGACCCAAGAGGGAGGGGATATGGGGATATATAGCTAATTCACTTTGTTATACAGCAGAAACTAACACAACACTGTAAAGCAATTGTACTCCAATAAAGATGTTAAAAAAATTTTTTTAATTAAAAAAAATTTTTTTTAAGTAAAAACTTAATTAATTAATCACAGCATACGTTTTGTAAACCTGGTTTGAATGGAAGTAAGAATAAACCTCCAAGTGGATGTAGAAAAAAATAAAAAATAAAATAAAATAAAATTAAATTAAATTAAATTAAAAAGGCACTTGTTCCTGCTCGTATCAGGCAGCATATCTTAAGAATCTGCCTGGGGTTGTACGAGCAGGGGGACCTGAAACCCTTTCCCATTGCCCAGTGGGTGCTATGTGTCCCTACCCTCATAGAGTTCGTGTTGTAGTTGGAAATAAGAAGAATAGGCAATTTAAAATTATAAATTATTTGATGTGAACCAGTCCATACTTGGGAGTGGTAATCAGAAGGCTTCCTGGAGGAAGTTACAGTATAGGTGAATCCTGGAAAATAAGCATTAAAAACTCAGTAAAGGAGAAGGGAGAGAATGTATTCATAGCCAGAGAAGAGAGTTTTGAGTGGGAATTTATAAATTTAAAGAGATCCCATGGTCTTGTCAACTGTGATGATCCATTCTTCCCTCCACTAGCATAAGATGGTCCAGCCCATCATCAGTCATCCATTCCCAGAGGTATGATTTGAAATATCACTCTTGTAGTGTGAAAATGGCTTTGTTATTATGTAGCAAAATATCATTTTCCAGTGATGCAAACTAAAATGGAGTGAATCATCATTATGGCTACATGACTTTAATATTTCAATGGAATTATGGGATGATAGAAGGGTAGCAAGTGTTAATAATTTACACATTGGGTATGATACTGTTTTAACTGGATAAATTATATATTGTTATTTCTAGGTGATGGACGTTTATAATGTGGTTCTATTTTTCTGTGTATTTGAAAAGTTTTATTTAAAAAAGTAAAGCACACTCACATGCATTCTCCATTTCATTCAGTTTCAGGGTATTCTCCCAATAGAAACAATGTCTTGACTGAGAATTCGGGTAAGCCTCAAAGACGCTTCAGCCCAGGATGGGGAGGGAATATTTTGATTCTCTGCCTCACTAAAGGGAACCATGTACCCAGGGTATTAGATGATGATGAATGCTGGCCAACCCAGGCTAAGGACTTTGAGGCACAGTAGGGGGAATCAGGAGCCCTAGGGGAATGATAGGAGGTGGCTCACACAAGCACTTGTCTCCCCAGACCTCCCCTTCTGGGCCATCATCCTCATCTGCCTGGCAGGACTCCTGGTGCTCATCACGTGCCTGATCTGCTGTTTCCTGGTTAGCAAGAAAGTGTTGTTGCCTTCTTACTATCAGGTTGTAAGAGCTCTTTATATATTACAAATACCTGTCTTCTGCTGGGGATATGTTTTGCAAATACTTTCTCCTAGTCTGAGTGTAGTTTGCCTTTTCCTTTTCTTAACAACATTAGTCATTAGGGAAATGTAAATGAAAGTCATAATGAGATACCACTACACATGAGAATGGCTAAAATTAAAAAGATGATAACAAGTGTTGGTGAAGATATGAAGCAACTGGACCTCGCATATAGTGCTGGTAAAAAATAACATGGACACATCTTTAAAAGTTACATTGGGGTTAGTAGATGCAAACTATTACATACAGAATGGCTAAACAAGGTCCTACTGTATAGCACAGGGAACTATATCCAATATCCTGAGATTAAACCATAATAGAAAAGAATATAAAAGAATGTATATATGTGTATAACTGAGTCACTTTGCGGTACAGCAGAAATTAACACAACATTGTAAACCAACTATAGTTCAATTAAAAAATAAATTTTAAAAGAAGTTACATACATCTATGCAACCATCCAGTCCTAGGAATTTATCCAAGAGAAATGAAAACATATGTCTATACAAAGACTTGTACACAGATGTTCATAATAATATTTGTACTAGCCAAGACTAAAAACAACCCAGAAGTCCATCAACAGGTGAAGGGATAAACAAACTGTGGTATATCCACACAATTCAATACTATTTAGCAATAGTACTGGATTATTAACACATGCAATGATTAATCTCAAAATAATTATGCTGAACGAAAGAAGTCAGATGAAAAAGAGTACTTATAGTATGATTCCATTTATAAACAAACTCTTGAAAATACTAGCTAATCTCTGAGGCCAGAAATCAGATCAGTGGTTGTCTGGGAATAAGAATGTGTTTGTAAATAGCAGGGGAGGAGGAACTGCAAAAGAACATGAGGACAATTGGGGGGATAATGAGCGTTCCTTATTTCGATTGTGGGGATGGTTCAATAAGTTTATAATCCAAACTTATCAAATCATTCACTTTAAATGTATGCAGTTTACTGTATGTCAGTTATACATCAGTTAAGTTGGGGTGGGGGGAGGAAAACAGAAGATATGAAGGGGATATCAGAGAGAAAATGGTAGAAAAAAAAGAGAGTTAAAAGGAAGAGAGAAGAAGAGAAAGAGGTGAAAGAGGGAGAAAAGAGAGGAAAAGGGCTGGGAGAGAAAATTACGAGAAAAAGAGAAAAAAGGAAGAGAGACACACAGGAACATCAGGTCTCTGTGGCTGTGGGCATGTCCCTCCCCTGTAGCCCCCGATACTTGGCAATGACTGGTCCATTCTGATGCCCTCTGCTCACCCTCACAGGTCACTGTCTCCAGGCAGAAGGAGGAGGAAGACTGCGAGGCTCAGCAACAATGCCTGGGCTATTACCTGCCACACGTGGACCTGAGGAAGCTGCAGTGACATCTGCTTGAGTCCCCTTTTCCCAGTCAGGTTCCAAAGGAGCTTGGCCGGAACAGAAATAAACCACATCGGTCAGACACAACCTCTGGGCCTTTCTTGACTTGGCCCCTACCTGGTTCACACTGCACTGAGATTAAAGTTTTCCCCTTCATTATGTGCTAAAGACAACTGCAACTTCTGTCTTATGTTTTCACACCATATCATCCCTCAGGGACACAAGGATTGGTGAAACAGGCACAGACACTATCAATGAACAAAATCAACATCCCACTTAAGTGTGAGGTTTGCCTACCTAGTCACCCACTACACACGTCTCTCCTCGACTCCTGCGCAGCCATCACCCCATCTCTATTCCTCCATATTCTGCACCCCCTTCCCTGAAGCCCTGACAGTCTCAAGTTCCCCTTGAACTACTTCGTTCTCTGATGTTCAGATTCACCAGGACGTCCAGAAAATCTGCCTTGGTGACTCCTTTCCCTCATCCCAGGTCCTCCAAGGTGGGAAACAGACCAAGAAGGAATGAGTGGGTCTGACATGACTCTGCAGTCAGACTTGGGACTTGGGAGCTGAAATGACTAGGTATCTGGGAAGACTGAATCCCTGAGTAATACCAAACTCTAGAGAGATAGGGTCTGCTTTGGATTTAAAGATTAAAACTCCCTAACAGGCAGTGCGAAGCATCCCAGGCATGAAACAAATACTACAGATGCTCTATTATTGTTTTACTACAGATGCTCTATTATTGTTTAACACCTCGCTCTCAGAAACTATAAATCCCTCAGACAAAAGTAAGTCATGATAAAGAGGATTTGAATAATACAACATGCTTGATGAGGCAAACAGGCAAATAAATCCCAACAAGCAGTGACTTATTGTTAGATTAATGATGCTGAAAACAGTCTCTTTTGATATCATGATACCCCAAATGGCATGTCAATTTTCATGAATCAAATTTTCAACACATAAACATCTTTAAAAATGAGGAAAAGTTTGGTTATCTCATTATATGCAACTCTGAATTAGCATGCAACAACACAAAAATAGAGACCTAGTAGTAGATATCTTATTTGAGAACATAATTATAACAGCTCTTTAATGAAATATTATTTTGGAATCTACTGGGTATTATACAAAAAAGGATAATCCATTGTGAAAAGGTAGGTTTTATTCTGTGATTGTAAGGGCAAAAAAACTAAATAACCCCATAACTTTGATAACTCTCTATTGACTTTAAAATACAAATAAATAACATACATAGAGAGGAAAATGAGATAACAACATGAAGGGGAAAGATCTCCTCTTCTCACCAGAAACCAAATCACTCCCCTCAAAAAGATCACTATCTAGGGAATTCCTTGGCAGTCCAGTGGTTAGGACTCGACGCTTTCACTGCCGTGGGCCCGGGTTTGATCCCTCGTCGGGGAACTAAGATCCCGCAAGCTGAGGGGCCAGCAAAAACCAAACAAACAAATATAAATAGATCACTGTCTATATTTTCTATGCCACGCAAAAGAATTTAATGAAAGAAAAGTATTGGTTTGTTTTAAAGTTTCAAAAGCTCAAAGCAAGAAAAACTTACAGACACTGCAGAGAGTCATTAATAAAGTGCTGTGGTGTACCATTTCATCTGCACCATTTTCTCTTTTTTTTCAACAGTGTTTGTCAGGACATCCTTCTTAGCCCCTCACTTTTTCTGCCTTGATAGCTAGCCTGTCTGCAATCAATGCTATCCTCAGTCTCTCTCTTGCTATCTTCACTTTCCTGTTTCCTGGTATCTTACTCAGTCACCGGAAATTGTTTGCAGAGGAGCTGTGAGATACCCAGACCAGCTCCTGGAATCATCTCTGCCAAATCTGAAGACTGGGCAGGGGTGGGCCTGGGGCTGGAGTTCAGACCACCTGTGAGAACTCCTGGCAGAGATTCACCTGTGCAACTAGTTGCAAGTTTTTGCAAGGCTCTGGCAAGATCCAAAGTACTTAAGGGTTCTCTGGTTCCACTGAAGGCCTGGAATCCATGCAGTCTCTTCTGCCAGAGCACTTGCTGGGGCTTATCCAAGGCTTCCTCCCATTGATGGCATCTGATCTCATTGCCAGGATAGGATGTGATTCTAGTAACCAGCCTCTTGAATATGTACAGACATTCTCAAAGGGATGGATGTGCTTAAGCCACGCTTTGGATTGGTTTCTACAATCACATTGCTTCCTCTGTGAAGTCTTGACCATCAAATTGCTTTACAATGGTGTGTTAGTTTCTGCTTCATAACAAGGTCAATCAGTTATACATATACATATATCCCCACATCTCCTCCCTCTTGGGTCTCCCTCCCGTCATCCCTATCCCACCCCTCTAGGTGGTCACAAAGCACTGAGCTGATCTCCCTGTGCTATGCGGCTGCTTCCCACTGGCTATCTATTTTACATTGGTAGTGTATATAAGTCAATGCTAGTCTCTCACTTCGTCCCAGCTTACCCTTCTCCCTCCCCGTGTCCTTATATATATATTTTTTAAGTGCCAGTGTAGCCATTGCCCGGGGAATTAAAAACTCTTATTCACAACACTGCCATTTTCAGGAAAGATCCAACAGTTGATGTGATTCCCTTTTTTGGAGCCTTCACTGGTGGGTTGTTGCTTTATTTTAGGCATGATAACCCTAAGAAAACTTCCAACGGAATCCCCATTCTGAAGCATAACATATTTCACACTTCCGGTACCCCGTAAAAAACGTTTGCATTGCACTGGAAAGCAGCATCTGGAATAGATCTATTTCCTCTTCTAGTTCATTTTCAAGCCCTATTATCAAAAATCTCTTCTCTAGATGGAGAATGCTACTCTTGGTATGGATTTTACTGGCATTCTTCCCTCAAATTCAGATTTCTCACAAAGACGTTTGTAACAACAGCTGGTCACTGCTATGCCTCAGTGTGATCTGACGTTCACTTTCCAGTTGAAGGCAAAGGAGGGAGACAGAGATGAGGGAGTGAAAAAGAGAGCTGGCTTCCCCAGCCCCCAGAGCTGCTAGACAGTGCTGCTCTGTTCTTCCCTACTGCTGCCTGCACACTGGTCGTTTCTTTCAACTTTCGCTACTGTGTTAAGCATAAAAGAAAATCCAAATCTGTTAGGTATTGCAGGCTCTCTGTTACATGTCTTTACCCACATTTATCTTGCTCCGTTTTTCCACAACCAGGAGAATATAAACACAGAGCTTTTTCTAAACTTTAAAGATTATTAAACACAGGAACTAGATCTACATTTCCAAAAGGAGACTGATATTTCTTCAAAGTCCCAGACCAGGGCTGAGTGTGATACATCATTAACAGTCAGTGATGACAGTGAAATATATATATATTTGACCCTGTTTGGCTGCTTCTGTAGTGGATACTTTATGGGGTGACATGAGCCAACGTGTGACCTGGCAGATGAATGCAAACAGGTTTAATTAGATCAGAGACACAAAGGGCTATTCTCTCCTTTGATAACAAATAAAGCAGCTGTAAGCGCCTACAAGAGCAGGCGAGAAACAAAGGCAGCAAAACAGAACCATAATTGGTCCTTCTCCTAGCTGGCCTATGATTTACCTGTAACCTGGGAAGTGGCAGCTGAAGCAGGAGGGAGACTCAGCTAGAAGCCAGCTACAGAATATGAATTGCTTGGGGATGGGGAGGAGGGAGGTAGCAAAATCTCTGTTTTGTAGCCCAAATTTACTCAACTATTTGTTACACATCACAGAAGGCTGCTAGGTTTTAGCCTGCTGCTCCCAGACCTGGTCCTGATTTCACCAGCTTTGCACGCTAGGAATCCCATAAAATAAATCACCCCCTACTGCCGGATCCCACAGACAGCTCCGCCCGGGTAACGCCACCACAAACCGGCTCTGGCCTTAGTACAGGGCATCCTCCAAGCCCAGGGTGGGAGGGGAAGCGGGTAGGAGGCAATGGCAGGCGACGGTACTCCGATTTTTCTCCACCCCCACGCGCGTCAGAAGCGTCGATTTTTGGATCCAGGTCTAGCAGGTATTGTCAGGCAAGTCAACAGTTTACCCCACTTCAGAAAGGACGAAAGATTGAGCGGGCGGACAGCCCTGCCAAAGGGCTCCTCCCTGCTCCCTCTTCCTCCTGCGTCCAAGATAAGAAGCTCAAGCCAAAGCCTGAGCATTTCTCCAACTCTCCGTTTTCCAAATGGCCCAGGAGCCCAGACAGGGACCACAAGGTGGTGGAGGAGGGAGCGGGAAGGGAGAGGGCAGCAGGTGCTGCAAACAGCTTCGCCTCACATCTCCGCACTCAGCTCGCTCATCAGTGCACCACCGCCTTTCGGTCCTCCTCCTCCCGGCCTGGCGCAGTCTGCGTGGCGTTGCGTTCGCCCTCCTCCAGCTCCGCGGGGTGCAGGTGCTTGGCGAGCTCCCGCAGCGCCGCTGCACGCCCGAAGTGGTCGTTGTGCCGCTTCTCCATAATCAGGTCCTCCAGGCTGTGGAACTCGAGCTCGTGGTTGCGCTGGGCAAAGAGCTGGATCTGCACCCCATAGGGCTGCTGGCCGAAGCGCGCGGCTCGTCGCCGATCTTGAACCCGCGCTGGCCTAGGGGGCACCAATCGGGTGAAGCTCTCGGAGTGGCGTCTGCTCAGCTCACGCTGCGCACCGTGGCGCTGGGGCTCCGCGGCTCGTAGCTGTAGATGGTTCACCACGCGGCTCGCGTCGGGTGGGAGGCTGTTGCTCACCTCCAGCCGATGCAAATGCACCACCTGGAAATTGCCCACGTATACAGTCCAGTGCGGGTACTGCGCCTGCCACACGAACTCCCCCAGGTCGCCAGGTCGGCATTGTTGAGCAGGTTCTCGGGCGTGTACGTGTAGGTGCTCAGCGCCACAGAGCCCACGCAAAGCTCTTCTGGTAGATGCAGTCGTGGCGGTAGAACTCGGAGCGCCCCACCTCGCGCAGCCGCGGGTCGGAGGTCCACGGCGGGGGCAGCGGCTGCGCGTCCCTGCAGTTGGGCCAACAGCCGCCGCCGCCATCCGGCTTCTGGGGCAGCGGCTGCGGCTCCACGGCCTCATTATCATTGGATAAGATGTAGGAGATTCCGATGTGGGGCCCGTCGGGTCGGCTGTGGGAACTTCCTAATAACTTAGGCGGGTCATTTTCTCCGCATGGTTTCCCATCACACTGCGGACGCAAGATCACACCGCCGAGGGAGGAGAAAGCGGAACCGCCACTAGGGTCACTGGCACAGGTCTCCGGACAGGGACTGAGACCACCCGCGAGAGGTGGAGGCCGTGGGGAATTCTGGGGAGGGGGGCGCTGCACCCTGAGACTTCTAGGGGAGTTTGCAAGTGTGGGCTCCGCAGTTCCTCTCCTGGCGCGGTGGCAGCGAGGCTGGGCAGGGGGAAGGGACACACGTCTTGCCCTTTACAGCTACATCGCGCCTCAAGACTTGAAGGTAGGAGGGCACTGCCTGTTCACACCATCCCCTCCCGCCTGCTGGGGCTGCTGCTCCCCCTCAACCTGCTCTCGGGGAGGTGGGGCTCCACAAGAAGGAAGCAGACTTGCTGCCTGCCATTGGCAGCTCCTGCTCAGCCCTGTGAGCAACAAGCACCAGATCAGGAGAGCTGGGGTTGTACGTAGATCCTGCTCCCGGCTTCCCCAGGGGAAGGAAAACAGACTATTAATACAGGGAGGTCTGTTGTTCCTCAGCTAACAAACTGCCTAGAAGGTAACAACTGTATAACTTTCCCCCTCAACCAGATTCAAAATGTACTTTCAAAGGCCAAAGCATTTTTCACGGTGGCCACTCCTGTCCCTCCTCTTGCACACATGCCCGAGGGGCTGGGAGTTCCTGGGTGAGCTACAGACCTCCATCCTCCTGGTAGTTCACGGTGATGCCACCAACTGTCCCCTGTTGTTGCAGGCAAAGATGAACCAACTCTAAAACTAAATGAGGCCTGCAGGATGGGTACCCTCCAGGAAGATACAGTGTAGAAGCCTGTGATATCCATGGTACCTACCAGGGAGAAATGTCTCCTACGTGGCCACGTTGCTGTCCACCTACCCCACTTCCAACACCGCCCAACAGGTACTGGACCAGTGGTTCACTAGGTGAGTGTGGCCCCCTCCTCAGTACAGTGGTGACTCTGCCCACTGCTAGCTGTGTGTTTGAGAATGTGACCAAATGTCTCTGAGCCTCGGTTTGCTCCTCAAAGTGGGGTGGTAGAGGATAAACCTCACAGAGTCCTCCTTGTAGGGACTACTGGATCACCTACGGCAGGTGCCTGTCTGGTGCCTGGCTCTGTAGAAAGGGCTGCTGGACGTGCCGGGGTTGTTCCTCGTTATTATTCTCCCCTCCCCCATGAAAGGCCATCTGCCACACCCCACTGGTCTGTGGCCTTCCTGAGTTTAGAAAAGCACATGGAAAGCAACCTGCTATTCCAATGCAAAGGAGGTTTGAGATTCCATCTTGCTGATCCTGGTCCTTGTCCTTGGTGTGGCCAGAGTAGGGATCTCTGTGGGCAGGATGAGAGGCCCCAGGCCCACTCAGATACCTGGGATGGTTCTGGTTGAAGTTCATTCATTCCACAGTATATATTAAGCATCTACTACATGCAGGCACTTTCTGAGACACTTAACAAACTCAGTGAATGAAGCAGACACAATACCTGGGCCTCAATATAGCAGAAGAGTCACAGTCATACTAGACATCATTTGCAGGTCCTGCCCACTGTACATCACGTGTGATGCCCTCATCTAGATCTGCAAGCACCCTCCCATATTCTAACTGGGATGATGAACAACAGGACCAACTAAAAACCTGAGTGGTGTCTGGGCCCAGAAGAAGGGCCGCCTGTCCCCACAAAACAGATGGTGAGAGTATAGGGGCTGTGTGTAGGGAGTGACTGGCAGAACCTTGGATCTCACACAATCTTTTGATTTCCCTGGGAGGGCTGAGGTCTGGAAGCTTCTGCTTCAGAACAGGAGGAAAGAGAACTGTATATGGGGTCCCAGGTCCCTTGAGAATCAAAGGGGAGGATGCGTTGAGCATCCCCTGAAATAACCATCCCCACCACAGTCCCATCTTGATCTACCTGGCCCCCTCCACATCCACCACTCCTGACACCCACCATCAGGCCCAGGACAGGAGACGTGGGAGACATGTGCTCACAGGTCTGCCTCAATCCTCAGTCCTGACTCCCAGATGCATGGATGACTGAGGTGGGAATGCATATTTGGTCAACAAGCACAACAAGAAAGGCCTCAAAAGATTCAGGCCAATGTTTCCAAGACAATGAAAATTAATCTGTACAGAGGCCAACAAGGTGCTCATTAAGCCCAAAGTAGTCAAATACAAGATGTTAATAAGTGCCAGCCCTAAATTAGACAGTCTCACCCATATCATCCACCCCAGTCTCTGGAAGTATGTTGTTTTTCTTTTCCCATATAGTCAAGAGTACTACACTGTGGCAATCACAGACCATGAATGAGGCCAAGGTCAAAGCCAAGGCCAAGGTCCCAAAAAGTTCCCCCAAAGACTCCAGGAAAAAAGCTTTTGTCTATCAACTTTGAGGATCAAAAATGGTACAAAACTTGGACTACTGCCCACCTGGGCAGGTATCTCCCTATGCAATTTATAGAAATACAATATAAATTCCATCCCCCACCCCCCACTTACCACAAAAGAGAGATAATCATATAGTTTTTACCCTGAAATATGTTAATACAATAAATTATGTTAATATTTAACTGTCCTTGCCGTTATGGAATAAACCCTACTAGATCATGATGTATGTCTTTTAAATACACAGCTGGATTTATTTTGCTAATATTTTATTCAGAATGTTTGCTTCTCTAATCATGTGTTAGAGTGGGCTAATGTTTACAATAGCAAAAAAAAGAAAGAAAACAAACAACATCCATCAGATGGAGAACAACAGAATAAATTATGGTGTAGTATACTATGGAATGTTACTCAGCTTTTTCTTAATTTTGAGAGGTCCATTGACTAACCCAAAGAGATAACCACGATATACTCTTAAATGAATATAGCAAGTTACAAAAAAGTCTATATATGTGTATATATATGCTTATATATTTTTGAGCAAAGAGAAAGATGTCGAAAAATACTCAAAGTGTTGGTTAATGTTGGCTACCCCAAGAAGTACAGTGGAGAAGGGAGAGATCTGAGAGAGGAGGAATATATTAACTTTTTCTTTATTCACCCCTGGTTTGTTTAGTGATTGCAAGCAGAGTATTTCTTTTGTAATTTTTTTTTCAACAAAGGTAGGATGGTGGTGGGGGGAGGAAACACCAGTTACCTATTAAAAGTGATGTCAATTAACATCTGTTGAGAACTAATAAATAGCTACAATTAATACATCCAAAAACGAAAATAGAATAAAATTATCAAAAGCAAGAAGAAGAATCATTATGAAGTTCATTTACCTGAAAATACAAAGCAATCAATCTGGAACCAAAGTTACATAGATGTGGTCTTTCCCAAGTGCTTTAAGCAAGACATCTTCAGAAAGAACTAGTTTTTCATTTACAACTAGCACAAAATTATCAGTTCATGGATATGAGGACAACCAAGGATAAAACAAAGAGAAAACGAGTCAAGTCCATTTAAAGGAAAATATTTAAGGAATAATTGTACCCATCATACATACACAGATTAGCGGAAAAAGGCAAAATATTACAGAAATCATTGACGCTTGGGGAAAAAAATGACATTCTGAATAGTCAGCTTGTCATCTACACTAAAGAAAGAGGGGCAAATTTTTTCCTAGTGTGTTATTTTATATTTTACACCGTAAATAGACAAGTCCTTTTTACTAAATAGATCATAAAGTAAAACCAACCACTTTGACCGATCGCCACATATGAAAAAAATTTAAATGAAAACTTACAAAAAGCTATCAACATGGAGCATGGGGCCGGGTGGGGGGGAGCGATAAAGTTCTCACACTCAGAAAGTTGCAGTTACTCACAAAAGTGAGAAATGTTTGTAAAACTTGAAAATATTTACATAATCGAATTTTTAAAAATTGTCAAAGGGCTCATTGTCTCTAGAAAAGCTGTGGTTTGCTATTTCACCGAGGAGATTAAAATTTAATTTTTGTCAGCTCTGTGGTGGTTAAAGGAGAATAGTACACAAAGAAATGCGTACTAGGAGTCTGCCCAAAAGAATTTTTCTCCTAAAAGTTTTTGACTAAGTTTACGGTTATTCAAGTACTCTTTCTCTCAGCTCTTATCAAATCCTTCATAAAAGAAAATTTCAGGACACAAAATAAATCAGTAGCCGAATCGCCATGGGCTCCGTTGGCTGCCCACTTCGCCGTCTCCCGCTCGCCCCGTCCCTCTCCCTGAAGCTCAGGCGCTGGAGACGAACGCCCCCCTTCCCGAAGCCACCTTTCCCGCCCGGCTCGCCAGTCTCTTACCTGCCGCTACGAGATGCTCCTGGCACGTGGGGGTCAAGACCCAGGCCCCGGGGTCTCCTGTGAGGCCGACGCCGCCCGCCGGCCCGCAATTCCCCGAGCACCTCGCCGCGCTCCGCTGCCTGCGGTGAAACTGCGCCCGGCAAAGCGCGGCGGCCCTCTCCTGTCAGCGGCCGCCTCACAAACACCGGCTCTCCGCCTCAACTCGGCGTCAGCTCTCAGCCCTGAAGCGAGCGCTCAGCTGGGACGCGAACGCGGCCGGGGGCGGGGCCGCGCGGAGCATGCGCGGAGGGCGAGGCCGGAGGCCGTAAGGGCGACCCCTGACCTGCGCTCAGAGAGCTCTCAGCTTCCCCTGCGGGGTGGTTGGGTATCACTGGTCCGCGTCGCCAGAGCCCAATTGAGCGGCACCCGGGAACCCGCAGCTCCCGGCCTCCCGGTGGCGCCGCCTTCGCGACGGGGCCGTCGCACCTCCAAAGAACGGGCAACTCTGCCCTCTCCACAGTTTGTGGGTGATGAGCAGCTTCGAGAGAGAACGGAGACCGAACCCTTCTCTGCGCGGAGAAGGTGAACCCTGGCCCTGCCGCCCTGTGAGGTTTGGGCATTCCTCTTTTCCTCAGGGGCCTCTGACTGGCGGGGTCCTTGGTATTTTGTGAGGAAGAAGAAGGGGAATTCAATAGCTCTCCAGACCCTAGATAGTTCAGCTCTGCCCCCAGGGGTGAGGTCGCGCTGGGTGATGCTGTTGTCACGTGCGCCCATTTCTGGGCCAGTCCTCCTGCTTTGAGGGCCGGAACGTTCCTTTAGATGCCTCCCCTCCCCCACCTCAGTCACCTCACACGCACAGGTGAGTCATTGGTCGTTATAAATGTCAGTTATTCTTTCCTTGATGCTGAGCTGTAATCTGTAGACTGCTTGAAACGCCACAGTTGGGCTGAGGTGGGAATCGGGGATGAGGTGCAAAAAGCAGCCCTGGGGGGTGGGGTGGGGAGGGAAGAGAGAGAAGGCCGACTGTGTTGTCTAAAATCACCGCTGAAATTCACCAACGCCAGCCTGAGAGCCTGAGGTGAAGCTGTGACACTCCTCCTGTCACTGCCAGGTTGGACAAGAAAGTAATGCGGTTTTGAGAGCTAGTCAGCAAGGCACATAAAGCCCCTATGTTAAAGCCTCCTTGAAGGTCCTATTTTCCCCATTTGCCTCCACCTAGATCCTCTTCCCTTTGACTCTTCTTTCCCTTGCATCATAGAAGAGCAAGCCAACTGTGGAAGATATCTGGACATACGTTTTCCTCATGGGCTGTAAGATGAAGCAAAGCAATCACTGTCACATACTCTTTCTGGTTAGTCTTTACTTCCATCAACTGAGACGACCTTTTGTGGTCATCTGGCCCCTAATGAGAAGCCGTGATTGGAAATAGATAAGCCAAATTACTTCAGTCAAGCAACCTGGTGTCCCTGGTGTTTCTAAGAGAGGTTGGTTTGGTAAATCCTTTGAATCTACTTCAGGACTTTTTTTTTCCCCCCAAAGTTAGTATGAATTTCAGAATAATACAGGAGATTGAATATGAAACCGTTTCCAAAAGCTAGTCTCTACAGTGAGTGCTTGAAAAGTTAGAACTAGAGCAGCTTTGAATACTACGGCTAAAATGGCAGGGTGAAGGATTGGTAGATGGAATTTTGGGGTGATAACTCCAAAAAGTTAGATTACTCTAAAACGGATCTGTCTATGGTGATGGAGGTAGAGTAGTGATTACTCTGGGGGAACTGACCTGAGAGGGGGCAGGAGGGAGCCTTCTGGGTTAATGGAAATGGTCAATATCTTGATGTGGTTAATGATTACAAAGGTTAACATAAGTGCAAAAAGATTTGTGTGCTTTACTGCGTATCAATTCTAAAACTTTTTTTAAAAATTTTATACACACAAAGAGGCATTACAGCATGATCATGATTGGAATCTGGAAACTTGGGTTTGAATCTCAGTGTCACTCACCAATTACCAGCTATGTGAACTTGAGCAAGTCTCTGAGCCTTCTTTTTTTCATCTATCTAATAATATGGGTGATGTTACCTCACAGGATGGTTGTAAGGATCAAATCAAATTATGTTTGCAAAATACTTGGCACTAAGCCTGCTAAATAATAAGTGCCCGGGAAACAGTAGCCATTGTTACATTATTTTTCTTACACTCACATTTACTTTACTCCTCTGGTCTTTTAAATTTATTTTAAATATTACTTTGTACCACTGAACTAATGATATTCCTTTCCCCCACAATAACAAAAGGCCGTCAGAAGTGTCAAGTGTTGGTTTTCAAACTAGTTCAGGTGGCAGGACTTAGAAATTCGGGTAGTCATTGTGGAACCCTATGAAATGTTGATGGATTTAATTCTTCCACATGGACTTGACACAAATTGACTAACATTAAATTTGGCTATATTTTGTTTATGCAGATCTCCCACATATTAAAAAATGTATTTTAAGAAATAATATGTCTGCCTTTTCCCTTTTTTTAAATTTACTGAAGTATAGTTGATTTTGCTTTTTTCCTTTAAAATTTGTTGGCAACTCTTCACGAGATAGAAAGTATCAAACATTTAAGAACAATTCACAAAATGCAAACCTTTAAATCCATTCTTCCTGAAAATTAAGAAACCACTGTTAATTGTTCAGTTTTAGCAGCAGAGCTCCTTAGTAGGCAAAAGCAACAGGCAAAAAGCACATCTGTTTGTCTGGCACAGACACTTTTAGGCACAGACCTCTTCCTCAGTTCTCTACAGAGTTTGAAAGTACTTGGTATTGACAATGTAAATTCTGTAAAAGACATTTCCACTGGGAAAGGGGGGGAAATTAAGTTCCATTTGGAACTTTCTACAGGTGGAACCCTAGTTTATTTCCAACCCATTCCCTCCTAGTTTATTCATATACTCCTGAACACATATACAAAAGTTGATTATGAAAAAAATTAAATGCACAGTATATCACGAGAGCATTTTTCCCCGAGAGCGCTGAAAATCACTATTCAATTCCTAATTGCAACTCACCTTTAAGATCTGATCTTTGAAAAAGTACTTCCAGCTTGTATTATATTTTCTGATTTTGTCCTAATTAGAGTCACTGCTTTGTATATAGTTAATGACTCCATCTTTGCTCAGTTGTATTAAGTTTAAGAAAACTATGTTTCTTATTACTAGTATCAGCATTTCCATTTTCTATTCATATTTATAAATGGTGATAAAAATGTAATGAAATGTTCAAACAGTCATATAAACAAATACCCATAAATGAAGATGCTGCCAAAAATAAACTCTTGACTGGTAGGCTGTGCCATTGTGTAAGAGCTTAAAACGTTCATTCACCAGCAAATGCAAGTATGTCACAATTCCATGTATTAAAAGATGACTAAGGAATGGCATTGTAAAAGAAACTTTAAGTTGATCTAAAGTTGAAACCACAAACATTGATGACCACCTATTTTGCACTCATTGTTGACACATTTTTTCAAAGACAATATACTAAAGAAATTACAATTCTGTCGTCATCAAGGGTATTTACTGTACCCAAATACAAATATGACACCACTGACCCACCACTAATAAGAAGTTTGAGTCGATTCTCCAGTATTGTATGGGTTTTATTGAGCCTGCAGATCCCCTTACTCAAAGCACATAAGTACTTACTTACAAGGGAGTTAAATATTAGGAGGAGCCATTGGCACCAAAGGGAGCATGACTGGCCTTTACAGAGAATGACCACACAATCATGGTTTGGTACCATAGCCCTTATCAAGTAGCAATGAGTAAAGGGAAGAATACAATAGAGTTGTGTAAACTGTCTTTATTTTCTTTCACATAATGGAATACCCCTAATTTCTTTGAATCCAAAATGGCTTCAGACAAGAGATGAATTTTTAAAAAATATAATGGAATTATAGCTTTGTTGATGTGAAATGTAAAGAGTTTTCAATTATTTTTTTAAAAAAAGAGGTGAGAGGAAGAAAAGTGAGGGGAAATAAAGGTTTCAATTGGACTTTATCCAACACATCTGAAGCCCATGTCACAGTTTCTCTAGGTTGAGTGAACCAAGCCTGATGCACAGTATGAAAGGAACAAAAAAGGAAGTCAAGAGTCAGAATTCAGCAGAAGAAAGGGAGCGGGGCATTTTCATGTTACGTTGCCAACCTAGTAATTGTAATGAAACTTCATTCAGGTGTAACTTGGCTATCGGAGAATCTCATCTATCTAAAGTACAGCAAAGAACCAAGGAAATAAAAGAGATGGAAAAAGACCTCTTCAGAAATAAAACAGAGATCACCAAAGTCCATGCCCTAAAGATCAAGCCCATTACTCCTAGAGATTCATCAAAGCCCTTTCTCATAGGTTATTAATCTTTACTTGGATTCGATTTTAAAGGACCTGGCAGTCTGGTTTCCAAACTCATAAAAAATTAAAATTGGTAAACTAGAAGTGGGAGGAGAAACTATCCCATGTGGGCATGCAGATGGCAGTAAGAAGACTGGAAGTCTATAAGCAGGACAGAGATTTTAAAAAGGCATAAAAATTGACTTAATGATCAAAAACCACCGCAATTTAGTGTCTTTAGCCTAGGAGGAAAGAGTCCTACACCTCTATAGGCCTTGTGGAAGAAACATTAAAATCTGATTCAATATTAACCTTTAGTAATCAAGAAAATTAAATTATATTCAGTATACAGACATTTTCTGAATTATGCAGCACTCAACTTTATGTAAATAGCTCTATAAGGCACACAATAAATTTTTGAAATTTTGAAGATGATTTTATATGACACTGAGAAATACAAAGAAGTCAAGTGTATGTTAATGGTTAAATAAATTATGACATGAAAATTTAATGGGCAATTATGAAATCATAAAAACTATTAGTGAAGAAATTTGTATGACACATGAAGTTAAAAAAACAGGACACAGAATTGTATATGCAGCATAATCTTAATAATGTGTAAAATACATAGAAAGATCATCTTTTGATCTCATTAATAACAGCCACAGAAAAAAATTTTTAAACCTCAGAACAAACTCTATGTGTAATACACACACAAGAAAAACTATAAATATTCACTGAAGGAAACTTTAAAAACTGCGTAAATGAAAAGGCATACCACATTCCCTAATGGGAAGACTTGATCTGGTAAAGGTGCCATTTTACCCAAATAGTTTACAAATTCAATGTAATTCCAATCAAAATTACAATAGGATTTTTAACAAAATTGATATGCTAATGCTAAAACTCATCTGGAAGAATACATACTTAAGAAGAGCTAGACATTTTTTAAGCATACTGAGGGGCCTCTAACTACCAGGTATCAAAATATACAATCACAGTCATTAAAGGATGATATTGGGTCACAAACAGAAAAAAAAGATTAACAGAAGAGAAAAGATCATCAGCTACTGACACAAAATTGTGGATAGCATTTCAAATAATTGAGAATAGGTGTTGGGACGACTGGTTATCCATTAAAAAAAACAGCTGGGCTTCCCTGGTGGCGCAGTGGTTGACAGTCTGCCTGCCGATGCAGGGGACAGGGGTTCGTGCCCCGGTCCGGGAAGATCCCTCGTGCCGCAGAGCGGCTGGGCCCGTGAGCCATGGCCGCTGAGCCTGCGTGTCCGGAGCCTGTGCTCCGCAACGGGAGAGGCCACAACAGTGAGAGGCCCGCGTACCGCAAAAAAAAAAAAAAAAAAGTAAAAATAAAGTTTCAAATCATAACAATGACCAATATTTCCCTCTTCTTACTAATATGACTGACTGGGGCTTCTCATGAATTAAATTTAATTCCATCAAACTGTTTTGGCCTTTGAGAAAACAAAGTTTACAATTACCAATGATAGGAGAAAGGTTAGCCCTCAAAGCATTCAATATACAAAAAATTCTTGATGTCTTCAATAGCAATCAAATCATATAACATAAGCCAAAATCCTGAACACAACGTCTTAGACTGCTCTGCCATCCTGACTGCCTCAAAATCCTACAGAAGTCCAAAGTACCCTTTATGATACACTTCATGGTCACGTGTACCTTGCGGTCATTCTTATTATCAGAATTCATTACCCTCCTCTCTTTGCTACAGGTGTAATCATGAAGGTCACTGGCAAGTGGGCACTGAAAAAACATAATTTAAGTTTGGGGTATTAATTATGAGTGAGAAATTAGTTTCATATTAGATATTAAAAAATAAAATATGCCTGAGGAAAAATTACCTGAACTTTTATGGAAATGATAACACTGACTCATAATTTATAAAGACGAAATGAAGAAAACCTCAAAGTTTATTTGAAAATCCACAATTATAATGGGACTTTTTAATATATCCTCTCAGGAAATAAAAAACATGTGACAGCTTAGAAAAGAGTTAATAATATATTTCAATGAAAGAAATACAGAAGGTTTCCTTTGACAAAAAAATGCACACACATATTTGAAAACATTGAGACATAAATTCAGCTACAAGGAATAGGAGACACCCACGACCTTGCTGACATGAGGAAGGTGCTTATTCTCACATGGAAGGACCAGGTGAAGGCAGCCAGTGCACAGTGCAGCAGAGAAACACTCTCCCATGTCATTCTTTTCTGGCTGCACCTTAGTAAATGCAAATATTCTCACTAGCACTAATAAAAGCATAAGGCGTTTCCTGTGCAAATTAGACCTTATATGGATATAAGTAGAGAAGAGGGGAATCAGATAATACTTCCAAGCGTGAAAGTCTGAATTAGTCTCCTGAGAGACAAAAAAGAACTTACCAAAAAATCCAAACTTTAATGGATCTTTGATGTGGATCTTGGAAAGACATCAGTGGAAACCCACAGCTCTACAAAAATGGAAATCAAACAGTTGGTGGTGGTTTTGAGGATACTCTTGTTGATTAGAAGGTCAGCAATCCAGAAAATAGGCTGGAAGATGGTATCCTTGAAGTTCCTATATGTATCAGTCTCTCTACCTGTATGGTGGCTCCAAACTCTGACTAATGCCATGTTCGCTTCTGCCTTCCAAATCCTATGCAAGTGAGGCTGTTGGTGAGTTCCAACATGGAGCCATAAGGGGGATGGATTCTGTAAACTCTAGTTCCTAACATTATCCACAGGGAGGATATCTCCAATTTTACATTTTTTTGGTCCTATCTCTCTTCTTAAATCAAACTCTATTCACCAAATACCAGTCAGAATAAAGGACAAAAAGCAAAGGCCCAAATATGAAAATAATTATTCACATGAAACTATATTCTTTCATAAACTTGACACACACAAAAAATTTGTTCCAACTGTTTATTCGTACGGAAAGTGGAAAAAGGCTCAGATACCCATCACCCCTGAAGAGGAGCTTTGTCAGTAACAAAGGTGGAATATATATACTGAACTAGGGATATCTAGAAACCACCACAAAGCCAGTAGGAAAAACCAAACTATCATTTTTCAGTGGTCCTTTAACACAGAATAAAACATTATTTAAAAATTAACCTAATTGCTTATTAGAAACACACTTTAATTCATGCATGGATCCAACAGCCTCAAAACTGAGAGGAAATATTAATTTAAGAAAAAATGACTACCTATTACTCATATGTACTATTGTTGAAAACAACTTGCAGAATTATCTCACTTCAATATTCATTTCTAAAAACCGGTAGAAATCCACAGTCCAGTGATGCACTTCAAGGAAAAGGTTTGATAAACATTATTTACAACATTAATAACAAGTCTTTCATGCTGAAAGTTTTCTAGAACATTATACATAAACCAATTTCCGTCAAACTTGGTCATGTTACTTACATTTTTTCTTCTTTTCTGTAGGAGCTTTCATATGTAAGAATGTGGGCCCATGAAGACTTACCATGCTGTTTAACTTTTGTTTTATGGTTTTTTTGGCCACGCCATGCAGCATGAGGGATCTTAGTTCCCCAACCGGGGATTGAACCTACAGCCCCTGCATTGGAAGCACACGGAGTCTTAACCAATGGACTGCCAGGGAAGTCCCTTACCATGCTGTTTACATTCAGGATTATCCAGTGAGTCTTTTTGTGCCTTCTGAAGGAATTAAGATGACTGTAGGCTTTCCCACATTCTTCACATTTATATGGTTCTCTCCACTGTGCAGTCTCACATGTCTTAGACAGTTTGAGTGACAAATGAAGGCTTTTCCACATTCACTACATTTATATGGTTTCTCTCCAGTGTGAATTTTTTCATGTGTGTGAAAGGAATGGTAATAACTAAAGGCTTTACCACAATGTTTACATTCATAGGGTTTCTCTCCAGTATGAGTTTTTTCATGTGTTTGTAAGGAATAGTAATAACTGAAGGCTTTACCACATTGTTGACATTCATAGGGTTTCTCTCCAGTATGAGTTTTTTCATGTTTGCGAAGGTAACTGGGACACACAAATGCTTTATTACACTGTTTACATTCATAGGGTTTCTCTCCAGTGTGCATTTTCACGTGCCTTCGATAGTTTGTGTGACAAATGAAGGCTTTCCCACATTCCTTACATTCATAAGGTTTCTCTCCACTGTGAGTTCTTTCATGTTTTCGAAGAGAACTGGGACAGCTGAATGCTTTACTACATTCTTTACATTCATACGGTTTTTCTCCAGTGTGATTTCTTACATGTACTTGGAAACCTCTTTGAG
This sequence comes from Mesoplodon densirostris, assembly GCF_025265405.1. Taxonomy (NCBI): domain Eukaryota; kingdom Metazoa; phylum Chordata; class Mammalia; order Artiodactyla; family Ziphiidae; genus Mesoplodon; species Mesoplodon densirostris. Next base: position 142,827,400 of record NC_082663.1, read on the forward strand.
AACTGAAATCTTTACCACATTGTTTACATTCATAGGGTTTTTCTCCTGTGTGAGTCCTTTCATGTGTTTGAAAGGAATTGTAATATCTGTAAGTTTTCCCACATTCCTTACATTCATAGGGTCTCTCTCCAGTATGAGCCCTTTTGTGTATTTTCAAGGAACTATAATAACTGAAGGCTTTACCACATTGTTTACATTCATAGGGTTTCTCTCCAGTATGAGTTCTTTCATGTATTTGTAAGAATCTGTAATCTCTGTAAGCTTTACCACAATATTTACAATCATAGTGTTTCTCTTCAGTGTGAGTTCTTTCATGTTTTCGAAGGTAACTGAGAAAGCTGAATGCTTTACTACATTTTTTACATTCATAGGGTTTTTCTCCAGTATGATTTCTTTCATGTACCTGGAAGTCTACGTGAGAACAGAAAGCTTTACCACATTGCTTACATTCATAGGGTTTCACCTCAGTATGAAATCTTTCATGTTTCCGAAGAGAACCAGGACAAATGAAAACATTACTACATTTTTTACATTCAAACGGTTTCTCTTCTGTGTGAGTCCTTAAATGTGTTTGAAAATTTTGATGGTATCTATAGGCTTTTCCACATTGTATACATTGATAGGATTTTTCTCCAGTGTGGGTTCTTTCATGTATTTGAAGAGAATTTGAAGAAATAAAGGTTTTGCCACATTCCTTACATTTATGAGGAGAATTTCCAGGGTGCGTTACTTTGTGTCTTTGAAAACTCCTGAGCCACGTGAAGGTTTTCCCACATTCCATACATTTATAGGTTTTCTTTCCATTGTGATTTCCTTCATGTTTTTCAAAATACTGGAGATAATGGAAGACTTCCCCATGTTCCTTACATTTATATGGCTTCTCTCCATATTTCTGATATTCATATGGTTTATGTCCAGTGTGACATCTCACGTGTCTATTAAGGGATGAATGATGCATGAAGACTTTTCCACATGCACTGCATTCATGTGGTTTCACTCCAGCAGTTTTCTTGTTCAGACTGAGATTTGAAATAAAGCAGAAGTTTTCTCCACATTGACTACCCTCTTTATTTTCACAGAGTCTTCCTACCACATGATTTCTGTAAAATAGGAGAAGCACATTATCAATGATTTCTTTATTAATGATTTTATATTTATTAGAATACTTGAACTACATTTTTATGATTTACCTCCAAAGTGTAGATTTCCTGCCTTGCCTAAATTATCTGGAATTGAATATACTGAATGCCCTGCAAGGGGACTTCACCCTTGCTATCATCAAAACAGTGATATTCATACATAGGGTTTATTAATACTGTTTCCAAAGTGAACTATTTTGCAAACACTGAAAATGTATGTCATATATAAGAGGGTATTTTGGTGAAAATCTTCTAAGAATAAATACATTTGAAGTCAGGCTTATTTCTTTTGTTTGCTTGTTTTAAAAATTTCATAATATACCAGGACTTTGATATGAGAGTACTTTCTATTGTGAGAGAGACTCACCTTGGTTTTCTCCTCTGATTTTTGTACTGATCTTCAATGTCATGATCTTCCCATTTCCTCCCTAAAATGCAAACCCAGAAAAATGACTCCAAAATATTAGGAATTATATAAAAATTATTAGATTCTAGTTGTATAATAAGCTGTGACCATGCCTAGCTTATTTACCAATGTGCTCCCTTTCCACATTCTACATGAACAATGTTCATGGGCAGGAAAACTTGTTCTCTGACAAAGTAAAGGAAAGTTGCCATCCTTACCTACTGAGGCCAGGTTCCTCAAGGTTTCCCGCATCACATCTCTATAGAGTTTCTTCTGTGAAAAATTCAGTAAAGCCCATTCCTCGAGGGTGAAGTTCACAGCCACATCCTCAAAAATCACTGAGTCCTAAAACATACCAAATATGTGTATGGTAGGATGAGTAAGACTGACAGCATTGGACACCTATACTCCATTTATAGGCAGGTTATGTATGATTCTGCTATTTCCAAACCTTTATTCTATGACTTGATCATCAGAAACTCTCTGTCCACACTTACTTCCTCATAAATTTAACAGCATCATGAACACATGGATATTACACACTTTTATAGTGATCATATTACATCTTATTGCTCTCTAATGGCAGGGTCTAGAGTATGTTGGGAAATGACACAATGCTATATAAATGAAACAAAGGTTATAATTTTAAGACCATTCATTCCCTGTGAGAAAACCTTTCATCTCCTTCTTTATTACCTACTGTTCACAGCACTCCATGAAGCAGATCTACATGAGGTTTCAATGAATAAAAACATGGTAGAGGCTTCCCTGGTGGCGCAGTGGTTGAGAGTCCACCTCCCGATGCAGGGGGCACAGGTTCGTGCCCCGGTCCAGGAGGATCCCACATGCCGCGGAGCGGCTGGGCCCGTGAGCCATGGCCGCTGAGCCTGCACTTCCGGAGCCTGTGCTCCGCAACGGGAGAGGCCACAACAATGAGAGGCCCGTGTACCGCAAAAAAAAAAAAAAAAAAAAAAAACATGGTAAAGAACTAGAGGGTTTCCCTTCTGTTTTCATCACCAAATATGAGATTCCAGGAGGCCTGTGGAAAGCAAACTTTTAACAAAGCCTAGCTGGCCATATAGTTCTAGGTACTCCAGGCCATTAGAAATAATCAGATGCAGCTGGTTGAATGCAAATATTCTGTGGAGAATATTACTTTTAACTTGTATAATATTCACCACAGATGCAATTCTTCCTCTCTCTCTGTTCTATTTGATGGGCTAGAAAGTAATTTGGATCTTAGAGCTCAGACATGAAGAAGACTTGACAACTTAGATTACAAAATCCGTATACTCATGTGCCTCAGGGCAGCTTCTAGCCAACTTTTGGCAAACATAGACACAGACACTCAATCAAGAATATGCAAGAGGGGCATTTCCCTGGTGGCGCAGTGGTTAAGAATCTGCCTGCCGATGCAAGGGACACGGGTTCGAGCCCTGGTCCAGGAAGATCCCACATGCCGCGGAGCAACTAAGCCCGTGCGCCACAACTACTAAGCCTGAGCTCTAGAGCCCGCGTGCTACACCTACTGAAGCCTGCACGCCTAGAGCCCGTGCTCCAGAACAAGAGAAGCCACCGCAATGAGAAGCCCACACACTGCAACAAAGAGTAGCCCCTGCTCCCCGCAACTAGAGAAAGCCTGCACACAGCATCGAAGACCCAACACAGCCTAAAATAAATAAATAAATATTTAATAAATAAATAAAATACCGGAAAGCTCTTCCCGGCAGAACCATTAGAGTCTATCCTGAGCTTTGCTGTCCTTGAGGAACAGGTTAAGAGCTGCAGATTGCACAGAGTTCACTGAAGACCACAATGGTTTAATGCTGAATTTCCCCATGATTATAAAATATGTATACGTGTCAGCAGTGCTTTTTTCCCCCAAAAAAATAAAATCTCCAGTCTCCAATCAGGAGGAAGTGTTTCCCGACCAGCCACTCCAGAAGCTGCCCAGCCAATTTCTGTCATTTCTAAGATCCTCATGGAAGAAAGGATCATGATACCTCAACCCCTGAGCATAAGAATCCCTCAGCTCAAAACAACACACACTCCCAAGAGGTGAAAGGATTTATTCCTCTATAAATTTTGTTTCTGGGTAGAGTAAGGCAGGCCTCTCAAGAGGGCATGAAACAGCTAGAGAGAGCAAGGAAAGGCATGTGGAGTTGTCCTTTTATTAACTTGCTATAATATTCACACACAAATTTTTGTCCAAACATAAATTTCCATTTTTCACAAGCACATACCTAAATATCAGTTGATAGATAATATGGTAATTCCAGGTTTAATTTTTAAGGAACTTACTGTTTCCAAGTGGCTGTACCATTTGTGGAATGAAATATTAAACTGTTGACAGAAAAAAACTCACCTAACTACAATTGTGTGTTGAACAAAATTATCCTTTAAAAGTAAGGGAGAATTCAAGATTTCTGAGACAAAAAATATTGAGGGAATCTGTCACCAGTACACCTACTTTGCAAGAAATCTTAAGGCAGATTCTTCAAAAGGAAGGAAAGTGATAAAGAAAGGGAGACTGTTTGAGAAGGAATAAAATGAAGGGAAAATCATATCACTTTAAAAATTTAATTAATCTGACAGATAACACTTTGTTCAACATAATACTAGCAACAACGGTTTTGGTTATTATGCTTATGGATAAGTGAAATGAATGACAGCAATTTACAAGGGCCAGGAAGGGAGGAATTTACACAACCAGTGAAGTGGTCAGTCTTACTTGAAAGAGGACATGGGTTAATTGTAAATGTATTCTGCATATTCAAGGGAAACCAGTAAAAAAGTTTAAGAAGTGTAATCGATATGCTAAGAGAAAAGAATAAATGGAGTCAAGTAATATGCTCAAAGCTAGAGAAGGCAGAAAAAAAGTTAGGAGACAAAACAGAAACAAAGAACAAGGGCAAAAAAGAGAAAACACAAAAAATTATGGTAGATATTAATCCAACTATGTCAATAATCACTTTAAAAGTCAACTGTCTAAATACAACAACCGAAAGACAGATACTGACACAGTGGATTAAAAAAACACTCAATTATATGCTGTTTGTAATATAACTATGTTAACAATAAATCAATTAAGACTCAGATGAAAAGATATCTCATGTTAACATTAAAAGACAGCTAGAATATCTATATTACTTTCAGACAAAGCACAGGGATAAAGGGGGGCATTACATAATGATAAAGGGGTCAAGTCTAAGGAGACAGAGCAATCCTTCCTGCTATGTGCATAATAATACAGTGACAAGTTATATCAGGGAAAAATGGATAGAACTACCAGGAAAAACAGGTAAATCCACTAATATAGGTGGAGACCTCAACTCCCCTCTATTAATAATTAAGAGAACCAGCAGTTTACCAAGAAAAACAGAAAAGCCAGAGTTTAACTGAACAGTGCCCTTACACAACTGGATTTAATTGAAAACTATGGAATACATCATCAAAGAACAGCAGAACACACATTCTTAACAAATTCACATGGAAAAGTGATGAGATAGAACACAAACCAGAACAGGAAACACACCTTACCAAATCTGAAAGAAGAGAAATCATACAAAATATGCTTTCCAACCACAAAGGCATTAACATAGACATTAATAACAAAGATATTAGGAAACCCTCAAATACTTCAAGATTAAACAATACATTTCTAAGTAACTCATGGATCAAAGAAGTCTAAAGAGCAATTAAAACTTATTTTGAACTAAATGAAAATGCTACAATTTACCAAAATTTGTGGGATTCACCAAAAACTACCTAGAGGGAAATTTATAGCATTGAAGGCATATAATTGAAAAAGAGATCTGTGATCAGTGAGTAAGCCTCTATCTTATAAACTAGAAAAAGAAGAGCAAATTAAAGTACAAAAGGAGAGACTTCCCTGGTGGCGCAGTGGTTAAGAATCCACCTGCCAATGCAGGGGACACGGGTTCAAGCCCTGGTCCGGGAAGATCCCACATGACACGGAGCAACTAAGCCCATGCGCCACAACTACTGAGCCTGCGCTCTAGAACCTGCAAGCCACAACTACTGAGCCCGCATGCCACCACTACTGAAGCCCGTGCGCCTAGAGCCCATGAGCCACAACAAAGAGAAGCCAACGCAATGAGAAGCCCACACACTACAGTGAAGAGTGGCCCCCGCTCACAACTAGAGAAAGCCCACACACAGCAACAAAGACCCAATGCAGCCAAAAATAAATAAAAATAATTTTTAAAAATAATAATAAATAAATAAGTAACCTATTTAACAAAATAAAGTACAAAAAGAGAAGTAATAAAAATTAGAAAAGAAATCAACAATATGAGAAATCAATTGAGAAAAATCAGTAAAACCAAAAGCTGGTTCTTTTAAAAGATTAATAAAATGGACATACATCTATACAAGCTGAGAAAAAAAAGATACTAATATCAAGAATGAAAGGAGGGCTTCCCTGGTGGCGCAGTGGTTGAGCGTCCGCCTGCCGATGCAGGGGACACGGGTTCATGCCCCGGTCCGGGAAGATCCCACATGCCGCGGAGCGGCTGGGCCCGTGAGCCATGGCCACTAAGCCTGTGCATCCGGAGCCTGTGCTCCACAACGGGAGAGGCCACAACAGTGAGAGGCCCGTGTACCACAAAAAAAAAAAAAAAAAAAAAAAAAAAAAAAGAGTGAAAGGAGAGGAAATCTGACAAAATTCAAAATCCATTTATGACAGCAAACTAGAAATAGCGGGAAATTTCCTCATCCTGAGAAAGATCATCTACAAGAAACCCGCAGTTAACATGATACCTCCTGGTGAGAAAAAAGATGCTTTCCTGGTAAGATCAGGAAGAAGGCAATGATGTTCATTCTCACCAGTATTGATCAAAACTGTACTGAAGCTGTATTGATCAAAACAAAGAAAGAGAAAGGTATACAGAATGGTAAGTAAAAAATAAAACTGTCTTTGTTGCACACAACATGATCATCTAAAAATCAACAATAATAAAGAAACCCCATGAACTAACACATGAGTAGATAAAGGTTTAAGGATAAATGGTTAATACACTAAAGTCAATATTTTCTTATAGATCCAAACAAATACACTCAACTGATCTTTGACAAATGATCAAATGCAATTCAAGGAGAAAACACAGTATATTCAACAAATAGTGCCAGGAAAACTCAACATGCATATACAAAAAAACCCCACAACTCTACATATGGATCTTATACCTTTCACAAAAATTAACTCAAAATGGATCCCAGATCTAATGTAAAACGCAAAATTACTAGAAGATAACATAGGAGAAAATGTAGGCAACCTTGGATTTGGTGAAGAATTTTTAGATAAAACACCAAAAGCAAGATCAATGAGAGAAAAAAAATAGTAAGTTTGACCTCATGAAATGAAAACCTGGTCTGTGAAAGACAGCATTAAGAGACTGAATACACAAGCCACAGTCTGGGAGAAAAATCTTTGCAAAACATTTATCTGGGGACTTCCCTGGTGATCTAGTGGTTAAGAAAACGCCTGCCAATGCAGGGGACACAGGTTTGATCCCTGGTCCCGGAACATCCCACACACTGTGGGGCAACTAAGCCCGTGGGCCACAACTACTGAGCCTGCGTGCTCTGGGGCCCACGTGCTGCAACTACTGAAGCCCATGCACCTAGAGCCAGTGCTCCACAAGAGAAGCCGCTGCAATGAGAAGGCCGTGCAGCACAGGGAAGAATAGCTCCTCCTCGCTGCAACTAGAGAAAGCCCGTGCACAGAAACTAAGATCCAGCACAGCCAAAAAAAAAAAAAAAAAGAAAAAGAGAGTTAGCATGGAAAAAAAAAAACATTTATCTGATAAAGGACTAGTATCCAAAATGTCCAAAGAACTCTTAAAACTCAACAATTAGAAGATAGGCAAAAGATCTGAACACACACCTCACCAAAGAAGGTATACGGATTGTAAATAAGCATAAGACAAGATGCTCAACATCGTATGTCATTAGGAATTGCAAATAAGGAGGAGATATTACTAGACACTGCAATGGTTGAAATTCAAAACATTGAGAACCATGACCAAATGATGGAGAAGATGTGGGACAACAGGAACCCTCATTCATTGCCAGTGGGAATGGAAAACCATATGCCTACTTTGGAAGATGGGAGGTTTCTTAAAAAACTAATCCTATTCTTGCCAGACAAGCTAGCAATCCAGCTCTTTCGTATTTCCCCAAAAAGAGTTGAAAAAATTATGCTCATAAAAAAAACTTGGGGGACTTCCCTGGCGATCCAGTGGTTAAGACTCAGGGCTTCCATTGCACGAGGAGTGGGGTTTAATCCCTGGTGGGGGAACTAAGATCCTGCATGCCAGATGGGAAACCAAAAAACAAAACAAAACAAAACAAACAAAAAACCTAAAAGAACTCTCTCAAAACAAAAAAAACCACAGAAACAAAAAAATAACTTGCACGTGAATTTTTTTTTTTTTTTTTTTGGTGGTACGCAGGCCTCTCACTGTTGTGGCCTCTCCCGATGCGGAGCACAGGCTCCGGACGCTCAGGCTCTGGACGCTCAGGCTCAGCGGCCATGGCTCACGGGCGCAGCCGCTCCGCGGCATGTGGGATCTTCCCGCACCGGGGCACGAACCCGTGTCCCCTGCATCGGCAGGCGGACTCTCAACCACTGCGCCACCAGGGAAGCCCTGCACGTGAATTTTTATAACAGCTTTATTCATGATTGTCAGGACTTACAGGTAAAAAGATATTCCACAACTGCAAATGGAAAATTAATCATGGGAACATCCATACAATAAAATATATCAAGTAATAAAAGGAAATGAGGTATCAAGCCAAAAAGATGTGGATAAATGTTAAAAATCATATTGCTAAGTGAAAGCAACCAATATGACGAGTCCACACACTGTATGATTCCAGGCACAGTTCTGGAAAAGACAAAACTGAGAAAGTGAAAGATTTTTGGTTGCCAGAGATTTGGGAGTGAGAAGAAGGAATGAATGAGTAGGTGGAACATGAGGGATTTTTAGGGCAGTGAAAGTATTCTACAGGACACAGAAATCATGGACACATGTAACTGTCCGTGGATACATTGCCAAAGCCTGAAGACAGTATAACAAAATATAAAAAATAAGACAAACTATGTGGAGGTAGAGGGTTATGTGGGAACTCTCTGTACTTTCTGATCAAGTTTTCTGTAAACCTGAAGTTGCTTGCTGTAAAAAAAAGTAAAGTCTTTTAGGAAAAAAAAAAAAAAAGATAAAGACAGCTGCATTAATATTCATCCCTGATGACTGATGACTGAAAAAGGCCATCTTCAGTCAATTGATCTGAAGTTATTTCAATGAGCCATTTTGGCGCTCTGAGATGAGGCTCGGAGTCTGAGACCTGGAAAAGAGAGGGTAAAACTACACTGAATGCCGTGTTCCACAGTCCAGCACTGTATATTCTGAAAAGTGAAATAAGTGCCTTCGTTACTATCAGTAGTGCCTGGGACTCTGACATGGATAAGAGTGTTCTGGCCCTGTGTTGTGGCCTCAGTATACATACAGACAAGTGTTATCTTGATTTCTATTGTGGGTATCTGTTAGGCAAGAGATTTCCAGAATTCTTTGACCACAAAGGGGCAACTCTTAGACAACCATCCAGGGGTCTGTAAACACATGCTGATGAAGCCAGTTGCTGGTCAGGGCTAAGACGACAGCCTGATGTTTGGCCAGTTGTGGACCCTTGAGTCCCATCCTTCATCAGGCTGTGCTAAGTGAGGGATGAAAAGCAGCACCTGCCTGAGCTGGATCATGTCTGATCGTGGTGGTGCTGTCTCTAATGTCTAAAACTCTCACTGCTTTTCACTCGGGGACTCCTAAGGAGCTCACAGGGAGCCTAGGGGTCTGGGAAGGGGGTGACCTCCTTGAGCACCTGGCATCTGGCAAGGAACTGAGAAGGGAGGCCACCCCTCCTGCAGGTAGGTTATGGCAGGGGGCCCAGGTTTAGCTGTATCTTGTCTCAAGGGTGTCTCTGTAGCTGAGCTCTTGGGGTGCTTTCACAGGTCCCAAATCATAAGGGGGATCTGGATGAGGGGTCACATGTTCAGGGCTATCTATTTTTAGCACAGCTCTGCCAGAAGGGATAACTGCAGGGACTTCCCTGGTGGCACAGTGGTTAAGAATCTGCCTGCCAATGCAGGCGACACAGGTTCAAGCCCTGGTCTGGGAAGATCCCATATGCCGCAGAGCAACTAAGCCCGTGCGCCACAACTACTGAGCCTGCGCTCTAGAGCCCGCGAGCCACAACTACTGAAGCCCGCGTGCCTAGAGCCCGTGCTCCACGACAAGAGAAGCCACCGCAATGAGAAGCCCGTACACCGCAACAAAGAGCAGCCCCCGCTCGGGCTTCCCTGGTGGCGCAGTGGTTGAGAGTCCGCCTGCCGATGCAGGGGACACGGGTTCGTGCCCCGGTCCGGGAAGATCCCACATGCCGCGGAGCGGCTGGGCCCGTGAGCCATGGCCGCTGAGCCTGCGCATCCAGAGCCTGTGCTCCGCAACGGGAGAGGCCACAACAGTGAGAGGCCCGCGTACCGCAAAAAAAACCAAACAAACAACAACAAAAAAAAGGAATAGCCCCCGCTCACCACAACTGGAGAAAAGCCCGCGCAGCAACCAGGACCAAAAGCAGCCAATAAATAGATTAATTAATTAATTTTTTTAAAAAAGAAGGGATAGTTGCAGCTCGAATGCCATACACTTTGGGGCCTAGGGCAGGGCTTCTTGCATTAGAAGCCTATGAACAACTTATTTCTACCATGTCAGGGAGGGAGCAGGCCCCAGATTACCAAATAAGATTACCAAATAATTTTTAGGAATTTGAACAAGGTGGCAGCGTCTCACGTGCAATACATGGCAATAGACTATGCGCTTTTTATGATCTCTATTCTCAATATTTTAATATCCTGAATATCCTCAGAAGAGGATGCCATTGATGTAATGTCATACCTGTGCTTCTGGAGGAAGGTGGCTACAGTTCAGACCCTGCCTTCAGGGGCTGTGTGCAGTGGCAATGGTGTTGAAGTTCCCTGAGGGTAACCAGGTAAAAGAATATCATGTCCTTTTAGAAGTGAAGAAATCTCTTTCAAATCTCTTTCTAACTAAAATAAGAAGAGGCATCATACTTCCTCCTTGTATCTCACTCGAGGGGGTTATCTCAAGAAAATGCAACATTTTATAATACACTCAGGATTTGGTCCTAATTCATTCAATGTTTTAGGATTTTCAATGGTTTTATGGGACTTCCCTGGTGGCCCACTGGTTAAGACCCCACACTTCCAATGCAGGAGACACAGGTTCGACCCCTGGTCAGGCAACTAAGAACCCACATGCCGCGCAGCAAGGTCAAAATAAAAGGGGGCGGGGGTTAAGTAAGTTTTGAGTAGTTTTTCTCGTATCAATTAAAATAGGAACTCATTGCCTTACTAATATCACAGTATTTAAATTTTCAAAGCTCTCTAGGGTCACATATACTCAAATGACCTACAAAATGTAAAATCCACCTGAAAACTCAAATACACCCATCTCTTATCTTGAGGGTCTCTTGCCTAAAAGGAACAAATATTCTGCTTGGTTCCAGAATTCCTTGCCTTCCTCTCATTGTTTCTTTCAATCAATTTACATCTTCAAAGTCCAAGAATGAGAAATCTTACACACTCACACAGGAAATAATATCACAAACTACCAAGGGAAACAGAATTAAGAGTTGCAATATCCAAGATGTAAACGCATACAAGGAAAGATATGCAAATATTCGAATCAGGTGAGAGAAGCAGCCTGCTTCCCCATATTTCAGAAGCAGCCTTGCTTCCCAAATTTGAGGTCCATACTCCCCTTGTTGGGACACAACCCCTAGAGTGGGTCAGTCGCTGGTGATGGAGGGGAGGGACACCTGAGCAGTGTCAGGAACAAACTCTGGGAGCTCTGCACACTCTCTTCTCAAGACATAATGGAAATACTCCCTTCTCTCAGGCTTCTGTTCTCACAAGTGAGGAACTCTTGGGCAGAAAGTATTTCAGATTGTGACCCAAATGAACTCTCCAATTCATAAACACTCTGTCCAGAAGACAGATCTCCTGATTTCACAGACTTCCTCTATGTACACAAATTACTCCCAGTGCCTTTACACTGCGGATGCAAAGTTCAAGCCTACATCTAGAAACAGGCCGTAGGAAAAGACAATTACAATCTCAGAAACAGCATCACTCTCTAGCCCCCAACAAACCCCTCCTACCATGTACACCCCCAGCTTTTCAGGTCTCTGTAGCTTCTCAGCATAAAGGCTTCTTCCACAGTAGGTGTGAGCAGATAGGACACCCACAGGCGAGGCTCTCTAGAAGAACCAACTAGGCCTTCAAGTACTTCCCTTTGCATGGGGGGTGGGGGGGCTCGCTTAGCTAAGAGACACTGAATTCAGGTCTCTGCTTCCCAGCTAGTTGCTCTGGACCAGCATCGATACTTTAAACACAGAAACCCAGTATTTGAACAATCCGGTAAAATCACTTAAACCCAGTGTTTATATATAGTATATATAGTATAAAGGATGAAAGAAGATTGTAAGGCGTTCTTCTAATTCAACAATAGAAACCCCCCACAAACATCAATTCATTTCAGAAAATAAATGTCAGTTGATTATTATTTCCATGGGAAGAAATTGTGTGGAAAACAATCATAATTGAACACACTACTAGATGTTGGAAGCGTAAGCCCTGATATTGCATTTGAAATCACCCAAAAGAAAAAACCAGATCTCAGGGACTTCCCTGGTGGCGAAGTGGATAAGACTCCGAGCTCCCAATGCAGGGGGCCCAGGTTGGATCCCTGGTTGCGGAACTAGATCCCACATGCATGCCACAACTAAGAGTTGACAGGCCACAACTAAGGAGCCCGCCTGCCACAACTAAGACCCAATGCAACCAAATAAATAAATATATATTTTTAAAAAAACCAAATCTCAGAATGTTACTACACTCCAGCACGGGAAGAAAAAAATGAAACTAAAATTTTAACAAATGAAAGTGGAATAATGGAATACTTTATTTTTTTCTGAAATCTACCTCTTTCTTGCCTCTTTGGAAATATTTTATACACTCTTCCAATCTATTGATTAAGTACATTTTATATTTATTTGGAAAATGGGAACTTAAAAAAAAAGTGAATAAAGACACAAACTCAGGGAGGTGCAGTGCTGAACTGGATCCGTGATGAAAGGACAGATCACCCAGGAGTCTCCAAAGAGGACTCTCTACCCAAAGGACTCAAACAGGATGTCTGTGCCCAGGATAGGTCCTGGGGAGGAAAGGCATAAGGCTTTTATAAAACGTAGTTCCAGGTGGTTAATCTCTGATTTCCTCTCATGGAAAATATCCACAGGCAAAAAAAACAAATCTTTAAAAAGAGCCATCCATGGCTCAGTGGAGAAATGATAAACAAAATACTGCGTAGTTTAAAACGCACCACGGAGAATAAGAGGTAATAATGATGCTATGAACTGGAGAGGGAAGATCTGGAAATTTAGGCATTTATTGCCAGCCCTAGGAAAATCAATCTGGGGGGACAGGGTCGTGCTCCTCAAACTTAGAAAAGTGAGGGGGAAACGGTCTCCTGGGGAGATAGGAGAGACCCCACAGACCACGGTTCCTCCCACGCACGAACCCCGGAGACCGAGTCACGAGTGTCTCAATGACCTTCGCCGTGATCAGCGCACAAACTAGAGGAGAAACGGCCGCCTGCCGAGCCGCCACGCTGCGCCGCGCCACCTGCATACTCAGGCCCCCGAGCCCCGCAACTCACCATGTTTCGGTTTCTTGGCTTCCGGGTGGTCCACCCCACGATTCCCGAGCGGCAAGTGCAGGTCACAGCAACAGAATATGCTGCCGAGCCATCTCTACTTACGGGTACCGAGAGGCAATCTAACCGCGAGAACACGTTGACTCCAGCTCGCAGTCCACGGCACCCACGCCGCCAGCGAAGCGTCGCCCTCACGTACGTAACCGGCGACTCCCCTGACTGGGCAGTTCGTAAGGCCCCGCCCACCCTGCCTGAGTGACAGCAGGCCGGCGGTCGGGTCTTTGAGCAGAGCTCTTATTGACAGTAGGCGGGAGCTTTCCCCTCTATAGACGCTGCCGCACTGACCCAAAAGGCCGCGAGCCCTCACTGAACTGTGACACTGCTTCATAAACACGGTCACTTAAAAGTGGCCTCACCATACGTAATAATGAGTGTGACTCCACTTTGATCTTTGACCATTTCCTGTGGGCGACTTCCGTCCATCCCTCCCCACCCGGACTCGTTCGGTGCTTTATAAAGCCCGCCGGCCTCAGGGGCGCTTGGCTCTGGTGGGAGGATGAACCCCGCAGTCCGAGACCAGCCCTGAAGCCTCAGACACTAGCATGTGTGAAACACTGAGAAAGAGGAACCACCGGAAAACCTTTTCAATGAAATTCCTTTAATACTCATTTTTTGAAAGATCAAAGGAGGCAAAACTGAAAGAACACTGCTGAGTAAAAAATAACAGATGGTGAAGGTATGAAGGATAAAGAATATCAATAGACTTTCACCACTGCCCACAGGCCATTTATGAATCTTCTTGATGATTCCAAGGATGTTTATATTATTACTAAATCTTACCACAAAACGTCTTGTACGTTTTTCCTCGAATATATCTGATGATAAAAATTTTAAGAAGTAATTAAGGTTGGAAAAGAACATACCTTGTGTATATTTGTTTGTCCTATAATGTAGCAATTCATGGTTTGGGCAGCAAAAACTGGTAACAAGCCAGTGTGTATTTAGAAAGGATGTTTTACATAAATTCGTCATCATATGCACTTTTAAAAGACAAAGGGTATGGATATGAAAAGATCTGGAGGATTTATCAATAGAACAAATAAGCAAAGTATATTGCAATATATGTACCATGTTACCTTTTCTATAACCTGCTGAGACAGGTAGACCTCTGACCACCGCCCAAGGTTTGGTTGAGTAGTGGAGACTACCACACACCTACCAGAAATATATGAAAGGGTTAATTACTTGATAACTCTGGGGGGAGCAGGGTAGGCCTCTCAAGCAGGTGGGAAATGCCTTCAGAGAGCAAGGAAAGGAGCCTAGCCTGGGTTTTTATTGAGGTTAAGAGGTGAGCTAGGATGGGAATTCACACACACGGTGGTGAATCTCTTGCCAGCACTGACAGAGCCAGTTGTCACTTTTTTTTATCACTTTGTACAGATGTGGGGCACAAGGGGAAGAAGGAGGGATGGACCATAAAGTTGTCAGCTGTCAGATAATAAAAATATATATACTGGTTTCTGCCCCCCAGTTCCTGGCACAGAGCTCCTAAAACCTTTGTAAATTCCTAAGCGATAAGAGCACTAGGAACACCTCTAGTTCTAATATTTGGTGTTTGACCCTGTCCCTGACACAGGGCTCCTGAAACGCTTGAAAATTCATAATTGATAAGAGCACTAAGACCATCTTTTGTTCTACTGAAGCAACTCTGCTTGGGCTCCCAGTTGGGGGCTGGTCACCAGAAAGAGCAAGCCATGATTAGGAGCTTGGAATTTTCAGCCCAACACCCCATCCTCCGGAGAGGGGAGAGGGGCTGGAAATGGAGTTAATAATTGATCATGCCTATGTGAAGAAGCCGCCTGGTATGGGGTTTAGAGAGCTTCTAGGTTGGTGAGCACATCTACATATGGGGACAGTGATGCACCCTAACTCCACAGAGACCCTCTCAGACATCACCCTATGTATCACTTCATCTGGCTGTTCTTCTGTATCCTTTATCATGTCCTTTAATAAACTGGTAAATTAAGTGAATGTTTCTGTGAGTACTGTGAGCTGCTCTAGCAAATTAATCAGACCCAAGGAGGGGGGGTTGTGGGAACCTCGGATTTATAGGCAAGTCAGCCAGAAGTTGTGAGTAACCTAAGAACCTACACTTGCAACTGGCATCAGAAGTAGGGAGGAAGGAGTCTTGTTGGACTGAGCCCTTAACCAGTGGGACAGGATGCTATCTCTGCCTTGATACTGCTAGGATTAAGTTGCAGGATACCTGGCGAGTGTCACAGAGAATTGTTTATTGTGGAGAAAACCCCTCACACATTTGGTATCAGAAATGTCAGAAGTGATTGTTCTGGATGAGTATAAAGGAGACACACAGGAGGAAAGAACTGGGATTTTGCCCACTGAGGAAGACTACTTGGTTTTTCTAACACACCAGCAGTCAAATATTAAAAAAATGGAGTCAGAGACCTTGGGTTTTTGTTTTTCCAGGTAAGAAGCTTAGAAGGTGACATTCCCATCTTCACTATTAAAAAAAGCAAACAAACTTAAAAGCAACCGCTCTTCTTAGATCTATCAAAGAATGAGGTTGCAGGGTAAACCGCTGCCTCCAAAATTTGAAAGAGAGAAAAATAGCTCTTCTGAAATAGGCCCAAAATATTCTGTTTTGCTTAACAAGGCCTGTCCTCAAAAGATTCTATTTCACTAAAATCTAACTCCTGGGATTTTACTAGCCAAACTGACACGGTGGGAGGGAAATTGTCAGTTTGAGCTTCCTCTATCCTCTCTGCCTCACCTAAGTTGAGGATAGCAGTGGGGCCTCAGAAACCCTTGGGAGGTTGGAGAATTCCCTGGTGGTCCAGTGATTAGGACTCTGTGCTTCTAGTGCAGGGAGCCTGAGTTAGATCCCTGGTCAGAGAATTAAGATCCCACAAGCCATGCGGCCATAGAAAAAAAGAGCAAAACTGTATACTGGGGCTGGCTGACGAGTAACAGTGCTAGACGGGACCAGGATATGTGGGCAGTGAATTTTCTTAAGTTAGACTTTCCTTTTTTACAGATTTATTTAAAATTAACAGAGAAATTTATGCATGCTAGATTTATTATCTGACAGCCTTTTTTAAGTTTAACTTTTTTTTACATAGGAAATCATTCTAAGATTGAATTCCTTTAAACACTAATGGTTACAAAATTATAAAGCATACAAAAAGAAAAGAAAATTTTCAAACTCTTTCCAACTTAAAGGATATGCAGCATACTAGTTTCTCCTTTCCCTATTTCTCACACGGGGGTATTTTCAGGAATGAGTAGAATATTATAATGCAATAGTGGTTTTAGTTTAGCCCTTTGAGTAGTTTTCCTCACATCAATTAAAATAGAAATTCAATTACTTTAGTCTTTGAAATTTAAATGTTCTCTAGGGACATGTATATACAAACACTGATCTAAAAATGAAAAATGTATCAGAGAACTTAAATATATTCATCTCACAAGTTGAAGTTATCTTGCCTAAAAGGAACAGAAATGCTTCTTAGTTCTGTCGACTACAAATTGGCACTTGCCATCTGCCTCTACAGGGATTAAGTCATGCTCCGCTGCAGCTGCTGACTTTCAACACCCCCTGAAAGGAGTTCAGGGTGGAGAGCAGAAATGAGCAACTCTGTGCTCTGGGAAAAACTGGCAGAACAAGTCTTCAGATAGTTAGATATTTTCAGGAGATGATTTTATGAGCCCAATTCTGTATCTCCTCACATCTAGAAAAGTACTAAAATCCTTCATGGTGACGTCTGCTCCTCGTGACTAGCAGAAACCTTCTGTAAAAAATACGTGCTTGATTGCATGTATTCCCCCTTCACCAATATCACATATATACTGACCTTCCCCCCTACCTCTTTGGAGCAGTTTCTCAGAGCTATCTGGGACGCTGTCTGCTGGGCTATACTCCTCATTTTGCCCCCAATAAAACATAACTCGCAACTTTCACGTTGTGCGTTTTTTTTAAAGTCAGCAAATCCATAATTTTCTTGCCTTGATGACATCATTTCTCTCAATCAACTTACATTTTTAAGCTCAAGAAACAAACAATGTTATTTCTCACGTAGGGGATTAATTACAAAGTGCTAAAGGAAACAAGAGCCAAAGGGCTGCACTATTCAACGGTAAAAGAATCCGAAGGAAAGAAACACAAATATTGGAATCAGCACAGATAAGCAGCCTGAGCTCCACAGGGCAGGAGCCACATTCAGCACGTTTAACACACGCTAGGCTCTCCTGGTTGAGACAGAACCGCTGGACCAGGTCAGTCCCTGGTGAAGGAGGGTGGGGGCACCTGAGCAGCCACAGGGATGGACTCTGGGAGCGCTATGCACCCTCCCCTCCCCAGGGAATAATGGAACCATTCCCTTTCTCAGGCTTCCATTCCCACAGTGAGAAAACTCTCAGCAGGACTCAGTTTCAGGCTGTGACCAAAATGAGCTTCCAAATTCATGAGCCCTAACCCAGGACACAGAACTGTTGACTTTCACAGATTTTCTCAACGTAAACAAATACACTCTGAGGGCAGCTACACTGTGGATGCAGAACTCCAACCTATGTCTACAAACAGGCCCAGGAGAACCACAACTAAAAACTCAAAAAGGGCATCAACCCCACTCCCCACCATGAGCATGTATATCCCCAGCTTTCGAGGGCTCTGTAGCTTTTCTCAAAATAAAGACTCCTTCTGCGGTGGGTGTGAGCAAGGACACCTGTTCAGGGAGACGCCCCAGGAAAAACAACTGGGCCTTCAAATACTTCCTTTGCAGGCTCTTGGAGGGGCTGTGGGGTGGGGTGCGGGGTGCGGGGGCGAGTCGGGGGGGGGGCTTTGCTTGGAGACAATGACCTCAGGTCTTTGCTCCTAGTCGCATTGCTTTGGACCACCACTGACATTTGAAGTGACACAAACTCAGTATTTGAAGGATCCAGCAAAATCACACAAACCCAATGTTTATGTGAAAAGGAGAGTAGAAAACTATAAGGCATTTTCCTAGTTCAACAAGAAAATTCACAGTATCCATTACTTTTGGAAAATAATATTATTTCCAAGGCAAGAAATTGTTTTATAAAGAATTAATCATGCAGGAACACTTCTGCTGTTCAAGTGTAAGCTCTGGAATTCCATTTGAAAATACCACCCTCCTCCCCAAGAAAGAAAAAATCCTATTACTACACACTCAGGAGAGGAAAAAAGGGAAACAAGAATTTAAGTAATTCTAGACTATTTTCTTTTAATGTTTATTTATTTATTTGGCTGCACCGGGTCTTCGCTGTGGCATGCGGGATCTTTAGTTGAGACATGCGGGATCTAGTTCCCTGACCAGGGATCGAATCTGGGCCCCCTGCATTGGGAGCGTGGAGTCTTAGCCACTGGACCACCAGGGAAGTTCCTAGATTATTTTCTTTTTCTTTCTTTTTTTAAAAAAAATAAATTTATTTACTTATTTTTGTCTGCATTGGGTCTTTGTTGCGGTGCGTGGGCTTCTCATCGTGGTGGCTTCTCTTGTTGTGGAGCACGGGCTCTAGGCGCGTGGGCTTCAGTAGTTGTGGCTCACAGGCTCTAGAGCACGGGCTCAGTAGTTGTGGCGCACGGGCTTAGTTGGTCTGCGGCATGTGGGATCTTCCCGGACCAGGGCTGGAATCTGTGTCCCCTGCATTGGCAGGTGGATTCTTAACCACTGCGCCACCAGGTAAGTCCTATTTTCTTTTTTTCTGCTATTCACCTATTTCTTGCCTCTTTGGAAATATTTTATACTTTCCAACTCTATTGATTACTTAAATTATAAATTTTTGAAAAACGCAGATTCAAATAAGTGATTAAATCTTTTCAAAGTGACAAACCCAGGGAGGGGCAGTGCTGACAGGACAGATCACCCAGAAAATTTTCCTATGAGGAACCTCCACCCAAAGGACTTCCCATAGGATGTCTGTGCCCAGGAAAGACCCTGTGGGGAGAGGCACAAGGATTTCATGCAACATGGTTCCAGCCGGTTACTCTCTGCTTTTCCTCCTTCCATAGACAAAACAATAAATCTTGTAAAAAGAGACATCCAAGACGCTGTGGAAAAACGATAAACAATATATTGGGTCTGTTTGAAAGGCACCATGGAGGACGCATTGTTCATAAGGATCCTGTGAATCTGAGAGGGGATGCTGGCGTTTAGGAATGCGGAAAGGATCTGAAAATTTAGGCATTTATTCCCAGACCTAGGAAGAGCTAAGCTGGGAGGCCAGGGGTGTGGATTTGAGACAGTGTTCAACAAACATTTGGAAAACTCAGGAGAAAACGGGTGCCCCCTGGGGAGAAAGGAGGGACTGGGGACACCACACAGCTCCTCCAGCACCCGCACTCCGGAGATCGAGTCACGATTGTCCTCATAAGACCTTCACCACACAATCCGGGGAGACGCGGGGCTGCGGGCGCAGAGCTGTCCAGGGAGGAGCCAGGGCCGAAGTCCCAACAAGCAGTGACGGGTCAGGACGCCCGGAGTCCCGGCTGTCGGCCCCGACCCCACGCTGCGAACCGGGGGGAATGAGGTCTGAGCACCGTCCCCCGCGGACTCGGGTCTGCAGACTTCGGAGGTGACCGCGCAGTGAAGCCGGGGTCCCTCCACGGCCGGTTCCGACAACACTTTTCCGCATCTCTGGACACCCAGACCCGCACACTCCCAGTTTCCGGAATCCCAGGAGTCGTCCCTTCGACTCCCGAGGCAGGTGCAGGTCACAGCATTACTGAGGCTGCAGCAGAGACACCTGGGCCGGGTAAGCACAGGTGACACACGATCCTGAGTGGAGCTTCCTTGAGGTTTGCGGAGCTTCGCCCCACTCATCTGCCCCTGCTGCGCCCCTAATTGGACAGTTCGCCAGGAACCGCCCCCATTTTCCCTGAGTGACAATGAGGCAGGAAGCTCGGGTGGCTGAGTAGAACCCTGGTGGGCGGGAACCATTCCCCTCCAGGGACTTTTGGTTTAAAACAAAACTCCTTCCTGACCCTGAGCTTAGAGACCCAGGTGTGCGCAGGGAATTCCAGTGTCATTTTCCAGATAGAGAGACACCATTGACCAAAGCAAGAGGGGCCCCTAAGTCAGGCCAACTGGACCAAGAGGGCCTGAGGTCCTCCCCGGGTCAGGGGTTGGCATAGGCTGCAAGGCCACTCATGGTACTGAGGCAGGAGATAGATGGACTCCAGGCCACACATTTATAACTGGCCTCCTGTTCATACTTCCTGGGGTGAGAAGAAGATGGGCTCCAGGCCAGACATTCATTACCAGCCCCCTGATTACACTTCCTGAGGTAAAAGACAAACGGGCCCTGGACTACATATTTATGACCGGACTCCTGTCTATATTTTGAGATCTGCACTTCGATGTAAGAAACAACAGGAATAGGGTAGATAACCGGACACTGGACACTTTTATGGCAGGGACAGGGTGGGGCTAAACCCTGTTAAAAGATCAAGAGGTCATACATTTCCCATCCTTGGGGCAAGGGAGACATTACACATGCGCAGAAAGGCTCCTTGGGGGTCAAAAAGGAGGGGGCACCACCCCATAATATGTGATGCTAAGGCCGTCCCATAGGCCTCTGAGCTGAAACCCATCTTGGAAAAAAGTCGTGCACACATGTTTGGGAGGGTCCTAGGGCAGGTCAGGTATGGAAAAAGAAACCAGGTAATTGGCCAAAGGGTAAACAAAGACCCGGAAGAACTGCCCTATATGAATGACCTAACCACCTCTTTCCTGGCTCCTCCTCCTTCGGGAGGACGCCCACACCCTTCCTCTCCGGTGTGCATCTCTGCCTTCCTTCTATCTTAACTAAACAAACTGTTTCTCTGTGTGCTCTCCCACTTGTTGTTGTGCTGTGTCTCTAATAATAAACTTTGCACTTGTTTTTACAGTTTTTGCCTCTGTGAGAAACGCATTTTTCTCTGGGGACAAGAGCCAGGGGGTGTGGTGGCTAGGATTCCTGGTTTTCATCCAGGCTACCCAGGTTCCATTCCTGGGCAGAGAATTAAGATCTTGCTTCACGCCACCACTCACTGCTGCCTCTCTGAGATCAGTACTGTGACCCTTGTTTACAAACACCTTAAAATGACCTCACCATGTGGAATAAAGAAACTGGCTCCGTTTTGATCTTTGTTAGCATGTAGAGCCCATCCCTTCTCCACCTCCATACATGTGGTGCTTTAGCTAAAGAATCCCATGGTCTCCCAAGCACTTGGCTCCAGTGGGGAGTAAATACCCTCAGCACTTCCCTGGGCACAGGGACTCTTCTCCCTCCAACCACAAGCTATGATATGTGTTCAATAAAACTCTCAGGTGTACATTTTATACTAGAGGAAAATTTATTTTCTATAGTTTTTGAGTGTGTCCTTAGAGATTTTGAAAGGGAAACAGCTATGATGTCACTAAGGCAACTAAATTCCAAATTTCACCAATATAAGAAAAATAAAAGGTTATGTAAATGTGAGATGTACCTGAACTCTTAATATACTTAACACGTATCAAAACTTCTAATGCATTTATTTATTTGAATAGTTTTGTTGAGATATAATACACATACTACACAATGCATCCCTTTAATGTGTACAATTCAAGGGCTTTCATTGAATTCACAGATATATGCAATCATTACTACAACTTTTGAACATTTTTGTTGCCTTGAAACCTCTGTACCCTTTAGCTGTCTTTCCATCTTCCTCCTCCAAGCCACAGTCCTAAGCAACCTCTAATGTATTTTGTCTCTATAGATTTTCCTACTCTAGATTTACATATGAATGGAATCATATACATTGTCTTTGTAACTGACTTCAGCCATTTAGCTTAATTTTTTCAAGGAACATCATTCATGTTGTAGCATGTATGAATACTTCATTTGTTTTTATGGCTGAATAATATTTCATTGCATGGACAAAACACATTTTATTTATTCACCTGTTAATGTGTATTTGGTTTGTTTCCACCTTTTGGCTATTACGATTAATGTTGCAATAAACTTTCATGTACAAGTTTTTGAGTGGACATATATTTTCATTTCTCTTGGGCATATACCTAGAAGTGAATTGATGGGTCCTAGGTTAATTCTAAGTTTCATTTTTGAGGAACTGCCAGATTGTCTTCCAAGGTGGCTGCACCATTTTATATTCCCACCAGCAGTGGATAAAGGTTCCAATTTCTGCATATCCGCGACAAAACTCGTTATTATCTTACTTTTTGATTCTAGCCATCCTAGTGGTAGTAAAGTATTTCATTGGGGTTTTGAGTTTCCTTGAGGAAACTCAGCATCTTTTCATGTTCTCTTGCCCACTGATACATCTTCCCAGAAGAATGTCCATTTATACCCTTTGACATTTTAAAACTGGGTTATTTGACTTTTATTATTGAGTTGTAAGAATTATTTACATATTTTTGATACAAATCCCTTATCAGATACATGATTTGAAAATTTTTCTTCCATTCTATGGGTTGTGTTTTCACTCTCTTGCTTTAAAATTTTTACTTTTAAATTTATTTATTTATTTATTTTTGGCTGCATTGGGTCTTCGTTGCTGTGCGCGGGCTTTCTCTAGTTGCGGTGAGCGGGGGCTACTCTTTGTTGCAGTGCGTGGGCTTCTCTTGTTGGGAGCACGGGCTCTAGGCGTGTAGGTTCAGTAGTTATGGCTCACGGGCTCTAGAGCACAGGCTCAGTATTTGTGGCACACGAGCTTAGTCGCTCTGCGGCATGTGGGATCTGCCCGGACAAGGGCTCGAACCCATGTCCCCTGCATTGGCAGGCAGATTCTCAACTACTACGCCACCAGGGAAGCCCTAAAATTTTTACTTTTAATTGTGGTAATATGCACATACTATAAAATTTGCATTTTAAGTGTACCATTCAGTAGTGAGAAGTACACTGACACTGGGAATCTCAGAACTGCTTTCATCTTCCAGAACTGAGAATCTGTACACATTAAACAACATCCTCCAGTTCCCCCTCCCCCCAGGCCCTGCCAACCACCATTTTCTTTTTTAAAAAAAAAAAATTATTTATTTTTGGCTGCATCAGGTCTTAGTTGCGGCACGTGGGATCTTTCCTTGTGGCACACAAGATCTTTCCTTGCAGCACGCGGGCTTCTCTCTAGTTGTGGCAGGCAGGCTTAGTTGCCCTGCAGCATGTGGGATCTTAATTCCCTGACCAGGGATCAAACCTGTGTCCCCTGCATTGGAAGGCAGATTCTTAACCAGTTAACAACCTGGGAAGTCCCACCATTTTATTTCTGCCCCTGTGAATTTCACTATTCTAGGTACCCCATACAAGTGGATTCATTTAGTAGTTGTCCTTTTTTTTGACAGACTTATTTCACTTAGCAAATGTCCTCAGAGTTCATCCATGTTATAGCGTATGTCAGAATTTCCTTTTTTTCTAAATCTCAATAATATTCCATTGCATGTATTTACTAAATTTTGTTGATTCATTCATTCTTTGATGATCAAGTAGATTGCTTCCATCTTTTGGCTCTAATGAATAATGCACTGATGAACACAGAGGTAGGAATATCTCTTTGAGTTCCTGAATTCAATTTTTTTGGTTATATACCCAGAATTAGTATTGCTTGATCACATGGGAACTCTGTATTTATTTCTTCTTCTTGTGAAAAACAATATTTTGTTGCCATTAAGCATTAAGTATACAGGGACTTCCCTGGCAGTCCAGTGGTTAAGACTCCACACTTCCAATGCAGGGGATGCGGGTTCCATCCCTGGTCACGGAACTAAGATCCCATATGCCAGGCAGCCAAAAAAAAAAAAAAGAAAAAAAAAGCATTAAGTATAGTTACAGGGACTGGTTAATTCCCTCTGGAATATCAGAACTCCAAAATCCAGGAACAGATGTACAAAAGTGGACTCAACACACATTGCTATTTAATTGTGGTCACTAAAGACCTCAATAAAGCCAATTTCTGATTTAAATCATTTAAGTGATCTCACAGTTAGTCAGTGAGTGTTCTAGACTTTCATTTAGTTATTTTTTTAACCATCTTGTTTAAATATAATCAAAAGAGAGTTGGTTACTAACTAGCTAAGTCTCCTTTCAATTCAAGAATTCTATAATAGATGAATTAAACTTTATGCTACAGATTCTAAAGCAGATAACTTGTGATCATCTGGGCTCAGAGAAAACAAATAAAATGTTTCAACTCATCAATTAAAAATCTTAACAACAGTTGTTTCCTTACTTTGGAAAAAGTATGTATAAAATATTTAGTTACTTATACCTAATGATAGTCAGTTGTTTGTAATGTGGGTTTATACATTTCTACACTTCAAGGAACTAGAAATCAAATAAAACACAAAGTTAATAGAAAAAATAACAAATATTAGAGCAGAAATAAATGAAATAGAGACTAAAAAGACAACAAAAAACATCAGTGAAACTAAGAGCTGGTTCTTTGAAATGATAAACAAAATTGACAAATTTTAGCTAGACTCACGGAGAAAAAAAGAGGACTCAAAAAAGTAAAATGGGAAATGAAAGAGAAGATGTTATAACTGATACCACAAAAATACAAAGCATCATAAGAGCATACTATAAACAGTTATACACAAACTAACTGGACAATCCAGAAGAAATGGATAAATTCCTAGAAACATACAACCTAATATGACTGAATCATGAACAGAAAATCTGAACAAACTGATTACTAGTAAAAAGATTGAATCTGTAACCAAAATCTCCCAATGAACAAAAGTCCAGGACCAGACGGCTTCACTGGTGAATTCTACCAAATATTTAAAGAAGAATGAATGCCAATTCTTCTCCAACTTTTCCAAAAAATAGAAGAGGAGGGAACTTTTCCAAACTCATTTTACAAGGCCAGCGTTACCCTGATACTGAAACCATAACAGCCAATTTTGACTATGTGTTGGGTCTGTTTCTTTGACTTTAGCCTTTGCTTTTCGTTGCTTTTGTTATTATAATCGTACATGATGGCCTGCCTCAGGGAACCCTACCCATCTGTGAATGGCTTCAAGAAAGAAGAAATTAACACATCCCCCTCCCCAAGGCTGGCCATCCCAGGAGATGTTTACCCTTTTTACTTTACTTCCTCTCCACCTCTCCCCCTCTATTCTGCCTTTTCACTTTACTTCCCTCTCTGATTCTATAAAAGAAACTGGCATCCAGACCCCAATAGGATGGTTATTTTGAGACACTAGTCTGCCATCTTCTCGGTCTGATCTCGGAGAGGCAGCAGTGAGTGGTGGCGTGAAGCAAGATCTTAATTCCCTGTCCAGGAATGGAACCTGGGTAGCCTGGATGAAAACCAGGAATCCTAGCCACCACACACCCTGGCTCTTGCCCCCAGTGAAAAATGCACTTCTCCCAGAGGCAAAAACTGTAAAAACAGGTGCAGAGTTTATTATTAGAGACACAGCACAACAACAAGTGGGAGAGCACACAGAGAAACAGTTTGTTTAGTTAAGATAGAAGCAAGGCAGAGAGATGCACACCCGGAGAGAAAGGGTGTGGGGTCCTCTCTAAGGAGGAGGAGTGGTGCAGTAAAGAGGCGGTTAAGTCATTCATACAGGGCAGTTCTTCGGGTCTTTACCTTTGGCCGATTATCTGGTTTCTTTTTCCACACCTGACCAGCCCTAGGACCCTCCCTAACATGTGTGCACACCTTTTTTCCAAGATGGATTTCAGCCCAGAGGCCTATGGGACGGCCTTAGCATCACATATTATGGGGTGGTGCCCCCTCCTTTTTGACCCCCAAGGAGCCTTTCTGCGCATGTGCAATGTCTCCCTTGCTGCAAGGATGGGAAATGTGTGACCTCTTGACCTTTTCCTCAAACAAGGCTTAGCCCCTCTCTGTTCCTGCCATGACTGTTATCTTAAGGCATCCACAAGAGACAAAGACTGCCTATTTACCCTGTTTCTTTTGTTACTTCCATCTGGAGAGCAAACAGGAGGCTGATTTTTTTTTTTAACATCTTTATTGGAGTATAATTGCTTTACAATGGTGTGTTAGTTTCTGCTGTATCACAAAGTGAATCAGCTATATGTATACATATATGCCCATATCCCCTCCCTCTTGCATCTCCCTCCCACCCTCCCTATCCCACCCCTCTAGGTGGTCACAAAGCACCAAGCTGATCTCCCTGTGCTATGCGGCTGCTTCCCACTAGCTATCTATTTTACATTTGGTAGTGTATATACTTCCATGCCACCAGGAGGCTGATTTTAAATGTCTAACATGGAGCCCATCTATCTCCTATCTCAGGAAATATAAACAGGAGACTAGTTGTAAGTATCCAGCCTGAAGCCCACTTTTTCTGGACCCATGAAATGTAAATGGGAGGCCAGTTGTAAACACCTAGCTTGAGGCCCATCTATCTCCTGCCTCAGGTCTGCTGGCTTTCTGAATAAAGTTGTACTCCTTTCCTCAACACCTCTTCTCTGATTTATTGGCCCATCGTGTGGTGAGCAGAGCGAGCTTGGAGTCAGTAACAAAACCAGACAAGGACAACACAAGAAAATTAGAGGACAGGGACTTCCCTGGCAGTCCAGTGGTTAAGACTCCACACTTCCCAATCTTGAGAAAGGGAAACAGAGCTGGAGGAATCAGGCTCCCTGACTTCAGATTATACTACAAAGCTACAGTAATCAAGACAGTATGGTACTGGCACAAAAACAGAAATATAGATCAATGGAACAGGATAGAAAGCCCAGAGATAAACCCACGCACATATGGTCACCTTATCTTTGATAAAGGAGGCAAGAATATACAGTGGAGAAAAGACAACCCCTTCAATAAGTGGTGCTGGGAAAACTGGACAGCTACATGTAAAAGAATGAAATTAGAACACTCCCTGATACATAAAAATACACAAAAATAAACTCAAAATGGATTAAAGACCTAAATGTGAGGTCAGACACTATAAAACTCTTAGAGGAAAACATAGGCAGAACACTCTATGACATAAATCACAGCAAGATCCTTTCTGACTCACCTCCTAGAGAAATGGAAATAAAAACAAAAATAAACAAATGGGACCCAATGAAACTTAAAAGCTTTTGCACAGCAAAGGAAACCATAAACAAGACCAAAAGACAACCCTCAGAGTGGGAGAAAATGTTTGCAAATGAAGCAACTGACAAAGGATTAATCTTCAAAATTTACAAGCTGCTCATGCAGCTCAATATCAAAAAAACGAACAACCCAATCCAAAAATGGGCAGAAGACCTAAATACACATTTCTCCAAAGAAGATATACAGATTGCCAACAAACACATGAAAGAATGTTCAACATCATTAACCATTAGAGAAATGCAAATCAAAACTACAATGAGATATCATCTCACACCAGTCAGAATGGCCATCATCAAAAAATCTACAAACAATAAATGCTGGAGAGGGTGTGGAGAAAAGGGAACCCTCTTGCCCTGTTGGTGGGAATGTAAATTGATACAGCCACTATGGAGAACAGTATGGAGGTTCCTTAGAAAACTAAAAATAGAACTAGAAAACCATAATTCCATATAATAGAAAACAATAATTCAAAAAGAGTCACATACCACAATGTTCATTGCAGCACTATTTACAATAGCCAGGACATGGAAGCAACCTAAGTGTCCACCAACAGATGAATGGATAAAGAAGATGTGGCACATATATACAATGGAATATTACTCAGCCATAAAAAGAAACGAAATTGAGTTATTTGTAGTGAGGTGGATGGACCTAGAGTCTGTCATACAGAGTGAAGGAAGTCAGAAAGAGAAAAACAAATACTGTATGCTAACACCTATATATGGAATCTAAAAAAAAAAAAAAAAAAAAAAAAGGTCATGAAGAACCTAGGGGCAAGATGGGAATAAAGACACAGACCTACTAGAGAATTGACCTGAGGATATGGGGAGGGGAAAGGGTAAACTGGGACAGAGTGAGAGAGTGGCATGGACATATATACACTACCAAACGTAAAATAGATAGCTATTGGGAAACAGCCGCATAGCACAGGGAGATCAGCTTGGTGCTTTGTGACCACCTAGAGGGGTGCAATAGGGAGGATGGGAGGGACGGAGAAGCAAGAGGGAAGAGATATGGGGACATATGTATATGTATAACTGATTCACTCTGCTATAAAGCAGAAACTAACACACCATTGTAAAGCAATTATACTCCAATAAAGATGTTTAAATAAAAAGCACATCCAGCTGTAGTGTGCAGAGCAAGCAGATCATGGAGGCAAGAGCAGCAGTGGGAAGCCAGTAGGGATGCTATAGCAAGCAGCACAGGCGGGGTGAGGGTGGTTTCCAAGATCAGGGGAATGGCAGTAGGGCTAGCATTACAGAGTTTTTTAGCACAAAAAGTTATATATAAAAATGTAAGTATTAAAGAAAATCTCAAAAAAAAAAAAAAAAAAAAAAAGACTCCACGCTTCCACTGCAGGGGGCGAGGGTGCATGGGTTCAACCCCTGGTCAGAGAACTAAGGTCCTGCATGCCGTGTGGCGTGGCAAAAAAAAAAAAAAAAAAAAAAAAAAAAAAAAAAAAAAATTTACAGGACAATATACTGATGAACATAGATGAAGAGATTTTCAACAAAATATTAGCAAACCAAAGTCAACAATACGTTAAAATGATCCCAATTCCAGGGATGTAAGGATGGTTCAACATCTGCAAATTAGTAAATGATATACCACATAAACAAAATGAAGGGTAGAAATCATGTCACCTCAACAGATATCGGAAAAGCACTTGACAAAATTCAACATCCACTTATGATTAAAACTCTCAACAAAGAATAGAGGAAACAGACCTCAACATAATAAAGGCCATCTATAATAAGCTCAGAGCTAACACCACCCTCAATGGTGAAAAGCCAAAAGCTTTTCCTTTAAGATCAGCAACAAGACAAGGATCCCCACTCTTGCCACTTTTATTCAACACAGTATTGGAAGTCCTAGCTAGAGCAATTAGGCAACAAATAGAAATAAAAGGCATTCAAATTGGAAAGGAAGAAGTAAAAGTGTCACCATTTGCAGATGACATATTATGTATAGAAAACCCTAAAAACTCCATCAAAAAATTGTTAGAATAAATGAATTCAGTAAAGTTACAGGATACAAAATCAATAACACAAAATCTGTTGTGTTTCTATATGCTAATAATGATCAGAGAAATTAAGAAAACAATCTCATTTACAGTTGCACCGAAGATAATAAAATACTTCAGAATAAATTTAACCAAGAAATGAAAGACAAGACAAAAATACAAGAAATTAATTAAAGAAACTGAAGACACAAATAAATGGAAAGATATTCTGTGTTCATGGATTGGAAGAATCAACATTGTTAAAACGCCTACACTACCCAAGCAATCTACAAATTCAATGCAATCCCTATCAAGATTCCAATGGCATTTTTCACAGAAATAGAACAAACAATCCTGAAACTTGCATGGAATCATAAAAGACCCAGAATAGCCAAAGCCATCCTGAGAAAGAAGAACTTGGCAGGTGGCATCTCATTCCAATTTTAAAGCTATACTAATTAAAATTACAATATGGTATCCAGGTAAAAACAGACACATAGATCAACGGAACAGAACAGAGAGCCCAGAAATAAACCCACACATATACCTGGTCAATTAATTTATGACAAAGGATCCAAAAACATACAATGGAGAAAGGACAGTCTCTTTAATTAATCATGTTGGGAAACTTGGACAGCCATATGCAAAAGAATGAAACTGGACCACACTAACACCATACACAAAAATCAACAAAATGGTTCAAAGACTTGAACATAAGACATGAACACTCCCAGAAGAAAACACAGATGGCAAACTTCTTGACACAGGTTTTAGCACTGAATTTTTTAATCTGACACCAAAAGCAAAAGGAAAAATAAACAAGTGGGGATACATCAAATTAAAACCTGCTCAGCAAATGAAACCATCAAACAAAATGAAAAGCAATGTACTGAGAGAAAATATTTGAAAATCACATATCTGATATGGGGCTAGTATCCAAAATATATAAAAACTCACACAACTCAATAGCAAAAAAAAGCAATTAAAAAGTGGGAAGAAGATATAAACATTTTTCCAAAGACATATATATGGCCAAAAGGTACATGAAAAATATGCTCTACATCATTCATCACCAGGGAACTGCAAATCAATACCACGATGAGATATTACCTTTTTCATACCTGTTAGAATGGCTATCATCAAAAAGACCAGAAGTAAAAATGTTGGCAAGGATGTAGGAAAAATGGGAAACCCTGTGCACTATTGGTGGGACTGTAAATTGGTGCAGGCACTATGGAGATCTGTATGGAGGTTTCTCAAAAATTAACAAGTAGAAATACCATATGACCCAGCCATTTGACTTCTGAGAATTTATCCAAAGAAAATGAAAAAACTAACTTCAAAAGATATATGCACGCCCATGCTCATTGCATCATTTACAATAGCCAAGATATGGAAACAACCTAAGTGTCCACTGATGGATGATGGATAAAGCAACTGTGATGTGTGTGTGTTTGTGTGTTTGTGTAATGGGATATTATTAAACCATAAAAAAACTTGCCATTTGCAACAACATGGATCAACCTAGAGAGTATTATGCTAAGTGAAACCAGTCAAAGAAAACTACTGTATGATTTCACTTATAGGTGGAATCTAAAAAAACAAATGAAGAAACATAACAAAATAGAAACAGAGTTATAGATATAGAAAACAAACAGGTGGTTGCCAGAAGGGAGGAGTGGGAAGGGAGGAAAGAAATAGGTGTGGGAGATTAGGAGGTACAAACTTTCAGTGTCAAAATAAATGAGTGTGAAATGTACAGTGTGGGGAACATAGTAAAAATAGGGCCCTGTTAGGGCACATGGCCTTGTGCCCATGAATACGTTATGACTGCTTCTGTTTCCCTCTCGGCTCATAGTCCCATGGTGTTGCCTCAGAGAAACTTTCCAGAATGGGGTATACATGGATTTTTAAAGATATTCAAAGTAAGCAGAGACAAGTAGGCTTCAGTTAAAAACAAATTGCCGAAAATACTCTAAAGATGGCAATGGAAAGAAATTACGCTGATGCTCATGAATGAGGATACCCCTAGGCAGATTCCACTTGGGATTCACCTTTATGTTTCAGAACTGCAGAATTTCCAAAGATCTGTCCAAAGATCCTGGTTTAAATTCAGATTCTAAAAGCACTCTCACTCCATTCTTAGTTTATGTGATGAGATGTGGACAGGTGCAGCCCTAGAGGGTGTTTTCTCAGTGCAGACTGGGCTGCAAGAAAGGCCCATTGTGGCCCATGTTCTTCTTCTCCAGTCCTGAAATTCTTCCTAAGGATCCCACAGTGGTGAAACAGAGCTGAACACATAAAATTCAAGGTTCAGGAGC
Organism: Mesoplodon densirostris; assembly: GCF_025265405.1. Lineage (NCBI taxonomy): Eukaryota > Metazoa > Chordata > Mammalia > Artiodactyla > Ziphiidae > Mesoplodon > Mesoplodon densirostris. The sequence goes on from NC_082663.1 coordinate 142,859,185, forward strand.
TAAACACTCTCCTATCATACAAAAGCACATCCGCGGTTCTGCATCTCTGGATTCAACCATCCACAATCATATAGTATTGAAGTACATATTTAATGAAAAAAAATCCTCGTATAAGTGGACCCACACAATTCAAACTCATGTCGTTCAACGGTCAGCTGTAATAGCCTCTCTTCACAGCTCACTTCAATTATTCCTTAGATGATAGCCTCTAAGCATCAACAGCTCTTTTTGGTGTTTCCACTGAGAAATCACAGTAGGTTTGCACAGGTAACACTCTACTCACAGAATAAACTCAGAATGAGCTGGAACTGTGTAGATGAATGTAACCATTTCCCTAAATGGGAGAAACTCCATGGTTTAATGCAGCAAAATGAAAAAGCCAAATACTGTAACATTTAAAAAATTTAAAGGGAATGAAAATCCTCTCAAATGACATTAAACACAAATACATACCACAAACATCTATGGCCCAAATCAATAGGCAGTCCCAAGCCCTAGAAAACAATATCCATTGACTATATATTCTACATACAAAATGTATAACAAGGGGCTTCCCTGGTGGCGCAGTGGTTGAGAGTCCGCCTGCCGATGCAGGGGACACAGGTTCGTGCCCCGGTCCAGGAATATCCCACATGCCGCGGAGCGGCTGGGCCCGTGTGCCATGGCCGCTGAGCCTGCGCGTCCGGAGCCTGTGCTCCACAACGGGAGAGGCCACAACAGTGAGAGGCCCGCATACCGCAAAAAAAAAAAAAGTATAACAATTGCAAAAATGAAGATGAACCATGTCTATACATTTGGGTAATCTTGACTGTGAATCCAGAATGCAGGAATTTATTGTTGCACTCTATTTACTTCCACATCCAAGTTTTTCCTCAACCAGTGTTCAAGATGTACCACCTGGCACAAATTCAAGTGATCACTGACATCATCATTCACTGAGGCTCTTACCCTCACAGAAAAGATTTATTAACACTGCAGCATCTCTATGATCTAATGGTTTTTTTTGGGGGGTGGGGGGCCTCGACTCGCAGCAGGTGGGATTTCCCCAACCAGGGAACGAACATGTGCCCCTGCAGTAGAAGCACAGAGCCCTAACCACTCGACCTCCAGGGAATTCCCTCATGGTATTTTTTAATATTCATCTATCTTATACACCGAAAGTTTTACCATTTGTTAATTGTCTTTCTTTTCTCACAAAAATGTAAGCACCCGCACTGCCTGAACCTGTTTTTCTAATGTTACTTTATCCAAATCCTACAGCGCCTTGATTATGTGTGCTGAATTTGGTACTTTAAAGTGCATGGCAATGAGGAATATTGAAAAATTAGCAACAAGACTATAGTATCTAAGAAAGAAATGCTTGACTAAAATAGTGGTCCATGGGAATTCCCTGGCAGTCCAGTGGTTAGGACTTAGTGCTCTCACTGCTGTGGGCCTGGGTTCAATCCCTGATCAGGGAACCAAGATCTCACAAGCTGCACAGCACGGCCAAAAAAAAAAAAAAGAAATAGTGGTCCTGTTTTTCTCCCTTGGTAGGTTTGCATTCTCTCACAATTTATCTAAACTTACAGGCCCCAGTTGAGTCATAAAAGGGATATTAAAAATATTACATAGGGGCCTCCCTGGTGGCGCAAGTGGTTGAGAGTCCGCCTGCCGATGCAGGGGATACGGGTTCGTGCCCCGGTCTGGGAGGATCCCATATGCCGCGGAGCGGCTGGGCCCGTGAGCCATGGCCGCTGAGCCTGCGCGTCCGGAGCCTGCGCGTCCGGAGCCTGTGCTCCGCGACGGGGGAGGCCACAACAGTGAGAGGCCCGCATACCGCAAAAGGAAAAAAAAAAAAATATTACATAGTATAAGAAGAAGTAACTTTACATATTTTAACTTTACAAAAACAGCATCTAATACACTGAGGGAAATGCATCAGTATTTAGAAAACAAGTAGGAAAGGCAAAAGCTGTTCCAGAGGACCGGGACCTGGCCTGCATTCATTGCAAGGGTAAGTCTTTTCCTGTTGAAGAGAAAAACGCCACACAACTTCAGCAAATAAGATAATTGGTGACCATGATGGATCAAGACATTTATAAGGGGATTATAAGCTATGTAACCATAGCTCTAAAAATGGTAAAAGATAAAGTTCAAAAGCATTAAAAAGACCAGTATTCCCCTCTTCTTACTGAGGCTTCTTAAGAATTAAGTTTAGCTTTATCACCTTTGTTTTTGCCTTCTAGAAAATGATTATGATTACCACTGATAAAGTTTCCCTCCTCACAACATTCAATACAGAAAAAAAATCTTGTTTCCTTGAGTGATAGTCAAATCTTCCAACACAAGCTAAAATGCTATAAGAATTCCTTTTGAACATCCTATTACAATTATACTCCACAGTCCTTTACAGTTTGTGGTCATTCTTATTTGAATTCATTACAACCTTCTCTTTGACTACTGGTGCAATCCTGTGAGGCACTGGAAAGAGGGCATTGAAAAAACATGATCTAACTTTTGGGTATTAAGAATGATTAAGAAATTAGCTACATGACAAAAATTGCAACTAAAAAAAAATACAAAAAAAAAAAAAGAAAAAAGAAAATTTCCTGGAGGAGAAAATACCTGAACTCATATGCACATAATCTTCACTCATAATGTATAATGAATAAATGAAGAAGATTATAAAGTTTACCTTAAAATTGATAATTATAATGGCGTATTTTCATATATCCTCTCAGGAAATAAAAAACCCAACATTTGTTAGCACTCGATGGCTTAGAGAACAGTTAATAAAATGTTTCTATGAAACAACTACAGAAGCATTCCTGTGACAAAAATATTCACATACTTCTACTTACATATGAACATAATTTAAAACACATTGAGAGATTACATTCAACTATAAGAACAAGACACACCAACACAAGGAAGTTTATTTTCACATGGAAGGATCAGGTGAAGGCAGCCCATGTACAATGCAGTAGAGAAACAAACTCCCCTGTTGTATTTTCACTGCACCATTGCAGGTGTCATGGTGAATCAGGAAAACATACTCAATAGCACCATTAACAGCATAAGGTGTTTGTTATACATTTTAGACTTTAAATGGATATAATCTAGAGAAGAGGGGTCTCAGACAATACTCCCAAATAGTGAAGTCCAAAGTAGCTTCCTGGTGCATACAAGAGGCCTTACAGAAAAATCCAAACTCTGATGCATCGTTGAGGTGAATCTTGGGAAGACAAAAGTGGAAACCTACAGCTCTAGGAAAATGGAAATCAAACATTGGTGGTGGTTTTGAAGTACTCTTGATTTTAAGGTCAAAGAATCCAAAAACTGGGCTGGAAGATGATATCCTTGACGTTCCTATGTATTGGTCTCACTTCTGGTATGGTGCCTCCAAACTCTGACTAATGCCTTGTTTACTTCTGCTTTCCAAATCCCAGGCAAGTGAGGCTATTGGTGAATTTTAATGTGGAACCATAAAGCGTATGGATTCTATAAAATTTAGTTTCTAACAAGAGTCAAGATGGCGGATGAGAAGGACACGGAGTTAGCGTTTCCACACAACTAGGGCACCTACCAGCACTGGAGGGGGACCATGGACACCTAAGGGGATGGGAAGAACCCCCAAGCAACTGGGTAGGATGTGAGGGAGGAGAAGCAGTGGAGGTGGGATGGTACCAGCACCCCTGAGGGGCAGCTGGGGGAGGGGAGCGGTTCCTACACCCACACGGGGAACGGGGAGAATGCTAGGAGTGCGGAGGATCAGAAGAGAATATGGCCAGTGTTTCCCCTGCCCACTTGGGCCCTGGGGAGCCTGCTGAGGTGCCAGGCCCGATCCTCTGTCCACTGAGCCCCCCTCCAAACACCTGGGTCCTGAGGGAGTGGGAGGGAGAGGCGGGGAGGAAAAGTAAAGCCCAGAGTGATGGGACCAGTGTCCCTGAGGGGTGGCTAGGAGAGGGAAGGGGTTCCCACACCCAGTTGAGCCCATCCTCGGTTAGGGGATCAACAGGGACAGGGGAGACCCTCGGGAAGCAGAGGAAAGGAAGAGAGTGCGGCCACCGTTTCCCCTGCCCACTTGGGCCCTGGGGAGCCTGCTGAGATCCTGGGCCTAACCCTCCACGCTCAGAGGCTCCCTTTTGCCACTGAGCCTAAGCCCCACCCCCACCTCCTCATCCAGGCCTTACCTCCAAACTCTAGCTTCAAGGCACTCGGAAACCCCCTTGAGGCCGTCCTTCCTTTCCCCACTGCACAGGCCCTTAAGCCTAGGCCCCACCCCCAAGGCCTTTTCCAGCTGCAAAGGTCCTGAGCCTAAGCCACAGCCCACGCTTAAATGTCATGCCTGCCTAGGCCCCACCCCACCTAAGCTCCGCCCCCAACAGCCAAGGCCTTTTCCAGCTTTTTTTTTTTTAAGGTTGTGATTCTGTTTTACCTTGTTCTTGTTGATTCATTTATATTTTTATTTTTTCTAATAAATATTTTATTTTTCTAATTTTATTTTATTCTTTATACTTTGTTATTGTTCTGCTCCTTTTGGCCTGTTCCTTTCTTTTTCTTCCTTCTGTTGTGGTTCTGTTTTACCTTGCTGTAGTTGTTCCACTTATATTTTTATTTTTCCTAATATATTATTTATTTTTTAAGCTTAATTTAATTTTTTATTCTTTGTTATTGTACTGCTCCTTTTTTTTCTCTCTTTTCCTTTGCCACACCATGCAGCTTCCAGGATCTTGGTTCCCAGGCCGGGAGTTGGGCCTGAGCTCCTGTGGTGGGAGTTCCAACTCCAAACCACTGGACTAACAGAGAACCTCAGACCTCAAGGAATATTAATTGGAGTGAGGTCTCTCAGAGGTCCTCATCTTGGCACCAAGACCCGCTCTACCCAACTGCCTGCAAACTCCAGTGCTGGACACCTCAGGACAAACAACCAGTAAGAAAGGAATACAGCCCCTCCCATCACAAAAAAATGAGATGACAAAAAAATATGCTACAGACAAAGGAGCAAGGTAAAAACCTACAAGACCAAATAAATGAAAAGGAAATAAGCAACCTACCTAAAAAAAGAATTCAGAGTAATGATAGTAAAGATGATACAAAATCTCAGAAAGAGAATGGAGGCACGGGTCAAGAAAATATGAGAAATGTTTAACAAAGACCTAGAAGAACTAAAGAACAAACAAACAGTGATGAACAACACAATAACTAAAATGAAAGATACACTAGAAGGAATCAATAGCGGAACAACTGAGGCAGAAGAGCGAATAAGTGAGCTGGAACATAGAATGGTGGAAACAACTTCCAAGGAGCAGAATAAAGAAAAAAGAATGAAAAGAATTGAGGACAGTCTCAGAGACCTCCGGGACAACATTAAACACACCAACATTTGAATTATAGGGGTCCCAGAGGAAGAAGAGAAAGAGAAAAGGTCTGAGAAAATGTTTGAAGATATTATAGTCAAAAACTTCCCTAATATGGGAAAGGAAATAGCCACCCAAGTCCAGAAAGCACAGAGTCCCATACAGGATAAACCCTAAGAGAAACATACCAAGACACATATTAATCAAAGTAACAAAAATTAAATTCAAAGAAAAAATATTAAAAGCAGCAAGGGAAAAGCAACAAATAACATACAAGGGAATCCCCATAAGGTTATCAGCTGATTTTTCAGCAGAAACTCTGCAGGCCAGAATGGAGTGGCAGGATATATTTAAAGTGATGAAAGGGAAAAACCTACAACCAAGATTACTCTACCCAGAAAGGACCTCATTCAGATTTGACGGATAAATCAAAAGCTTTACAGACAAATAAAACTAAGAGAATACAGCACCGCCAAACCAGCTTTACAACAAATGCTAAAGCAACTTCTCTAGGCAGGAAACACAAGAGAAGGAAAAGACCCACAAAAACAAACCAAATCAATTAAGAAAATGGTAATAGGAACATAACATATCAATAATCACCTTGAATGTAAATGAATTAAATGCTCCAACCAAAGACACAGACAGACTGAATGGATACAGAACGAAGACCCGAATATATGCTGTCTACAAGAGACCCAGTTCAGACCTAGGGACACATACAGACTGAAAGTGAGGGGATGGAAAAAGATATTCCATGAAAATGGAAATCATAAGAAAGCTGGAGTAGCAATAATCATATCTGATAAAATAGAGTTTAAAATAAAGACTGTTACAAGAGATAGGGAAGGACACTACATAACAATCAAGGGATCAATCCAAGAAGAAAACATAACAATTATAAATATTTATGCACCCAACATAGGAGCTCCTCAATACATAAGGCAAATGCTAACAGCCACAAAAGGGGAAATTGACAGTAACACAATAATAGTGGGAGCCTTGAACACCTTACTTATACCAATAGACAGATCATCCAGACAGAAAATAAATAAGGAAACACAAGCTTTAAATGATACAATAGACCAGATAGACTTAATTACTATTTATAAGACATTCCATCTGACAGCAGAAGAATACACTTTCTTCTCAAGTGCACACAGAACATTCTCCAGGATAGGTCACATCTTGGGTCACAAATCAAACCTCAAAAAATTTAAGAAAACTGAAATCGTATCAAGTATCTTTTCTGACAACAAAGCTATGAGATTAGAAATCAATTACAGGAAAAAAAACTGTAAAAAACCCGAACACATGGAGGCTAAACAGTGCGCTGCTAAACAACCAAGAGATCACTGAAGAAATCAAAGAAGAAATGAAAAAAATACCGAGAAACAAATAATGAAAACAATCCAAAACCTACGGGACGCAGCAAAAGCATTTCTAAGAGGGGAGTTTATAGCAATTCAAGCTCACCTCAAGAAACAAGAAAAATCTCAAATAAACAATGTAACCTTACACCTAAAGCAACTAGAAAAAGAAGACAAAGAAAATCCAAGGTTAGTAGAAGGAAAGAAACCATAAAGATCAGAGCAGAAATAAATGAAATAGAAATGAAGAAAACAATAGCAAAGATCAATAAAACTAAAAGTTGGTTCTTTGAGAAGATAAACAAAATTGATAAACCTTTAGCCAGAATAATCAAGAAAAAAAGGGAGAGGACTCAAATCAATAAAATTAGAAATGAAAAGGAGAAATTACAACTGACACCGCAGAAATACAAAGGATCATAAGAGACTACTAAAAGCAACTATATGCCAATAAATAGGACAACCTGGAAGAAATGGACAAATTCTTGGAAACATACAACTTTCCAAGACTGAACCAGGAACAGTTAGAAAATATAAACAGACGAATAACACATAATGAAATTGAAACTGTAATTAAAAATCTTCCAACAAACAAAAGTCCAGGACCAGATGGCTTCACAGACAAACTTTATCAAACATTTAGAGAAGAGTTAACACCTATCCTTCTCAAACTCTTCCAAAAAATTGCAGAGGGAGGAACACTCCAAAACTCGTTCTACGAGGCCACCATCACCGTGATACCAAAACCAGGCAAAGATATCACAAAAAAAGAAAATTACAGACCAATATCACTGATGAACATAGATGCAAAAATCCTCAACAAAATACTAGCAAACAAAGAGTCCAACAACACATTAAAAAGATCATACACCATGATCAAGCGGGATTTACCCCAAGGATGCAAGGATTCTTCAATATACGCAAATCAATCAATGTGTTATACTGTATTAACAAATTAAAGAATAAAAACCATATGATCATCTCAATAGATGCAGAAAAAGATTCAACACCCATTTATGATAAAAACTCTCCAGAAAGTGGGCAGAGAGGGAAGATACCTATGTATGAACATACCGTACATAATAAAGGTCATATATGACAAACCCACAGCAAACATCATTCTCAAAGGTGAAAAACTGAAAGCATTTCCTCTAAGATCAGGAACAAGACAAGGATGTCCACTCTTGCCACTATTATTCAACACTATTCAATTCACTATTATTGGAAGTCCTAGCCACAGCAATCAGAGACGAAAAAGAAATAAAAGGAATACAAATTGGAAAAGAAGAAGTAAAACTGTCACTGTTTGCAGATGACATGATACTATACATAGAAAATCCTAAAGATGCCACCAGAAAACCACTAGAACTCATCAATGAATTTGATAAGGTTGCAGGATACAAAATTAATGCACAGAAATCTCTTGCATTCTTATACACTAACAACGAAAGATCAGAAAGAGAAATTAAGGAAACAATCCCATTTACCATCGCAACAAAAAGAATAAAGTACCTTGGAATAAACCTACCTAAGGAGGCAAAAGACCTGTATTCAGAAAACTATAAAACACTGATGAAAGAAATAAAAGATTACACAGATGGAGAGATATACCATGCTCCTGGATTCAAAGAATCAATATTGTGAAAATGACTATACTTCCCAAAGCAATCTACAGGTTCAATGCAATCCCTATCAAAGTACCAATGGCATTTTTCACAGAACTACAACAAAAAATTTTATAATTTGTATGGAAACACAAAAGACCCCTAATAGCCAAAGTAACCTTGAGAAAGAAAAACGGAGCTGGAGGAATCAGCCTCCCCAACTTCAGACTATACTACATAGGTACAGTAATCAAGACAGTATGGTACGGGCACAAAAACAGAAATATAGATCAATGGTACAGGATAGAAAGCCCAGAGATAAACCCACTCACCTATGGTCACCTAATCTATGACAAAGGAGGCAAGAACATACAATGGAGAAAGGACAGCCTCTTCAATAAATGGTGCTGGGAAAACTGGACAACTACATGCAAAAGAATGAAATTAGAACACTACCTAACACCAGACACAAAAATCACCTCATAATGGATTAAAGACCTAAATGTAAGACGGGACACTATAAAACTCTTAAAGAGAAAACATAGGAAAAACACTCTGACATAAATCACAGCAAGATCTTTTATGACCCACCTCCTAGAGAAATGGAAATAAAGACAAAAATAAGCAAATGACCCCTAAACTTAAAAGCTTTTGCACAGCAAAGGAAACCATAAATAAGATGAAAGGACAACTCGTAGAATGGGAGAACATATTTGCAAATGAAGCAGCAGAGAAGGGATTAATCTCCAAAACATACAAACAGCTCATGCAGCTCAATATCAAAAAAACAAACAACCCAATCAAAAAATGGGTGGAAGACCTAAACAGACATTTCACCAAAGAAGGCACACAGATGGCCAAGAGGCACATGAAAAGATGCTCAACATCACTAATTATTAGAGAAATGCAACTCAAAACTACAATGAGAAAAAAAAAAAACTACAATGAGGTATCACCTCACACCAGTCAAAACAATCATCATCAAAAAATCTACAATAAATGTTGGAGAGCATGTGGAGAAAAGGGATCCCTCTTGCACTGTTGGTGAGAATGTAAATTGATACAGCCACTGTGGAGAACAGTATGGAGGTTCCTTACAAAACTAAAAACAGAACTACCATATGTCCCAGCAATCCCACTGCTGGGCACATACCCTGAGAAAAACATAATTCAAAAAGACACATGTACCCCAATGTTCATTGCAGCACTATTTCAATAGCCAGGACATGGAAACAACCTAAATATCCATCAATAGATGAATGCATAAAGAAGATGTGGTGTGTGTGTGCATACGCACGTGTGTATATATATATACACACACACACACACACACTATATATATATATATATATATAAATAATGGAATATTACTCAGCCATAAAAATAAATGAAATTGGGGATTCCCTGGTGGTACAGTGGTTAAGAATCTGCCTGCGAATGCGGGGGACATGGGTTAGAGCCCTGGTCTGGGAAGATTCCACATGCTGTGGAGCAACTAAGCCCGTGTGCCACAACTACTGAGCCTGCGCTCTAGAGCCCGTGAACCACAACTACTGAAGCTCGTGTGCCACAACTACTGAGCCTGCGAACCACAACTACTGAGCCTGCGTGCCACAACTACTGAAGCCTGCACACCTAGAGCCCATGCTCCACAACAAGAGAAGCCACTGCAATGAGAAGCTCGCGCACCACAGCAAAGAGCAGCCCCCGCTCGCCACAACCAGAGAAAGCCTGCACGCAGCAATGAAGACCCAACACAGCCAAAAATAAATAAATAAATTAATTAAAAGAATAAAGAAAATAAGCCTTAAAAAAAAAAAGAAATGAAATTGGGTCATTTGTAGAGATGTGGATGGACGTAGAGTCTGTCACACAGAGTGAAATAAGTCAGAAGGAGAAAAACAAATATTGTATATTAACACATATATGTGGAATCTAGAAAAATGATACAGATGAACATATTTGCAGGCCAGGAATAGAAACACACAAGTAGAGAACAGACGTGTGGACACAGAGGGGGAAGGGGAGTGTGGGATGAATTGGGAGATTAGGTTTGACGTAAGTACAGTACCATGTACAAAATAGATAGCTAGTGGGAACCTGCTGTAGAGCACAGGGAGCTCAGCTTGGTGCTCTGTATTAACCTAGATGGGTGGGATGGGGGGGGAGGGAGGTCCAAGAGGGTGGGGATATATGTATACATATAGCGGATTCACTTCACTGTACAGAAGAAACTAACACAACATTGTAAAGCAATTATACTCCCATAAAAAAAAAGTTTAGTTTCTAACATTACCCACAGGCTCAGATATCTGTCCCATCACAGGTCTCTTTTCTTAAAATCTATTCACCAAATAACAGTCATTGGAAGAACAACAAGCAAAGGCCCAAATATAAAAACAATTATTCACATGAAACTCCAAAAAAGGAGCTTTGTCATTAAGAAAGGTAGAATACATAAAATAGACTATAAAGATATCCAGGAACTGTCCAGTATCCAGATATCCAGTAGGAAAATCCCAACAAATACCACATTTTCCAATTGTTCCTTAACACAGAATAAAACTATAAAAAATTAAACCTGACTATGCACATATCAGAAATACAGTTCAATTCACCCATGGATCCAACAGACTTCAAAATGGGGAGAGAAAATATTAACTGATTCAAGGAAAAAGCACTGACTTTTAATCTTATGTACTACTGTTGAAAGATGACTTGCAGAATTATATCACCCCAATATTCATTTATGAAACTAGTAGAAACCCACACTCCAATGATATACTTTAAGAGGCCTGATAAACAATATATTTACAATTTGTAAAAAACAATTCTTTTGTGTTGAAAGTTTTTTGGAACGTTATACATGGATTAATTTTCATCAAGCTTTCTCATGTTACTTACATTTATAATTTATTTCTGGTGGGAGTTTTAACATGTAACGATGAAGGCCAACTGAAGTCTTTCCCATGCTGTTTACATTCAAAAGGTTCTATGCTGTGAGTCTTTTCATGCCTTCGGAAGGAAGTGGGATGACTGAAGGCCTTCCCACATTCTTTACATTCATAGGGTTTCTCTCCAGTGTGAGTTCTTTCATGTCTTCGAAAACTCTGATACCACCTGAAAGCTTTTCCACATTCCTTACATGCATAGGGTTTCTCTCCTGTGTGAGTCCTTTCATGTGTTTGCAAGGAACTGTAACCTCTGTAGGCTTTACCACATTGTTTACATTCATAGGGCTTTTCTCTAGTGTGAGTTCTTTCATGTGTTCGAAGATAACTGGGACATCTGAACGCTTTACTACATTTTTTACATTCATAGGGTTTTTCCCCAGTGTGATTTCTTTCATGTCTTCGAAAACTTTGATAACACCTGAAGGCCTTTCCACATTGTTTACATTCATAGGGTTTCTCTCCAGTATGAATTCTTATGTGTGTTTCTAAGGAAGTGTAATCTCTGCAGGCTTTTCCACACTGCTTACATTCATAGAGTTTCTCTCCAGTGTGTGTTCTTTCATGTAGTCGTAGCAAAGTTGAACAACTAAAGGCTCTTCCACACTCCTTACATTCATAGGGTTTCTCTCCAGTGTGAGTTCTTTCATGTTTTTGAAAGGAAGGGTAATACCTGAAGGTTTTACCACACTGTTTACATTCATAGGGTTTCTCTCCAGTGTGACTCCTTTGATGTATTTGAAATGAACTGGGAGAAATAAATGCTTTCTCACACTGCTTACATTTATAAGGTCCCACTCCAGTGTGAGTGATCATGTGCACTCGAAGGCTTGCGAGAGCTCTAAGGGCTTTCCCACATTCCTTACATTCATAAGGTTTTTCTCCAGTATGAGTTCTTTCATGTTTTCGAAAAGAACTGGGACAACTGAAGGCTTTACTACATTTTTGGCATTCATAGGGTTTTTCTCCAGTGTGATTTCTTTCATGTATTTGGAAACCTATATTAGAACTGAAAGTTTTACCACATGGCTTACATTCATAGGGTTTCTCTCCAGTATGAACTCTTTCGTGTGTTTGGAAGGAAGGGTAATATCTGAAGGTTTTACCACATTGTTTACATTCATAAGGTTTCTTTCCATTGTGAGTTCTTTCATGTATTCGGAGGGAACTGGGACAACTGAGTGCTTTACTACATTTTTTACATTCATAGGATTTCTCTCCTGTGTGAGTCCTCTCATGTATTTGTAAAGTTTGATGATATCTATAGGCTTTTCCACAATGTTTACATTTATAAGGTTTCTCTCCAGTGTGGGCTCTTTCATGTATTTGAAGTGAAGCTGAAGAACTAAAAGTTTTCCCACAATCCTTACACTTATAAGAGGCACCTCCAGTATGTGTTACCATGTGTCTCTGAAAAGTTTTGAGCTGCAAGAAGGCTTTCCCACACTCCTTACATTTATAGGTTTTCCCTCCAGTGTGATTTCTTTTATGTTTTTCAAAACACTGCAGATAACTAAAGGCTTTCCCACATACATTACATTTGTATGGCTTCTCTCCATTTTTCTGATACTCATATGGCTTGTGTCCAACGTGACTTCTGGTGTACCTATTATGGGATGAATGATGTATGAGGACTTTTCCACATACTTTGTGTTCCCATGGTTTTACTCTGATAATAGTTTTCTTGTTCAGATTGAGATTTGGAATAAGGCTGAGGTTTTCTCTATATGGACTACCCTCTTTCTCGTCACATATTCTCCCTACCTTACGACTTCTGCAAAAAACAAGGAGGAATTATTAATGATCTCTTCATTAATGATTTCATACTTATTACAATATTTCAGCTACAATTTTATTATTTGTAGCAAAACTATAGGTATTTTTCTATTTCGGGTGAATTGTTCAAAACTGAATATACTGAATGCTCCGCAAGAGGACTCACCTTTGCTCACCAAAACGGTGATATTTATACATAAAGCTTATTAATACTGTTTCCAAGTGAACTATTTTGCAAACACTGAACATTATGTCATAGGCAAGAAAGTAATTTGGTGAACATTTTCTGAGAAGCAATAAATTTGAAGCATGGATTGTCTTGTTTCTTTTTAAGATCTGGTACAATAATATAATTCTCATGTGAAACACTGCTTTCTGCTGGGAGTGCCACTCACCTTAGTTTTCTCCCCTGATTTTTGCACTGATCTTCAATGTCATGATCTTTCCATGTTTCTCCTAAAATGCAGACACAGAAAAATGATTCCAAAGTATTAGAAGTTATAGAAAAATTATTAGATTCTAGTGCTACAGTGAGCTGTGACCATACCTAGTTTATTTACCAATGTCCTCCCTGTACACATTCCACCTCTTAGAATAATATTGTAGGGCAGAAAAACTTGACCTTTGACTGACAAGGTGAAGGTAAGTTGTCATCCTTACCTACTGAGGCCAGGTTCCTGAAGGTTTCCCCCATCACATCTCTGTAGAGTTTCTTCTGTGAAAAATCCAGTAAAGCCCACTCTTCCAGGGTGAAGTTCACAGCAACATCCTCAAAGACCACTGCGTCCTACAACATCCCATATATATGTATGGTAGGATGAGTAAGACTGACAGCACTGGACATCTATACTCCATTTATAAGTTACATATGATTCTGCTATCTCCCAACATTTATTCTCTGACTTGATCATCAGAAACTAATTCTCTGTCCATACTTACTTCCTCATAAATTTAACAGCATCAGGAACACATGAAAATTATTTACATAGTTTTACTGTGATCACATTACAAATCCTACTGCTGTCTAATGGCAGGGTCCAAAGCATGTTGGGAAATGTCAGAAATGCTATACAAATGAAATAAATATTATCAATTTAAGACCATCCATTGGTGAGAAAAACTCTTTCCTCCCTTTTCTTATTATCCACCATTTACACACTCCATGACGCAGAGTGTGTAATATCCTGTAATAAACCATAATGGAAAAGAATATGAAAAAGGATATGTATATATATGCATAACTGAATCACTCTGCTGTATAGCAGAAACTAACACAACATTGTAAATCAACTATACTTCAATAAAATAAATTTAAAAAGATAAAGAGGGGCTTTATCATAATGACAAAGCTGTCAATTCTCCATGAAGGCATAACAATCGTTCATGTGTACATGCATCACAACAGATGGGCAAAATATATGAGGCCAAAACTGACAGAATGCAAGAAAGTAAGCGAATCCACTACTAGTTGTAGACTTCAACACCTCCTTATCATGAATGACCAATTGCAGCAGGCAGAAAATTAGGAAGGACAGAACTGAAATCAATAGCACCATGGAACAAATGGATTTAATTGTCATCCATGGAAATCATTCTTCTCAAGTTCATAAGGAACATTCACCAAGACAGAACACATTCTGGGACATAAAACATAATTTAACAAATTTGAAAGGACAGCAGTCATTCAAAATATGCTCTCACACCACACAGGCACTAGTACACGAAGATAGTCAGAAACTCCCCAAAATACGTGGAGATTCAACAATACGCTTCTAAATAATATGTGGGATCAAAAAAGAAGTCCGAAGAGAAATAAAAAATTACTTTGAAGTAAATGAAAATACAACTAATCAAGCATTGTTGTGGGATGCAGCAAAACAATGCTTAGAGGGAAATTTATGCCACTGAACAAATACACTAGAAAAAAAAGAAAAATCTATAATCAACAATGTAAAGGGCCTCCCTGGTGGCGCAAGTGGTTGAGAGTCCGCCTGCCGATGCAGGGGATACGGGTTCGTGCCCCGGTCTGGGAGGATCCCATATGCCGCGGAGCGGCTGGGCCCGTGAGCCATGGCCGCTGAGCCTGCGCGTCCGGAGCCTGCGCGTCCAGAGCCTGTGCTCCGCAACGGGGGAGGCCACAACAGTGAGAGGCCCGCATACCGCAAAAAAAAAAAAAAAAAAAAAAACACAATGTAAATATCTACCTTTGGAAGGAAAACAATTTAAACCCAAAGTAAGCAGAATAAAAGAAATAATAAAAATTGGGGGAAAAGAATCAGTGGAGTGTATTAAAAGAAAAAAAGCTGGTTCTTTGACAAGATCAATGACAAGACCACAAGATAAACATCTTGTGATCATAACTAAGAAAAAGAGAGAAATTACAACACAAGACCATCAGGGGTGACCAGAAGGTATGGAAGGTGGGTGCTGAAGCCTCTTCATTATAGTGAAGGAGTCTCTGAGGACACTACCAGGTGTGCCTGTTGTATGGCAACAGTCTTGAGCCTTCTATGGTAGGGGTGTCCATTCAAGGTGGCCCAATTTCCAAGTAACCGCATAAATCGGCTCCGGTAAATTTATAAACAAGGGATATGTTGCCTCCCAAACATCACAAGAATCTAGACAATGTTGTGGGTGCTGAGACGGACTATTGGTATTTCTTCATGGTGCCAGGAAGGGGTGGCCTTCTGTTTATTAATTTTTTTTTTATTGTATTCATTAAAGGTATCAAGGCTTCATATGTTTGGAGCAATGCCCATCCACTTTTTACAAGCCCACCTTTTTCAATACTGTATGCCCTAAATATCAAATGAACTTCCTCAGAAGAGATGTCATTAATATCATATCTCTGCTCGTGGCACAGGTGGATGCAGTTCAGATCCTGCCTGCAGAGACTGTGTGTGTTCACAGTGGTGTTGAGGTTCCCTGACGGTAACCAGTTAAAGGTGTATCATGTCCTTTCAGAGGTGAATGCCAAGTGCAGCAGAGAGGCTGTTGAAACAGGAACTGAACAGAACAGACGTAGCCAAATCTGTGAGAGCAGAATGTTGAGCAGAATGTTTAGCAGTTGCTGAGTAGATGGAGTCAGTAATTTCCGTAATGTTGGGGACTAGGAATAAGGGGTTTCTGTGATGGGACAACAGCCTCAAGGTTGTAGCATTCCACTGTGAGGTATTTTTCACTCTTTCCAGGTTTAATAAGAGGTCAAATTAGGATGTTCAAAGCAGAAGCCCTGGGGATAATCACTTCTTCGCAAAATAAAAGGTTTCTTAAAGTTTTCAATCCTCAAAGGCCCTGTTTAACTTATACTGGATCATATAACTAATTTAACTAAGGGGTAAGGACCATCTAGTCTCCTTTTGTGAAGCCAATTTGGAAGTAGCAAGAACTTAATTTAACTTAATTTTAATTTATGATTTATTGGTTCAGAGCTTTCCTGCTCACTATGGGACATTTTGTGACAATGGGTGCTATGACCGTAAGGAGAGGCAAAGAGTTCTGATGGTTATGGTGAAGTATACCAATCTGCCCTCTATATTATATTCAGTACTTCCTCTAAGATCATGCAGTACACCTTGCTTAAATTTACTGAGATCCTAGGTATAACTAACTTGAGATCTCTCACTCAATAATTGTAGGAAGATTTGTGAATTACGGCATTATAGGAGACTGTAACATTAATTCAAAACCTATGTTCTGAAGAGGCTCAAAAAGCAAGGACTGCCCTTTTTATCTTTTTGGTTATGTAAATTTTTTAGTATATTTTGGATTTCCAACTGGAAAATTGTGAGCCTTTTTTCAATACCTTTTTCCTTTTGTTCCTTCTTTCCCGTCCTTCCCTATATTATATAAGTCCCAGGATATACTTTGGAAAAGAGGGTGTCCTCTCTACCCTGGGACTCATAAAATTCTTCCTCCGGGGGCGCACACTAGTGCCATCGGGATCAGAGGTCTCCTCCATAACTACCGGGTATTTTATAGAGTTTTTAGTTTAAGTTTGAACTAATCCCCTTGCTGTGCCACAGTGAGGCTATGGGTGTTCCCCCCCGTAACTCAGAGGGTCAGGATCTTCATTGCAGTAGAGGCAGGGGCAGCAGCAGCAGAGGTGAGCCCTCATATTAGGAGAGTGGACTCAGCTCTCCACCTTCTGGCTGCCTTTCCCAGTCTCCTTCTCTCTCTGAAATACCTGCTCTTTAAGGAGTGGCCATCTGATGGGCTCACCTCATTCACAGGGTATATAATCAGCCTTTTACTCCCCAAAGACAAGGCAATCCCAGCCTCACTTACACTTTTACTTAAAGACACAGATAGGTTTCAGCCAACACATCG
Organism: Mesoplodon densirostris; assembly: GCF_025265405.1. Classification (NCBI taxonomy): domain Eukaryota; kingdom Metazoa; phylum Chordata; class Mammalia; order Artiodactyla; family Ziphiidae; genus Mesoplodon; species Mesoplodon densirostris. The sequence continues at coordinate 142,876,557 of NC_082663.1, forward strand.
ACTGAGGACCACTTTAACAAAGGAGCCTTTCTCATACTCCTGCTCAGAGAGGACAACGAATTACCAAAACTTCCAACTCGGTGTCCTCTGTATATAGAACCCAGGGTTGGTGGGGTCAGCAATGCCACACAGGGCAGCTCAGCGCACAGGAGGAGACCCCAGCAAACAGCAGCTCACAGGGCAGGAGCCTCCAGGCTTTCTTTCACAGGGCAGGAGCCTCCAGGCTTTCTTATCAGCCTGTCCAGGTAAGAACCAGGGGAAGAGGGAGGGGTGAGGCTTAACTTTCAGTAGTCAAACATCAAATATGTGGACCCCTGACAGCTCATTATAAGAACAAATCCAGTAAGGATTAGCACTGGTTTGTTCTTATACAAAGAAACACAAACAAAATGATCAAGAAGTAATCAAAACTGGGCTTCCCTGGTGGCGCAGTGGCTGAGAGTCCGCCTGCCGATGCAGGGGACACGGGTTCGTGCCCTGGTTCGGGAAGATCCCACATGCCCCGGAGCAGCTAGGCCCGTGAGCCATGGCCGCTGGGCCTGCACATCCAGAGCCTGTGCTCCGCGATGGGAGAGGCGACAACAGTGAGAGGCCCACGTACCACAAAAAAAAAGAAGTAATCAAAACTGGTTATTTCAGGGTGGCTGGAATAAGAGCAGAGAAGTAGAACAGGATATGTAAGTTAGTTTCCTATCTTAGGAATTTTTTAAAAATTCAACCTTTCCATGCATTAGTTACTGAAAACAAGGAGAGAAATTTACATACACTGCCTTTTCCTATGATTAATCATTATTTTAAATTAGCTTTTGCTTTTTAAAATTTAAACTTTTCTATGTAAGAAACTACTTCAAAATTTAATCCTTTAAACACTAGCAGATATAAAACTGCAGACCATGAAAACTTTACAAATCCCTTTCCAACTAAAAAAACAGGGGATTTCTATCAACAGCCCTAACGTACAATGCTTCAACTTACAATTTTTCGACTTTCAACAGGTACACTTACAACCATCCTGTGCCCATACAACCATTCTATTTTTCACATTCAGTACAGTACTCAATAAAGTACATCAGACAGTCAACACTTTATTATAAAATAGGCCTCGTGTTAGATGATTCTGCCCAAATGTAGGCTAATGTAGGTGTTCTGAGCATGTTTAAGGCAGACTAGGCTAAGCTATGATGTTCAGTAAGTTAGGTGTATTAAATGCATTTTCAACTATCAATATTTTAAATTTACAATGGGATTATCAGGATGTAAACCCATCATAAATTGAGTAAGATCTGTAATAGTTCCTCCCTCCACTATATTTAACATAAAATATTTTATAGTATGAGTAGCATATTATAATACATTAGGGGTTTCAATTAAGCCCTGAAATGTACTAGAAATTTCAAAGATTTCCATAAGCTTTGAGGTGTTTTCCTCATATCAATGAAAAAAGAAATTCAACTGCTTTTTCCTCACATGCATTAAAATAGGAATTCATTTGCCTTAGGAATAGTATAGCCTCTTAAAAGTCAAAGTTCTCTAGAGACATGGACAGACACTGACCTAAAAAATGAAAGAAGCAGGGCTTCCCTGGTGGCACAGTGGTTGAGAGTCTGCCTGCCGATGCAGGGGACACAGGTTTGTGTCCTGGTCCGGGAAGATCCCACATGCCGCGGAGCGGCTGGGGCCGTGGCCGCTGAGCCTGCACGTCCGGAGCCTGTGCCCCGCAATGGAAGAGGCCACAACAGTGAGAGGCCCGCGCACAGCAAAAAAAAATGAAAGAAGCACCTGAGAACTTAAAAACACCCATATCTCACATCTTGAGGTTCTCCTGCCAAAATGGAACCAAAATTCTATCTGGTTCCACAATTTTCTTATCTTACACTATATGTGTCAACCAACTTATATAGTATAACCCCGAATGCCAATGAGAACCAGAATCAACACAGATAAGCAGCATGCTTCGCTACAATTCAGAAAACAAAAACACCACCACAGGGCCTCCCTGGTGGCGCAGTGGTTGAGAGTCCGCCTGCCGATGCAGGGGATACGGGTTCGTGCCCCGATCTGGGAGGATCCCATATGCCGCGGAGCGGCTGGGCCCGTGAGCCATGGCCGCTGGGCCTGTGCATCTGGAGCCTGTGCTCCGCAACGGGAGAGGCCACAACAGTGAGAGGCCCGCATACCGCAAAAAGAAAAAAAAAAAAAAAAAAAAAAACACCACCACATTCACAAAGTTGAACATAATCGCAACTTGGGTCCTAAACACTCCTTGTTGAGATGTAACCCCCTGCAGTGTGTCAGCCTCTGGTGAAGGAGGGTGGGGACACCTGAGCAGCCACAGGAAAGAACACGGGGAGCTCCATACATCCTCCCCCCTGTAAGCATGGACGCTCTCCCTCCCCCAGGCTTCTACTCTCACAAGTGAGGAAACTCTCAGCCTGATTCTGTTTAAGGGTCTGACCCAAATGAACTCCCAAATTCATCAACCCTTTGTCCATGAGACAGAACACCTCACCTTCAGACTTTCTCAATTGTGCACCAATTACATTCTGAATGCAAAACTTCAGCATAAGGCCTAAAAATGTCTAGATCTAAGGAACCACAACTACAAAGTCAGAAATAGCATCACAACACACCTCCCACCCCCGTGTGCACAGGCATCCCCAGTGTTCCAAGGGTTTGGTAGCTTTTCTCAGTATAAAGGACTCCTTCTGTGGTGGGTGTGACCAGGAAGGACACCAGCAGAAGGAGGTTCCCCAGGAAGAATCCAACAGGCCTTTAAGTATTTCCCTTTGCAGACAAAAAGGGAGCCATAGCTTGGGCCAGGCCTCTGCTCCACTCTGCAGTTGCTCTGGAACAACGTTGATATCTTAAATGACACAAAGCCAGTGTGGGAACAATCCCAAAAGTCACTCAAACCCAGCATTTACATAGAAAAGAGGGAAGAAAACTGTAAGGCACTTTGACGAGTTCAAATAGAAAACCCCAAATATCTATTCAGGTGTCAGGTAATTATTATTTCCAGGGAAAGAAATTGGCTTGTAAACAACTGATCATACTGGAACACTTCTACTCTGCAATTCTAAGCCCTGGAAATTTACTTGAAGACACCCAAAAGTAAAGAATAGACCTCAGGAACTTCCTATACATGCTCAGGGGAATAAAGAGTGAAAGAATCCTATACAAATGGAACGTGTAATACTGGAACATATTATTTTCTTCTAAAATTCACCTCTTTCTTGCCTGTTTAGAACTATTTTATACTCTCTTTGAAGCTCTATTGATTAAATACATTTTACCTTTATTGAAAAACTGAGACTAAAATAAGTGAAAAAAATCTTTCTGAGGTGACAAACCCAGAGAGGGGCTGTTCTGACAAAACACCCAGGAAAATTTCCAAAGAAGAACCTCCACCCAAAGCACTTCCCATAGGATGTGTGTGTGCAGGACAGATTAGGGGGAGAGGCAAGAGGATTTGATGCAACCTAGTTCTAAGTGGTTATTCTCGGCTTTCCTCTCACGAAAACAGCCACAGGCAAATATAAATCTTTTAAAAACAGCATTCCATGGCTCTGGAGAAAAAAGATAAAATATTGGATCTGTGTGACATGCAGCCGGAAGACAAACAGTTAGTTGATTATAATGATGTGAATTAGAGAGGGGAAGTTGGCTCTGGGAAGGAGGTGAAGGATCTGAACATTTAGGGATTTATTATCAGTCCTAGGAAGAGCTACGGCGGGGGGACAGGAGCAGGGATTTGAGACTCCGCTTCCCAAATATGTGGAAAACTCAGGAGAAAACAGGTGACCCCTGGGAGAAAGGGACCGGGAACACCGCAGACTACAGCTCTTCCCACGCACGAACCCAAGAGACCGAGGCCTGACTGTCACTAATAACCTTCCCCGTGGTTACCGCACAGTCTGGGGAGACGCGGGGACGTAGGCACAGCGCTGCCCAGCGAAGCTCTGGGGTCGGCTGCCGAGCTAAATAACGGGACAGGACGCCCGGGGTCCGTCTGCCGTCCCAGCGTCCACGCTGCGGGCGGGAGGGGACTGAGGTCCGAGTCCCGCCACAGCCGGTTCCCACAAGACGCTCCGCCCCGACTCCGCACTCAGGGGCAGCACACTCACCATTTCTAGGTTTCCTGGGTCTCCCTGAGTCCTTCCTACGGCTCCCACGACCAGTGCAGGTCACAACCCAACACAAACCGCGGCCCGTTCACCAGGAACCGTGAACCACAGGCTATACCCGCTCTCCGGCGAGGCCGGCGCCAATAGGGACGCCCACTCTGGTGCGATACGTCGCCCCCACCCACCTGCTCCAGCGGCGCCCCTGATTGGATAGCTCGGAGGGCCACGCCCCTCAGCTTGAGCTACAACAGGAGGGAGGATGCGCTACTCACCCGAACCACCTTCTGCCAGTGGGTGGGAACCTGACCCAGCCACGATCGTTTGTATGGAGAAAAAACTTTCTCCTGGCCTGGGGCTGCCTCTACAGTTTTTTTCTCCTAGCTCTTTGTGAACATGTGGTCACAATTTACAGGGAATTCTTGAGTTTTCGTGAAACAAGCACACAGCATGAGGGTGGCCCAGGCCACACTGGAACAAGAGGGTCTTCTGTCTCTAGGGATCAAGGGATTGGCATAGGGCTGTCAGACCACTCAGGGAACTGCAACCCTTGTTTAGAAACACAAGACACTAAATGTGACCTCACCACTGATAATAAAGAACCCGGCTGCATTTGATCTCACCACTAATAATAAAGAACCCGGCTGCATTTGATCTTTGATCCTTGCAAGGACTGAGCTAGCCTTCCACCCATCCCTTTCCCACCCCCACTTATTTGGTACTTAAGTGAAAGAAACCCAGGGCACGTGGATCTGTGGGAAGTTTGAACCCAACAGCCCCAGCCTGGGCACAAGGACTCAGTCTAACCACAGGGTGTGAGATGTACTCATTAAACTATTAGGTGATGAAGTAAAAATTCATATTCTAAGGCAAGTCAAGGAAAATTTAAACATAAAAAATTTTCTCTGCCCTTTGGCCTCCTCCTTCCCCTCTACTGTGCATTGTGTATCAGCATTATGCATCAACCAAACCTCCCCACCGGCAGAAATACCTGCTCAACCATAAAGAGCAACATTCTCCTAGTATCAAGAAGATAACTCCTTAGGAGATAGCCTTCCTGCTTAATCTTGTAAGGGGCCACGAATACCCATGACCCACTATTCATACTTGCTTTGTACATATAGACCTGGATTGTGTAAACTGTCAGTAATACATCATTTAATGTACAGCCCTCTGCCTCCAAATCTTATATAACTGTGCTTTGACATCTAGTGGGCAGAATAGTTCTTGGAGCTTTCTGAGGGTACATTTCCAGGTTATAATCCTCAATTTGGTTCGAATAAAATTTTCCATTTCTTTCTTAGATCGACTAATTAATTTTTTTGTCAACACAGGTTTCATTAAATTCACATTTTACATTGGAAGGAAATTTATTTTAGATCAGATTTTGCCAATGTTTCTCGAGAACTTCAAAATGTAAATGACTATAATGTCCCGAAGGCAACTGATTCCAATTTTCACTGATAGAAGAAAAATAGTAAGTCTTTATCTAAACAGGGAAGTATCTGGAAATCCGTGCCCCGCCCCCACCATCTTTACTAAGCTATGACTAATAAAACTGCCCGTATTTAAAGATTACAATGTGGTGATTTAATATACGTTATCCTACATTGTATACTTGAAATCAGCCAAGACAGTGGATTAAGTAATCTCACCACCCACACAAAAAGTAACCATGTGTGCTGATGGATATGTTAATCAATCTGGAAACTCTTATATGCCTACAATATTGAATTGCATAACTCTTAATGTATTTAATTTATATGAACACCTTTATTGAGACAATGTAGATACCATACAATGCATCACATTAAAGAGTACAATTCAAAGGTTTTCAGTATATTCCCAGATATATGCAATCATTCCCACAGTTGATCTTTGAAGATTTTCATCATCTCAAAAAGAAATTCCTCTTCACTTTTTCACTCCCAATATCCCATCTTCCTCCTCCAATATCCAGCCTTAGGAAACCTTAATCTACTATCTGTCTCTATAGATTTCCTTATTCAGGGCTCTCGAATGGAATTATGTAATATATGGTTTCCGTGATTGATTTCATTCATTTGGCATAGCTTTTACAAGGTACACCCATGCTGTAGCATTGATCAATATTTCATTCATCTTTATGGCCAAATAATATTCCACTAGATGGATAAAATGTTTTGTTCACCCTTTCATCTGTTAATAGACATTCAGATTATTTCCACTTTTTGGCTACTACGAGTAACATTGCTATAAATTTCATGTACAAATTTGTGTTTGACCACGTTTTCATTTTTCATAGGCATATAGCTGGGAAAGGAACTGGGGGGTCATATGATAATTATAGATTTAATTTTTGAGAAACTGCCTAAAATAAATAAATTTATTAAAAAAAAGAATTTATAAAGACTTTGAGACAAACATATTAGGGAATTTGTCACCAGTACACCTGCTTTGCAAGAAATGTTAAAGGAAATTCTTCAAAAGGAAGGAAAGTGATAAAGGAAGAGCTTTTGAGAAAAAAATAAATGAAGGGAAAATATCACTTTAAAAAGTTCTTAATTAATCTGATAGATAACACTTATTGAAAATAATACCAGAAACAATTTATTTGGTAATTATAGCTTATGGATAAGCAAAATGAATGACAGCAATGTTGAAAGGGACAGGAAGAGAGGAATTGGGAATATGAGGAATTTATACAACCAGTGAAGTGGTTTAGTGATACTTGAAGGTCGACTTGGGTTAACTGTAAATGTATACTACAATTCAAGAGCAACCAATAATAAAGTAAGTAAAGTATAATTGATATGCTAGGAGAAGAAAAAATAGAATCAAGTAAAATGCTCAAAGCCAGAGAAGACAGAAAAAAGGCAGAAGACAAAAGGGAAAAAAAAGAACAAGGGCAACAAATAGAAACCACAAAAATTATTGTAGATATTAATGCAACTGTATCAATAATCACTTTAAAAGTCAATGGTCTAAATACAACAATCGAAAGACAGATACTGTCAGAATGGATAAAAAAACAACACCCAATTATGTATTGTCTGTAACAAACTGACATTAACATTAAAGACAGATGGAGTAAGACTAAGATATGTAAAGATGTATCATGTTAACAGTAAGAAATAGTTGAGGGGACTTCTCTGGCAGTCCAGTGGTTAAGACTCTGGTCCAGTGGTTAAGACTCCATGATTCCAATGTAGGGGGAGCAGGTTCAATCCCCGGTCGGGGAATTAAGATCCCACATGCTGGGCTTCCCTGGTGGCGCAGTGGTTGAGAGTCCGCCTGCCGATGCAGGGGACACGGGTTCATGCCCCGGTCTGGGAGGATCCCACATGCCGCGGAGCGGCTGGGACCGTGAGCCATGGCTGCTGGGCCTGTGTGTCTGGAGCTGTGCTCCGCAACGGGAGAGGCCACAACAGTGAGAGGCCCGCGTACCGCAAAAAAAAAAGAAAAAAAAAAGATCCCACATGCTGCTTGGTATGGACAAAACATACCATACAAAACAAAACACGAGCAAATTAATCCAAAATTAAGCACAAGAAGATAAATAATAAAAGTTGGAGAAGAAATCAATGAAATTATGGGAAGCCAATGGAGAAAACCCAACAAAACCAAAAGCTGGCTCTTCGAGAATATTAATAAAATTAAGATACGTGTACATAAGCTGAGGAAAAAAAAGAGGGAAAAAAGAAATTATTAGTATCAGGAACAAAAAGGGAGAAAATAAAACTGTAAAAGCATTTGACAAAATACATGACAGCAAACAACAAACAGAAGGGAAGTTCCTCTTCCTGAGAAAGACCATCTACAAGAAATCTGTGGTTAACATGATACTTATGGTGAGAAACTAGATGCTTTCCTGGTAAGATCAAGAAGGCAATGACGGCCCCTCTCTCACCAGTCCTAGTCAATACTGTACCAGAAGTCTAAGCTAATCCAATGAAAGAAAATACAAAGAAAGGAAATAAAAGGTATACAGAATGGGAAGTAGGAAATAAAACTGTCTTTTGTCACATATGACATGATTATGGAGAAAAACTCAAAGATTCAACAATAACAAAGAAAACCTCTTGAACTAAAATAAGAGAGTAGATTAAGGTTGAAGGATAAATGGTTATACAAAAGTCAATGCCTTCCTATAGATCATAAATGGTTAATATACAAAAGTCAGTGCTTTCCTATCGTTCCAAACAAATATAGTCAATTGATCTTTGATGAAGAATCAAAAGCAATATAATGGAAAAAAGTCTTTTCAACACATAGTGCCAGGGTAACTAGATAGCCACCTGCCAAAAACAAAAACAACATAAAAAAAAAACCCTACCACGTAATCAATCAATCAATGTACCTAGACACAAATCATAAACCTTCCACAGGAATTAACTGAAAATGGATGATAGATCTTATGTAAAATGCAAAACTACAAAACTCCTAGAAGATAACATAGGAGAAAATCTAGGTGATCTTGGCTTTGGTGATAAACTTTTAGAAACAACACCAAAAGCAAGATCAATGAAAGAAAAAAATAAGTTTGACTTCACTAAAATGAAAACCTGTTCTGTGAAATGCAGTGTTAAGAGATTAAAAACACAAGCTGAAGTCTGGGAGAAAATCTTTGTAAAACACTTCTCTTGCAAAGGACTGGTATTCAACATGTCCATTTATAAGAACTCTTATAAATCAATATACCAAACAATTAAAAATGGACAAAATATCTGAACACGTGCCTCACCAAAGAAGATATATGAATGGTAAATAAGCGTAAGAAAAGATGCTCAACATCATATGTCAACAGGAGTTGCAAATAAAAGAAGAATGAGATACTACTAGACACTATTATGGCTCAAATCGAAACATCAAGAACAAACACCAAATGATGGAGAAGATGTGCAGCAACATGAACCCTCACTCACTGCTGGTGGTAATGTGAAATGATATGCCTACTTTGGAAAACAGGCAGTTTCTTAAAACTAAACCTATTCTTACCAGGCACTCCAGCAAGTAGGTTCCTTCCTATTTCCCCAAATGAGTTGAAACTTTCATTCACAAAAAAACCTACCCACAAATTTTTATAAGAGCTTTATTCATGATTGCCAAGACATACAGGTAACCAAGATATCCTCCAATAAATAACAGAAAAAATAACCGTGGGAACATCCATTCGATGAAATACTATTAAATATTTTTAATATTAAGATATTAATATTTAATATTATTAAAGGATATGAGGTGGAACTTCGCTGGTGCTCCAGTGGTTAAGACTCTGTGCTTTCACTGCAAGGGGTGCGGGTTTGATCCCTGGTCCGGGATCCCACATGCCAAATTTAAGGAACTTTGAAGTTCCTTTCCGCTAGATGAGATGCTGACTGATGCATGAATCACTGAATAAAGCCAATAAGATATTTTAAATTTATCAGTTGAATTTTGTTTAGTATAAAGCTTAAGGACTGCTTAAACTTTGCTGTGCCACAGTGAGGCCACGGTTGTTGTCCCCTATAACCCTGATGGTGGGGATCTTTGTTACAACAGAGGCAGCAGCAGCAGAGGTCCTGAAGCATCCTGGGAAGTCCTCTGGTATTAAGAGTGTGGCTTCAGCCCACTATCTAAATGGCTGCCTTTCCCCCATGTTTTCTTTCTTTCTTTCTTTCTTTCTTTCTTTCTTTCTTTCTTTCTTTCTTTAAATAATTGTTCTTTCAGAGCAATTACCCAATGTGCTCATCTCTTGCACAGGGTATAGTTTCCCTCTCTCATCAGTGATATGATGGGTTAGGACCAACCTATCCTCTGTCACAGATTCACTCTAACACACCGATAATTCGGGCAAAGAAACTGATTTAGGATTAACTTAAGGATGACTAAATCCCATACTGCTGCTCCCAGATGCCTAGGAATTCTCGACTGTCAATTCTGGTCCACTTAACCTAGAACTGAGGCTTGGTATGGTCAATAATGCAACACAGGGCAGCACAGCTCACAACTTGAGCTCCCCAGCAAGAAGCAGCCCACAATGCCAGCCCCCATCAAGCAGCAGAGCAGGTGAGCAAGTCAGAGCAGGAGTCAGAGCAGGAGAAGACAGACCCACGGGTGGTGGTCATGTCTGGACATGCTATTGCTCACTGCACCAACTGTATGGTCACCTGTAGAGTTGTGGTTCCCATGTTGAATGATGCCATATTGGCATAAATACACACACACACACACACACACACACACACACACACACACAGAGGGTAGGAAAAGACTTATGACTCACATAATTGAAGTTTCAGGTGAGGGCAGGGAAGGCCTCTCAAGCAGCACAGGGTGGGGTTCGGGAGGGGTGGGGAATGAGGCTTAAGCTGAGAGCAGTCAAATATCAAAAAGTGTGGGCTCATTACAAGTACAAAGATGGGTAAGAAAAATATGCATTCACAAATGCTTCTTTTTAGATAAAGAAACACAGGATACTCAAGAAATGATCACCACTAGTTTTTTCGGGGTGGCTGAAGCAACAACACTGGAGGAAAACAAAATGTTCAGACACTGAGTCTAATTTAGACCTACTTATCTTACAGAATTTTGCTAACTGCTGCACGATTATTTAAAATAAGCGGAGTAATTTATATAAACCATATTTGTCTATTCAATAGACTTTATTTTTAATTAACTTGCTTTTGTTTTTTAAAACAATTTTTAATTCATTCAATTTTTACTTTTCTATAAGGACACCATTCTAAGATTTAATCCTTTAAACACTAACTCTTAAAAAAGTTTTAACCATAAAAAAGAGAAAAATTTCAAATCTCTTTCTAAGAAGCACTATAAACTACAAATTTTATAAACATTATAAACCATAAGAAGCTTTATAGTTTCTCCTTATATCTTACTCTGGGGGATTATTATTGTGCATTATTATTATGAGTAATGTAATGCACTAAGGATTGAGACAGGCTGGGACCTGGGACCCTTTGCTGCAGTGCTTGCATCTGGACAAACCTCTAGCAACAAAATACAAACTGTAAGGGACAAGCAACAAAATACAAAGAAACTTAAGGGACTAACATAAATGCATGTATGTGAAGTTGGGGCAAATTCTGAACAATAAGATACAAAAAAACCAAAAACCCACACGGCACCACCAAAGGAGAAGGCAGACCACCTAAGCCACCCATCCAGGATGACCCCAATATAAGGTACCAGCTGCCCACTCCCCCAACCCCCAGGGAGCGAGCAAGGGAACCTGTTACTTGTTTTCGCTCCCTCCTGCTACAGCAGGGGCCCCAGTAAAGCCTTGCCTGAATTTCCTGTCTGGCCTCTTATCAATTTCTATTGGTTAAGGAGGCTAAGAACCCTGGTTGGTAACAAGATTTGGGACTAATCCATAAAATATATTAGACCTCTCAAAGATTTATATAAGTTTTAAGTAGTTTTTCTCATAGCAATTAAAATAAAAATAAAATTCTGTTTGGTTCCAGAATTTCTTGACTTACCTCCATTGTATCTCTCAGTCAGCCTACATTTTCAAAGCCTAACAAAGAAAAACCTCATACATTCACAGGAAATAATATCACAAATTACCAAAGGAAAATAAAGTTAAGAGCTACAATATTCAATATATAAAGGTATACAAGGAAAGAAGTGCAAATGTTTGAATCAGGTGTTTCCCTATAGTTCAGAAGAAAACCCAGATTCCCAAGCTTGCAGTCCAGTCTCTGCCTGCTGGAATACAACCCCTAGAGTCAATCCCTGGTGATGGAGGATGGTTGGGGGGGGGACACCTGACCAACCACAGGAACGAACTCTGGGAGTTCTGCACACCCTCTTCTCAGGGCATAATGAAAATACTCCCTCTCTAAGGCTTCAGTTCTCACAAGTGAGAAAACTCTTGGCCAGATTCAATTTAAGGTTATGATTCAAATGAACTCCCCAACTCATAAACCCTTTGTCTAGAACACAGAACTCCTGACCTTCACAGACTTTCTCAATGTACTCAGATTACTAAGTGCACCTACACTGTGGATGCAAAGTTCAAGCCTACCTCTACAGCCACAGTTAGAACCTCAGAAAGGGCATCACCTCCCCATCCCCCTACCCACCATCCCGTGCTCATCCCCAGCTTTCCAGGTCTCTGTAGCTTCTCTCGGTACAAAATTTCCTTCTGTGCTGAGTGTGAGCAGGTAGGACATGTGCAGAGGGGGGCTCCCCAGGAAGAAACTGGGCCTTCAAGTACTTCCCTTTGCAGGCTCAAGGGGGCCTTAGCTTAGAGAAACTGACCTTGGGCTTCTCTTCCCACATAGTTGATCTGGACCACCACTGATACTTTAAATACAGAAACCCAGGGTTTGAACAATACAGAAAAATCATTCAATCCAGTGTTTATGTGTAAAGCATGGAAGGAAATTTTTAGGCAATTTTCTAGTTCAAAAAAACCCCACAAATATCTATGCCTTTCAGAAATTAAATATGTCAGTTAATAATTATTTCTATGCTAAGAAATTGTTTGGAAACATTGTATGATTTCACTTATATGTGGGATGTAAAAAACAAAACAAACAAAACAGAAACAGATGCCTGGATACAGAGAGCAAACTAGTGGTTGTCAGAGGGGAAGGGGGTGGGAAATGAGTGAAGTAGGTGAGGGAGATGAAGAGACTTACAGTTATAAAATAAATAAGTCACGGGAATGTAATGTACAGTAGAGGGAATATAGTCGATAATACTAGAATGGCTCTATATGATGACAGATGGTAATTAGACTTACCCTGATCATTGTGTAATGTATAAAAGTATCAGGGCTTCCCTGGTGGCGCAGTGGTTGAGAGTCCGCCTGCTGATGCAGGGGACACGGGTTCGTGCCCCGGTCCGGGAAGGTCCCACATGCCGCGGGGCGGCTAGGCCCGTGAGCCATGGCCGCTGAGCCTGTGCGTCCAGAGCCTGTGCTCCGCAATGGGAGAGGTCACAACAGTGAGAGGCCCGCGTACCGAAAAAAAAAAAGTATCAAATCTCTATGTTGTAAACCTGAAACCAATATAACATTGTAAGTCAATTATACTTCAATTAGAAAAAGAAAAAGGTGAAAAAAAGAAATTGTTCGGAAAACAATCACATTGAACACACTTCTAGGTGTTGCGAGTCTAAGCCCTGATATTGTAATTTGAAATCACCCAAAATAAATGGGCAGAATTCAGAATGTTCCTACACTGCTAAAGGGGGGGGGGGGGGAAGAAACAAAAATGTAAACAAATGGAATGTAATAAAAAATATTTATTTTTTCTTATCTTCACGACTCTCTTGCTTCTTTGGAAATATTTTATATTTTCTATCAAGATCTATGATTAAATATTTAAATGTTTCCTTCAAAACAGAGTTTAAAAAGTGAATAAGGGGCAAACTCACGCAGGGGCAGTTCTGACGTGGAACTGTGAGGAAAGGACAGATCACCCAGGAAAGTCACCAAAGAGGAAACTCTACCCAAAGGATTCCCATAGAATGTCTGTGCCCAGGGAGATTCTGGGGACATAGACACTAGGCTTTTAAGCAACATAGTTCCAGGCGGTTAATCTCTGATTTCCTCTCATGTAAAACATCCACAGGCAAAAAATATATCTTTAAAAAGAACCATCCACAGCTCTGTGGAGGAATGATAAACAATACTGCGTACTTCAAAATGCACCATGGAGGACAAATATTAGTAATGAAGCTATGAACTGGAGAGGGGAAGATGGCATTTGGGAACGTGGGGAAAGATCTGGAAATTTAGGCATTTACTGCCTGCTCTGGGAAGAGCTGGGGCGCAAGAACAGGGTCGTGGATTTGTGACCCTGTTCCTCAAACATTCGATAAAGTGAGGGGAAGAAGAGTCCCCGCCCCTGCCAGGGAGAAAGGAGGGACTGGGGACCCCACAGACCACAGCTCCACCTATGCATGAAGCCCTGACACCGAATCCCCGATTGTCCAGTGATCACCCTCCCCGTGGACACCACACAATTTGGAGTAGACACGGCCGCAGCAGTGAGCGGAGAGGCCGCCCTGGGTCCCAACTGCCGGCCACGCCCCGGGTGGACTCTGGTCTGCAGACTCCGGAGTTGACTGCGGGGAGGCCCGGGTCCCACCACGGCCAGTTCCAACCGGTCCTTCCGCCCCCGTCTTCCAACACCCATCTCCCCAACTCACCATTTCCCAGTTTCTCTGGTTCTGCGTTGTCCACCTCACGACTCTCGTGGCAAGTGCAGGTCACAGCAACAGAGGACGCTGCTGAGCCACTTGAGGACTTTAAGGGCAGAAATCAGGTACCCAGGTTGAGGCCCGACTGAAGATCAACAGAACACGCAGACCACTCGCCCCACGTAGTCATTGGAGCGTCGCCCACACGTCTGTAACCAGTGACTCCCCTGATTGGACAGTTTGCAAGGCCCCGCCCTCCCGTGCCTGAGTGACAGCAAGCGGGAGGTCAGGTCTCAGAGCGGAGCTGGTACTGGCCGCGGACAGGAACTGTCCCCTCCACCGACACTGCATTGAAGCATGAGGCCAAGAGGCCCTCACGGAACTCTGCCACTTCTTCACAAACACGGACACTTAGAAGTGATCTCACCATATGTAATAATGAGTCTGGCTCCATTTTGATCTTTGATCATTTCCCGTGGGACCTCAGGGGCACTTGGTTCTGGTGGGAGGATGAACCCCACAGTCTAGACCAGGCCCCTGGGCCTCTCAGATGCTAGGTAACAACATCATAGTGAATGGCAAAGAGACCTCTTCCAGAACTGTGGCATCTAGAAAGGGACTGAGGGGGAGGGTGCCCCCTCCTGCAGGTAGGCTACGCCAGAGGGCTCAGGTTGCACTCTGCCATGATGTCTCAAATCTCAGTAGACATGCTGAGCTCATGGGGGGCTGTTTCCAGGACCCAAGCCACAACGAGCAGCTGCGTGGAGGGTCAGATGGTCACGTCCTAGGACAGCTTATATTTCCACTAGAGCCTAGTACCTGGTGGAAATTACAGCTTCAATGGCATAAAGTGTGGGCTAAGACGGGGCAGTTTCTTGAATAGAAGTAAAATTGGTAAACAAGGAATATGTTGCCTTCAAACATCATAACAACCTAGGAGATGCTGTGGGTGCTGAGAAGGACGATCCTTCTTCATGGTGTCAGGGAGGGAATTTACCAAATAACTTTTAGAAATTTAACCATGGTGTCAGGGCCTCACAGTATGTGTGAGCTAATGGCCCATCCACTTTTCATGAGCTCCCTTTTTCAATATCTGTATGTCCCGAATGAATGTTAACTAAACTTCCTCAAAGAGATGTCATTAATGTAATGTTATACCTCTGCTCATGGAGCCTGGTGGATGCAGGTCAGACTATGCCTGCAGAGACTGTGTGCAGTGGCAATGGTACTGAGGTTACTGGAGGGTAACCAGTAAAGGTGTTCATGTCCCTTTAGAGGTGAAGGCTATCTGCAGCTGACAGGCTGTGGAAACAGGCACTTAACAGAAAAGACTTAGCCAGCTCTATCCAATCCTGTGACAGCAGGATATTTACCATTTGCTGATTGGATGGAGTTAGTACTTTCCATAATGTTGGAAACTAAAAATAGGTGTGTATTTGATGTAACCACAGCCTCAAGTTTGCAGTAATCCATTGTGAGGTGTCATTCATTTTTCCAGGTTTAAGAATAGGTGAGGGCTTCCCTGGTGGCGCAGTGGTTGAGAGTCTGCCTGCCGATGCAGGGGACACGGGTTTGTGCCCCGGTCCGGGAAGATCTCACATGCCGTGGAGCGGCTGGGCCCGTAAGCCGTGGCCGCTGAGCCTGAGCGTCCGGAGCCTGTGCTCCGCAACGGGAGAGGCCACAACAGTAAGAGGCCCCCGTACCACAAAAAAAAAAAAAAGTTATGTTTATACTATACTGTAATCTATTAAGTGTGCAATAGCATTATGTTTTAAAAAACAATGTACATACCTAAATTTAAAGATACTTTCTTGCTGGACTTCCCTGGGGGCACATTGGTTAAGAATCCACCTGCGGGCTTCCCTGGTGGCGCAGTGGTTGAGAGTCCGCCTGCCGATGCAGGGGACACGGGTTCGTGCCCCGGTCCGGGGGGATCCCACATGCCGCGGAGCGGCTGGGCCCGTGAGCCATGGCCGCTGAGCCTGCGCGTCCAGAGCCTGTGCTCCACAACGGGGAGAGGCCACAGCGGTGAGAGGCCCGCGTACCGCCAAAAAAAAAAAAAAAGAATCCACCTGCCAGTGCAGGGGACACAGGTTCAATCCCTGGTCCAGGAAGATCCCACATGCCACAGAGCAACTAAGCCCATGAGGCACAACTACTGAGCGCTCTACAGCCCACGTGCCACAACTACTGAGCCCGTGTGCCACAATTACTGAAGCCCGCACGCCTAGAGCCATGCTCCACAAGAGAAGCCACAACGATGAGAGAAGCCTGCGCACCGCATCAAAGAGTAGTCCCCGCTAGCCGCAACTAGAGAAAGCCCACACACAGCAACGAAGACCCAACACAGCCAAAAAAAAAAAAAAAAGAGAGAGAGAGACACTTAATGAGACCTCACTAACTGTTATAGAGTCTGGCTCCATTTTAATCTTTGATCCTTGACAGCGTTGAGCCTTCCATCCATCCCTGACCCTTCCCCACTCATTTGGTACTTGAGAAAGAATCCCAGACGTTTGGCTCTGCTGGGAGGTTTGAACCCTGCAGCCCTAGTTCTACCTGGGCCCAAGGACTCTTTTCAGTCAATCACAGTGCATGAGATGTGTTCATTAAATTCTCATGTGTACATTTTACACAGGAGAAAATTTATATTAGATCAGTTTTTGCCTATGTCCTTAGAGAACTTTGAAATGCAAAGGACTAGAATATCTCTAAGGCAATTGATTCCTATTTTCACCAGTTAAAAAACAATAAATCATTATGTAAATACGGGATGCACCTGGAAACTCTTCCTTTCCAGCATTATTGAAGTATAACTAATAAAACTGTCTATATTTAAAGATAACAATGTGATGATTGATATACATATAATGATACTACATCGTATGCTTGAAATTTGCTGAGAGTGGAATAAACATTCTCAGCAGACACCACAAAGGTAACTATGGGAGGAAATCGTTGTGTTAATTAACCTGAAAACTCTAATATGCCTAAGAGACTAAATTGCAACTCCTTTACATTGCAAAGCTCTTTATGCATTTATTTATTTATTCCAACAGCTTTATTGAGAGGTAATGCACATACTATACATTGCAATTCGTGAATGTGTACAATTCACTGGTTTTTTGTATATTTGCAGATATGCCTATTGTCACCACAATTTTTGAACATTTTCATCACCTCACAAAGAAATCCCTCTCCCCTTTAGCTATCACTCCCAATCTTCCCACTGTTAAAAAGAAACAACAGGCCCAAAATGGAGTCACTTGTGCTAAGCCAGAGTAACCAAATCAAAATTAATACCTAACCAAATTGCAGTTTCAACCTCCTCCAGGAATGTAATCCTAACTGGTCAATCTGGAATTTCCTGGTCAACGCTAGTGAGGTAATTGGCCTAATAGACTCCTTTTGTGCCCTAAGGAACATGACTGTGCTTGAAATAATCCTTTTTTTTTTTTTTTAATGACTTCCTTGTCCACATCCTCTCTGCCTTTAAAAAACCTTTCATTTTTTATAGCTCTTGGGAGCTCCTTTCTATTTGTTAGATAGGATGCTGTCCGATTCATAAATTGTTGAATAAGGCCAATCAGATCTTGAAAATTTACTTAGGTGAATTTTTGTTATTTAACACCATCTTCCTCAGCCCTGGGCAACCAGCAGTATGAAGTACATTGACATTGTGAAACCAATCTCCAACTATTTTCATCTTGCAAAACTGAAACTCTATATCCATTAGAAAACTCATTAGCCACTTCCCCCAGCCCCAGGCAACAACCACTTTTTCTATGAATTTGACTACTCTATGTCCTCAAAAAAATGGCATCATACTGTGTTTGACTATTTTTGACAGGCTACTTTCACTTACAATTATGTCACTGAGATTCAATCATGATGCAGCATTTGTCAGAATTTGCTTTATTCTTAAAGCTGATTTATACTCTATTATATATATATGTGCCAAATATTTTTTATCCATTTATCTACTGATGGACACTTGGGTTACTTCCACCTTTTGGCTATAGTAAATAATGCTAATACCTCTATTTGAGTTCCTGTTTTCAATTTTTTGTGTATTGTTGTCCTAAACTAGAAATAATTTCCAGAAAAGAATCAGGATTATCTTGAAGCAAAAGGACAGCATTATTATTCCCAATGTTTGCAAACCAGGATACACAGAGTCTGTGTCTCTAAGGGGAAGTACATTGGGGAACGGGGGATAGGGTGAGAGATTAAAAAAAAAAAAAAGCCTCAGGAGTTTCCTCGTTGGTGAACACATGGAGATTTGGGGAGACTGGGGCACGTGGAGAGAGCTCCTGGTCCTTTCCCCATACCTTGCCCTATGTATCTCTTCCATCTGGTTGTTCCTGAGTTACTTACATCTTTTTATAATAAATCAGTGATCTAGTAAGTAAAATTTTAACTAATTAATTAATTTAATTATAAGTAAAAATAAAAACAAACACCTCAGAAACCAAAATTGAAAGACTTGTAAGGGGACTGGATGGTCCTTGCAGCCTGACAAAAAAGTTTTCAATAATTGGCTGTCATTGGAGGTTCTCCTTAGGGGCTCTTCCAGGTAGGATCCTTAGCAGAATCAAAGTCCTTATAGTTTTTGTTTGTGATTTTTCTAAGAACACAGAATACTTGACTGAACCCCAGGTCTGTCATAACTACCTGGTTTCACTTTATTCTGGGTCCCCGTTAGCAACACTGGTCCACTATTTTCTTTGCTTAGGGAATTTCTCTTATTTTTACTTTTCCTTAGGGGATTTTATGTTACTTTTACAGTACTTACCCATAAGTAGAATGGCAAGATCAGATGGTAACTCAGTACCTAATTTTTTGAGGAACTGCCATGTTGTTTTCCATAACAAAAGTACAATTTATATTCCCAGCAATAGTACACAAGGATTTCAAAGGGTGTTTTCACTTTCTGGATGGTGTCATTTGAAGCACAAAACTCATTAATTTGATGAAGTTCAAATTACCAATTTTCTTTCTTCATGTAATGCCCTCGATGTCATAGACAACATTTTTTGCCAAATCCAAGTTCAGGAAATTTTTCCTATGTTTTATCTAAGTTTCTTACAGGTTTCCTCTTATGTTAACATCCTTGATCCTTACTGAAAAATTACTGTATGTGGTGTGACAAGGGTACAATCTCTTTCTTTTGCATATGGCCATCCAGTTGGCCCAGCACCAATTTATGAATAGAAATATTCTTTTCCCATTTTTGAAAACTTTGTCAAAGATTAGCTGACCTTAAATGTAGGAGTTTATTTCTTTTTTTTTTTAGAGTTTAAAATATTTATTTATTTATTTATTTATTCTTCGCTGCATTGGGTCTTCAGTGCTGTGTGCGGGCTTTCTCTAGTTGCAGTGAGCGGGGGCTGCTCTTTGTTGCGGTGTCTGGGCTTCTCATTGCGGTGGCTTCTCTTGTTGCAGAGCACAGGCTCTAGGCGTGCGGGCTTCAGTAGTTGTGGCTCACGGGCTCAGTAGTTATGCTCCTGGGCTTTAGAGCGCCAGCTCAGTAGTTGTGGTGCACGGGCTTAGTTGCTCCGCGGCATGTGGGATCGTCCCGGACCAGGGCTTGAACCCATGTCCCCTGCATTGGCAGGCACATTCTTAACCACTGCACCACCAGGGAAGTCCCTGTAGGGTTTTATTTCTCAAATCTCAATCTATACATACATCTCTATATCTATCCTTGTGTCAGCCCCACACTACCTTGAGTACATTTGCTTAAAGTTTTTGAAATTAAGACTTGTTAGTCCTAATACTTTGTTTTTCATTTTCAAGAGTGGCTTGGCTATTCTGGTCCCTTGCAATTCCATATATAAACAACTTGCCAATTTCTTACAAAGATTATAGCTGACATTACAATAGTTATTACATTGAATCCTCAGATCATTTTGTGGAGTAGTGCCAGTTCAATGATGGTAACTCTTCTGAACCATGAAATTGGGATGGTTCCCCCCTTATTTACACTTGTCTTCACTTCTTCGCACCATGTTTTGTAGTTTTAAGAGTACTCACTTTATTTTAAATTTTTTATTTATTTTTTTATTTTTGGCTGCGTTGGATCTTCGTTGCTGTGCATGGGCTTTTCTCTAGTTGTGGTCAACAGGGGCTACTCTTCGTTGCAGTGCACAGGCTTCTCATTGTGGTGGCTTCTCTTGTTGCGGAGCACGGGCTCTAGGCGCGTGGGCTTCAGTAGTTGTGGCATGTGGGCTCCAGTAGTTGCGACATGTGGGCTCAGTAGTTGCGGCTTGTGAGCTCTAGAGCACAGGCTCAGTAGTTGTGGCACACAGGCTTAGTTGCTCTGCATGTGGGATCTTCCTGGACCAGGGCTCGAACCCATGTCCCCTGCATTGCCAGGTGGATTCTCAACCACTGCACCACCAGGGAAGCCCAAGAGTACTCACTTTATATTTTGGGTTTAGCTTGTTCTTTTTCTTGTTCTTTGAGGTATAAATTTTGATCGTTAATTTGGTATCTGTCTTTCTTAATATAGGTGATTATAAGGTTCACTTTTACTATTTCTTAAGCTATATACAACTGTCCTTGTTTATGTCTCTCCTGCTGTGTTTGGGTATCCCTAGAAACTCAATCTTAAGTAGTCTGTGGCTTCCAGCTCTTTTTTCTAGTCCACTCTTTTTATACCGAGCCCTGTTGGTATGGTAGGAAGGTACTGGTGTGGAAGAATGTTCTCTTGTAATTAAGCCTGTAATGTTTTGGCAGGACAGAATCCCTGGACTATGAAACTCAGAACAGGTTCTTAGTATTCATTCCTTCTCTTTTGTCACAGAGAAAACCTGAAGGGTCAGGGAGTTGTCTGCGTGCTCTGTCCTATTTCAGATAAGGTTTTGACAAATTAGTTTTCTTTAAGAGAGAGCCTGAGTTACAGGGAAAAGAATTCTTTGTGTACATATCAGAATGGTTTCCCCAGATTCCTGCATGAAGCATGAGGCAGTGTTTTTCCATCATTCATGATGAGAACCTGGTTGGGCTCTTGCAGAAAAATTGATAAATTGGGGGGAGTTTCCTGAGACTGGACTCACTAGAGGTTTTAAATCTCAAGCTAATCTAATCTGTGTCTCCAGCAAATTCAAGTTACCAGTTTAAGTGTTCCTAGAGGTTGCTGGCTCCAGTTGCTTCACCTCCGGGTGACAATTCTATTTGTCTGTCTCTGATATGGGGAGCATTGTTTGCCACGTAACCTCAACTCTCTCATGACTCTAAGCACAGGTGTTGCTTTTCAGGTTGTTCAGCTTCTTGTCTTGTTGTAAACCTAATGATCACTCAGAGCTCTTTACATATCAGAGCAGAACCATCCATTCAGTTGTGTTGCTCTGTATTTTTCCCTTATAAGATTGTACACCAATTCACTTATTCATTCCTCTGCTGGTGACCATGTCGGTGGTTTCAAAGTTTTTATTCTGTGATCATGCTTGTATCTCTGTATTTGAATTTCTTTCCTCACTTCTGAAAATTTCCTATCTTGAATGTTTGTCACCCTGAAGACGATTTCCATGAGTTACCTTTCATTTTATCATTGCCCTTTTGAGGGCAGGATCAACCCCATACCTAAAACAGGATCAGATGTCAACACTAATGTTGTCACGTGCATCAGTAGAAAGATATTTATTACTCAAAGGTACTTTCTAACAATAGGGCAAAGGTAGCTGGTTCAGAAGGCTTGTGCAAAGAATGGCTTGGCACCTTAATGTGTGTACAAGTGGAGGCTGCAGGTTTTCAAGGTTTGATCCTCCTACCTGCTGACACAAAAAGAAAAGGAGCGTGTGTCATCCTTCCTAACTTAGTTATCCGTTGTAAGCCAGACAGGTGAGCAGGTACCCAAAGCCTTAAGAGTGAAATATCAAAAACGAGTTCAGTTCTTTATGAAAGTTCACTCCTGTTGTTTATAGACGTAATGATGCCACATCTCATTTAAATGAATTTGAATATTAACTGAAAAGCCACGTGACACAAGCAACACATTATAAATAAGATGATGAAGCTTCAAAACAACATTGGAATCCTGTCATCCCCAGGTATTTTGAGGGATCCAGGAAAGTGTGCCAGTATGGTTCTGGAATTCTGTTCAAATATTTCAATAATGTTATTTTAATTTGTTGTCTCATCTGTGTTACTGGTGGCACCTTGCCAGTGTATTCCACCCACATGCAGCAAGCAGCCCTCCTAAGGGAACAGAACTCTCCCTCTCTGGCTCATAAATAGCACAAAGCCAAGTGGTCATCAGCTACCATGTCCACTAGAGAGTTGTCCTTCATGGAAAACACCTGAGGCATTAGCTGACTACTACATGTATTTTGAAAGTTTTTGACATTTCTTGATTGGCATTAATGATATGTTTGTTGAATGACATCATGTGTGCCCAGGTCAGTGCCAGGGGCTCCAACGACGATGAGTCTGTGATTGTAAACTGTAGGAAAAGAGGACATTTGTGTTGGATGGGCCAGAGGGGTTTGAAGGAGGGTGCCCAAAATGAAATACTGACATGTAGGTTACCCAGTCTATGGATGATGTTAGGAGGAAGAACCGGGAGTGGGATATACATGTGGTGGCCAGGATGTACTATGACAATAAACCAAAGACCTGCAGGAGTGACCAGAAATGTCACTGACAGAATGTCTAGTATAGAAAGGCTCTACTCGTAAGTCAACAGTAAGCCTGATGACCAGAACAAAGTAACTGGCCCCAAAGACTGTGGATTAAATCTGAATAATGCCCTGAACAGCAGGAAGACCTATGTATAGAAGAAAGTAAGCTTTAAGTAAGCCATTAGGACATCCTATGAGGGTTGTAGACTGGGGTCCTAAGACTGCCACTGAATGCCTTTTTCAAGAGCCTGGTTGTTCAGAATTGAGTGGATATCAGCAATTTCTACTGTTTGCCGGTGAGTGATTGCATTTTGGTTTCAGAAGTGTTATGTGTGATAGGATAAGTAATTTTTGTATATAAGTATCTACCAAGGTTAGAGCATAGCAAGTAGCCAGTAGAGGGGGTGAAGGGCCCTACAAAGTCTGTTTGCCATCAGCTGTAGGGACCCCTTCCTTGGTCAGGAAACTATGTCTGTTGAGTTTATTACCAATGGTGTGTTTGTTCACATCAGATGCCTTGGTCAGTCACTAAGGCAGCCATGGCAGAGAAGGGGTGTCCCATGAATATTGCCTAACATTGAGGTTAGAGGCCTCTAAGTGGTTACGGATCGCGGGGGCTCACAGGACCAAGGTTAATACCATCAGATCCCAGGTGAGAGTGTGCCCAGAAGTCAATTTATCACTCTGAACACTGAGCCTCTGCAGACTGAGGTTTAATATATGCGCAGAGTAAGGACTCGCATTGATTTGGACTTGGATATTGTGAGGCAAGTTACTCTCAGAGTTCTTAATGCCAAAGGAGGCAACCTTGGATAAGGAGCTATGATTGGTACACCTAGATCATTGGCAGTGGCCAAAGGATCTGTAACAATGTGCAGATGAGTTCCATTCTTGGCCAGGTAATTCTCTATTGCTAGCACGATTGCCTGAAGTTTGACTAATCCATCTGATGCTTGGCTAATCCATCTCATCCCAGATGGCCTGTCTGATTTAGTGACAGAACACAGCATCTCTGCAGTGGACCCCATCAGGCGTGGCAGCAACACACTGTATATAAAGTATGTGGACTCCCTGGTCTCTCCTGGGATCCCAAGTGACTCCTCAAGTGGCCATGTGTCCAGAAAGAAGTGACCTACTCCAGAACAAAAGGCATCAACTTGGGGGGGGGGGACACAGTTCCTTCAGCAAGTGGGATGTGACAGAGGGGCCAATTTTTGCTTTATGCTGCAAGTACCAATGCCTTTTTAATGAGGAAGACTCTGGTTAGCAAAACTGAGGGGTCCTACATTCATGACCCAAGGCAAAATGGGAAATTGGCTGTGGAGGCTCAACTCTGGCCATGGGAGGGCCTCCATTTACAGAACAACTCTGTCAGCTGCCAGGAGAGCTGCTCTAATTGTGTGCAGTAACAGCTGAGGAGACTAGTTTCTGGTACAAGAATGCCTTGGATAACTTGTCCACCATGGGTGGTTTAGAGACACCTGGATGCATAAACAGAGGCTGCTAAAGCCTTTATGGTAAACGGGTGTGGGGAGGGAGATGATAATGGAGTAACTGTTACTCAGACAAATTCCAGAGCGTATGATTCCCCATTCAAACTCGGTAAAAATTGAAGTGCTGTGTGAACAAGCAAGCAAACATATTTTACAAATATGAGACAGCCGGGATTACTATGGCCGATGGAATGTGCCCATAACATAGGTTCTGCCAACTGCTTCTACTGCCCTCTCAACTCACAGTCACTGGTGTTGCCTCAGGAAGTTTTCCAGAGTGGGATATGCATGGATTTCTAAAGACGTTTCCACGTAAACAGGCACAGAGTAGGCTTGAGAGCTGGAAATAGTCTACAGATGGTGATGGGAGGAAATGTGATTTATACGAACGAGGATGTCCCCAGGTAGATCCCACTTGGGATACACCATTAGGTTTCAGAACCACAGTATTCCTGATATGAGGAAGGAGCTTATTCTCACATGTAAACGATGGGTCAAGGCAGACACTACCCAGTGCAGCAGAGAAACAAACCCCCATGTTGACCTCTTTGGCTGCACCCTTCTGAATGTCATGGTGAATCAGGAACATACTCAGTAGTACTATTAATGGCATAAGGTGTTTCCTATACAAATTAGACATTATAAAGATATAATCTACAGAAGGTGGTAATCAGACAATACTCCCAACGATGAAACATGAATTACTTTCCAAGTGGACATGAGGCCTTACAGAAAAATTCAAACTCTGATGGATTTTGATGTGGAACTAGTAAAGACATCAGGGGAAAACTAGACTTCTAAGAAAATGGAAATCAAATATTTGTTGGTGGTGTTGGGGATACTCTTAACTACAGGGGCACAGAATCTGGGAAATAAGCTGCAAGACATTGTCCTCAAACCTCCTATTCATCTGTCTCTCTCCCAGTGTCGTGGCTCCAAAATCTGAAGAATACCCTCTTTGCATCTGCCTTTCAATTCAACTCAGGTAGTGCAACTGATGACTTCTAACACAGAGTCACAAAGGAGATGAATTCTGGTAAATCTACCTCCTAACATTACTCACAGGCAATGTATCTCCAACTCTATAGATTTTTTGTCCTATCACAAGTCTCTCTTCTTTTTTTTTTAAATTTTATTTCTATTTGTTTATTTTTGGGTGGGTTGGGTCTTCGTTGCTGCACGCAGGCTTTCTCTAGTTGCAGCGAGCGGGGGCTACTCTTTGTTGTGGTGCGCGGGCTTCTCATTGCAGTGGCTTCTCTTGTTGCAGAGCATGGGCTCTAGGTGTGTGGGCTTCAGTAGTCGTGGCACATGGGCCCAGTAGTTGTGACTCATGGGCTCTAGAGCACAGGCTTAGTAGTTGTGGCGCACAGGCTTAGTTGCTACACAGCATGTGGGATCTCCCCGGACCAGGGATCGAACCCGTGTCCCCTGCATTGGCCAGCGGATTCTCAACCGCTGCGCCACCAGGGAAGCCACCCCCTTTTTTTCAGTATTTATTTATTCATTTGGCTGTGCCGGGTCTTAGCTGCAGCACACGGGACCTAGTTCCCTGACTAGGGATTGAACCCATGCCCTCTTCATTGGGAGCACAGAGTCTTAACCACTGGACCACCAGGGAAGTCCCATAAGTCTCTCTTCTTAATTCAAATTCTATTCACCAACTACCAGTCAGAAGGAAAAACAAAAAGCAAAGAGGAAAATCATATTTTACGTAAAAGTATACTCTTTGACAACCTTTCTGTACATAAAAATTTATTCCAAGTGTTTAATAGAATGGAAAACTGAAAAAGGCTCCTATACCCACCACCCCCCAAAAAGGATCTTTCTCAGTAAAAAAGGTGCAATATATATAATAGATTAGGGGTATACGGAAACTGTGACCCAAGGCCAGTAGAAAAATCCCAACAAATACCAAACTGCCATTTTCAATGACCCTTTAACAGAGAATGAATAGAATATTATAAAAATTTAAGCCTACCTGCATATTAGAAATACATTTTAATTCACCCATGGATCCAACAGACTTCAAAACGGAAAGAGAAAAAAATCATGTGATTAAACTCAAAATCACTACCTTTAAATCTTATGTACTATTGTTGAAAGACAACTTACAGAACTCACATTAATATTTATTTTTGAAATTCATAGAGATCCTATATCCAAGGATACACTTTAAGAAAGATCCTTGCTAAACACAGCATATTTAAAAACTTTTAAAACAACTCTTTCATACTGAAGGTTTTCTGGAACATTAGGCATGGATTACTTTCCATCAAGTTATCTCATGTTACATTTATACCTCTTCATAGGAGTTTTCACGTCTAAGGATGTGGGCCAACTGAAGTGTTTCCCAAGCTGTTTACAAACAAGAGGTTTTATCTAGTGAACCTTTTCATGCCTTCGTAAATTACTGTGATAAAAGAAGGCTTTCCCACATTCTTCACATTTATATGGTTTCTCTCCAGTGTGCTGTCTAATGTGCCGTCGAATGCTTGACAGAGAAATGTAGGCTTTCCCACATTCCTGACATCGATAGGGTTTCTCTCCAGTGTGAGTTCTTTCATGCACTTGAACATAGGTGGAACTGAACGCTTTCCCACATATTTTACATTCGTAGGGGTTTTCTCTAGTGTGGGTTCTTTCATGATTTCGAAGAGAACTGTGAGTACTAAATGCTTTAGAACATGTTTTACACACATACGGTTTCTCTCTAGTGTGAGTCCTTTCATGTCTTTGAGAAGAACTGGTAACAAACAATGCTTTCCCATATTCCTTACATTCATAGGGTTTTTCTCCAGTGTGATTTCTTTCATGATTTTGTAAACCTTTTTGAGAACTAAAACTTAAACCACATTGTTTACATTGATAGGGTTTCTCTCCAGTGTGACTCCATTCATGGATTTTAAGAGAACTGGGACTAATGAAAACTTTCTCACATTCTTTACATTTATAAGGTCCATCTCTAGTGTGTGTTATCATGTGATATTGGAAGGTTTTGTGCCAGGTGAAGGCTTTCCCACATATTTTACACTCATAGGGTTTTTCTCCAGTATGGGTTCTTTCATGCATTTGGAAACTTCTTTGAGAACTAAAACTTTTACCACATTGTTTACATTGATAGGGTTTCTCCCCAGTGTGACTCTTTTCATGTACTTTTAGAGAACTAGGATTAAGGAATACTTTCTCACACTCTTCACATTTATAAGGTCCATCTCTAGTATGCATTCTCCTGTGATATTGGAAGGTTTTGTGCCAGGTGAAGGCTTTACCACATTCCTTACACTCATAGGGCTTTTCACCAGTGTGGGTTCTTTCATGATTTCGAAGAGATGTGGCACTACTCAATGCTTTAGAACATGTTTTACACACATACGGTTTCTCTCCAGTGTGATGCCATTTGTGTCTTTGGAAGGAACTGAAATAACTGAAGCCTTTACCACACTGCTTACATTCATAGGGTTTCTCTCCTCCGTGACTCCTTTCATGTGCTCGAAAGGTTTGTTTACGTCGAAAGGCTTTTCCACACTGCTTACACTGGTAAGGTTTCTCTCCAGTGTGACTCCTTTCATGGGTTCGAAGAGAACTGTGGTATCTGTCTGCTTTCTCACAGTGTTTACATTGATAGGGTTTCTCTCCTGTGTGAATTCTTTCATGTGCTTGAATGCTTTCATGACAACTAAAGGCTTTTCCACACTGTTTACATTCATAGGGTTTCTCTCCAGTGTGAGTTCTTCCATGTACTCGTAAGGAATAGTAATAACTGAAGGCTTTGCCACATAGTTTACATTGATAGGGTTTCTCTCCAGTGTGACTCCTTTCATGTATTTTAAGAGAACTGAGATTAACGAATACCTTCTCACATTCTTTACATTTATAAGGTCCATCTCCACTGTGTGTTATCATGTGTTTTTGAAAGGTTATGAGCCATGTGAAGGCTTTCCCACATGCCTTACACTTATAGGGTTTTTCTCCAGTATGAGTTCTTTCATGTTTTTGAAGACAACTGAGAGTACTCAATGCTTTAGAACATATTTTACATTCATACAGTTTCTCTCCAGTGTGACTTCTTTTGTGCATTAGGAAGGAAGTGAAATGATTAAAGGCTTTACCACAGTGCTTACATTTATATAGCTTGTCACCATACTTTTGAAACTTTCCCAGTTCATGTTCAATGTGACATTTCATGTGTCTAGTAAGGGATAAATGATCCATGAAGACTTTTCCACATGCACTGCATTCACATGGTTTTAGTCCAATAGTTTTCTTCTTCAGATTGAGAGATGGAATAAGGCTGAAGTGTTCTCCACAGGAACTACTGTCTTTACATTCAGAGAGTCTCTCTACCATAGGACTTCTGGGAAAAATGAAAAGCACATTTCTAATGATTTCTTTATTGATCTTATATTTCTTGTATTTATTATGATTTATAGGAATAGTATAAGTTTTCCACCTTGTGTGAATTGTTAGAAATTGAATATACTGAATGTACTGCAATGGGACTTCACCTTTCCTACTATTAAAAGTGATATTCAAATATAGGGTTTATTAATAATATTTGCAAGTGAACTAGTTTGCAAACACCTAACATTTATGTCACATTTAAGAAAATGTTTTTGGTAGAAATTTTCTAAGAAGAACCAAATTTGAAGAAGGGGCTATTTGTTTTGTTTGCTTGTTTTAAAAATTTCATAATTTACCAGGATTCTCACTTGAGACAATGCTTTGTATTGTGAGTGTGACTTACCTTAGGTTTCCGCCCTGGGTTTTGTACTGATCTCCAATGTCATGATATTCCCATGTTTTTCCTAAAATGCAGACCCAGAAAAATTATTCCAAAATATTAGAAATTAATAAGAATTATTTGATTCTATCTCCATTGTTTAGGGTGACCAAGCCCAGTTGATATCCCAACATCCTCCCTTCCCCAATTCCACATCTTAGAACAATGTCAAGTAGCATAAAGCATTTGTCCTCTAATTGACTAGGTGAAAGAACGTCACCATCCTTACCTACTGAGGCCAGGTTCCAGAAGATTTCCTGCATCACATCTCTGTAGAGTTTCTTTTGTGAAGGATCCAGCAAAGCCCACTCCTCCAGGGTGAAGTTCACAACCACATCCTCAATAGCCAATGAGTCCTAAAACACCCAAAATATGTGTACAGTAAGATGCATGAGACTGACAGCACTAGACATCTATACTCCATTTATAGTAAGGTTACTTATGAACCTGTTGTTTCCAAAGAGTTATTCTATGACTTGATCATGAGAAACTTATTCTCTCCATGCTTCCTCATAAATTTAACGTTATCATGGACACATGGAAATCATTTACACATTATTTCTGTGATCACATGATAACTTATACCTCATTAATGGTAGAGCCCAGAGATTGCTGGGAAACGACAGAAATGCTATACAACTGAAACAAATATCATTTTAGAGACATTGATTTCGTGTGAGAAAATTCTTTCATCTTCTCCCTTATTATCCACCATTTATAGCACTCCATGAGGTAGAGGATCAAATCTGCATGAGTTTTCAATGAATGAGTCTCCTGAGGAGAACTGGAAGCTTTTCTTCCAAGTCCTATCACCAAACATGAGAGTCCAGGGGGCCTGTAGAAATCAAACTTTTACCAAAGCCCAGCTGGCCCCACTGTTCCAAAGTCCTCCAGCTCTTTAGAAGTAATTAGATGCACCTGACTGAATGTAAATCTTCTTGTGGGGAAGCACTGCTTTTAAGTTGTGTAATAATGATCACAGACTGTGTTCTTCCCTTCTCTCTATGTATAATTCCATGCAGCTAGAAAGTTATTCTAAACTTAGAGCTCAGACCTGAGGAAAAAGGAATAACAGCTTAGACCACAAAAGCCCTCCACTCATGTGCCTCAGGGATTGTTCCAGCCAAACTGTAGAACACATACTGAGATAATAGCCAGAATAGCTCTTTCTGATCAAACCCTGTTCCCTTGAGGAAAACGTTAAGAGCTACAGACTGCGAGTGAGTTCACTTAAGTTCATATGGGTTGATGGTGAATTTGTCCATGATTATAAAATATGTAAAGGTTTCATCAGTGGTTTCCTCCAGAACAACATAGGGTCTCCATTCTGCAATTGCAGGACCTAATGTTTCCGGAGCAGCCACGCTAGCTGCTGCCTGGCCAACTTACGCTCTGGAATTTATGAACCTAAAAGTTGTGATTTTCAATCTTACTAGAAGAGAATGAAAACATTTGAAAGTCTTCCTAGAGCCATGAGACCAATGACTTCAAAAGACAAACTGGTGTCTCTGGAACTGGGAAAGAGAAAATAAAGACGTTTTGAAATATGCCACAAATATTCTGTTCTTAAGGCCTGTACTGAAAAAAAAAAGTTTCACCAGTGTAATGCAAAGACAAAAGGAACAAAACAGATAGAACACACTATCCATAAACCCTAATATAACTTTTTCTAACAGAAGATTAAAAACACACATAATGAAAATAACTGAAGGAAAAGAGAGACAGAAAGAAACAGAAGATGTAAGTGACAATCACTGAGATTTTTCTAAAGTTAATGATAGACAACAACTGTAGATCCATGAATCTCAGTGAACACTAAACATGAAAACACCTAAAAGAAGACTAAAGTATATCATACTCTAACTAGAGAAAAATCAAATGCAAAAAGAACATATTTTAAGAAGCCAGAGGGGGAAACAGACCTCAGGTATAGAGAAATTAGAATTAAACTGGACATCTTTTCAGAAAACAAACAAGCAAGAACAGAGTGGATTGAAATGCTTAAAGTTCCGAAATTAAAGCCACTCTAAGAACACTACATCAAGGACAATTATCCTTACAAAACAAGGAAGAACTGAGGACTTTCTGAGACAAAAATTGAGGGAATTTGTTATTACTACATCTACTTTGAAACAAATGTTCAAAATTCATAAGAAAGAATACAAATGATGAAGATGGATTAGGAGAGGAATAAATGAACATCTTTAATATTATCATATATAACAGATAAACCTTTGTGTAAAATAATATTAACAACAATGACACTGGTAATGAAAGCCTTGTGGTTAAGTAAGGTAAGACAGGAGGGAATTGAGAATAGTGTGGTATGAGATACCTGTACAACAAATGAAGAGGTATAGAAGACGTAGGCTAATTCTAAATATATTTAGAAGACGTAGGCTAGTTCTAAATATATACTGAAAACTCAAGGGCAACCACCAAAAAAAAATTTTTTTTAATGTGTAACTGAGAGGCTAAGAGACGATTAAAATGAAGAATCAGGGCTTCCCTGGTGGCGCAGTGGTTGAGAATCCGCCTGCCGATGCAGGGGACATGGGTTCGTGCCCCGGTCTGGGAAGATCCCACATGCCGCGGAGCGGCTAGGCCCGTGAGCCATGGCCGCTGAGCCTGCGCGTCTGGAGCCTGTGCTCTGCAACGGGGGAGGCCACAACAGTGAGAGGCCCGCGTACCGCAAAAAAAAAAAAAAAAAAGAAGAATCAGGTAAAATGCTCAGTTAAAGCCAGAGAAGGTAGAAAAAAGGGAGAAGGCAAATGAAAGAAAGAACAAGGGCAACAAATAGAAACAGGAGAATGTGCAGTAGATATTAATCCAACTGTATTAATCACCAATTCAATCATCAATGGTCTCAATACAAGTGAAAGACAAATACAGTAATATCAGATTTTAAAAACTGTAATTATATGTTGTCTACAAAAAACCCATTTTAAATATGAAGACACAGGTAGATGAAAGGTAAAGGGATGGAGATAAATGCACTATGCCAAAACTAATCCAAAAAAAGCTGGCATTGGTATATGAATTTCAGATAATGCAAATTTCAGCCCAAGGAAAACTCAGCAATAAAAAGGGGCTTTACATAGGGACAAAAAGGTCCATTCTCCAAGAAGGTATAACAATCCTTCATGTGTACATACATAGCAACAAAGGGACAAAGTACTTAAGGAAAGATGTGAAGAATGCAGGGAGGAATACATGAATCCATTATTATAATTGTACATGAACACCCTCTTACCACAAGCTATAAATTTCAGCAGGCAGAAAATCAGGAAGGACAGAGTTGAAGTGAACAAGAACTATGAAACAACTCAACTTAACTGTAACCTATGGAATGCTTTATGCAACAGGGCAGAATACACATTCTTCTCAACTTTACATGGAACATTCACTAAGACAGAACACATTCGAGGATATGTAACATACCTTAACAAATCTGAAAGAAGAAAAATCATACAAACTATGCTCTTAGGGCTTCCCTGGTGGCGCAGTGGTTGAGAGTCCACCTGCCGATGCAGGGGACGTGGGTTCGTGCCCCGGTCCGGGAAGATCCCACATGCCACGGAGTGGCTGGGCCTGTGAGCCATGGCTGCTGAGCCTGTGCGTCCAGAGCCTGTGCTCCGCAATGGGAGAGGCCACAACAGTGAGAGGCCCGCGTAACCGCAAACAAAAAAACAAACAAACAAAAAAACGACACTCTTAGACCTCAAAGGCAATTAATCTAGGTATCAATGACAGCAAGAGTTGGAAAACCTCTCAATACCTGGAGATTCAACAACACCCTTCGAAATAATACAGAAGATCAAAGAAGTCTCAAGAAATATAAAATTTATTTTGAACTAAACGAAATGAAAACATAATGTGTCAAAGGATGTGGGATGCAGCAGAAGCAGTGCCTAGAGGGAAATTTATGCCATAAAACAAATACACTGGAAAAACACCAAGATGTGTAAACAATAACGTAAAAGCATGTACCTTAGGAAACGATAAAAAGAAGAGCATATGAAACGCAAAGTAAACAGAATAAAAGAAATAATAAAAATTAGAAAAAAAGTAAGGTAACTGTGGGATATTGATCGAGAAAATTTTTTTTAACTCTTGTTCTTTTTTTAAAAAAATATTTATTTATTTGTTTGGCTGCACCAGGTCTTAGTTGCGGTTCATGGGATCTTCACTGCAGTAATGCAGACTCTTAGCTGCAGCATGCATGTGGGATCTAGTTCCCTGACCAGGGATGGAACCCAGGCCCCCTGCATTGGGAGCGAGAAGCCTTAACCACTGGACCACCAGGGAAGTCCCTAACTCTAGTTCTTTACCAAGATTAATAACATTAATAAATATCTAGTCAAGATAACTAAGAAAAGAGGGAAGACAAGTACAAATATCAGAAAGGAACAGAGGGCGAAATGAAAATGAAAAAGAATTTGATAAAAATCCAACATCTATTTATGAAAACAAACTACTAACAGAGGGAACTTTCACTTCCTGAGAATGAACATCTTCATGAATCCTGTAGCTAAATCTATAACATCTGTTCGTAAAACATGATTATCCCTGTGAAACATCTGAAAGAATCCACAATGAAAGAGATAGCTCCTGGAATCAATAAGAGACTGAGATTAAGGGTTAATCAGTTGCTTTCCTATAGACCCACACAAATGTATTCAACTGAACTTGGAGAAAGATGGCAAGGAAATTCAAATGAAAAGGGAACCTTTTAAACAAATAGCACTGGAAATAACAGATATCCACATAAAACACATGCACACACACAGACACACAACAATGAATGCAGACACAGGCCTTACACATTTCACAAAAAATAACTCAAAACACATCATAGATCTCAATGTGAAATGCAAAAGTAATAAACTCCTAGAAAATAATACAGAAGGAAATGTAGGTGACTCTGGGCTTAGTGATGAATTTTGAAATATAACACCAAATGCAAGGTCTGTAAAAGAAAAAAGTATAATTTCACTTCACTGAAATCAAAACATTCCTGCTCTGAGAAAGAAAAGTGTTAAGAAAATGAAAAGACAAGTCAGAGAGTAGGAGAAAATCTTTGCAAAACATTTATCTGATAAATGACTGGTATCCAACAGATGCAAAGAACTCTTAAAGCTCAACAGTAAGAAGAAAAACAACCTAATTAAAAATGGGCAAAAGATCTGAACAAACAGCTCCCCAAAGAAGATACACCAAAAAGAAATATGCCACATGAAAACATACTCCACATCAAATGTCAATGGGAAATTGAGTAAACAACAATGAGGTATCACGACACACTTATAAATGGCTATAATTCAAAATACTCAGAACGCCAAATGTTGGTGAAGATGGGAAGATAATCCTCATTCATTGCTGAGATGAAAGGAAATCGGTACCCTAACAATGAAAGACAGGAGCTTTCTTTCAAAAAATATACTCTTATTATGTATAGTAAGATTCAGCAATTACACTCCTTGCTATTTGTCCAAATGAATTGAAATCTTATGTTCACAGAAAACCTGTACACAAAAATCTGTAGAGGCTTTATTCATAATTGGCACGAGTTAGAGTTAAGCAAGATATACTTCAAGAGTCTAATAAATAAATGATCAGTGCAATGAAATACTCTTTGGTGATAAAAAGAAATGAGGTATCAAGCCTTGCAAATACATGGAGGAAGCTTAAAAGTATATTGCTAAGTGAAAGAAGCCAGTCTAACAAGGTTATACACTGTATGGTGCCAAGTATATGAGGTTCTGGAAAAAACAAAAGCATCAGACCATAAAAAGATCTTTGGCTGTGAAGATTTTTGGCTTTCATTTTAAAGGATTTGAGGGTTAGAGATGAATCAACAGGTTGAGCACAGAGTATTTTTACATAAGTAATATTACACTACATGTGCATAAATGATGGACACATATTGTATATTTGTCAAATCCAAACATTACATAACACAATACAAAAGGTCCACACTAATACAACCTGTGCACTTCTAATGCATCAGTATTGGTTCAGCAATTCTAACAAATGTAGCAGTCCTACAAGATTTAAAAAACAGTGAATACTGTACGGATGGAGAAGGGTTATGTGAGAATTCTCTATAATTTCTGTTCAATTCTTCTCTAAACCTAAAACTGATCTAAAAACGCTGAAGTCTACACCAAAAGAAGAAGAAGACGATGACAGATCTGTACAGCTCACCCCTGAGGACTTCCTGGTTTTTCCTTAGGTGTGGTGAACCATGGGTGTGCTTATCTACCAAGGCTGTCCCAATTGAGGGATGAAGGGCAGCAACTCTCCACTGAGCTCCAGCACACCCTGACAATACCTCAGGGTGTATACTAAGGTGTCATCCTTATATGCACTTCCCCAGACCTGTGCATTCAGTTAATCCCAAGCAACTACCCAGGGAAACAAGGTGTTGGAGACAATGGCTCCTCCACCACCACAGCATGTTTCAAAGGACTGTAGAAAGAAATGTCATCTCTCCACCGGGAGGCATAAGCCAGAGGGCCAAGGTTTAGCTCCATCATATAACAAGTAGGTGTAAGTAGTCAGTCTGAGCTGACTGGGGTGCTCTTTCCAGTACCAAAGCCATTAACAGGCACCTCAGTGGAGCCCTCTATTTTTAAAAGATCCCAGTACATGGAGACAATTACAGCTTTAATGGCATATTAAGATGGGACCTGGGCAGTGCCTTGCATCAGAAGCCTATGGCCAACTTAAGGCCCTCCTCCAGAGAGCCTCCCATCACTGCCAGCAGGGTTAGAGGCCTCCTCATGACACTGACTGCTTTATAGAATTTAAGGAACTCACTTACGTTGGGTTTGAACTAATCTCTTTACTGTGCCAAACTGAGACAGTGGGTGTTGTCCATCATAACCCAGAGGGTAAGGAGCCTTGTTGTAATAGATGAAGGGGCAACAGCCTCTTAAAAGTTATTTTTAAAGTTTTGGTGAGCCTTCTGGAATCTCACCACCTACTAGCTGCTTTTCCCTGTCTCTTTTCTTTCACTTCTTTGAAGTAACTGCTCTCTAAGTAGTGACTATCTTTTGGGCTCACCTCATTCACAGGGTATAATCATCCTCCTACTCCCCCAGTCCTCCCCTCAACACTAATGTCTCGGCAAACCCAGCTTCAGTCACACCTTCACTCTAGACACAGATAGGTTCCAGCTCAGACATCAATCCAGGACCACTGGAAGGAGGGCCCCATTCTCATATTCCTGCTCCCAAAGTACAAGGGATTAGCAGAAACTGCCAACTCGGAGTTCTCCGTGTATACAACCCAGGCTTGGTGAGGTCAACAATGCAATACAGGGCAGCACAGCGTACAGGAGACCCCAGCAAACAGCAGCTCACGGGGCAGGAGCCTCCAGGCTTTCTTATCGCCCGTCCAGGTAAGAAGCACTAGGGGAAAAGGGAGGGATGAGGCTTAACTTTCAGTAGTCAAACATCAAATATGCGGATCTCAAGTAATTATTCCAAGCACAAAAACTGTAAGAAAAACAGGCATTCGCAATGGATTGTTTGTGTATAAAGAAACACTAAAAGGATGATGAAGTAGTAATCAAAACTAGTTATCTGAGGGTGTCTGGAGTTAACATCGGAAGAGTGGAGGAGGATATGCGGGCAGGGAGTCCTGAGATACTTTCCTCCCTTAGGAGTTTACACTTTTCTACAAAGGAAACTACTGCAAGATCTGATCCTTTAGACAGTAATGGATATAAACTTGTAATCCATAAAAAATGAAAACCTCCTTTCAAACTAAAAGGACAAGGGACATTATAGTTGGTCCCTCTACTATAGTAAACAGAATGGTCCCTTAATGACACTCCCCGTGGTCAACGCACAATCTGGAAGAGACACTGGGCTGCGGGTGCAGAGTTGCCCAGAGAGGCTCCGGGGTCGGGCTGAAGACGCCACCCTAATGGACCGGGTCCCGGCTGCCGGCTCAGCCCCCATGCTGCAAATCGGAGGGGACTGAGGTCCGCGTGGCGCTCCCGATGGATTCGGGTCCGCAGACTCCGGAGTTGACCGCGAAGAGGCCGGTTCCGGACGCTTCCGACCAGTCCCTCCGCCCCGTCTCCGCTCCCCGGGGCAGCACACTCACCATTGCAAGGTTTCCTAGGTCTTCCTGCGTCCTTCCCTCGACTCCAACCACCAGAGCAGGTCAGAGAACAGAAGAGACGGAAGCGCTACCAAAGACCCTGAAGGGTAGGTAAGCCGCCATCCCTGCGTGGTGGGAAGAACCGACGTCCACGCCGGTGCGCCGCGTCGCCCCGCCCACCCGCCTCACCGGCCTCCTGATTGGACAGGTCCCAGTGCCCCACCCCCTCATGCCTGAGTGACAGCCTGGGGAAGGAAGCCTGAGTCAGCGGAACCAATTTCCGCAGTTGGGATGGGACCTGTCCCTGCCTGGCACTTTTGGTTTGTGACAGAAATTTTTCCTGGCCTGGGATTGCCTCTGCTGTCTTCCGCAGCTCCTCGTGCACTGGGATTCCTGATTCAGTTTCAAGACGGAGCAAGTACAGATAAGAGGATGGCTCAGGCCTGCCCTGCCTGGAACAAGGTTTTATGTCTTCCAGGGCGCAAGGGCTTGGTGTAAGGCTGTATGGCCATTCTTGGAGCTGTGCTTGTTAAGAAACGCAGACACTTAAATGTGAATTCACCGTCTGTAGTAAAGGGCCGGCTCCATTTTCATCTTTGGTCCTTGACAGCGCTGAACCTTCCACCCATCCCTGCCTCATCCCCACTCATTAAGTACTTAAGGTACCTAATCCCAGCGCACTTGCTCTGGTAGGAGGTCTGAATCAGTCACCTGGGTGCCAGGACAAATCTCAGTCAAACCACAGGCTGTGAGGTGTGTGCATTAACTTCTCAGGTGTACATTTTACACTGGAAGGAAATTTATTTTAGATCAGTGTTCCCTGTGTGCCTAGAAAACCTTGAAATGTCAACAGCTATAATATATATATATATATAAGGCAATTGTATTCCTATTTCCACTGACAGAAGAAAAACTATAAATTGTACTTAAAATTGGAATGCACTTAGAAACTCTTCCTGCCCCCATCTTTATTGAAATATAATAAATTTGCATCTAAAGATTAAAACATGATGATTCTGATACTTACACTGTATTGTATAATTGATATTTGCTGAGAGAGTGGATCTTAAGCATACTCACCATGCAAACAAAAATAAAGGTGACTAAGTGAGGTGATGGATGTGTTTAAACTGGAAAGTCTTATATTCCCAAGAGATTGAACTGCAAAACTCTTTTACATTGCAAAATACTTCAGGCATTGATTCATTTGAACAGCTTTATGGAGATATAATGCACATACTTTAGAAGGCATTTATTAAGTGTACATTTTAATGGTTTCAGTATATTTGCAGATACACACAATTATCACCACAATTTTTGAGGATTTTTATTACTTCAAAAAGAAACTCCTCTACCCTTTGGCTATCACTGCTAATCTTCTTATCCTCCTCCTCCAATCCCCCAGCCTAAAAAACCACTACTCTACTTTCTATTTCCATATTCTGCTCTTTCATATTAAAAGAATTATATATGGCCTTTTGAAGGACTTCATTCACTCAGCATAATTTCTTCAAGAGACAACTATGCATGAATATTTCCTTCATTTTGTGTCAGAATAATATTCTACTGATTGGATAAAACATGCTGTTTACCTATTCACCTGTTAATGGACATTTGGATGTTTCTCCTTTTTGCTTACTATGAATCACATTACTATAAAATTCATATATAAGTTTTTTTTTTTTTTTTTTTTTTTTTTCCTTTTTGCGTTATGTGGGCCTCTCACTGTTGTGGCCTCTCCCGTTGCGGAGCACAGGCTCCGGATGCGCAGGCCCAGCGGCCATAGCTCACGGGCCCAGCCGCTCCGCGGCATATGGGATCCTCCCAGACCGGGGCACGAACCCGTATCCCCTGCATCGGCAGGCGGACTCTCAACCACTGCGCCACCAGGGAGGCCCCATATATAAGTTTTGATCAAACATGTGTTTTCATTTTCTTGAGCATGTACCTAGGTGGGATTGATGGGTCATATGATAATTCTAGGTTTAATATTTGAGGATCTCCCAGACCTTTATCCAGAGCAGCTTCGCCATTTTATCTTCATTCCACTCCATATGAGAGTTCAAATTTCTCCATGTATCCTCGATAAAACTTATTGCCTCACTTTTTAATTTTAGCCATCCTAATTGTTGTCAAGTGGAATCTCACCGTGGTTTTGATTTGCATGTCCTTGATGACTAATGATATC
This sequence comes from Mesoplodon densirostris, assembly GCF_025265405.1. Lineage (NCBI taxonomy): Eukaryota > Metazoa > Chordata > Mammalia > Artiodactyla > Ziphiidae > Mesoplodon > Mesoplodon densirostris. Next base: position 142,916,009 of record NC_082663.1, read on the forward strand.
CAGAATCTTTTCATATGCCCTTGAACATTTGTGTATTTTACTTGGAAAAATGTGTATTCAGATCCTTTGTCATATTTAATTTGATTTTTATAAATTATGTTATGTCTAGATATTTTCATTACAAGTTCCTTTTCAGATATAAGATTGGCAAAATTTTCTTCCATTCTGTGGGTTGTGTTTTCACTCTCTTGCCCTAAAAATTTTACTTATAATTGTAGTAATATACACATACCATAAAATGTACATGTTCACCTCTTTTAAGTGTATAGTTCAGTACTATGTAATACATTGCCATTGTGAAACCAATCTCCAGACAATTTTCATCTTCCCCAAACATGTTAAGATAAAAAAATAGACTGCCAGTTATTTCTCCAGCAAAGTATGGGTTTATTCAGGACGAGCAAAAAACTGTAATTTGGAATCTGCAACCTTGGCATGCAAGATCCCTGGAGCAAGGAGAGGACTCTTTTAAAGAAGGGAAAAGGATGTTGGGAGGGCTATAGTAAACAAAGAATGATCTGAGCAACTGAGGGTTCAAAGTACAGTGGCTTTCATTGGCTGAGTTATGACAGTTTCTCACTGGCCAAGATCTTGAGGCAAGAGGAGAAAGTCCTCCTTCTTTCTGTTGGGCTCAGCTATCCTCATAGGGTGTGATATCTTCCCTTCTGGTCTCCTATTTAATTTAGGTTTCTGTTTATTAATTTTTTACATCCGTAAGACAACAAGTCCTCATTCTCCCATTGCCCAGCCCCTGGCAAAAACTATTCTACTTTTTGTCTCTAGGAGTTCAACAACCCTAGGTACCTCATACCAATGAAACCATACAGTGCCATTTCAACAGTGTTAAATATTCTGATCCAAGAAATTAGGATGTTTTCACATTTATCTTACATTCATTTATTTATGTTGACCATGCTTTGTAGTTTTCTGAGTATTCATTTTGTATTCCTCTTGCTAAATTTATTCTTTTTTTTTTTTTTTTTTTTTTCTTTTTGCGGTATGTGGGCCTCTCACTGTTGTGGCCTCCCCCGTTGCGGAGCACAGGCTCCGGATGCGCAGGCCCAGCGGCCATGGCTCACGGGCCCAGCCGCTCCGCGGCATATGGGATCCTCCCAGACCGGGGCACGAACCCGTATCCCCTGCATCGGCAGGCGGACTCTTAACCACTGCGCCACCAGGGAGGCCCGCTAAATTTATTCTTATTATTTTATTCCTTTTCATCTTATTAGAAATGCATGTCTTAGTTTCATTATATCATTGCAAGTGTATAGAAATACACTAAAAATAATTATTATATTTTGATCTTGTATATTATCACTCTGCTGAACTCAGTAATGAGTTCTAATACTTTTTTAAAAAATTCTTTAGTTTTTTCTGAATAGAAGATATCTCATCTGGAAATGGAAATAGTTTTCCATCTTCCTAACCAATCTTTAAGCATTTTATTGCCTTTTCTTGTATAATAGTTTTGGCTAAAATCTCTAGTACACTCTCAAATAGAAGTGGCAAGACCAGATATCCTTATTTTGTTCCATATCTTCAGATGAAAGCATCCAATCTTTCATCATTAAAAATATTAGCTTTGGGTTTTCCACAGATGTTCATTATGAGGTTAAGAAATTTCTTTCTATTCCTGTTATTCTGAGTGTTGTAATCATGGTGTATATCATAGGTGTATATCACTACAACCTTCCCTTTTACTACTCCTTATGCTGCATACAACTGTCCTTGTATATTTCTCCCCTGGTTTTTACTTGACACTAAACACCATGGAAAATATTTAATTTCTTCTGCTCTTTAATAAAAATCGAAGCTGTTACTTTTATTTTCAGGTTTCCAGAAAATGTGCTGGAAGTCTAAGCATATGGAAATGAAAGCTGTGAACAGCAAAATGTGCTATGGGATTTGTGGATCATCAAAACGAGAGGCGTCCTGCTTAAAGGAAAGAACATTAAAAATTTCCCATATCTCCTTTTATACTCAATTATGATATTACATGAAATGACACAAATTACCTAAATTTATAGGCTTCAGTTGAGTCATAAAGGAGATATTTAAAATATTACATAGTATACTGAACAGTAAATTTATATGTTATAACTGAAGTACTGCATGGTACCTCAGGAAATACATCAGTGTTTAGATGACAAGTAGGAAAGGCAAAAGCTGTTCCAAAGGACCAGGAGCTGGCCTGTATTCTTTGTAAGGCCAAGTCTTTTCCTGTTGAAAAGAAAATGTCACATACCTCCTTCATCAAGGCACTCAGTGGCCATGAAGGACCAAGACATTTATATGGATATTTTGTAACGCTATCTCTAAAAATGGTAAAAGATAAAAGTTCCAAATCATAAAAATGACCAGTACTTTCCTTTTCTTACTAATATGACTGACTGGAATGTCTTATGAAAAAACTTCCGCTCTAATTCTCGTTTTTACCTTCTAGAAAACAACAGTTATGATCACCAATGAGAGAAAGGTTTACCTCCTCACAGCATTCAATACAGAAAAACATCTTGCTTACTTAAATAGAAATCATATCCTTTAACAAGAGTCAAAATCCTATAAGAAGTCCATTTCAGCATCCTGTTGCTATTATACTTCACAGTCCTTTGCGGTCTGTGTTCATTCTTATTAAAATTCATTATACTCCTCTCTTACTAAATTAGAAGAAAGGGCTATTTGTTTTGTTTGCACGTTTTTAAAATTTCATAATATACCAGGATTCTCAGGTGAGTCAATGCTTTCTATTGTCAGTGTGACTTACCTTGGTTTTCCCTCCTGGTTTTTGTACTGCTCTTCAATGTCATCATCATCCCATTTTGTTCCTAAAATGCAGACCCAGTAAAATGATTCCAAAGATTGGAAATTAAAGAAATATTATTTGACTCTATGTACATTGTTAGCTGTGATCATGCCTGGTTTATATACCAACATCCTTCCTTCTCACATTACACAACTTAGAACATCAATGAGCAAGAGGCATTTGATCTCTACCTGACTAACTGACAGAAAGTCCCCATCCTTACCTACTGAGGCCAGGTTCCTAAAGGTTTCCTGCATCACATCTCTGTAGAGTTTCTTCTGTGTAGGATTCAGTAGAGCCCACTCCTCCAGGGTGAAGCTCACAGCCACATCCTCACAGGTCACTGAGTCCTAAAACATCCCAAGTATGTGTACAGTAGGATGAGTGACAGCACTGGACACCTATATTCCATTTATGGGAAGGTTATGTATGATTCTGTCCTTTCCAAACATTTACTCACCCTCTGTCCACACTTTCTTTGTCATTAATTTATCAGTACCATAAAGACATGAAAATTATTTACCCATTTTTACTGTGATCACATTACATTTTATTTCTCTCTAATGGCAGGGCCCAGAGAATACTGGGAAATGACAGAAATGCTCTACAAATGAAACCAATATTATCAGTTTAAGACCATCAATTCCTTATGAGAAAAATTCTTTCATTTCCTTCCTTATTACCCACCAATTCCAGCACTCCAAGAGACAAGGGGTCAAATCTGTGTGAGGTTTCAATGCGTAAACCACTGTGAATAACTACAAGCTTTTTCTTCTCTTCCCATTACCAGGCATGAGAGTCCAGGAGGCCTCTGGCAATGTAACATTTAAGAAGGTCCAGCTAGTGACAGATCCTACAGTCCTCCAGGACATTAAAAGTGACAAGATGCAACTGGCTGAATGAAAATATTCTTGGGGAGAAGCACTGCTTTTGCCCTATGTCATATGTATTACAGACTCAGTACCTCCTTTGTCTCTCTGTCCAATTTAATGGACTAGAAAGTTATTTGGAACAGAATTCAGACATGACAAAGAAGGCATGACAACTTAGACCACAAAATCCCTACACACCTGTGCCTCAGGGCAGCTTCCTGCCAATTCTGGGAACACACAGGCATACACTGAGATAATAATGTCAGAAGAGCCCATGTGGCACACCATGACAGTTGATCCTCATCCCTGCTGACATTAAAAAACAATTTAAGGAGAGGAGAACAAGATGGCGGAGGGGAGGGACATGGAACTCACCTCCTCCCGCCAGTACATCTACATGTGGAACAATTTTTTTAGAATACCTATTTAAAGCTTGCAGAAGATCTCATATAACCAAAGCTGCAAGAAAGATCCCCACATAACTGGGTAGGATGAAGGGAGAAGAGAGAAGAGGAACTGAGACAGGACCTGTGCCCCTGGGAGGGAGCTGTAAAAGAGGAAAGGTCCCCTAAGCCAGGGAACCTCCTTCACCAGCTGGGAGGTCCACCAGGATAGATAGGGAGCTTCAAAGGCTGGAAAGGAGAGTGTGGCAGCTGGCCTGCAGCCTGGCAGGGTAGAGAGAGATCAGAACTGAAGGTCCTGGTAACGTGCCCACACTTCTCAGCCCAAGACATGTGCCTGCTGATGTGTGCAATGACTAGGTGCAGAAATGTGGCTTCAATGGACAGACCCGGGGAGAGGACTCAGTGTGCCTGCACAGAGACAGCCCACAGGGCCTGGACTGTGGCCTGGGTCACAACTGGGGGCATGAGCAGCATGGAGAGTGGGTCTACCATAGGAGCCCCATTGTCAACATGGGCAGGAGGGGAACAGGTCTGCCATAGCAGCCTCATTGTCAGCATGCTCATAGCAGGGACCTAGCTGCAGTGGGTTCTTTGAACTTTGTGGGCCTGCACAAGCAGAGGCAGGGCTGAAATCTGAGCCAATTGCAGGCAGTCCTACTGCGGGTGCTGGGATGCAGCTCCAGCGGGTTCTCGTTCCAGCAGATTTTGGGACCAGGACTGCTTGTGCTTGCCTGAGAGCCACCTGAGCCGATTATCTGCTGGCTCAGGGGACATGACTCTGTGGGTTTAAACACTGGTGGCCCTGTGGGCACGCATACCTGCCTAAAGAACCTCTAACCTGATTACCAGAGCCCACAAGTGAAGGCGGCAATCAAGGACAGTGCCAGCAGCGGTGATCTTTGTGGGTACACACACCAGGTGGCAATTAGCATCACAGAATCACACATCCCACAGACATCTCCTGAGGATGAAGAAGAAGCCGGCTCCTTTCCCAGTGGGAGGCCTCCAGTGTCACCTACCTCACGCCACAGTTTAGAACCGGATCTAGGAGCTTCTATTCCAACGACTAGATAGCAGACCCTGCCCCCAAAAGACCTGTGACAACCACAGAGCAAAGAGGAGGCCCCACCAAACATCCAGTGCAGTCTCTGGTCACCACAAAGCCAAACACACCAACAAGGGCCAGCAGAACCTGATGAGACACATGGCAAGCATGCATACTAAAAACAGCCCTTGCACCATGAATACTGGACTCAAGCAGTCTACACAGGGACACTCCCACAAAACATCAGCCCTGTAAGACCACAGTAGATAACTGTTTCTCCTAAACTGACAGAGTCAGAGAAATATAAGAAAAATGAAAAAGCAGAGGAACTACTCCCAATTAAAAGAACAAGAGAAATCCCCTTAAAGAACAAACAATGAAACAGACCTCTCCAGACCCCAAGTTCAAAAAGGAGGTAATAAAAATGCTGAAGGTATTAAGAAAGGCTACCAATAAAAATGTGGATCACTGAAACAAGGAACTAGAAACTATAAAGATGAGTCAATCAACATTAGACAACTCCATTGACAATATGAATACTGAGTTAAACACAATAAATAGCAAACTTAATAATGCAGAACAATGAACAAGTGACCTGGAAGAAAGAATAATGGAAAGCACCCAATCAGAAGAGCAGACAGAAGAACAAATGAAAAATATGAAAGCAAAATATGAGATGTATGGAACAATATAAAGCATGCCAATTTACATATAATAGAATCCAAGAAGGAGAAGAAAGAGAAAAGGGGATTGAAAAACTATTGAATAAATTATGGCTGAAAACGTCCCAAACCTAAAGAAAGAAACAGATATCCAGGTACAGGAAGCACAGAGGGTCTCAAACAAGATGAACCCAAACAGACCTGCTCTAAGATATATCATAATTAAAATGGGAAGAAGTAAAGATAAAGAGAGGATTCTAAAGGTAACAAGAGAAAACCAAAGAGTCAATCACAAGGGAATCCACATAAGGCTATCAGCTGATTTCTCTACAGAAGCTTTGCAGGGCAGAAGGAGTGGCAAGATACACTGAAAGTCCTGAAAGGGAAAAACCTGCAACCTAGGATACTCCACCCAGCAAGATTATCACTTAAAATAGAAGGAGAGATACAGAATTTCTCAGAAAAGCAAAAACTAAAAGAATACAGCAGTACTAAGCCTATCTTACAAGAAATATAGAAAGGTCCTATCTAAAGGGAAAAGGAAGAATCTATATGAATGGGAAAATCAAAATAGTAAAGGTAAATATATAAGAGGACTGAAAATCACTTAAATAAACCAGTACATAGATTTAAAAAGAATCAAGGGCCTCCCTGGTGGCGCAGTGGTTAAGAGTCCGCCTGCCGATGCAGGGGATACGGGTTCGTGCCCCGGTCTGGGAGGATCCCATGTGCCGCGGAGCGGCTGGGCCCGTGAGCCATGGCCGCTGGGCCTGCGCATCCGGAGCCTGTGCTCCGCAACGGGAGAGGCCACAACAGTGAGAGGCCCGCATATCGCACAAAGAAAAAAAAATAAAAATAAAAAAATAAAAAGAATCAAAAGAATACTGTGAAAGCAATTATAACTATAAGGAACAGCAAAAGGGTAATAAACATGAAGATGTAAAATAAGACATCAAAATCACAAAATGGGTGTGTGGGAGGGGAGTAAGAATGGAGATCTTTTACAATGTGTTTGAGCTTATATGACTACCAGTCTAAAGCAAGTACATACATTTACGGGTTAACAAACTTGAAAACCAGGCTAACCACAAACCAAAAACATACAATAGATTCACAAAACCCAAAATGAAAGAAACTCCAGCATAATACAAAGAAAACCATCAAACTACAAAGGGAAAAACAAAAAGAAGAAGAAAGGAACAAATAAGAAATATAAAATCAACCGGAAAACAAGGTTTTAAATGTCAATAAATACATACTTATCAATAACTACTTTATGTGTCAATGGAATAAATGCTCCGATCAAAGACAGAGTGGTAAATTGGATAATAAAACAAGAACTTTCAATATGCTGCGTACAAGAGACCCGATTTATGGCAAAAGAAACATAAACATTGAAAGTAAGGGAATGGAAAAAGATATTTCATACAAATGGAAATTACAACAAAGCAGGGGTAGCAATACTCCTATCAGACAAAATAGACTTTAAAACAAAGGCAATAGGGCCTCCCAGGTGGCGCAGTGGTTGAGAGTCCGCCTGCCGATGCAGGGGATACGGGTTCGTGCCCCGGTCTGGGAGGATCCCATATGCCGCGGAGCGGCTGGGCCCGTGAGCCATGGCCGCTGGGCCTGCGCATCCGGAGCCTGTGCTCCGCAACGGGAGAGGCCACAACAGTGAGAGGCCCACATACCGCAAAAAGGAAAAAAAAAAACAAAGGCAATAAAGAAAGACAAAGAAGGACACTAGATAATGATAAAAGGATCAATACAAGAAGAGGATATTGCACTCATTAACATACATGCACCCAATGTAGGAGCATCTAAATACATAAAACAAAAATGAGCAGACATAAAAGGAGAAATTGATGGGAATACAGTTAATAGTAGGAGAGTTTAACACCCCAGTGGCATCAATGGACAGATCTTCCAGACAGAAAATCAGTAAGGCAACAGAGATTCTGAATGACACAATAGAATAGTTAGACTTAATAGCTATTTATAGGACACTTCATCCAACGAAACCAGAATACACATTCTTCTCAAGCGCACATGGAACATTCTCTAGGATAAACCACAAAGTAGAACAAAAAACAAGGCTCAAAAAATTTAAGAGGACAGAAATTATTTCAAGCATGTTTTCTGACCACAACAGCATGAAACCAGAAATCAACCACAGAAAGAAAAACAAGAAAAAAATGATTCCATGGAGACTAAAAACAACATGTCTCTAAAAAAAAACAATGGGTCAACAATGAAATCCAAGAGGAAATTAAAAAATACCTCAAGAAAAATGAAAATGAAAACACAACCATACATAATAGATGCAGCAAAAGCAGTTCTATGAGGGAATTTCATAGCGATACAGGGCTTCTTTAAACAAAAACAACAAATCCCAAATAAATAAGCTAACCTACCATTAAAAGGATTAGAAAAAGAACAAACAAAACCTAAAGTCACAGAAAGAGGAAAATAATAAAGATCAGAGCTGAAGTAAACAGAGATTAAAAAAAAAAAACATTAGGGCTTCCCTGGTGGCGCAGTGGTTGAGAGTCTGCCTGCCGATGCAGGGGACACGGGTTCGTGCCCCAGTCTGGGAAGATCCCACATGCCGCGGAGCGGCTGGGCCCGTGAGCCATGGCCGCTGAGCCTGCGCGTCTGGAGCCTGTGCTCCGCAACGGGAGAGGCCACAACGGTGAGAGGCCCGCGTACCGCAAAAAAAAAAAAAAAAAAAAACACATTAGAAAAGATCAATAAAACTGAGACCTGGTTTTTTGAAAAGATTTTAAAAAATCAACAAATCTCTAGCCAAGCTCACCAAAAAGAAGAGAGGACCCAAAGAAACAAAATGAGAAATGAAAGGGGAAAAACAACAACCAATACCACAGCAATACAAAATAATCATAAGAGAATACTATAAACAAGTATATGCCCACAAAATGGACAACCTAGAAGAAAGGTACAAGTTGCTAGAAATATACAGCCTACCCAAATTGAGTCAAGAAGAGAGAGATAATTTGAACAGACCAAGCACTAGAAGTTAAATGGAAGCTGTGCGAATCCCCTGGTGGTCCAGTGGTTAGGACTCAACACTTTCACTGCTGTGGCCTGGGTTCAACCTCTGGTCGGGGAACTAAGATCCCACAAGCCATGTGGTGCGGCTAAAAATAAATAAATTAATTTAATTTAAAAAAACTTGAAGCTGCAATATAAAAACAAAAACAAAAAACTCCCTGCAAACAAAAGTCCAGGACCAGAGAGCTTCCCTGGGGAATTCTACCAAACATACAAAGAAGAACTTATACTGATCCTTATCAAACTATTCCAGAAGACTGAAGAGGCGGGTACACTCCCAAAGTCATTCTATGAAGCAATCATCACCCTGATGCCAAAACCAAAGATACTACACAAAAAAGAAAATTACTGGCTAATATCTTTGAAGAAGACAGATGCAAATACCCTCAACAAAATGTGATCAAATCAAATCCAACTATACATAAAAAGGATCACACAACATGATCAAGTTGGATTCATCCCAGGCTCACAAGGATGGTTCAACACACATAAATCAATCAATGTGATACATGACATCAACAAAAGAAAAGACAAAAACCACATGATCATCTCAACAGGTGAAGATAAAGTATCTGATAAAATTTAACATGCATTCATGATAAAAACTCTCACCAAAGTGGTTATAAAAAGAACATATCTCAACATAATAAAAGCCATTTTTGGCAAACCCACAGCCAACATAACACTCAATGGTGAAAAGTTGAAAGCATTCCCAGTAAATTCTGGAACGAGATAAGGATGCTCACTTCCACCACTTCTACTCAACAGAGTATTGGAAGTCCTGGCCACAGCAATCACAGAAGAAAAAGAAATGAAATCCAAATCGAAGGGAAAAGGTAAAATTGTCATTATATGAAGATGACATGATACTCTATATAAAAACCCTAAAGACTCCACACAAAAACTACTAGAACTGGGCCTCCCTGGTGGCGCAGTGGTTAAGAGTCCGCCTGCCGATGCAGGGGATACGGGTTCGTGCCCCGGTCTGGGAGGATCCCATATGCCGCGGAGCGGCTGGGCCCGTGAGCCATGGCCGCTGGGCCTGCGCATCCGGAGCCTGTGCTCCGCAACGGGAGAGGCCACAACAGTGAGAGGCCCGCATACCGCAAAAAGAAAAAAAGAAAAAGAAAAAAAAAAAAAAAAAAAAACTACTAGAACTGACAAATGAATTCAGCAAGGCAGCAGAATATGAGATAAATATACAGAAATCTGTTGCATTTCTTTACACCAAAAAATAAATACAAAAAAGAGAAAGTAAAAAAAAATCCCATTTAAAATCACATCAGGGACTTCCCTGGTGGCACAGTGGTTAAGAATCCGTCTGCCAGTGCAGGGCACACATGTTCAAACTCTGGTCCGGGACGATCCCACATGCTGCAGAGCAACTAAGCCTGTGTGCCACAACTACTGAAGCCCACGTGCCTAGAGCCTGGGCTCCACAACAAGAGAAGCCACCGCAATAAGAAGCCCACGCGCTGCAACGAAGAGTAGCCCCCACTCGCCACAACTAGAGAAAGCCTGCGCAGCAATGAAGACCCAACACAGCCAAAAGTAAATAAATAATAAATACATAAATTTATTTTAAAAAATTACATCAGGACTTCCTTAGTGGTGCAGTGGTTAAGAATCCACCTGCCAACACAGGGGACACAGGTTCGATCCCTGGCCCGGGAAGACCTCACATGCCACAGAGCAACTAAGCCCGTGCGCCACAACTACTAAGCCTGCACTCTAGAGCCTGCAAGCCACAACTACTGAGCCCTCATGCCACAACTACTGAAGCCCGCTCGCCTAGAGCCTGTGCTCCTCAACAAGAGAAGCCACTGCAATGAGAAGCCCATGCACTGCAACGAAGAGTAGCCCCCGCTCACCGCAACTAGAGAAAGCCCGTGCACAGCAACGAAGACCCAACGCAGCCAAAAATAAACTAATTAATTAATTAAAAGATAAATAAATAAAATAAAATCACATCAAAAAAATGAAATACCTAGGAATATGCCTAACCAAGGAGGTGAAAGACTTATATGCTGAGAACTATAAAATATTGATAAAGGAAACCAAAGATAATTCAAGGAAATGGAAAGATATCCTATGTTCTAGGATTGAAAGAATTATATTGTTAAAATGGCCACACTACCCAAAGCAATCTACAGATTTAATGCAATCCCCATCAAATTACTCATGACATTTTTCAAGGAACTAGAACAAATAATCCTAAAATTTATATGGAACCATAAAAGACCCAGAATTGTCAAAGCAATTCTGAGGAAAAAGAACAAAGTTGGAGGAATAACCCTCCCAGCCTTCAGACAATACTACAAAGCTACAGTAATTAAAACAGCGTGGTACTGAACAAAAACAGACATAGAGATCAATGCAACAGAATAGAGAGCCCAGAAATAAACCCGCACACCTATGATCAATTAATCTTTGACAAAGGAGGCAAGAATAAACAATGGAGAAAAGATATTCTCCTCAGCAAGTGGTGTTGGGAAAACAGGACAGCCGCATGTAAATCAATGAAGTTAGAACATTCCCACATACCATACACAAAAATAAACTCAAAATGGTTTAAAGACTTAAATATAATACCTAATACCATAAAACTCCTAGAAGAAAATATAGGCAAAACATTCTTTTGCATAAATTGTAGCAGTGTTTTCTCAGGTCAACCTACCGAGGCAATAGAAATAAAAGCAAAAATAAACAAATGGGACATAATCAAACTTATGAGCTTTTGCACAGCAAAGGAAACCACACACAAAACAAGAAGACAACCTATGGACTGGGAGAAAATATTTGCAAAGGATGTGAGTGACAAGGGCTTAATTTCTAAAATATACAAACAGGGCTTCCCTGGTGGCGCAGTGGTTAAGAATCCGCCTGACAATGCAGGGGACACAGGTTCGAGCCCTGATCCAGGAAGATCCCACATGCCATGGAGCAATTAAGCCCATGGGCCACAACTACTGAGCCTGCGCTCTAGAGCCGGCAAGCCACAATTACTGAGTCCATGTACCACAACTACTGAAGCCCGTGCACGTAGAGCAAATGGTCTGCAACAAAGAGAAGCCACTGCAGTAAGAAGCCCGCGCACCGCAATGAAGAGTAGCCCCCGCTCACCACAACTAGAAAAAACCCCACGCGCAGCAACGAAGACCCAACGCAGCCATTAATTAATTAATTAATTAATTAATTTTTAAAAAGGGACCTAAATAGATATTCCTCCAAAGAAGACATACAGATGACCAATAGTCACATGAAAAGATGCTCAACATCACAAATTATTAGTGAAATGCAAATCAAAACTACACTGAGGTAACACCTCACACCAGTCAGAATGGGCATCATCAGTCTACAAATAATAAATGGTGGAGAAGATGTGGAGAAAAGGGAACCCTCCTACACTGTTGGTAGGAATGTAAATTGGTGCAGTATGCAGGTTCCTTAAAAAACTAAAAAGAGTTACCATATGATCCAGCAATCCCGCTCCTGGGCTTATATCAGGAAAAGAGGAAAGCTCTAACTCGAAAAGATACATGCATCCCAATGTTCACAGTGGCACAATTTACAATAGCCAAGACATGGAAACAACCTATGTGTCCATGAACAAGTGAACAGATTCCAAAGATGTGGTTTATATATGCAATGTATTATTACTCGGCCATAAAAAAGAAGGAAATAATGCCATTTGCAGCAACATGGACGGACCTAGAGATTATTAGACTAAGTAAATCAGACATTGAAAGACAAATATATGATATCTCTTATATGTGGAATCTAAAAAAGAGTACAAATGAACTTATTTACAAAACAGACAGGCTCACAGACATAGAAAAGAAACCTATGGTTACCAAAAGGGAAGGGGGGAAAAGGGATAAATGGGGAGTATGGGATTAACACATGCAGTTTACTACATATTAAATAGATAAACAACAAGGATTTGAATATAGTATAAGGAATTTATAAATTGAAAAAAAAATTTAAGAGCTGCAGATTGTAAGGGAGCTCACTGAAGTCCATGATGTTTTCATGGTGAATAGCCCCATGATTATAAAATAAATAAACCTGTCCACAGTGTTTTCCTCCCAAAGAACATAAAATCACCATCCTCTAATCAGAAGGAAGTCCTCTGTGACCAGCCACTGTAGAGGTGTCCTTCCTTCCTCTGCCATTGTCAAGCTCCTCTAGGGAGAAAAGGAACATGCAGTTCAACCCCTAAGAATAAGAATCCCTTAGCTGAAGACAGCACATACTGCCAGCAGGCTATAAAAAAAAGAGTATATTCCTCCATAATTGAGGTCTCTGGTGAGTATAAGGCAGGCCTCTCAAGCAGGCGTGAAATAGCTTGAGAGAGCAAGGAAACGTGTGTGGACTTTTTTATTTTGGTTTTGTGGTGGGATATAGTGAGAGTTCACACACAAGGGCAGAGTATGCGTGGATTCAATCTTTTCCTGCGCCAAAGGTAGGAGCAAAGCCTTTCTCACTGCCTTGGATATATGTGGGTCACAAGGGGAAGAAGGAGGGATGAGGCTCTAAAGCTGTCCACAGTCAACTGTCAAAAAATTGGAGTCAGAAACTTCTACTTCAGGCTCTGGCATTTAATAACTTAGAAGCTATCATTCCCAACCTCTCAAGAAAAAAGCAAAATAACTTGAAATAAACTTCTCTTCTTAGATTCTTCACAGCATTTAGGTCACAGGGCAACCCACGATCTTTAAAACTGGCAAAGAGAAAATTTATACAACATTATTAATATTCCCCAAATATTCTGTCCTTACCATGGCCTGTCAAAAAATTCTATTTCAGCAGAGTTTAATGGAAACACACAAAAAAAGAACAATATCCATGAACCCTAACATAAACTGCCTTAAAAAGAAGATTTATAACCATCATGGGATTACAAAAGGAAAAGACAGAAAAGAACAGAAGAAATTAGTGTAGTAACAATCATTGAGATTTTCCTAAAATTAATGATACACGACACACTGTAGATCCAGGAAGCTTAGAGGACACTAAACACATAAACAATAAAAATGCACAACCAAGTAGCTCTTATTCAAACTAGACAAAAACCAAACACAACGTGAATATATATGGAAGGAAGCCAGAGGGGAAAATACCTTAGTTATACAGAAACAAAGATTAGAATTAAATCAGACTTCTTTTCAGAAACCACGCAAGAAAATAAAAGAGTGGAGTGAAATATTTAACGTTTTGAAACAAAAAACAACTCTCCTAGAATTTTGTGTCAAGCAAAATTATCTTCCAAGAATAAAGGAATAAAAACTTTCTCAGAAAAAAATTGAGACTTTGTCTTAATAGACCTACTTTGAAAGAAACGTTCAGAAACTCATCAGAAAGAATGTAGAAAGAATGTAAATGATGAAGATGTAGGATTAGAAAAACAATATATGAAGGTAAAATATCTACTGTAATTCTTATAATTAATATGGCAGATAACCACTTTGTTTCAAATATGAACAAGAATGTATTTGGCAATTATAAACTTATGGATAAGTGAAATAAATGAGAGCTATGTGACAAGGGACCAGAGATGGGGGAAGTGGGAATAACTTCGTATGAGGTACCTGCATGCCCAATGAAGTGGTATAGTGGCACTTGACAAATGATGGGGCTTAGTTGTAAATGTATACTGAAAACTCAAGGGCAAGCACTAAAAAAGTGAAAAAATATGTGTAATTGATATACTAACAGAGGATTATGAAAAACAATCAGGTAAAATGCTCAATTAAAGCCAGAGACGGCAGAAAAAGTGGGAAGACAAAAAGAAACAAAGTACAAGGGTAACAATAAAAGGTGTGGTAGGTGTTAATTAATCCAACTGTATTAGCCACCACTTTAATCATGGTCCCAATACAACTGAAAGACAAATACTGTAATGACAGATTTTTAAAATCACACTTAATCGTATGTTGTCCCCAAGAAATCCACTTTAAACCTAAAGACACAGACAGAAGAATGTTAAAAGGATGAAGAAAAATGTCCTATGACAAAGCCAGAGAGGAGCAAGGCTGACAGATCAACCAGGAAAGCTTCCGAAGAGGACCACCACTGGCATGATTTCGGATAGGATGTCTGTGCCCAGAAAAGATCCTGAGGGAGAGGCGTGAGGATTCAAACAGTAGTTCCACGTAGTTATTCATGGCTGTCCTCTCATGTCAAATATCCACAACGAATATAAATCTATAAAAAGGAGTCATCCATGACTCTGTGGGGGGAAAAATTAAAACAAAAAAAATTGGGTCTGCTTGAAATGCACCACAGAAGACAAATAGTTGATAATGATGCTGTGAATCGAAGAGGAGAAGCTGGAGTTCTAGAATTCGAGAAGGAATCTGGAAATTGAGGCATTTATTGCCACTCTAGGAAGAGCTAGGCTAGAGGGACAGGGTCGTGGATTTGAGACCCTGCTCCCCAACCATTTGGAAAACTCAGGAGAAAACGGGTCCCGCCCTGGGGAGAAAGGAGGGACTGGGGACCCCACACATTTCCTCATACACAGGTACCCCGGGGACTGAGTCAATATTGCTCCCTGATGACCCTCCTCGTGGTCACCGCACACCCTGGGGGAAACGCGGGACTGCGGGCGCAGAGCTGCCCAGAGACGCTAGGGGCCGGGGCCGAAGTCGTGGCGCGCAGTGACGGGACAGGACGCCCGGGGTCCCAACTGCAGGCCCCGTCCCCACGCTGCGAGCCGGAGGGAATGAGGTCCCAGTGGTTGTCCAAGTGGACACGGGTCCGCAGACTCCGGAGTTGAACGCGGGGAGGCCCGGGTCCCGCCTCGGCCTATTCCCGCCGGTTCCTACCAATTTCTCCGCTCCGTCTCCCCACGCCGGGGAGGCACACTCACCATATCCAGCTTTTCTGGGTCTCCCCGAGTCCTTCCTACGCCTCCCACGAGCAGTGCAGAAACGACTGGGACCATTAAGGGCGGGGAACGCCTGATATCCTCCCTGGGACGTCGGAGTCCCTGGCGACTTTGTTGCGGGTGCTGTGCGTCGCCCCGCCCACCTCCACCAGCAGCGCCCCTGATTGGACAGTTCGCAAGTCCCGCCACTTCGTGCCTGAGTGTCTGCAGAGCAGGAGGGCTGGGCTCCGCCCAAACATCTTCGCCTCTAGGTGGTAACCTCACCAGCCAGCTCCATTTGCATTTAAACAGAAAGTTTTCCTGGCCTGAGGCTGCCTATGGTGTTTTCACCCAGCTTTTTGTGAAAGTGTGGGCTCAGATGTGCGCCAGGAATTCCCGATTCAGTCTCAGGTTAGAGAAATACAGAGCAAGAGGATGGCCCAGGCCAGGTCTGCTTGTAACAAATGGGCCATCTGTCCTCTGCAGGTCAAGAGCTTGGCGTAAGGCTGTGGCGAACCACTCATGGAACTATGACCCTTGTTTAGAATGTCAACCATAAGAACCACCAATTATAAAGAGGCAAAATGGCAGTCTATTGAGGGATCTTAGAATTGCAATTCAGGGGTCACAGATTCTGGAGAGACCCAGAATGGTGTCCCACCCGAGGAAAATGGGTAAAAGTTTTTCTAGGAAAAAGGGGGTTGTACATTCAGGCTTACAAAACTTCTTTACCAAGAATTTGGATTGGAGGGTAAAATTCGTCTATACATACCATTGGGTTACGGAACACATCTCATCCGTTTCTAGGGAAAGGTATGTTTTCTTTAGTCCAGAATAAGTCCAGTTATCATCATCATCATCATTATTTGGCAACTCAGCAACTATTCAGCCATTTTATTTAGAGAGCTCAGCAAAATTCCAACGCGGGAAGCAAAGATGGGGGGCCTTTGGTCACATCTCACTCATTCCTGACACAGTTCTTTTCATAAGAAACACACTTAAGTGTGACCTCACCGTCTGTAACAGAGGCTGGTCCATTTTAGTCTTTGATCTTAGCGAGCACTGAGATTTCTCTCATCCCTTTCCCACCCCCATTCTTTTGGTACTTAAGGTAAAGAATCCCAGAACACTTGGCCCTGGTGAGAAATTTGAAGCCCGCAGTCCTAGCTGGGTGCAAGGACTCTGCTCAGTCTAACCATAGGGTGTGAGATGTGTTCATTAGGTTCTCATGTCTACATTTACACTGAAGGGAGATTTATTTTACATCAGTTTTTGCTTCAAACCCTAGTGAACTTTGAAATGTAAACGACCATGATATCCCTAAGGCAATTGATTCCTATTATCTCTGTTACAAGAAAAACAATAAATCATCCTATAAACTTGGGATTCATCTGGAAACTCTTCCCCCACAGCTTTCTTGAGGTATCATTGACTAACAAAATTGTCTATCCTTCTGTTACTACCACAATATCTTGATTACCTTTGTTTAGTACAAAGTTTTGAAATCAAGAAATGTTAATCCTACAATTTTTTTTTCTTTTTCAATGGTGTGGCTATTCTGGTTTCCTTACAATTCCCTATAAATTTATGAAACAGATTGCCAATCAAATTACTGTTCAGATTATGATTATTGAATCTTAGATCATTTTGCAGAGAAGTGCCATTTCAACAATGTTAAGTCTTCCGATCCATGAAACTGGGATGTTTTCCCATTTGTTTATACATTAATTAATTTCTTTCAAACGTGTTTGTAGTTTTCAGAGTATTTGTTTTATACTTCTTTTGTTATATTTATTCTGTTTTATTGCCTTTGATTCTATTGTAAATACATTTCTTTTCTGAATTTCATTATCAGAATGTTCATTGCAAGTGTATAAAAATACAGTTGTTTTTATTTTGATCTTGTATCATACAACCTTGTTAAATTCAATTACTAGTTCCTATAGTTTTTTTTAGCAGACCCTAGAGTTTATTATATATAAGATACCTGACTGGAAGTAGAGACAGTTTTACATCTTCCTAACCAATATGCACGCATTTTAATCCTTTTCTTGCCTAATGGGTTCTTGGCTAAAATCTCCAATAAACTGTGAAACAGAAGTGACAAGAGTAGACATCTTTTGTTAGTTATGGCTGGGGGTAAGCATTCACTCTTTCGCCATTAAATATAATATTAGCTGTGGGTTTTCCATAGATGCTCAATATGAGGTTAGGACATTTCCTTCTATTTTATTTTATTTTTTAATTTTTGGCCGCATTGGGTCTTCATTGCTGCGCAAGGTCTTTCTCTATTTGCCGTGAGCAGGGGCTACTCTTCGTTGCGGTGCACAGGCTTCTCATTGCCGTGGCTTCTTTTGTTGCGGAGCACGGGCTCTAGGCACCCGGGCTTCAGTAGTTGTGGTATGTGGGCTCAGTAGTTGTGGCGTGCAGGCTCTAGAGCACAGGCTCAGTAGTTGTGGTGCACGGGCTTAGCTGCTCTGCAGCATGTGGGATCCTCCCGGACCGGGGCACGAACCCGTGTCCCCTGCATTGGCAGGCGGACTCCCAACCACTGCGCCACCAGGGAAGCCCTCACTTCACTTTTTATAGTACTATTCTGATTTTCTGGGTTTTTTTCTTTTTCCGTTATTTTTTTCTTTTTACTAATATGTATTTTTTAAACTTATTATTGAAATATAGCTGATTTACACTGTTGTGTTAGTTTCTGCTGTACAGCAAAGCGATTCAGTTATACATATACATTCTTTTTTATATTCTTTTCCTTTATGATTTATCACACGATATTGACTCTAGTTCCCTGTGCTATACAGTAGGACCTTATTGTTTATCCATTCTATATATAATAGTTTGCATCTGCTAATTCTCTACTAATATGTTTTGTTTTCTAGTCTATTTTGCCTGGTATTTATATAATCTCTCCAGTTTTCATGTTGGTGCTGTTCACAGATGTACCTATCATATGCTTTTACTTTCAATCTGTTGGTATCTTTGCATCTAATGTGTGCTTCCTCTCAGGTAGAAGGTAGATGGGTCCCTGGGCTGAGCAGCTGGGAGTGTGTCAAACAGAGTAGATTGGAGCTTTGTTTTCCTTAGACACACCAAGGACAAAGTTAATGGCAGGAGCTGAGCTCTGCTGGAGTAACGAGATAAGAGGACCACATCTATCAATCCTGAGGTCAAGGAAACCTCCCTATCTGCACATGTGCAGGAAGGCTCCTTGGAAGTCAAAAAGGGAGGGGGCACCACCCCATAAAAAGTGTGGACATACTCCTGAAGTCCTCTGTGTTGGAATCCATTTTGACAAAAAGTTGCGCACGCATATTGGGGAGAGCTCTAGGACAGGTCAAGTGTGGAAAACAAATGAGATAACTGGCCAAACGTAAATAAGATCCAGAAGAACTGCCTTGTATAAATGATTTAACCACCTCTTTACTGTGCTCCTCCTCATTAGGGAGGACCTCACACCCCTTCTATCCGGGTGTGTAGTTCTGCCTTGCTTCTGTCTTAAACAAACTGTTTCTCTGTGTGCTCTCTCACATGTTATGCTGTGTCTCTGATAATAAACTCTGTACCTGTTTTTACAGTTTTTGCCTCTTTGAGAAATCCATTTTTCAAATGGGGCAAGAGCCAGGGGAACTTTGCCTCTAGCCTGGTGGTCTAGCAGCTAGGATTCCTGGTTTTTCATCCAAGCTACCCAGGTTCAATTCCTGGGCAGGGAACTAAAACCCAGCTTCAAGACCACTTGCTGTTGTCTCTCTGAGATCACCTCTACACAGAATATAAATTTAGATCATAGTTTGTTTGTTTTATCTGGGGTGATGGTCTCTTTAATCTCTTCCTCCTGTTTGGATCATGTAATCCATTCACATTTAGTATTTTTGACATAGTTGCAATTATACCTGCCATTTTACTTTTTGTTTTCTACAATTCTCATGTTGTTTTTAGTTCTTAGTCTTCCTTTACAATTTTCTTTTGCATTAAGTGAATATTTTCAAGTGTAACACTTTCATTTTCAAATGACTTCTCCATTATATATTTTAAAAAATTTCAGAGGTTGCCCTTTTAACATAGATGTATTAAATTACTAAAATGAGACTCAGATTTATACTAGCTTAATTCCAGTGATACATGGAAACGTTACTCATATAAAGCTCCATTCCCTTTTGCCATTTTTGTGTTATTATTGTTATGCAGATTACTTCAACTTATGAAATAACCCCCAAAGTATTTTCTTACACTTATCTACCATCTGTAGTCATCTCCTTAGCCCAGTACAGCTTTACTCCCACCTTTGTGCTCTTTAATGGCAAACCTTTGTGCTCTTTAATGGCAAATGCACTACACAGATATTTGCTCTATGTTACACATTAGACTGTTACTGTTACAGTTACTAGACTGTGTGTTACTACACACAGTCTAGTAACACATTACATACATAGGATTCATACAGTTCCTTTGACATCAATTAAAAGAAGAAAAGAAGAAATGTGTATTGATTCTGCCTTTTCTACTTACAGAATTACCTGTATGAGTGTTTTTGTTTCTTTATGTTGATATGAATTACCTTCTGGAGTCCCCTGCTTACAGCCTGAAGAGCTCCTCCAGTAATTCCTGTGGGGCAACTGACTGTCAATATATTCTTTTAGCTTTTGTTGATATGAAAAATGAAGGACAGCCTTCATTTTTTTCAGAAGGCAGTTTTGGTGAATATAGGATTGTTGGTTTACAGGTTTTTTTCCTAGTGCGCTTTGAATGTTTCCCTCTGCCTTCTGGCCTCCCTGTTTTGTTTTGTTTTGTTTTGTTTTTTGCGGTACACGGGCCTCTCACTGCTGTGGCCTCTCCCGTTGCGGAGCACAGCCTCTGGACGCGCAGGCTCAGTGGCCATGGCTCACAGGTCCAGCCGCTCTGCGGCATGTGGGATCTTCCCGGCCCGGGGCACGAACCTGTGTCCCCTGCATCGGCAGGCAGACTCTCAACCACTGCGCCACCAGGGAAGCCCTGGCCTCCCTGTTTTTTTGCTGAGACATCACCTGGTTTTACTGGGGTCTCCTTGGAAGAGTTGGGTCATTTTTCAATTGCTCTTTATTCCCACCATCTGGTTCCTACCTTCCTGTTTCTTTGCATGTCTCATATTTTGTTGTAAACTAGACATTTTAGATAATATATTGCAGCAACTCTGGGTTCTGGACCCATTCCTCTGGGGATTATTATGGTTATGTGCTTATTTATTTGTTCAGTGACTGCCTGGATTATTTTAATGAAGCCCGTTCCCACTGAGAAGTCAGAGCTGGTGTATTGAATTAAGAATATGCAGATTATGCCCTGCTGAATAACAGGCACATCCTGTACTTGACCTTAAAAATAAGTTATTTTACCAGTAAAAATGAGTTTATGCAGAAACAGCAAAGGATTGCGACTCTGGACAAGCAAGCTATAACAAAAGCCATAGTCAAGACCAACAAAGAAAGGAGAGGAATGTTGTTTTATTGAGGTAAAGGAGGAAGTTGAGAAGAGCTTTTTTTTTGGCTGTGCTGCACAGCATGCGGGATCCCAGTTCCCTGACCAGGGATCAAACCTGTACCCCCTGCATTGGAAGCACAGAGTCTTAACCACTGGACCACCAGGGAAATCGGGAGAAGTTGCTTTGATGGAAAGTCCACCGGAGAAAAGTGAGAGTTCAGGGTGATGACAGTTTCTCATTGGCTGAGCTGCTGGGCAACTCAATTTTTTGTAGGAAATGCAATGTACATTCTTCTCTTTGTGACCTATAAAGGATGATTCTTTCCTGATGAAGATTCTACTGTTGAGGTGTGTAAATGACAATTCCTCCTACAACTGATGTGGAGAGGTACTGGGCTACAGGTCCCCATCATAGGCTCCCAACTCCATTTTAGCGAGGTTCCCTTTTATAAATTCTCATAACCATCCACATGGGGTGGGCAGGTATCTCTCTCAGCAAATGAGTTCCCACTTTGGGTAAGTGAAACCCATGGGGTTGTTTTGATTAAAGGTACAGTTTCAATAAACCCAGAGAAAGCAAGTACAGCCAGAAGATCTATTACTTACACATCCCAGAAGTTGGGGGCTGGGGCGGGGGTTACAATGACCCTGGGAAAAGGACAGTCCTCAGTCCCAGGTCAGGAGCAAGCAGGAGAGAGAGTAGGCACCTATCAGTTATAAGACAGATGGCGCTGTCAAGTAAAAAAAACAGTGCACAACCTAAAAGTTGACAAATATGGTTTTTTTAATTAATTAATTAATTTTATTTTTCGCTGCGTTGGGTCTTCGTTGCTGCGCACAGGCTTTCTCTAGTTGTGGCGAGTGGGGGTTACTCTTCGTTGCAGTGCGTGGGCTGCTCATTGTGGTGGCTTCTCTTGTTGTGGAGCATGGGCTGTAGGCGCACGGGCTTCAGTAGTTGTGGCTTGTGGGCTCTAGAGCACAGGCTCGGTAGTTGTGGCGAACGGGCTTAGTTGCTCCGCGGCATGTGGGATCTTCCCAGACCAGGGCTCGAACCTGTGTCCCCTGCATTGGCAGGAGGATTCTTAACTACTGCGCCACCAGGGAAGCCCGAGAAATATGTTTTATTTGGCAGAACTTCTGAGGACTCAAGCCCTGGAGACAGCCTCTCAGATAACTCTGAGGGACTGCTCTAAAGAGGTTAGGGAGGAGACAGAATACATAGGAATTTTTTCCAATAAAAACTAGGTAGTTGGAACATGAAAATCAGGTAGTCTGGTTAATTAAAGAAAACCAGATATCTCAGGTTAACGAATTTAGCAGTTTTCCATGTACAGGAAGATGCAATAGTCTGGGCTCATTGAAATCGTTCCTTTGATATGCACCTTAACTTACTATCCTTGATGGTCCTTACTATCTAGGACCAGTATCCTGCTCTTCTCCATCCTGAATCCCCTCAGGGAGCACCCTTGGGGAAGGCAGCAGCGCTTGCTGGCTAGATGGCCCCAACATCCTTTGTTTACTGATATGGCAGATAACAGTCTTCATCCACAGTGCAGAGGTCACTAACTTTTCACAAGCATAACTCTAAGTGGTTTTATTATTTGTTTGTTTTTGTTGTTGTTTGTTTGTTTTTGGCCACACCTGGCAGCATGTGGGATCTTACTTTCACAACCAGGGATGGAACCTGCGCCCCCTGCATTGGAAGCGCAGAGTCTCAGCCACTGGACCGCCAGGGAAGTCCTTCTAAGTGGTTATTTTAATAAATGTCCTGAAAAAACCTTAGCAGGAACTAAGAGTGGAATCCTAAACTCAAGTCTTTATCTAAATGTCCAGATTCTGGGTGTGAGCAGGATTATCATACTGTAAAATGCCTAGGCAGTGACTAGGAAAGACAAAAGCAGTTTTTCGAAAAGTGGTTTTTCTCACCACACCCCAGACAGAGTGAAACCTCTAACACAGGTCCTCAGGTTGGGCGCAGCTTTGGGTAAACCCGCTGTATCCTGGGATGACAGGACCATTGGTGAGGCTCTCTTGCTCTTTCACGGACCTCACCCAGTGGTGAAATTAAATCAATCTGTGGCTGATGGCTTGACTGTTTTCACCGACACAGGGCAGAGAGGGGGAGGAGAGGGGGAAAGGGCATAATTTACTCTCCAATTTATTCAGTGCAATTCTGGTTCCTTTGTAGAAATATTTCCCAAAATCAGTATGTGATATTTGTTTAACCCTTGGGATCCTCCTCTCAGCACTCTAAGTTCCCAATTCTACCCAGAAAACTAGGCAGTGTACAGGTTAGGCTACTTTCATTAAATACAGAATCTACTCCTAACTGATTTTCACCTCATTTTCCACTTTTTTGCTAGGGTCCTTTGACTTCCACTTTTCATAATCTTTTGCCAGGCACTTTAATTCTTTGGAAAGGTAGTCAGAGCTCGCTTCCCACCCACCCACCTACACCCCACCACCCTGTACTCAGGAAAAAACCTCTGTGCCAATCCTGGAGCTGTTTGGGGGTAATAGGAAGCCTCTCTGAATGACAATCCCATCCTAAGAGCTGAGTGCTCAATGGAGGGGTGACAGCAGCCAGTGGTCCTCTTGATTGTATCTTCAGGCACCTTAGGAATGACTTATGATACAGCCACCTCACCTGCTGGGAAAAGGGCAATCAACACCCTGTATTGTCAGTGCACACAAAGGCATCACCTCTGTTCCATGTGTAGGGAATAAAAGAATCGTGTCCCAGGTTTGTAAGAAGAGTCATCCAGCAAGTATTAACCCCCAGCAACAGGCAGTGGGGGCCGGTTTGAAAAGTTGAAGTCTGTTCTTTCTAGGAAAACAGTCCTCTTGAGTGGGAGCTGGGGTAACAGTGTGCCATGTTTTCTAGGTCACAGTAGTCTAAAGTGGAATCTTCAGCAACCTAAGCTGAGAGGAGCTAGAGAGGGAGTGAAATAAAATGCATATTTTACGGCAAGTCAAGAAAAATTTAAACATAAATTCTTCTCTGTCCTTTGGCTTCCTCTCTCCTCCCACTGTGCATTGTGTATCTTCATTATGCATCAACTAGACCTCCCCCATCAGCAGGAATGTCTGCTCAACCATAAAGAGTAACATTTTTCTAGCATCAACAAGACAACTCCTTAAAAGATAACATTTCTTCTTGATCTTGTAAGGGGTTACATGACCCACCACGATCCTGCTTAAATCTGGATTATGTAAACTGTCAATAATATGTCATTTGATGTACAGCCCTCTACCTCAAAAAACTTATATAACTGTGCCTTGATTTCTTTTTTTTTTTTTCCGAAGTGTAAGCTTTTACTACTCCAGCACAACTTGGACTTCACCAATGCCTACTTTCGTGGGGCATGTAGTGTGACTCATGATTGCAGACAAAAAATCATTTGAAGCCTGTGCTACAGCTCTGGGCTACTTTCAAAGACATTCAGTTACATGAACCGTGACTTGCTTCTAAAAATGTGAGTCCCATTTTCATTTTCCTTCCTCTCTGCCTTGCTCTCTACTTCCTGCCTTCTTGGGGCTTCTCACTGTTGGGGTAACAAGGCTTGGGCCTAGCCAAACCTGGGGTAGTGAGACCCCTCTGTCACAAGCAGTGCCCGGGGCCTGAGGCTGAGCCTGTGGCCTCTGGAGCCCAACCTGGCTTGGTGCCCGTGTGCAGCACCAAGGGGTGGCCTGTTAGGCTAGCTCCCGGCTCCCTGGGGAAGCCTGTGGACACTGGCCTGATGGGAGGCGCTACTGCACTCCCTGGGGCCTCTCAGAACTCCCACTTCTAGTTATTGGACCGAAACACGGGACAGCCACACCTCACTTTTCCTTTTCCCAATTACAAGCAGCTGGGAGGGCCCCTGGCCTCATCAGCTCTGTCATCAGAGTGGCTGCTTTTCCCCAGGGCTTCAGCAAAGTCCGAAAAGAAGGGCTAAGGGCCGCTGCTGTAGGCCTGGGCTGCAGAAACCCTGCCCAACTCTCAGGGGAGCTGGCACCCCGCTACTCCCACTGGACCACTCACCTCTCCTCCTTGGCCTGTGTAGCCAGCAGCCTTCAGACCTGCCCTCCTCCCCACCACCAGCCCCTCCAACGACATCGGCTTTCCTCTCCCGCGAATGCTGGCCTGAAGGCAGGCTGCTGAGAAGTCCTGCCCTACTGACAGCCAGCAGCAGCCAGCCCAGGGAGCTCTGAGCCCTGCCTGTGCCCACATCCCAAGAGCAGCAGGGCCACCACCTGCCCTCCTCCGTGAGGACGGAGCCCCCACCCCCCTACCCACAGACTGCAGAGGGTTCGCAAGCTGTGAGAACTTCCAACCATGAGAATTTTGACCTCCGGGTTTAGGGATCTGACCAGGTGGACAGTTCAGCTCTGAAACTCATCACTCTCTTGGGGCCCCTGCCTGTACTGGTGTTCCAGGCCCAACTCTGGGAGGGAGCTGGACAGCAGCTGCAGGCTGTCTAGGACCCCATCCTCGTGCAAGGCCAGCTTCTGCAGCATCTTCTTTTTTTTTTTTTTTTTTTTTTTTTTAACAAGATGTTGGGGGTAGGAGTTTATTTATTTATTTTTGCTGTGTTGGGTCTTCGTTTCTGTGCGAGGGCTTTCTCCAGTTGTGGCAAGCAGGGGCCACGCTTCATCACGGTGCGCAGGCCTCTCACTATCGCGGTCTCTCTTGTTGAGGAGCACAGGCTCCAGACGCGCAGGCTCAGTAGTTGTGGCTCATGGACCCAGTTGCTCCGTGGCATGTGGGATCCTCCCAGACCAGGGCTCGAACCCGTGTCCCCTGCATTAGCAGGCAGATTCTCAACCACTGCGCCACCAGGGAAGCCCCTGCAGCATCTTCTGTTGTGCCGGAGTGATGACGATCTGCGGGGGCTGTGACGACATCGAGCTGCCCAGGAGTGGTCCTTCCATAGCTGTGGGCTGGAGCCCCGGGCCGCTCCCCCAGCTTGACTCTCGGGTGGCACACCCTTGAGTACAGCCAGCCTGCCTGAGGGGTGCTTGTGCACACACAGCAGCCCCTGGGCCAGGGCTGCCTGGCTGGGCTGGGCCCAGGGGGCAGCTCGGGGTCAGCAATGCAGAGCAGCAGATAGGCCAGACATGCTCTTGTCTCTGTCCATGGGCTGGCTGGCACCTTTCTGCAGCCACTCTGTAGCCTGGGCCAGGGCTCCCGAGGGCGCTGCCAGCGGCTGCCATGGGCTGGCATCGCTCAGGGCACTGCTGGTGGTGGACACGTAGGAGTTCTCCTGCGGGGAAGGGGGTCGGCGACTGGCGGCCTCTGGCTCCAGAGACGGCCCTGCCACTGCCGCCTGCAGCTTTTCCAGCCTCTGGTACACGTGGCTTGTGGGGGGGGGGCGGTCTCCTCTTGGCCTGGTGGTGCAGGCAGCAGCAAGCCAGATGGGCCAGGGCCAGGCCCAGCTCTGGTGGGCATGGCCCAGGCCTGGGGTCCAGGTGCTTCTTGTAGATCTGGGTGGAGATTGGGGTCGCCCAGGCATCTGCAGCCAGACCTGCTTGGAGTGTGGTCTGGGTGCTTTCCAGGGCCACCCCAGCCTCCTTGGCTTCCTCTTCAGCCAGGTCTTTCAGATACTTGGTCTGGGCACCGTGCATCCTCACAGCCCTCCGGCCTGTGCTGTGACTTCTAATGGGTGAAATAGTTCTCGGAGCTTTCTGAGATGCTCTTCCCGGGTTACAATCCTCAAATTTGGCTCAAATAAAATTTTCCAATTCTTTCTTAGATTGACTGATTAATTTTTCATTGACAGGGAGTGCTCTTGGTTCAAATAACACAGACTCATATTTCATACAAATCTTTGAGTTTTCCTCTTCTTCAAGTTTTATTGAGATATAACTGCATACATCACTGTATACATTTAAGGTGTACCACATAATAATTTGACCCACATACATCAATGCAATGACTATCACACTAAGTTTAATGAGCATCCATCATCTCCTATAGATACAAAAATAAGAAATAGAAAATAAAGTTTTTCCTTGTGGTGAGAACTCTTAGAATTTACTCTCTCAGCTACTTTCATATACCACATACAGCAGTGCGAATTATATTTACTATGTTGTACATTATATTCCTAGTACTTATTTATCTTTGAACTGGAAGTTTTGACTGCGTTTATTGAATTCCCCTCCCCCACCTCTGGTAACCACAAATCTGCTCTCTATTCCTATGAGTTTGTTTGCTTTTGAAATATAATTGACATACAACACTATGTTAGTTCCTCTTACACAACACAGTGATTCAATATTTCTATACATTTCAAAATGATCACTGTGATAAATCTAGTTACAATATGCCACCTTACAAAGATACTACGTGGTTATTGACTCTTCCTAGATTTCCTTGAACAAATGTTCTTCATCTGCTGTTTGCCTTTAAGACTATTTCTGGCAGCTTGAAATGTTTGTTATTAAAATAATTTTCACCAGTTTTATTGGGGAGTGAGTCAGAAAACCTCCTCACACTGTAAGGACATCCTAATACATTTAGTATGAAGCCCATTCCAGTCAATAGAGAGTGAAAGTGATAGCTCTAAAATCATTTGTCATTTTATATGTGATCAAAATTGAGAAATTTTATTTTTTATGATTTCCAAAACGATACTGAACACTTCACAAAATTTACTGTTTAGGAGATTACACAGAAAAAATGACTCCTCAATTATAAGGCACAATTTGATTTCTAATAGATAAAAAGTAAAATACAATGTTAGTCATGATCCTTCACAGAAACAGAACCATCATGATGCATGTAAGTGTATGTGTTTATACACATATATTAATTTTCCTTTTTTTTCCTCTTTAAGAAAGCGGCTCATGTTCTTATGGAGGATTGGCTAAATTAAAAATATGCAATCGAGGGAATTCCCTCGAAGTCCAGTGATTAGGACTCTGCACTTTCACTGTTGAGGGCCCAGATTCAAACACTGGTCAGGGAACTAAGGTCCCACAAGCCATGTGGCGCAGCCAAAAGAAAAAAAAAAATTCAATCTAAATGGGCACGTTGGAAACCTAAGGGAAGAATTGTAGTTGAAGTCCAAACGCAGTCTAGTGGCAGAATACTTCTGGTTCAGGGAAGATCAGTTTTTGTTCTATTAAGAACTACAGGGGCTTCCCTGGTGGCGCAGTGGTTAAGAATCTGCCTGCCAGGGCCTCCCTGGTGGCGCAGTGGTTAAGAGTCCGCCTGCCGATGCAGGGGATACGGGTTCGTGCCCCGGTCTGGGAGGATCCCATATGCTGCGGAGCGGCTGGGCCCGTGAGCCATGGCCGCTGGGCCTGCGCATCCGGAGCCTGTGCTCCGCAACGGGAGAGGCCACAACAGTGAGAGGCCCGCATACCGCCAAAAAAAAAATAAATAAATAAAGAATCTGCCTGCCAATGCAGGGGATGCGGGTTCGAGCCCTGGTCCGGGAAGATCCCACATGTGGCAGAGCAACTAAGCCTGTGAGCCACAACTACTGAGCCTGCGCTCTAGAGCCCACGAGTGACAACTACTGAGCCCGCGTGCCACAACTACTGAAGCCCGCATGCCTAGAGCCTGTGCTCCATGGCAAGGGAAGCCACCATAATGAGAAGCCTGCGCACAGCAATGAAGAGTAGCCCCTGCTTGCCACAACTATAGGAGGCCTGCTCACAGCAACGAAGACCCAACGCAGCCAAAAAAAAAAAAAAAAAAAAAAAAAAAAATCAGAGCAGAAATAAGTGAAATAGAAGCTAAAAAAACCAGAAAAGACCAATGAAACTAAGAGCTGGTTCTTTGATAAACCTTTAGCCAGACTCATCAAGAAAAAAAGAGGGCCTAAATCAATAAAATCAGAATGGAAAAAGGAAAAGTTACAACCAATACCATAGAAATACAAAATAACATAAGATACTAGTATGAACAATTACATGCCCATAAAATGGACAACCTGGAAGAAATGAACAAATTCTTAGAAATGTATGAACACCCAAGATTTAATCAGGAAGAAACAGAAAAAAAAATGCTAATTATCAGGGAAATGCAAATCAAAACTGCAATAAGGTACCACCTCACAGCGGTCAGATTGTCCATCATTAAAAAGTCTACAGGGCCTCCCTGGTGGCGCAGTGGTTGAGAGTCCGCCTGCCGATGCAGGGGATACGGGTTCGTGCCCCGGTCTGGGAGGATCCCATATGCCGCGGAGCGGCTGGGCCCGTGAGCCATGGCCGCTGAGCCTGCGCGTCCGGAGCCTGTGCTCCGCAACGGGAGAGGCCACAACAGTGAGAGGCCCGCATACCGAAAAAAAAAAAAAAAAGTCTACAAATAACAAATGCTGGAGAACGTGTGGAGAAAACGGAACCTTCCTACATTGTTGGTAGGAATGTAAATTGGTGCATCCACTTTGGAACACAGTATGGAGGTTCCTCAAAAAACTAAAAATAAAGTTGCCATATGATCCAGCAATTCCACTCCTGGGCATATATCCAGACAAAACTATAATTCAAAAGATACATGCATCCCTATATTCAGAGCAGTGCTATTTACAATAGCCAAGACATGGAAACAACCTAAATGTCCATCGACAGATGAATGGACAAAGAAGATGTGGTACATATAAACAAGGGAATAATACTCAGCCAGAAAAAAGAAGGAAATAATGCCATTTGCAGCAACACGGATGGACCTAGAGATTATCATACTAAGTGAAGTAAGTCAGAAACAGAAAGACAAATACTATATGATATCACTTATATGTGGAATCTAAAATATCACACAAGTCAACATATCTACAAAAGATTATATATATATAGGATGGATAAGAAAAAGGTCCTACTGTATAGCACAGGGAACTATATTCAATATCCTGTGATAAACCAAAATGGAAAACAATATGGAAAAGAATATATACATATATATAACTGCGTCACTTTGCTATACGGCAGAAATTAACAAAACATTGTAAATCAACTATTCTTCAATAAAATTTTTTAAAAATTAAAAAAAAACAGGAATAGGGGACAAGGCGCTATGCCTATTTACATACACTGGTTACTCTATGCACATTAAAGGAATGGAGAACGCGTAAAAAAAATGACACAACGGGCTTCCCTGGTGGCGCAGTGCTTGAGAGTCCGTCTGCCGATGCAAGGGACACAGGTTCATGCCCCAGTCTGGGAAGATGCCACTTGCCGTGGAGCGGCTAGGCCTATGAGCCGTGGCTGCTGGGCCTGCGCGTCCGGAGCCTGTGCTCCGCAACGGGAGAGGCCACAACAGTGAGAGGCCCGCGTACCGCAAAAAAAAAAAAAAAGACACAACTGAATGTATTTAGGAAACAGAAACAGACTTTCAGACATAGAGAACAGACTTGTGGTTGCCAAGGGGGAGAGGGTTGGGGGGAGGGATGGATGGGAGACTGGGATTAGGGGAGGCCAACTATTATACATAGAATAGATAAATGACAAGGTCCTACTGTATAGCAAAGGGAACTATATTCAATATCTGTGATAAACAATAATGGAAAACAATATGAAAAAGAATGTGAATATGTGTAACTAAACCACCCTGCTGTACAGCAGAAATTAACACAACATTGTAAATCAACTATACTTCAATAAGATAAACATAAAAAAAACCAGTATAGTCTTTCAGAAAGGGTTCACTGGCAAAGTAGTCCTATCTTTCTCCCTTGCCAGCTTTGTATTGCCTCACAATTTACCTAAATTTATAGACCTCAGTTAAGTCATAAAAAAGATTTTTAAAATATTACCTAGTATACTAATAAGTGAATTTATGTATTTTATAACCCTATCTCTAACAAAGATAAAATGCAAAACCATAAAAATGACCAATAGTCCCCTCTTCTTACTAATATAATTGAATGAAGCTTCTTTCTAATTAAGTTTAGCTCCACAACACTGTTTTTCCCTTCAGGAAAATGATTATGAACACCAATGCTAAAATAAACTGCCTGAAAGCATTCAATAAAGGAAAATGTCTTGCTATCTTGAATAGCAATCAAATCCTCTAACACAAGTGAAAAGGCTATAAGAAGTCCTCTCAAGCACACTGTTACTATTATACACCACAGTCGTATAGGGTTTGTAATCATTTTTTTTAATTGAAGTATAGTTGCTTTACAATTTTGTGTTAACTTCTGCTGTACAGCAAAGTGATTCAGTTACACACATAGATATTCCTTTTAGTATTTTTTCCATTATAGTTTAAATAAAGGATACTGAATACAGTTCCCTGTGTTATACACTGGGACCTTGTTGTTTGTCTATAATCATTCTGAATAATTTTAATCACATACAATAAAATAAAGATATTGAGGGATTATATTGAGCTAAAAGTAATAGGAAACATGCATAGCCATCCTGGCAGAAGGAAGGTGCTTATTCTCACATGGAAACAATGGGTCACCAATGCCCCTGTGCAATGCAGCAGAGAAAAAACTCCCATGTCATTCTTTTTGGTGGCACCATTGTGAATGTCGTGGTGAGTCAGGAACACATACTTACTAGTATTATTAACAACATAAAGTGTTTCCTACACATATTAGACACTATAAAGATATAATCCAGAGAGGAGTGGAATCAGAGACTATTCCCAACCATAAAATACTGAAATAACTTTCAAAGTGGACACAAGAGGCCTTACAGAAAAAATTCAAACTCTGATGGATCTTTGATGTGGAAGCTGTGAAGATATCAGGGGAGCCTACATGTCTATAAAAATGGAAATCAAACATTTTTTGGTGGTGTTGAGAACACTCTTGGCTACAAGGACAGAGAATCTGGAAAATAAGCTGGGAGATGGTGTCCTTGAAGCTCCTACGTATCTGCCTCTCTCCCAGTGTGGGGACTCCACTATCTGAAGAATGTCTTCTCTGCATCTGCTTTAAAATCGCACACAGGTGAGCTGTTGGTGAATGCTAACATGGAGCCACAAAAGGGATAGATTCTGGAAAGTCTAGGTCCTAATATGACTCACAGGCAAGATATCTCCGACTCCAGATTCTCTGTATTATCACAAGTCTCACAGTCTATTCAACAAATACCAGTCAGAAGGAAACACAAAAAGGAAATAGGAAAAATCATAATTTACATTAACAGTATACTCTTTGACACACTAGTCATACATAAAATTTATTCCAAGTGTTTAATAGAATGGAAAATGGGAAATGGCTCCTATACGCACCACCACCAAAAAGGATCTTTCTCAGTAAAAAGGATACAATATATAAAATAGATTATATATCTAGGAACTGCCACGCAAAACTACTAGGAAATCCCAACAAATACCAAACTGCCATTTTTCAATGGTCCATTAACAGAGAATGAATAGAACATTATAAAAATTTAAGTCTCGGGCTTCCCTTGTGGTGCAGTGGTTGAGAGTCCGCCTGCCGATGCAGGGGATATGGGTTCGTGCCCCGGTCCGGGAAGATCCCACATGCTGTGGAGCGGCTGGGCCCGTGAGCCATGGCTGCTGAGACTGCGCGTCCGGAGCCTGTGCTCTGCAACGGGAGAGGCCACAACAGTGAGAGGCCCGCATACCGCAAAAAAAAAAAAAAAATTTAAGTCTCATTGCATACTAGAAATACACTTAAATTCATCCATGAATCCAACAGGCTTCAGAAGTAAATAGAACAAAATAACTATCCAATTAAAGGAAAAATCACTACCTTTAAATGTTACGTACTATTGTTGAAAGATGAATTACAGAATGAATTCACATTAATATTCATTTGTGAAATTAGTAGAAATCCACCATTGAAGGATATACTTGAAGGAAGATCCTGAGTAAACACAACATATTTATAAATTCTTTTTTCTTTTTTTTGGCTGCATTGGGTCTTCGCTCTTGTACACGGGCTTTCTCTAGTTGTGGTGAGTGGGGGCTACTTTTTTTTTTTTTTTTTTTTTTTCTTTTTGCGGTATGTGGGCCTCTCACTGTTGTGGCCTCTCCCGTTGCGGAGCACAGGCTCCGGATGCGCAGGCCCAGCGGCCATGGCTCACGGGCCCAGCCGCTCTGCGGCATATGGGATCCTCCCAGATCGGGGCACGAACCCGTATCCCCTGCATCGGCAGGCGGACTCTCAACCACTGCGCCACCAGGGAGGCCCGTGGGGGCTACTTTTAATTGCAGTGCATGGGCTTCTCATTGTGGTGGCTTCCTTTGTTGCAGAGAACAGGCTCTAGGTGCGTAGGCTTCAGCAGTTGTGGCACATGGGCTCAGTAGTTGTGGCTCATGGGCTCTAGAGAGCAGGCTCAGTAGTTGTGGCACAAGGGCTTAGTTGCTCTGTGTCATGTGGGATCTTCCAGGACTAGGGCTCGAACCCATGTACCCTGTATTGGCAGGCAGATTCTTAACCACTGCACCACCAGGAAAGTCCTATAAACTTTTAAAACAACTCTTTCTGGACTTCACTGGCAGTCCAGTGGTTAAGACTCTGCACTTCCACTGCACGGGGCACAGGTTTGATCCCTGGTTGGGGAACTAAGATCCCCCACATGCTGCACAGCCTGGCAAAAAAATAATAATAAATAAATAAATAATTTAAAAACGTTTTCATATTGAAGGTTTTCTGGAACATTAGGCATAGATTACTTTCCATCAAGTTATCTCATGTTACTTACATTTATACTTCTTTTCCATGGGAGTTTTTACATGTAATGATATTGACCAATTGAAGTGTTTCCCAGGCTGTTTACAAACAAGATTTTATCTAGTAAATCCTTTTATGGTTTCATAAACTACAAAGATCAGAAAAGCTATTCCCACATTCATCACATTTTATATGATTTCTGTCCAGTGTGCAGTCTCAGGTCTTTGAATGACTGAGAGGCAAATGAAGGATTTCTCACATTCCTGTCATTGATAGGGTTTCTGTCCAGTGTGAATTCTTTCATGCACTTGAACATATGCGGAAGTGAAGGTTTTCCCTTCATTTTTACATTCATAGGGTTTTTCTCAAGTATGGGTCCTTCGATGTATTTTCAAAACAGCTAGATATCTATAACTTTTACCACATTGTTCACATTGATATGGTTTCTCTCCAGTGTGACTCCTTTCATGTGTTTTAAGAGAACTGGGATTAATGAATACTCTCTCACATTCTTTACATTTATAAGGTCCATCTCCAGTGTGTGTTATCATGTGTTTCTGAAGGGTTATTTTCCACGTGAAGGCTTTCCCACATTCCTTACATTCATAGGGTTTTTCTCCAGTGTGGATTCTTTCATGATTTCGAAGAGACCGGGAAGTATTCAATACTTTAGAACATGTTTTACACACATACGGTGTCTCTCCTGTGTGATGTCTTTTGTGTAGCTGTAAGGAACTGAAATGATTGAAGGCTTTACCACACTGCTTACATTCATAGAGTTTCTCTCCCCTGTGAATTCTTTCATGTATTTGAATAGTTTCAGGACTTTTAAAGGCTTTTCCACATTGTTTACATTGATAGGGTTTCTCTCCATTGTGACTGCTTTCATGCATTCGAAGACAACTGGGATAAATGAATGCTTTCTCACATTTCTGACATTTATAAGGTAAATCCCCAGTGTGAGTTACCATGTGTTTTCGAAAAGTTGTTTCCCACATGAAGGCTTTCCCACATTCCTTACATTCATAGGGTTTCTCTCCTGTGTGAGTTCTTTTGTGTAGTCGGAAGGATTTTTGATATCGAAAGACTTTTCCACATTGTTCACATTCATAGGGCTTCTCTCCAGTGTGACTCCTTTCATGTGTTCTAAGGGAACTAGGAGAAATGAATGCTTTCCCACATTCTTTACATTTATATACTTTCTCATGGTACTTTTGATACTCTCTTGGTTTGTTTTCAATGTGACATTTCATGTGTCTATTAAAGGATGAATGATGCAGGAAGACCTTTGCACATGCACTGCATTCCCATGGTTTTAAACCAGGAGTTTTCTTCTTCAGATTGAGAGTTGGAATAAGGGTGAAGTTTTCTCCACAGAAACTACTGCCTTTACTTTCAGAGAGTCTCTCTACCATAGGACTTCTGTAAACAATGAGAATAAGATTATTAATGATTTCTTTATTAAGAAATCATTTATTTTTTGTATTTATTAAGATTTATAGGAACAGTGAGGTTTTCTATCTTGTGTGAATTATTAGAAGTTGAATAAACAGAATGCTCTGCAACAGGACTTCACCTCTTCTATTAAAAAGTGATATTCAAATATAGGGTTTATTGACTGCACATGAACTATACTGGAAACACAGAACATTTATATCACATTTAAGAAAATACTTTTTCAGAGACATTTTCTGAGAATAACTAAGTTTGAAGACCGGGCTATTTGTTTTTGTTGGCTTCTTTAAAAATTTCAGAATATACCATGATTCTTACAAGACAATGCTTTGAATTGCGGGTGTGACTCACCTTAATTTTCTCCCCTGGTTTTTGTACTGAGCTTCAATGTCATGATCTTCCTGTTTCGTTTCTGAAATGCAGAAACAGAAAAATGATCCCAAAGTATTAGAAATGATAGAAAAATTATTGGATTTTAGGCCCATGTGAGCTCTGACTATGTCTAGTTTCCTTTCTTTCTTCTTCTCTTTTTTTTGGGGGGGTGGGTGCTGTGCAGTATGGCCTGCAGGATCTTAGTTTCCCGACTAGGGACTGAACTGAGGCCACAGCAGCGGTGAAAGTGCCGAGTCCTAACCACTGCACTGTTGGGGATTTCCCTTGGATCCCCACGCCCCCTAGTTTCTTTACCAAAGTTTTCCCTCTCCACATTCCACATCTTTGAACAATATCAACAGGTAAGAAACACTTGTTCTCTAATTGACAAAGGGAGGGAATTTTTCATTCTTACCTACTGAGGCCAGGTTCTGGAAGTTTTCCCGCATCACATCTCTGTAGAGTTTCCTCTGTGAGGAATCCAGTAAAACCCACTCCTCCAGGGTGAAGTTCACAGCCACATCCTCAAAGGCCAATGAGTCCTAAAACATCCAAAATAGGGGCACACTGAGATGCATGAGACTGATAGAACTAGACACCCACACTCGATTTATAGGAAGGTTACATACAATTCTGTTGTTTACAAATAGTTATTCTACGACTTGATCGTGAGAAACTTATTCTCCACACTTCCTCAATAATTTAACAGCATCATGAACAAATGGAAATTATTTACACATAACTTCTGTGGTCACAGTATCGCTTATATCACAATAATGGCAGAGCCCAGAGAACGAGAAATACTTTACAAATGAAAGAAACATCATTTTAAGAACAACGATTTCTGCTGAAAAAATTCTTTCGTCTTCTTCTTATGATCCACAAGTTACAGTACTCCATGAGGCAGAGGATCAAGATTGCATGAGGTTTTAATAAATAGACACACAGTGAAGAACTGGAAGCTTTTTTCTAATCCTATCACCTAACATCAGAGGCCAGGTGACCTGTAGAAATCAAACTTTTAACAAAGCCCAGCTGGCCACACTGTCCCAAAGTCCTCCAGGCCTTTAGAAGAAATCACAATCACACACAGTTGCCTGAATATAAATATTCTTCTGCAGATGCACTGCCTTTAAGTTGTATAATGATTAGCACAGACTCTGTTTTTCCTTCCTCTCTACATATAATTTGATGCAGGTAGAAAGTTACTTCAACTTAGAGCTCAGACATGGGGAAGAAACATTAATATGTTAGACCACAAAATCCCTATACTCAGGTGCCTCAAGGCGCTTCCAGCCAAATTTTAGAACACACAGTGCAATTACATGCCCAAAAAACTCTTTCTCTTCACACCATAACAGTATACTCTGGGTCTTACTGCCCTCAAGGAACATGTTAAGAGCTACAGTTTACAAGGGAGTTCACCAAAGTCCATAACACTTTGATGGTGAATTTTCCCATGATTATAAAATATGTAAGGGTTTCATCATTGGCTTCCTCCAAAAGAACATAAAGTCTCCATCCTGCTATTTCAGGAACAGGAGTTTTCCAAGCAGCCACTATTCCTACTGCTAAGTGAAAATCTAGTCTGGGATTTATGAAATTAGAAGTTGTGATTCTCCATCTCACAAGAAGAGAATGAAAAAGCTTGAAATAAACAAGTCCTCCCAGAGCCATGAGAGCACTGACTTCAAAGGGTAAACTGATGTCCTAAAACTGGGAAAGAGAAAAGAAAGACGTTTTTTAAATATGCCCCAAATATTCTGTTCTTAAGGCCGGTACCCAAAAATACTGTTTCACTGTAGTCTAACACAAAGACAAAAAGGATCAAAAAAGATAGAACACAGTATCCATGAACTCTGGCATGACCTTCTTTAACAGAAGATTTAAGATACATATAATGAAAATAACTGAAGGAAAAGAGAGACAGAAATAAGTAATGACCACTGAGATGTTCCTAATATTAATGATAGACAACACCCATAGATCTATGAGGCCCAGTGAACAATAAAAATGAAAACACCTAAAATGGAGACCAAAGTATATTATATTTAAAGTAGAGAGAAAAACAAAGGCAAAGAGAATATATTGTAAGAAGCCAGAGGCATACTTTAGGTATAGAGAAATAAAGATTAGAATCAAACTAGACTTCTTTTCAGAAAAAAAAATAATAATTATATATATACGTATATATGAAAGAACTAAGTGGATTGAAATATTTAAAGTTTTGAAATTAAAAAAAAAACAGTGTCCTAGAATTCTGTTAGGAAGCACAATTTTCCTTAAAAAATAGGAAAAAATAAGCCCATTTTGAGACAAAAATTGATGGAACTTGTCCTTAGTATGCCAACTTTGAAAGACATTAAAATTCATCAGAAAGAATGTAAATTATGTAGGGGAATTAAAAGAGGAATAAATAAAGGTAAACATCTTTTATATTTCTTTTATAATAGATGACACTTTGTCTAAAATCATATTAGCAAGAATGACATTGATAATGATAAACTGTGGATAAGTGAAATAAATGACAGCCGTATCAATAGGGACAGAGGAGGAGAAATGGGAATAGTGTGGTATGAGGTACCCGAACAACCACTGAAGAGGTACTGTGTTAAGTTGCAGACTGATGTGGGTTAGTTCTAAATGTATACTGAAAACTCAAGGGCAACCACTAAAAAAGTTCTTTACAAAGGTATAGGTTAAGAATGGAAAAAAGGAAGAATCAGACAAAATGCTCAATTAAATCCAGAGAAGGTAGAAAAAAGAGTTCAGACAAATGAAAAAATAAGGGCAACAAATAGAAAGAGTAAAAAGTGTTAGATATTAATCCAACCGTATTAGTCACCATCTCAATCAACAATGGTCTCAATACAAATGAAAGAAAATTACAATAATATCAGATTTACTTATTCATTTTTATTGAAGTATAGATGATTTATAAAGTTGTGTTAGGTTCTGGTGTACAGAAAAGTGGTTCAGATATATATATATATATATATATTCTTTTTCATATTCTTTTCCATTTAGGTTTTCTACAGGATTTTACAGTACCCTGTGCTATACAATAGGACCTCTTTGTTTATCTATTTTATATATAATAGCTTGTTTCTGCTAATCCCAAACTCCTAATTTATCTCCCCCCACCCCCTTTCCCCTTTGGTAACCATAACTTTCATTTTGATGTCTGTAAGTCTGTTTTTGTTTTGAAAATAAGTTCACTTGTGACATATTTTAGATACCACATATAAGTGATATCATATGGTATTTCTCTTTCTCCATCTGACTTACTTCATGTAGTATGATAATCTGTATGTCTATCCATGTTGCTGCAAATGGCATTATTTCACCTTTAATGGCTGAGTAGTATTCCACTGAATATATATACTACATCTTCTTTATCCATTCATCTGCCAGTGGACATGTAGGTTGTTTCCATGTCTTGGTTGTTGTAAATAGTGCTGTTATGAACATTTGGGTGCCTGTATCATTTCGAATTAGAGTTTTCTCTAGATATATACCCAGGACTGGGACTGCTGGATGATATGGCAACTCTAGTGTTTTGGGGAACCTCCATACTGTTTTCCAAAGTAGATGCACCAGTCTACATTCCTTCCAACAGTATAAAAGGGTTCCATTTTCTCCACACCCTCTCCAACATTTGTTATTTGCAGACTTTTAATGATGGCCAGTCTGACCAATGTGAGGTGGGTACCTCACCGCAGTTTTGATTTGCATTTCTCTAACAATTAGCAATGTTGAACATCTTTTCATGTGCCTATTGGCCATATGTATGTCTTCTTTGGAGATATGTCTATTTAGGTCTTCTGCCCATTTTTTATTGGGTTGTCTGTTTTTTGTTATTGGATAGTATGCACTGTTTGTATATTTTAGAAATTAAGCCCCTGTTGGTCACATCATTGACAAATATTTTCTCCTAGTACGTAGGTTGTGTTTTCATTTTGTTTACGGTTTCCTTTGCTGTGCAAAAGCTTATACGTTGGGACCCGTTTGCTTATTTTTACTTTTATTTCTATTGCCTTGGGAGACCGACCTGAGAAAACATTGGTATAATTTATATCAGAGAATGTTTTGTCTATGTTCTCTTCTATGAATTTTATGATGTTATGTCTTACATTTAAGTCTTTAAGCCATTTCAAGTATATTTTTGTACATGGTGTGAGGGTGTGTTCTAACTTCATTGATTTACATGAGGCAGTCCAACTTTCCCAACACCACTTGCTGAAGAGACTGGCTTTTCCCCATTGTATATTCTTGTCTCCTTTGTCAAAGATTAATTGACTATTGGTGTGTGGGTCTATTTCTAGCCTCTCTATTCTGTTCCATTGATTCTATATTTCTGCTTTTGTGGCAGTATCACACTGTTTTGACAACTCTAACTTTGTATTATTGTCTGAAATCTGGGAGGGTTATGCCTTTAGCTTTTTTCTTTTTCCTCAGAATTGCTTTGGCAATTCTGGGTCTTTTACAGTTCCATATACCTTTTAGGATTATTTGTTCTAGTTCTGTGAAAAATGTCATGAGTAATTTGAAAGGGATCACATTAAATCTGTAGATTGCTTTGGGTACTATGGCCATTGTAACAAAAATAATTCCTCCAATCCAAGAGTATGGGTTAGCTTTCCATTTTTTTAAAAATAAACTTATTTATTTATTTATTTATTTATGTTTGGCTGTGTTGGGTCTTCACTGCTGCACGCAGGCTTTCTTTACTTGTGTCGAGTGGGGGCTGCTCTTTGTCGCGGTGTGCAGGCTTCTCAGTGCAGTTGCTTCTCTTGTTGCAGAGCACGGGCTCTAGGTGCACAGGCTCTAGAGTGCAGGCTCAGAAGTTGTGGCACATGGGCTAAGTTGCTCCATGGCATGTGGGATCTTCCCAGACCAGGGTTTGAACCCGTGTCCCCTGCATCGGCAGGCGGATTCTTAACCATTGCGCCACCAGGGAAGCCCAGCTTTCCATTTTTTGATTCAGTTCAATTTCCTTTATCGATGTTTTATGGTGCTCAACATATCTCTTTCACCTCCTTGGTCAGGTTTACTCCAAAGTATTTTATTTTTTTTGATGCATACTGTGTTTTCTTACTTTCCCTTTCTGATATTGTAATATGTAATTTTAAAAATTACAATTATATGTGGTCTACCAAAAACTCATTTTGAATATGAAGGCACTGGTAGATGACAAATAAAGCAATGGAGATAAATACACCATGCCAAAACTAACCAAAAGAATGCTGGTACTCGTATATGAACTTTAGAGAATGCAGATTTCAGACCAAGGAAAACTCAGGGGTAGAAAGGACTTTACATAATGACAAAAAGGTCCATTCTGCAAGAAGGCATAACAATCCTTCATGTGTACATACATAGCAACAAAGCGGCAAAATACATAAGGCAAGACATGAAGAATGCAGGGAGGAATACATAAATCCATTATTATAGTCATACATCAACACCCCTTTATCATAAGCTGTATATAACAGCAGGCAGAAAATCAGGAAAGACAGACTTGCTTTGAAGAGTACTATGAAATAACTAAATGTAATTGTAATCTAAAGAACAATTCATGCCACAAGAGCAGAATACACATTCTTCTAAAATTCATATGAAACATTCAACCAGACAGAACACTTTCTGGGACATAAAGCATACCTTAACAAATCTGAAAGAAGAAAAATCATACAAACTATGCTCCTAGAACTAAAAGGCATTCATCTAGCAATCAATACAAGCAAGAGATTTGGAAAAACCCCTAACACAAAGAGATTCAACAACATATTTCTAAATAATACATGGGATCAAAGAAGAAGTCTGAAAAGAAATTAAGATTTGTTTTGAGCTAAATTGTGGCATGCAGCAAAAGCAGTGCCTACAGAGAAATTTATGCCATCATCAGCTGGGAAAAAACAAAGGTCTGTAAACAACAACACAAGCATCTACCTTAAGAAACAATAAAGAGAAGACCATATAATCACAAAATAAGCAAAATAAAATTATAAAAATCAGAAAGGAAATTAATGTAATTGTGGGTAATTGAAGTAGAAAAAAACTTTTAAGCTAGTTCTTTGACAAGATTAATAACACTGATAAACATCTAATCAATATGCCTATAAGGGAAGACAGAGGGTAAAAGGAAATATCAGAAAAGAACAAAGGGGGAAATGAAAATTTCAAAGGATTTGGTAAAATACAGCATCCATTTTTAATCACAAACAAGTAATAGAGGGAACTTCTACTTCCTGAAAAAGAACATATTCATGTATCCTGTAGGTAAATTCAAATATTTGGTCTCTAGGACATAATTATCTCTGTGAAACATCTTGAAGATTCTCCAACAACAGATAACTCTTGGAATTAAGAGGCCATATCCTGGGCTTCCCTGGTGGCGCAGTGGTTAAGAAGCTACCTGCCAATGCAGGGGACACAGGTTTGAGCCCAGGTCTGGGAAGATCCCACATGTCGTGGAGCAGCTAAGCCCGTGTGCCACAACTACTGAGCCAGCGTGCCACAACTACTGAAACCTGCATGTCTAGAGCCTGTGCTCCACAACAAGAGAAGTCACCGCAATGAGAAGACTATGCACCACAATGAAGAGTAGCCCCCGCTCGCCACAACTAGGGAGAAGCCCACGCGCAGCAAAGAAAACCCAAAGCAGCCAAATCAATAAATAAAATAAATAAATTTATTTTTTAAAAAAAGAAGACATATCTCAAGATTGAAAGATAATCGTTTTCCTGTAGACCCACACTGAACTTGGACAAAGAAGGAAAGGCAATTCAAATGAAAAGAAAATCTTTTAAACAAATAGTGCTGTAAATAATGGATATTCACAAACAAACACACACACAAAGTAAATGTAAACATAGGACTTACACGTTTTACAAAAAAACCCTCAAAACACATCACAGATCTAAATGTAAAATGCAAAAGTAATAAACTCCTCGAAAATATCATAGAAGGAAATCTAGGTCACTTTGGGTTTGCTGATGAATTTTCAAATATAACAACAAACACAAGGTCTGTAAAAGAAAAAAAGGATAATTTCACTTCATTAAAATAAAAAATGTCTCCTCTCAGAAAGACAGTGTTAAGGGAATGAAAAGTCAAGTCACAGGATATGAAAAAATATTAATATTTGCA
The DNA here is from genome assembly GCF_025265405.1 of Mesoplodon densirostris. NCBI lineage: Eukaryota > Metazoa > Chordata > Mammalia > Artiodactyla > Ziphiidae > Mesoplodon > Mesoplodon densirostris. The sequence continues at coordinate 142,958,764 of NC_082663.1, forward strand.
AAACACTTATGTGATAAATAACTGGTATACAAAATATCCAGGAAATATTAAAACTCATCAGTAAGAAGATAAATAATCCAATTGAAAATGGGCAAAAGATCTGAACAAACAGCTCCCCAAAAAAGATATATAGAAGGGAAACAGGAAATATGAAAACATGCTCAATGTCAAATGTCAGTGGGAAATTGCAAATAAAACAAGCTATCACTACACACCTATTTAATGACTAAAATGCAAAACACCAAATGGATGTGAAGGTAGGTAATCCTCATTCATTGCTGGGGGGAATGGAACTTGGTACCCCTACAAAGGAAGACAAGAGCTTTCTTTCAAAACAAAATATACTCTTAGTATGTATATTAAGACCCAGCAATCACACTCCTTGTTATTTGTCCAAATGAGATCAACTCTTATATTCACACAAAACTCATACACAAATACCTGTAGGGGCTTTATTCATAACTGGCATGAGTCAACAGGTAAGCAAGATATCTTGCAAGAGTAAAATAATCAGTGGTATATCCATATGATGAAACAGTGTTCACTAATAAAAAGGAATAAAGTATCAAGCTATGAAAACACATGAAGCAAAGCTCAAAAGTATATTGCTACTGGAAAGAAGCCAATTTGGCAAAGCTATATATTGTATGATTCCAAGTATAGGAGGGTCTTCAAGTACTTCCCCTCGCAGGCTCAAAGGGGTCCTTAGCCTGAAGACACTGACCTCAGGCTCTGCTCCCAACTACAGGTGCTCTCCACCACCACTGATACTTTAAATACACAAACCCTGTTTGAACAATTCAGCAAAATCACTCAAATCCAGTGTTTATGTGGAAATGAGAGAATAAAATTATAAGCCACTTCTACTAGTTAACCAGGAAACCCCAAATATTTATTCCTTTTCAGAAAAAAATGTCAATCACTTCCAAGGCAATTTCATTTACTACATAATTAATCATGCTTGAATACTTCTCTACAAGTCTAAATCTTGGAACTTCATTTGAAATCCACCAAAAGTAAAGGAGAGGCCACAAAAGCTTAACCACACTCCCTCAGGGATTGAAAAAAAGCAAAAAATTCTTAACAAATGGAATGTAATACTGGAATTTTTTTTCCCCTGAAATTCACCTCTTACCTCTTCGGAAATATTTTATATGGCCTTTGAAGCTCTATTTTACACTATTGAAGAAAGAAACTTAAATAAGTGAGTAAATCTTTTTTTTTTTTTTTTTTTTTTTTTTTTTTTTTTTTTTTTGCGGTATGCGGGCCTCTCACTGTTGTGGCCTCTCCCGTTGCGGAGCACAGGCTCCGGACGCGCAGGCCCAGCGGCCATGGCTCACGGGCCCAGCCGCTCCGCGGCACATGGGATCCTCCCAGACCGGGGCACGAACCCGCATCCCCTGCATCGGCAGGCGGACTCTCAACCACTGCGCCACCAGGGAGGCCCGTGAGTAAATCTTTTGAAGGGAACTAACCTAGGGATGGGCAGGGTAGATCGTCCATAAAAGTTCAAAAAAAACCTCCACGAAAGGACTTCCTATAGGATATCTGTTCCCAGTAAAAAATCAGAAGAAAGGACTTCATACAACCTACTTCCAAGTGGTCATTGTCGGCTTCTGCTCATGTAAAATATCCACAGGCCAGCCCCCACCCCCCAAAAAAATACCATCCACGTCACTACAGACATAGGATAAACAATTAAAATATTTGTTTGAAATGCACTGCGGAGACGAATAGATGATAGGTAATTTGAATCGGAGAGGCAAAATTGACTTTGGGACTGAGGGGAGCGATCTGGAAATTTAATGATTTATTGCCAGCCCTACAAAGAGCTCCTCTGGGGGGCTAAGGTCTTTGAAATTCTGCTTCCCAAACATCTGGAAAACTCAGAGAAAAAATGAAACCGTGTAAGTCAGATGGGACTTGAACCCACGTGCCAGGACTCGAACCCTGCCTAAACCCAGATTGGGACTTGAACCTATGGTCTTTTAATTAGAATCACTCACCTGGTGTTGGACTTACTGAGGCTCGGGTTCTTTGTGTCACAGCGCAGAAGGAATTCAGCAAGAGGCAAAGAGATAGGCAAGATGTAGATTAATACAGGACGCTTGCAAGAGATGCAAGCAGGCAGGGGGGGCTCTGCCCTGAGGATTAAGTGGGCTATATTTTTATAGTCAAAGGAAAGTGGGGAAGGGGAAAAAGACTGCCTTCTTCCTCATTCTTCGAGTAGACGTCAGGCTTAGGTCACTAGCTCCTCCTTCGTATGGCACAGGAGTGTCTGACCCTATGAGGTCAAACTAGGACTGTCACAGAGCTTATTCAAATCAGAAGAAGGGTGGTAACGTACACTAAAGTATGTTGAATCATCTCAGGTCTCCATATAATGAGGGTCTCCTACTTTGGAATGTCACCTTTCCCTTAAATTCCTGTCCTTGGTGTTAAGGATCATTATCTTGCTGAACTCGACCAGCAGAATGCAGGCCTCATTTTTTCTTTCACTTAATGACCTGGGGCATATCTCATGCTTTTATTTATGGCTTTATACTTAAGGAAGCCTGCTTGGTTCCACGACATTTCCGATAGCTTTCTTGAGCGATCAATAAGTTACAGTGGTCTCCCAAAGTTCCCTAGATTTCCCTCTCTATTTACAATCCCCTACTGGGACTTCTACAACTACCAGTGTAATTATCCTATTCTATCCCTATCAAAACGGGTGCCCCCTGGGGCAGAAAGGAAAGGCTGAGACCCCTCAGACCACAGCTAATCCCACGACCGAACCCTGGAAAACAAGTCCCGATTGTCACCTGAAGACCGTGCCTGAGGTCACCACACAATCTGGGGGGAGAAGAGGGGCTGCGGACGCAGAGCAGCCGGGTGAGGCTCCGGGGCCAAAGTTCCAGCAGCGAAGTGACCGGACAGGACGCCCGGGGTCCGAGCTGCCGGGCCAACCCCGCCACTGAGACACGGAAGAGACTGAGGTTCGAGCAGCGCCCCAGACCCCCGCGTATCCGCCGACTCCGGAGTTGACCGCGAGGTGACCGGGTCAAAAGATGGCCAGTTTCGGCCGGTTGCGACCAGTCACTTCGCAGCGTCCACAGCCCGGCTCAGCACACTCACCATTTCGAGGTTTCCTGGGTCTGAGTCCCTCCTAACGACTCCAAGGACTAGTGCAGAACACAGGGCAACAGAAGGTACGTGAGAGTTAACAAGTTAGTGAACAGAAAACGACACGCGACCCCCTCCGCTGTAGGAGAGGGTAAGAAGTCCACGCCTGAGCGGAGGACCGCCCCGCCCACCTGCCTCAGCGGCCGCCTGGTTGGACAGATCTCAATACCCCGCCCCCTAGTGCCCGAATGACAACCTGTGGGATGGGACCTGTCCCCGCCTGGCACGTTTGCTTGGTAAAACAACATTTCCTGGCCTGGGATTGTCTCAGATGTCTTCCGCAGCTCCTCCTGCACTGGGATTCCTGATTCTGTTTCAAGATGCAGCAAGTACAGATAAGAGGATGGCCCAGGCCAGTCCTGCCTGGAACAAGAGGATCTTATGTCCTCCAGGGGTCAAGGGCTTGGTGTAAGGTAGTGTGGCCAGGCAGGGAACTGTGCTTCTTCTTAAGAAACGCAGACACTTAAATGTGAATTCACCATCTGTAATAAAGGGGTTGACTCCATTTTCATCTTTCGTCCTTGACAGCGCTGGGCATTCCACCAATCCCTGCCCCATTCCCACGTATTAGGTACTTAGCTAAAGAATCCCAGAGCACTTGGCTCTGGTAGGAAATTTGAATCAGTCAGCCTAGCTGGGTGCCAGGACAAATCTCAATTAAACCACAGGCTATGATGTGTGTTCATTAACTTCTCAGGTGTACATTTTACACTGGTAGGAAATTTTATAAATAAATTAATTAATTGCTAATTTGTATTGGACTATAGCTGATCCACAATGCTGTAGTAGCCTCAGGTGCACAGCAAGGTGAATCAGCCACACATATACATACACCAACTCTTTTCTTAGATTCCCCTCCTATATGGGCCATGACAGAGTATTGAGTAGAGTTCCCTGCGCTACACAGCAGGTCCCCATCAGTTATCCATTCTACATATAGTAGTGTGAACACATCAATCCCAACCTCCCAATTTATTCCTCCCTATTTATCCCCTGGTAACCATAAGTTTGCTTTCTACATCCTCTACCTCTGTCCTAAAAACAAGTTCATTTGCACCCCCTTTCTAGACTCCATATATAAGCAACATCACATGACATCCAACCTTCTCTGTCTGACACACAGCACTCAGCACGACAACCTCCAAGTCCATCCATGTCGCTGCAAATGGCATTATTTTGTTCTTTTGTATGGTTGAGTAATATTCCACTGTATTTATGTACCATATCTTCTTTATCCATTCCTCTGTTGATAGACATTTAGGTTTCTTCCAAGTCCTGGCTATTATAAATGTAAATAATGCTGCAATGAACATTAGGGTGCATGTATCTTTTCGAATTATGGTTTTTTCTGGATATATGCCTAGGAGTGGAATTGCTGGGTCATATGGTAGCTCTATTTTTAGTTTTTAAGGAACTTCCATACTGTTCTCCATAGTGGCTGTATCAATTTACATTCTCACCAACAGTGTAGGGGGTGTTCCCTTTTCTCCATACCCTCTCCAGCATTTACTGTTTGTAGATTTTTTGATGATGGGCATTCTGACCCCTGTGAGGTGATACCTCCTTGTAGTTTTAATTTGCATTTCTCTAATAATTAGTGATGTTGAGCATCTTTTCATGTGCTTTTTGGCCAACTGTATGTCTTCTTTGGAGAAATGTCTACTTAGATCTTCCTCCCATTTTTTGATTGAGTTTTTCTTTGATATTGAGCTGTACGTGCTGTTTGTATATTTGGGAGATTAATCCCTTGTCAGCTGCTTCATTTGCAAATCTTTTCTCTCATTCTGAAGGTTATATTTTGTGTTTGTTTATGGTTTCCTTTGCTGTGCAAAACTTTTAAGTTTAACTAGATCCCATTTGTTTATTTTTGTTTTTATTTTCATTACTCTAGGAGGTGGATCAAAAGAGATCTTGCTGAGATTTATGTTAAAAAGTGTTCTGCCTATGAGTTTTATAGTATCCGGCCTTACCTTTAGGTCTTTAATCCATTTTGAGTTTGTTTTTATGTATGGTGCTAGGGAGTGTTCTAATTTCATTCTTTTAGATAATTTGGACAATTAATAATTTTGTGCTTCAAAGGAAACTATCTATAAAGTGGAAATATCCTTTGGAATCCTTGTGTGATATTGCTTGGAATATAAAATTGTATTGATGGTATGAAAAAAATGGCAATTCCTCAAAAAATTGCAAACTGAGTCACTATCTGATGTAGCAATCCTACTTCTGTCAATTGAAGTAGAATTGAAAGCAGTGACTCAAACAGATATGTCGAAACAGATATATATGTTCATTTCACATTATTCATAGTAGCCATAGGTGGAAGCAACTCAAGTGTCCATCAACAGTTGAATAAACAAAAAATATACGGTGCATACATACATCAGAGTATTATTTAGCTTTAAAAAGAAAGCAAATTTTACTCTTGCTACAACATAGATGAACCTTAGGACATTATGCTAGCTGAAATTAGCCTGACAAAAAAGGTCAAACACTGTATGATTCCATTAGTATGAGGTACCTACAGTAGCTAAATTCCTAGAGACAAAAAGTAGAATGGTTTTCTCCATTGTATATATGTACCACATCTTCTGTATCCATTCACCTGTCAATGGACTTTTAGGTTGCTTCCATGTCATGGCTATTGTAAACAGCACTGCAGTGACCATTGGGGTGCACGTGTCCTTTCAAACCATGGTTTTCTCTGGATATATGCCCAGGAGTGCGATTGCTGGACCATATTGTAGCTATGTTTTTAGTTTTTTAAGGAATCTCCATACATACTGTTTTCCATAATGGGTACAGCAATTTACATTCCCTTTTCTCCCCACCCTCTCCATCATTTATTGTTTTTTTGTTTTTGTTTGGTTTTTTCCTCTAATGATGGAATACTCTCAAAGGGGAGAGCTTAAAGCACCTTGTGAATTATTTATTTTATTTATTTATTTTTTCAAATTATTTTCCCATTTAGGTTGTTACATAATATTGAGCAGAGTTCCCTGTGCTATACAGTAGGTCCTTGTTGGTCATCCATTTTATTTATTTATTTTTCAAATATTTATTTGTCTGTGCCTGGTCTTAGTTGTGGCATGCAGGATCTTCAGTTCTGGCATGTGGAATTTTTAGGTGCGGCATGTGAACTCTTAGTTGCAGCATGTGGGATCTAGTTCCCTGACCAGGGATCAAACCCAGGCTTCTTGCACTGGGAGTGTGGAGTCTTAGCCACTGGACCACCAGGGAAGTCCCTGGTTATCCATTTTAAATATAGTAGTGTGTACATGTAAATCCCAAACTCCCTAAGTATCCCTCCCCCTCTCCCCTCTGGTAACCATAAGTTTGTTCTCTAAGTTTGTGATTCTGTTTGTTTTGTAAATTAGTTCATTTGTATCTTTTTCTTTTAGATTCCACATATAAGTGATATCATAAGATATTTGTCTTCCTCTGACTTACTTCACTCAGTATGACATCTAGGTCCATCCATGTTGCTACAAATGGCATTATTTCATTCTTTTTAATGGGTGAGTAATATTCCATTGTATATATGTACCACTTCTTTTTATCCATTCATCTGTCATCCATCATTTATTCTCTGTAGACTTCCTGATGGTGGCCATCCTGACTGGTGTGAGGTGATATCTCACTGTAGTTTTGATTTGCATTTCTCTAATAATTAGTGATGTTAAGCATTTTTTCACATGTCTTTTGGCCATCTGTATGTCTTCTTTGGAGAATTGTCTATTTAGATCTTCTGCCCATTTTTTGATTAGGTTGTTTGTTTTTTTAATATTGAGCTGCATGAGCTGTTTGTAGATTTTGGAGATTAATTCCTTTTCGGTCACATCATTTGCAAATATTTCCTCCTATTCTGTGGATTGTCTTTTTGTTTTATTTATGGTTTCTTTGCTGTGCAAAACTCTTTGCTTACTATAGCCCTCCCAACTTCCTTTTCCCTTCTTTAAAAGAATGCTCCTCTCCTTGCTGCAGGGGAACTTGCATGCCAAGGTTGCTGACCCCAAATTACAATTCTTTGCTAATCCTGGATAAACACATATTTTGCTGGAGAAATAATTGGCATCCTATTTGTTTATGTCAACATGGGTATAGAGTTTAGTTTTGAAAGATGAAAATAGTTCTGCAGATTGGTTTCCCAATGTCAATGTATTTTGTACTACTGAACAATACACTTAAAATGGTGAAAATTTAAATTTTATGGTATGTGTATATTATCAAAATTTAAAGGAAACTTTTAAGGCAAGACAGTGAACACAACCCTTAGAATGGAAGAAAATTTTGCAAATCATATATTTAAAAAAGAACTTATATTGAAAATATCTAGAGACTTCTTATAAGTTAGTTATAAAAAGTCAATTAACTCAATATTAAATGTGACAAGCATCTGAAGTCACATTTTTCCAAGTAAAATATACAAATGATCAAGGGCATATGAAAAGATTCTGGCCATTATTAGTCATCAAGGAGATGCAAGTCAAAACCACAATGAGATTCCATGTCACAAAAACTAGGATGGCTAAAATCAAAAAGTGAGATAATAAGTTTTATCCAGGATAGATGGAGAAATTTGAACTCTCATACAGGTTGGAATGAAGACAAAATAGCGAAACCACTCTGGAAAAAGTTCTGGGAGTTCCTCAAATATTAAACCTTAGAGTTATCATATGACCCATCAATCCCACTCCTAGATATGCCCAAGAATATGAAAATACATGTTTGGCCAAACTTATACATGAATTTTATTTTATTTTTTTATTTTTTATTTTATTTATTTATTTTTATATTTTTTTTTTGCGGTATGCGGGCCTCTCACTGTTGTGGCCTCTCCCGTTGCGGAGCATAGGCTCCGGATGCGCAGGCTCAGCGGCCATGGCTCACGGGCCCAGCCGCTCCGCGGCATATGGGATCCTCCCGGACCGGGGCACGAACCCGTATCCCCTGCATCGGCAGGCGGACTCTCAACCACTGCGCCACCAGGGAGGCCCATACATGAATTTTAGAGTAATGTGATTCATAGTAGCCAAAAGGTAGAAACATCTAAAGTTCCATTAACAGATGAATAGGTAAACAGTGTGTTTTACCCAATCAATAAAATGTTATTCTGATGTAAAATGAAGGAAATATTGACTTATAATTTTCCCTTGAAAAAACTCATGCTGAGTCAATCAAAAGACCATATACTATAGATTTCTTTTCATATGAAAGACCAGGATGGAGAAGAAGAAAGCAGATTAGTGGTTTTCTAAGGCTGGGGATTGGAGGAGGAAGATGAGAAGATCAGCGGTGACAGCTAAAGAGTAGAAGAGTTTCTTTTTGAAGTGAGAAAATCTTCAAAAATTGACTGTGGTGATGAATGTATGTATCTACAAATATACTAAAAGCATGAAAATGTATACTTAATGGGTGCCTTCCACAGTTTGTGCCATACATTTCAATAAAGTTGTTCAAATAAATCAATGCATGAAGTGTTTTGCAATGTAAGAGTTTTGCAATGCAGTCTCCTGGGAGTATAATAATTTCCAGGTTAATTAATATCCATTACTTCACTTAGCTATCTTTTTTTTTTTTTTAATTTCGCTGTGCTGGGTCTTAGTTGCAGCATGCGGGATCTTCCATCTTCCTTGCAGCATGCGGGCTCTTTTAATTCCAGCATGCAAACTCTTAGTTGTGGCATGTGGTATCTCTTTCCCTGACCAGGGATGGAAGCCGGGCCCCTGCGTTGGGAGTGCGGAGTTTTACCACTGGACCACCAGGGAAGTCCCAATTATTTTATTTTTGTTTGTGTGGTCGGAATGCTTAAGATCCACTCTCTTAGCAGGCATGGAGCGACTGGCAGGCCCAGCTGCTGCAACGAATGGCTTGGCTGCCGCCGCCTTCTCTGGCTCCGCCACAGGGGTCACAGTGGCCACGGTGCTGTCCTCGAGTTTCCAGCATGAGGAGGTGGCCGGTGGAGAGAGGCATCATGTTTGAGGCAGAGACCCTGAGGCAGCCTCGCAAGTGGCCTCGTTCATTGCTCTTAACAGTGCCATCACCCTGTGGCAGTTCCTCCTTCAGTTCCTAAAGGAGCCTCAGAACGATCATATGATCTGCTGGACCTCTAATGACGGGGAGTTCAAGCATTTGCAGGCAGAAGAGGTGGCTTGTCTCTGAGGGATTCAGAAGAACAAGGCTAACATGAATTATGACAAACACAGCTGATCCCTCAGATACTATTATATGAAGAATATCATTGAAAACGTGAGGGGTCAGAAGTTTGTGTACAAGTTTGTCTCGCATCCAGAGATTCTGAACACAGTTCCTATGCCAGTGGGCAGGCTTGAGGGAGACTGAAGCTTTACGCATCAGTGAAGTCAGCAGCGAGAGATCCAAAGATGAGGAAAATGGAGGGAAAAAGAAGCCACCGCAGCCTCGTGCCAAGATCCCTAGCTGCAGTGACTAGATACTCTGGCTTATATTCTTCATTTACCCTCAGATCTTTGAACTCCTCCAACAGGAAGCTTTTCAAATCTATAAAGGTTGAGAATCCAGCTGAGAAATTGGCAGAGAAAAAAAATCCCCTCAGGAGCCAACACCATCTGTTACCAAATTTGTAACATCTTCCAAAAAGCCACCAGTTGAACTTCTTGCTGCCACAAGTTCAACTGACCCAAGTATTTCTCCATCTTCCAAAGAAACTACCCAAGCGCTGGAGACTTTGTCTTCCCCCAAACTGCCTTCGCTAGAAGCACCAACTTCTGCATCCAGTGCAACTGCCGCTTTTACCACCACACCTCCTATTTCGTCCATTTGCCCTTTTCAGGAACCTCCTAGAACACCTTCACGCCCACTGAGTTCCAACCCAAACATAGACCAGACATGGACGCAGACACGGAGCCTAAAGACCAGGATTCAGCTTTGCCAGAAAAAGACAAAACAAGTAATTCATCAAGGTCCAAGAAACCCAAAGGGTTAGAGCTAGCGCCAACCATCATGATCACAGGCAGTGATCCAAGCCCACTGATGATTAAGCTAGCATTATTTTCACAGACACCCCTCTTGACTCTGAGTCCCTTGGTCTCCAGTATCCACTTTTGGAGTACTCTCAGCCCTGTTGCTCCCCTAAGTCCAGCCAGACTGCAAGGTACTAACACACTTTTCCAGTTTCCTTCTGTGCTGAACAGTCATGGGCTCTTCACTCTGTCTAGCCTGTATGGACCTTCCACCCCTGGCCCATTTTCCACAGATCTACAGAAAACAACCTATGCACTTGTGGAATGGGAGAAACAAGGAATAAACAGAGAGACATTGAACATGAATATATTTAAAGTGTGCGATTGATACTTCCACAATGATGATAATAGCCTATTGTGATTTCTGTCATTCCCCATTAAAATGCTTTTTTTAGGGTTCCCTTAAAAAAAAAGATCCTCTCTTCATAACTTCCAATTATACAATACAATATAAGTGTATCAGATCATCATGTTGTCATCTTTAAATGCAGTTTTATTAGTTAGTTATACTTCAATAAACCTGAGGGGAGGCAGGAAGACTTTTAAGGTATTTTCCAATTTTCAGTACAACTTACTGTTTTTCTTCTATCAGTGGAAATGGGAATACAATTGCCTTGAATGCTGACATTTCAAGGTTTTCTAGGCACACAGGGAACACTAATCTAAAATAAATTTCCTTCCAGTGTAAAATGTACAGCTGAAAAGTTAATGCACACATCTCACAGCCTGTGGTTTGACTGAGATTTGTCCTGGCACCCAGCTAGGACTGAGTGATTCAGACCTCCTACCAAAGCCAAGTGCTCTGGGATTCTTTAGCTTAAGTACCTAATGAGTGGGGATGGGGAGGGATGGGTGGAAGGCTCAGCGCTGTCAAGGCGCAAAGATGAAACTGGAGCCAGCCTCGTCATTACAAACGGTGAGTTCACATCTAAGTGTCTGCCTTTCTTAACAAGAAGCACAGTTCCATGCCAGGCAATCCCAGGCCAGGGAAAAGTTCTGTTACAAACCTTAAGTGCCAGGCGGGGACAGATTCAATCCCAGGGGCGCTAAGTGATTCTGCTGAGTCAGGCTTCCTCTCGCAGGTTGTCACTCAGGTACGAGGGGGCGGGGTATTGGGAATCTGTCCAAGCGGGAGGCCGCTGAGGCAGGTGGGTGGGGCGATGCTCTGCACAGGCGTGGATGTCCTTTTTTTCTCCAAATGCGCCTAGACAGAACTTTTCCCTGGCCTCGGATTGCCTGTGATAAGAGGATGGCCCAGGCCAGTCCTGCCTGGAAGAAGAGGGTCTTATGTCCTCCAGGGATCAAGGGCTTGGTGTAAGGCTGTGTGGCCAGGCATGAAACTGACCCGCAGAATAGCTCTTAGTAGGGCTGGCAAGAACTCATGAAATTTCCAGAGCGCTCCCCGCCTTCCCAAAGTCAGTTTCCCCTCTCCGATTCACATCATCTATCAACTATTCGTCTCCCGTGGTGTATTTTAAACACACCCAGTATTTTAATTGTTTATCCTATTTGCGCAGAGCCGTGGATTGCATCGGGGAGGAGGGCGGTCTGTGGATGTTTTACACGAGCGGAAAGCCGAGAATAACCACTTGGAAGTACGTGTATGAAATCCCTTCTCCTCCCAATTTTTTCTTCTTGGAAGAGACATCCTATGGGAAATCATTTTGTGGAGGGTTTTTTTTTTTTTCAAACTTCTCTGGACGAGCTAACCTGTGACCACTGCCCATCTCTGGGTTAGTGCCCTTGAAAAGATTTACTCACTTATTTAAATTTCTTTTTTCAATAGTGTAAAATGTACTTAATTAATAGAGGCTGAAAGCCCGTATAAAATATTTTCAAAGAGGCAAGAAGGGTAAATTTCAGGGGGAAAAAAAATCCAGTGTTACATTCCAGTTGTTAAGAATTTTTATTTCACAGGCTTCCCTGGTGGCGCAGTGGTTAAGAATCCATCTGCCAATGCAGGGGAAATGGGTTCAAGCCCTGGTCCAGGAAAATCCCACATGCCGCGGGGCAACGAAGCCCGTGCACCACAACTACTGAGCCTGTGCACCTAGAGCCCGGGCTCCGCAGCAAGAGAAGTCACCACCATAAGAAGCCTGCACACTGCAACGAAGAGTAGCCCCCGCTCGCCACAACTAGAGAAAGCCCGCGCGCAGCCACGAAGACCCAATGCAGCCAAAATAAATAAGTAAGTAAGTAAGTAAGTAAATAAAAGGAATTTTTATTTCACTTTTTTTCAATTCCTAGTGAGTATGGTAAGTTCTTTTAGACTCTCCTTTACTTTTGGTTGATTTCAAATGAAATGCCAGGATTTAGACTTGGAGACAAAAAGTATTCAAGTGTGATTACTTACGTACTAATTAAACTTGCCTTGGAATTAACTGACTGACCTTTTTTTTTCTGAAAGGAATAGATACTTGGGGTATTCTGGGTGAACTAGTAAAAGTGGCTGAGAATTTTCTTCTCTCATTTCCACGTACACACTGGGTTTGAGTGATTTTGCTGAATTGTCCAGACAGGGTTTGTGTATTTAAATGATCACTGGTGCTTACCGTATTTAAAGACTTATTCTACTATCACCACACTAATTTTAAGACATTTCCATCACTCCCAAAATGAACCTCATGTCCATTAGCAGTAACTCTCCCTTCTCATCCCAAGGCCTAGGAAATCACTAATCAATTTTCTGATTCTATATATTTGCCTTGCTGGGTATCTCACATAAAATATCAGTGGTGGTCGAGAGCACCTGTAGTGGGGGGCAGAGCCTGAAGTCAGTATCTTCAAACTAAGGCCCCCTTTGAGCCTGCACAGGGAAGTGGATCTTCCTGGACATCCTCCCCCTGCCCAATCCTACCTGCTCACACCCACCAATGGTAGTCCTTATACTGTGAGAAGCTGCAGAGCCCTGAAATCTGGGGGTGCAAGTTCACAAGGGTGTAGGGAAGTTGCCCTTTCAGGGTGGTACTTGTGATTTCCTTTAGCCTAGGCATTTTTACATGTTATATTTGAGTGGTCCCTCCATGATAATAGGTGCACTCAGAGTGTAATTTGTGCCCATTGAGAAGTCTGTGAGGATGAGGTGTTCTGTCCCGTGGACAAAGGGTTTATGAATATGGGAGTCCATTTGGATCAGAACCTTAACCTGAATCAGGCTTGGAGTTTCCTGACTTGTGATAATGGAAGCCTGGGGTAGGGAGAGCTTCCCTGCTTACAGGACTGGGGAGGGTTTGTGGAGCTCCCAGAGTTTATTTTTGTGGGTGCTCAGGTATCCCTGCCCTCATTGAGAGACTGACCCTTTACAGGACTTTTATGTCAAAGGGACGTATCTAGACTCTCAAGTCTGGAAAGATAGTCAACTTTCTGAATGTGGGCTTTTCTTCCAAACTGTAGGGAACACAGGCTGCTTACCTGTTTTGATTCTAATACTTGTGTTTCTTTTCTTGGATTCCTTTATCCATTGAGGATTACAGCCCTTTGATTCTAATTTCCATTAACACTTGGGCTTTTAAAATTTATGTTGATTGACAGATACCATCTAAGGCAAGAAAAATGTGCAGTCAAGTAGAATTTTTGTTTCATTTAGACAAGAGGACCTCAAGACGTGATATGGGTGTACTTAAGTCTCAGGTGCTTTTCCATTTTTAGGTCAGCGTTTGTAAGTGCCTGTTGCCTAGATAATTTTGACAATTAAAAGGCCTCTGCTCTTCCTAAAGGAAATGAATTTCTACTTTAATGGATATGGGGAAAAAATACAATTTAATTCTATTTTAATTGATAGGAAATCACCTCTAAGTTTATGTAAATCTTTCAAATTCCTAGTCCATTTAAAGGTTAAATTGCAAACCTCAAATGTGGTGTAATAGGCTCCTTATTTCTGAAAATATTTCCAATGTTTACTATAAAGGAGGGAGGGAAAAGCAATAATGTCCCTTGTCCTTTTAGTTAGGAAGGGAGTTTTTATTTTTTTGCTTTGCAGTTTTATATCCATAACTGTTTAAAGGATCAAATCTTGCAGTGGTTTTCTATGTAGAATATTTAAAATTAAATTCCTGAGGGAAGAAATTAACTTATGAAGACTCCCTGCCCACAGCTGTTGCTGTACTCCTCTGCTTTGAACTCCATCTACCCTCACATAACCAGTTTTGATTAAGCCTTCATCATCCTTTTAGTGTTTCTTAATATACAAACAATCCAGTGTGAATGCCTGTTTTTCTTACAGATTTTATTCTCATAATGATTATCTGGGATCCACCTATTTGATGTTTGACTACTGAAAGTTAAGCCTCACCATTACCTAGTGCTTCTTACCTGGACAGGTTGATTAGAAAGCCTGGAGGCTCCTGCTCTGAGAGCTGCTGTTTGCTGGGGAGCTTTTCCTGTGCTCTGTTCTGCCCTTTGTTGCAACTGCTGACCCCACCAAGCCTGGGTTGTATATAAGGAGGACTCCAAGTTGGCAGTTTCTGTTAGTTCCTTGTACTTTGGGAGCAGGAATATGAGAATGGGGCCCTCCTTCCAGTGGTCCTGGGTTGATGTCTGAGCTGGAACCTATCTGTGTTTAGATTAAAGGTGTGACTGAGGCTGGGTTTGCCCAGACATTGTTGGGTGTGGGAGGATTGGGGGCTAGGAGGATGATATACCCTGTGACTAAGATGAGCTCAAAAGATAGTCACTACTATAAAAAGAGCAGTTACTTCAGAGAAAGTGAAAGAGAAGAGACAGGGAAAGGCAGCCAGTAGGTGGTGAGCTTCCAGAAGCTCACCAAGGGCGGGGGACGAGGGGGTGGGGGGAAGATGGAAAAAAAAAAAAGTAGGCTCACCGAAACTTTTAAGTAACTCTGAGGCACTTGCCCCTTCATCTATTGCAACCAGGATCCTTACCCTCTGGGTTATGCCGGACAACACTCACTGTCTCCGTTTGGCACAGCAAAGGGCTTAGTTCAAACCCAACTTAAACTCGGGTTTCTTAAGTTGTGTAAAGCTATCAGGGTCGTGGAGGGGGCCTCTAACCCTGTGGGCAGTGACTGGAGGCTCTCTGAGGAGGGATTTAAGTTGGCCATAGGCTTCTGATGCAAGGCACTGCCCTAGGTCCTACATTAATATGCCAGTAAAGCTGCAATTATCCCCCTGGTACTGGGATCTCTTAAAACTAGAGGCTGCCACTGAGATGCCTGTTATGGCTTTGGTACTGGAAAGAGCACCCCAGTATTTCAGCTCGGCTACTGACAACTATTTGTGATATGATGTAGCCAAACCTTGGCTGGATTATGCCTTCCGTGGGAGAGATGACATTTCTTTCTTCAGTCCTTTGAAAGATGCTGTGGTGCTGGAGAAGCCACCCTTCTCCAACACCTTGGTTGCCTGGATAGTTTCTTGGGATTAACTGAATGCACAGATCTGGGGATTGCATAGACTAAGAATGACAATACACCCTGGTACATAATGGAGCTCAGTGGAGAACTGGTGCCCTTCATCCCTTAATTGGGACATCCTTGATGGAGAACCAAACACAGTGGTCCCTACATCTAAACAAACATCAGGCAGTCATCAGGATGAGTTGTAAGGAGTCAGTCCTCTTTTTTTTTTTTTTTAAATAAACTTCATCTCTTTTGGAGCAGTTTTGAGCTTTACTGAGAAACTGATCAGAAATTACAGAGAGTTCCCACATAACCCCTCTGCATCCACACAGTATTCACAATTTTTAAATCTTGTATGACTGGTCCATTTGTTACAATTGCTGAACTCATACTGATGCATTAAGGAGCAAAGATTACATTAGCATGGAGTTTTTGTGTTACATGATGTGTGGATTTGGCAAATGTTTAACAACACATATTCATTTCTATACATAGAGCGTAGTTTTACTTCTCTAAACTTCCTCTCTGCCACATCTATTGATTCATCTCTACCTCTAATCCCTAAATCCTTCAGAAGCAAAGATCATTTTACTGTCTCGTGCTTTTGTCTTTTCCAGAACGTCATATACTTGGAATCATACAGTATATAGCTTTGTCAGATTGGCTTCTTTCACTTAGCAATATACTTTTACGCTTCCTCTATGTGTTTTCATATCTTGATACCTCATTTCTTTTCATCAGTGAACAGTATTTCATCCTAAGGATATACCACTGATTATTTATTTGACTCTTGAAAGATATCTTGCTTACCTCTAACTCATGCCTGTTATGAACAAAGCCCCTGCAGGTATTTGTGTATGGGTTTTGTGTGAACGTAAGAGTCTAACTCATTTGGACAAATAACGAGGAGTGTGATTGCTGGATCTTACTATACATAGTAAGAGTATATTTTGTTTTGAAAGAAAGCTCCTGTCTTTCATTGTAGGGGTACCAAATTCCATCCCCCCCAGCAATGAATGAAGATTATCTTCACGTCTTGACTAATATTTGGTGTTCTGAATGTTTTGTATTTTATGCATTAAATAAGTGTGTAGTGATATCTTGTTGTTTTATTTGCAATTTCCCATAGATATTTGAGGTTGAGCATGTTTTCATATTTCTTATTTCCTTTGTATTTTTTTTGAGAGCTGTTTGTTTAGATCTTTTCCCCATTTTTAATTGGGTTGTTTGTCTTCTTACTGTTTTTGGTTTTTGTTTTTTGGGGGGGTTTTTGGCCTCACAGCATGTGGGATCTTAGTTCCCCGACCAGGGATCTAACCAGTGCTCCCAGCAGTGGAAGTGTGGAGTCTTAACCAGTGGATATTCTTGGAAGTCCCTCTTCTTACTGTTGAGTTTTAATAGTTCTTTAGATATTTTGAATACCAGTCATTTATCACGTAAATGCTTTGCAAGGATTTTCTGCTGTTCTGTGACTTGTCTTTTCATTCTTAACACTGTCTTTCTCAGAAGAGATGTTTTTCATTTTAATGAAGGGAAATTATACTTTTTTTCTTTTACAGACCTTGTGTTTGTTGTTATATTTGAAAATTCATCACCCAGCCCAAGAGGACCTATATATCCTTGTATATTTTCCAGGAGTTTAATACTTTTGCATTTTACGCTTAGATCTGTGACATGTTTTGAGGTTCTTATGGTGAAATGTGTAAGTCCTGTGTCTACATTCTTGTGTGTGTGTGTGTCTGTATATAAATATCCATAATTTCCAGCATTATTTATTTAAAAGATTTTCTTTTCATTTGAATTGACTTTCCTTCTTTGTCCAAGTTCAATGTTGGTCTATAGGAAAACAATTAATTATCTTTCAATCTTGGGATATGTCTTCTTAACTCCAAGGGTTGTCTGTTGTTGGAGAATCTTTCAGATGTTTCACAGAGATAATTATGTCCTAGAGAACAAATGTTTGAATTTACCTATAGGGTTCATGAATGTGTTCTTTCTCAGGAAGTAGAAGTTCCCTCTGTAGTTGTTTGTGAACATAAATGGGTGTTGGATTTTATCAAATCCTTTTTTATTTTCATATCCCCCACTGTTCCTTTCTGATATTAGTAATTTCTGTCTTTTCTCCTAGTAATCTTGACTAGATGTTAATCAATGTTAATCTTCTCAGGGCTTCCCTGGTGGCTCAGTGTTTGAGAATCTGCCTGCCAATGCAGGGGACACAGGTTCAAGCCCTGGTCCGGGAAGATCCCACGTGCCGCGGAGCAACTAAGCCCGTGCACCACAACTACTGAAGCCTGCGCACCTAGAGCCCATGCTCTGCAACAAGCGAGCCACTGCAGTGAGAAGCCCGTGCACCACAACGAAGAGTAGCCTCCACTTGCTGCAACTAGAGAAAGCCCATGTGCAGCAACGAAGACCCAACGCAGTCAAAAAAAAAAAAAAAAAAAAATCTCATAGAAGTAGCTTAAATTTTTTTTTCTCCTTCAATTCTCCACAATTACATTAATTTTGTTTCTGATTTTTATAATTTTATTCTGCTTACTTTGTGGTTATACCCTCTTCTTCTTATTTTTTCCTAATGTGGATGCTTACATTATTGTTTACCCATCTATTTTTTTACCAGTGTATTTGGCTGATGGCATAAATTTCACGGTAGGCACTGCTTTTGCTACATCTCACAATTTAGCTCAAAATAAATTTAATTTATCAAGTCTTCTTCTTTAATTCTATGTATTATTTAGACATGTGTTGTGGAATCTCTACATAGTAGGGCATTTTCCAACTCTCTTGCTGTTATTGATTGCTAGAGTAATGCTTTTTATTTTTTTTGTGTGGTACACGGGTCCCCTGCATCCGCTAAAAGAGAAAATATGTATTGATTCTGCCTTTTCTAGTTACAGAATTACCTGTACAGGTGTTTTTGTTTCTTTATGTTGATATGAATTATCTTCTGGAGTCCCGTGCTATCAGCCTGAAGAACTCCAGTAATTCCTGTGAGGCAATTGGCTATCAATATATTCTTTCACTTTTTGTTGATCAGAGAGAGTCCTTATTTTGCCATCTTTTTTCAGAAGGTAGTTTTGATTATAGGATTGTTGGTTGACAGCCTTTTTTCCTAGTGCACTTTGAATGCTTCCCTCTGCCTTCTGGCTTCGCTGTTTTCTGCTGAGACATCACCTGGCAATTTTACTGCGGTCTCCTTGTTAAGAGTTGGGTCACTTTTCATTTGCTCTTTGTTCTCACTGTATGGTTCTTACCTTCCTGCTTGTTTGCATGTCTCATATTTTTGATATAAACTAGATAGTTTAGGAAATATAATGTAGCAACTTTGGGAACTGGACCCATTCCTTCTGGAGATTTTTATTGTTATGTGCTTATTTGTTCAGTGAGTGCCTGCATTATTTTATTTTTTTTATTTTTTGCGGTACGCAGGCCTCTCACCGCCGTGGCCTCTCCCGTCGCAGAGGACAGGCTCCAGACGCGCAGGCCCAGCGGCCATGGCTCACAGGCCCAGCCGCTCTGCGGCATGTGGGATCCTCCCGGACCGGAGCACGAACCCACGTCCCCTGCATCGCCAGGCGGACTCTCAACCACTGCGCCACCAGGGAAGCCCTGCATTATTTTATTACTTTATTTTTTAAATATTTATTTATTTGGTTGTGCTGGCTCTTAGTTGTGGCAGGCTGGCTCCTTAGTTGCGGCACATGGGCTCCTTAGTTGCAGCTCATGGGCTCCTTAGTTGTGGCATGCGAACTCTTAGTTGCGGCATGCATGTGGGATCTAGTTCCCTGACCAGGGATTGGACTCAGGCCCCTTGCATTGGGAGTGCAGAGTCCCAACCATTGTGCCACCAGGGAAATCTCAAGTGCTTGCATTAGTTTAATAAAACCTGTTCCCCCTGTATTGAGAAGCCAGAGGTGGTGTATTGAATTAAGAATATGTAGATGAGGGACTTCCCTGGTGGTACAGTGGATAAAGAGTCCATGCTCCTAATGCAGGGGGCCCAGGTTCGATCCCTGATCAGGGAACTATGTCCCACATGCATGCCACAACTAAGGAGTCTGCGAGCCGCAACTAAGGGGCCCGCCTGCCGCAACTAAGACCTGGCACAACCAAATAAATAAATATTTTTTAAAAAAAGAACATGCAGATTATATGATCCTGCAATCCCACTCCTAGGCTAATATCTGGAGAAAACTACAATTCTAAAAGATACATCTGGGACTTCCCTGGTGGCACAGTGGTTAAGAATCCACCTGCCAATGCAGGGGACATGGGTTCAAACCCTGGTCTGGGAAGATCCCACATGCTGCAGAGCAACTAAGCCCGTGAGCCACAACTACTGAGCCCACATGCCACAACTACTGAAGCCTGCGCACCTAGAGCCTGTGCTCTGCAACAAGAGAAGCCACTGCGATGAGAAGCCTGTGCATCGCCATGAAGAGTAGCCCCCACTCGCCACAACTAGAGAAAACCTGCACGCAGCAACGAAGACCCAGTGCAGCCAAAAAAAAAATAAAGATACATCCATCCCTATGCTCACAGCAGCACTATTCACAATAGCCAAGAGATGGAATCAGCTTAAACGTCCATCGACAGGTGAATGGATAAAGAAGATGTGGTTAATATATACAATGGACTACTAATCGGCCATAAAAAAGAATGAAATAATGCCATTTGCACAACATGGATGAACCTAGAGATTATCACACTAAGTGAAGTTAAGTCAGGGAGAGAAAGACAAATACCAAACGCTACCACTTACATGTGGAATCTAAAATATGACACAAATGAACTTATCTATGGAACAGAAACAGACTCACAGACATAGAGAATAGACTTCTGGTTGCCAAGGGGGAGAGGAAATGGTGGAGGGATGAATTGGGAGTTTGGAATTAGCAGATGCAAAGTATTATACATAGAACAGATAAACAAGGTCTTACTTTATAGCACAGGGTACTGTATTCAACATCCTATTATAAACTGTAATAAACTGAAAAAAATATAAAAAAGTATATATATGTATATATAACTGAAACACTTTGCTGTACAGAAGTTAATACAACATTGTCAATCAACTGTAGTGCAATAAAATTAATGTTTAAAGAAGAGTAGTCCTTCAGAAGGGTTCACTGGCATAGCAGTCCTATCCTTCTCTCTTGCTAGTTTTTTTTTTTTTTTTTTTTTTTTTTTGTGGTATGCGGGCCTCTCACTGTTGTGGCCTCTCCCGTTGCGGAGCACAGGCTCCAGACGTGCAGGCTCAGCAGCCATGGCTCACAGGCCCAGCCGCTCTGCGGCATGTGGGATCCTCACGGACCGGGGCATGAACCCGCATCCCCTGCATCAGCAGGCGGACTCTCAACCACTGCGCCACCAGGGAAGCCCTTGCTAGCTTAATTGTCTCACAATTTGCCTAAATTTATAGGCCTTGGTTATGTCACAAAGGAGATTATAAAAATATTACCTAGCATACTAAGAAGTGAATCTATGTATTTTATAACCTATTGCTAATAGTTATAAAAGATTAAAAAAATCATAAAAATGACCAACAGCCCCCTCTTCTAACATAATTGAATAAAGTTTCTTAGCAATTAAGTTTAGCTCCACGAGAATGTTCTTGCTTTCAGGAAAATGATTTATGATCACCAATGATAAAGTTAACCGCCTAAAAGCATTCAATACTTCTTGCTAACTTGAACAGCAATCAAATCCTCTAACACAAGTAAAATTCCTATAAGAAGTCCCTTTGAACACCGTTACTGTTACACACCACAGTCTTATAGGATTTGTAATCATTATTTTTTATAATTTTTGTTGTATAGTTGATTTACAATAGTGTTAATTTCTGCTGTACAGCAAAGTGATTCAGTTGTACATGTATTCTTTTTTTTTAAATTTATTTTTGGCTGCATTGGGTCTTCCTTGCTGCGTACAGGCTTTCTCTAGTTGCGGCAAGCAGGGTTACTCTTCGTTGCAGTGTGCGGGCTTCTCTTGTTGCTGAGCAGGGCTCTAGGTGCGCGGGCTCAGTAGTTGTGGCTCATGGGCTCTAGAGCACAGGCTCAGTAGTTGTGGTGCACGGGCTTAGTTGCTCCATGGATGTGGGATCTTCCCAGACCAGGGCTCGAACCCGTGTCCCCTGAATTGGCAGGCGGATTTTTAACCACTTCCCCACCAGGGAAGCCCGCCTGTAATAATTCTTAATTGAATTCATTTTGCCCCAGTATTTGACTAGAGGTATGATCTTGTGGTCACTGGCAAGACGGCACTGAAAAAATCCCAAGATTAAACTTTTGCAGATGAGTAAGAAATTAGATCCATGACAAAACTATAACTAAAAATAAGAAAATGGCCTGAAGATAAAGTAGTTGACCTTCTATTCACAGGATAAAGCAGACTCATATTGTATAATGATTAAATGAAGAAAACTGCAAGTTTTTCTGAATATTTATAAAATGGGTACTTCAATATATTCTTTGAGGAAATGAAAAACAACATGTGTTAGCTAACGAAAGCATCAAAGAGTTGGTAAAATATTTGAAACGACTACAAAAACTGTTTTACAAAAAAATTCAGTTTTAATTATATAAAATAAAATAAAAAACATATTGAGGGGTTATATTCAGCTACAATTAACAGGAAAAACCCACCATCCTCCTGACGGAAGGTGCTTATTCTCACATGTAAACAATGGGTCAAGGAAGCCACTGTACAATGCAGCAGAGAAACAAACTCCCATGTCATTCTTTTTGGTGGCACCGTTGTAATTGCCGTGGTGACTCAGGAACACATACTCACTAGCACTATTAACAGCATTAAGTGTTTCCTACACAAATTAGACATTATGAAGATATAATCCAGAGAAGAGTGGAATCAGAGAATATTCCCAACCATAAAACACTGGAATACTTTGACCATGGACACAAGAGGCCTTACAGAAAAAATTCAAACTCTGATGCATCTTTGATGTGGAAGGTATGAAGACAGCAGGGGAAACTACACATCCATAAAAATGGAAATCAAACATTTGTTGGTGGTGTTAATGATACTCTTGACTATAAGGACACAGAGTCTGGAAAATAAGCTGGAAGACGGTGTCATTGAAGCTCCTAGTATCTGCCTCTCTCCCAGTGTGGGGATTCCAGTATCTGAAGAATATCTTCTTTGTACCTGCTTTTAAGTCACACACAGGTGAGCTATTGGTGAATGCTGATATGGAACCAAAAAGAGGATGGATTATGGAAAGTCTAGACCTTAATATTACTCACAGGCAAGATATCTCCAACTCTAGATTTTTTGTATTATCACAAGTCTCACAGTTTATTCACCAAATACTAGTCAGAAGGAAATACAAAGCATAATTTACATGAAACTATACTTTTTGCCATCCTTCCCATACATAAAATTTCTTCCAGGTGTTTAGTAGAATGGAAAATGGAAAAAGGCTCCTATACTCACCACCACCAAAAAGTATCTTTCTCAGTGAAAAGGGTACTATATATAATAGATTATGAATATCCAGGAACTGCCACACAAAGCTACTAGGCATATCCCAACAAATACCAAACTGCCATTTTGCAATGGCTCATTAACTGAGAATGAATAGAACATTATAAAAATTTAAGACGAACTGCATATTAGAAATGTACTTGGGGACTTCCCTGGCAATCCAGTGGTTAAGACTCTGTGCTCCCACTGCAGGGGGTGCAGGTTTGATTACTGGTAAGGGGACTAAGATCCCACATGATGCATGGCACAGCCCCCCACCCCAAAAAAAAGAAAAAAGAAATACACTTAAGTTCACCCATGGATCCAACAGGGTTAAAATGTAAAGAAAAATAATCATTACCTGATTAAAGGAAAAATCACTACCTTTAAATCTTAGGTACTATTGTTCAAAGACAATGTACACAATTACCTCACATTAATATTCATTTCTAAAATTAGGAGAAATCCACCATTCAAGGATACACTTGAAGAAAGATCCTTACTAAACACAACATATTTATTAAACTTTTAAAACAACTCTTTCATATTGAAGATTTTCTGGAACATTAGGCATGGAGTACTTTCCATTAAGTTATCTCATTTTATTTACATTTATACTTCTTCTTCATGGGAATTCTCATACATGATGTTGGCCAGCTGAAGTTGTTGCCCAGGCTGTTTACAAATGCGGTTTTATCTAGGGAATCCTTTCATCCTTTTAAACTACTGAGATCAGAGAAGCCTTTCCCATTCTCCACACTTTATATGTTTTCTATGCAGTGTGCAGTCTCATGTGTCTTCAAATGATTGAGAGATAAATGAAAGCTTTCCCACATTCCTGACCTTGGTAGGTTTTCTATCCAGTGTGAATTCTTTCATGCACTTGAACATAAGTGGAACGGAAGGTTTTCCCACATATTTTACATTCATAGGGTTTTTCTCCAGTATGGGTTCTTTCATGAACCTTGAAACCTTTTTGAGAACTAAAACATTTACCACATTGTTTACATTGATAAGGTTTCTCTCCAGTGTGACTCCTTTCATGAGTTCGAAGAGAACTGTGGTATCTGTAGGCTTTCTCACAGTGTTTACATTGATACGGTTTCTCTCCTGTGTGAATTCTTTCATGTGTTTGAAGGCTTTCATGACAACTAAAGGCTTTTCCACATTGTTTACATACATAGGGTTTCTCTCCAGTGTGAGTTCTTCTGTGTACTCGTAAGGAACAGTAGTAACTAAAGGCTTTGCCACATTGTTTACATTGATACGGTTTCTCTCCAGTGTGAATCCTTTCATGTATTTTAAGAGAACTGGGATTAATGAATACTCTCTCACATTTTTTACATTTATAAGGTCCATCTCTAGTGTGTGTTATCATATGTTTTCGAAAGGTTTTTTGCCATGTGAAGGCTTTCCCACATTCTTTACACTTATAGGGCTTTTCTCCAGTGTGGATTCTTTCATGATTTCGAAGAGAACTGGCAGTACTCAGTACTTTAGAACATATTTTACATACATACAGTGTCTCTCCTGTGTGATTTCTTTTGTGTATTTGGAAGGAACTGAAATAATTAAAGGCTTTACCACACTGCTTACATTCATAGGGTTTCTCTCCTCTGTGAATTCTTTCATGTATTTGAATAGTTTCAGGACTTTTAAAGGCTTTTCCACATTGTTTACATTGATAGGGTTTCTCTCCATTGTGACTCCTTTCATGCATTCGAAGACAACTGGGATAAATGAATGCTTTCTCACATTTCTTACATTTATAAAATCCATCTCCAGTGTGTGTTACCATGTGTTGTCGAAAGCTTGTTTCCCACGTGAAGGCCTTCCCACATTCCTTACATTCATAGGGTTTTTTCCCAGTGTGATTACTTTCATGTATTTGGAAACGTTTTTGAGCACTGAATCTTTTACCACATTGCTTGCATTCATAGGGTTTCTCTCCACTGTGAATCCTTTTATGTGTTCGGAAGGATTTCTGATATGGAAATGCTTTTCCACATTGTTTACATTCATAGGGTTTCTCTCCAGTGTGACTCCTTTCATGTGTTCGAAGAGAACCAGGATAAATGAATGCTTTCCCACATTCTTTACATTTATATGGCTTTACACCATATTTTTGATACTCTCGCGTTTTGTGTTCAATGTGACATCTCATGTGTCTAGTAAGGGATGAATGATCCATGAAGACTGTTCCACATGCACTGCATTTCAATGGTTTTAATCCAGGAGTTTTCTTGTTCAGATTGAGAGTTGGAATAAGGCTGAAATTTTCTCCACATAAACTAATGTCTTTACTTTTACAGAATCTCTCTACCAGAAAAGTTCTGTAATAAATGAGAATGTTATTAATGACTTCTTTATTAATCATTTTACATTTATTATATTTATTATGAATTATAGGAACTGGTTTTCTATCATGTGTGAACTGTTAGAAATTGAATATACTGAATGTTCTCAATGGGACTTCACACTTTCTATTAAAAAGTGATATTCAAGTATAGGTTTTATTACTAATGACTGCAAGTGAACTATTTTGCAAACACTAAATATTTATATCCCATTTAAGAAAATATTTTTGGGAAACATTTTCTAAGAATAACTCAATTTGGGGCTTCCCTGGTGGCGCAGTGGTTAAGAATCTGCCTCCCAATGCAGGGGACACAGGTTCAAGCGCTGGCCTGGGAAGATCCCACATGCCGTGGAGCAACTAAGCCCATGTACCACAACTACTGAAGACCATGAGCCTAGAGCCCGTGCTCTGCAACAGGAGAAGCCACCACAGTGAGAAGCCTGCGCAGTGCAACCAAGAGCAGCCCCTGTTTGCTGCAACTAGAGAAAGCCTGCACATAGCAATGAAGACCCAACACAGCCAAAAATTAAAAAAAAAAAAAAAAAAAGAAAACTCAATTTGAAGGCGGGGTTATTTATTATGTTGCTTCTTTTAAAATTTTCATAATATTACTGCAATTCTCACGAGACAATGCTTTGTATTTTAAGTGTGACTCACCTTAATTTTCTCCCCTGGTTTTTGTACTGATCTTCAATGTCATGATACTCCCATTTTGCTCCTGAAATGCAGACCCAGAAAAATGATCCCAAAGTACTATAAATTATAGAAAAATTATTAGATTCTAGGTCCAGGATGAGCTCTGACCATTTCTAGTTTCTTTACCAATGTCTTCCCTTTCCACGTTCCACATCTTGAAACAACATTGACAGGTAAGAAATATTTCTTCTCTAATTGACAAAGTTAGGGAATTTCTTCATTCTTACCGACTGCAGCCAGATTCCTTAAGGTTTCCTGCATCACATCTCTGTAGAGTTTCCTCTGTGAAGGACCCAATAAAGCCCACTCCTCCAGTGTGAAGTCCACAGCCACATCCTCTATGGTCACTGAGTCCTAAAATACCGAAAAAATGTGTACACCGAGATGCATGAGACTGACAGAACTAGACATCCACACTTCATTTATAGGAAGTTTACGTATGATTCTTTTATTTACAAAGTTATTCTATGACTTGATCATGAGAAACTTACTCTCCACACTTCCTCAATAATTTAGCAGCATCATGAAGAAATGAAAATTATTTACACATTATCACTTATATCACAATGGCAGAGCCCAGAGAATGCAGGGAAATGACAGAAATACTGTACAAATAAAACAAATATCATTTTAAGAACATCAATTTCTTGTGAAAAAAATTATTTCATCTTCTTCCTATGATGCTCCATTTACAGCACTTCATAAGGCAGAGGATCAAAACTCATGCGGTTTCAATGAATAGAAACACTGTCAAGAACTGGAAGCTTTTTCCTAGTCTCATCATCTAACATCAGAGTCCAGGTGCCTGGAGAAATCGAACTTTTAACAAATCCCAGCTGGCCACATTCTCCCAAAGTCCTCCAGGCCTTTAGAGAAATCAGATGCAGATGCCTGAATATATTCTTCTGGGGAACCATTGCCTTCTACTTGCCTTTTAACAATTATCAAAGACTCTATTTTTCCTTTCTCTCTATATATAATTTGATGCAGCTAGAAAATTTGAAACTTAGAGCTCACTCACGAGGAAGAAGCAATATTATATTAGACCACAAAATCCCTATACTCATGTGCCTCAGGGCTGCTTCCAGCCAAATTTTAGAACACACAGTGCAATTACATGCCAGAAAAACTCTTCTCATCACACCCTAACAGTATACCCTGGGCCTTACTGTCCTTAAGGAACAGTTTAAGAGCTACAGTTTGCAAGGGGGTTCACTGAGGTCCATAATAGTGTGATGGTGAATATTCCCATGATTAGAAAATATGTATAGGTTTCATCGGTGGTTTTCTCCAACACAACATAAAGTCTCCATTCTGCAGTTTCAGCTACAAGTGTTGGGCATGCACTTGGCTACTGCCAGGTGAAAATCTAGTTCTGGGATTTATGAATTTAGAAGCTGTGATTCTTAATCTCACAAGAAGAGAATGAAAAAGCTTGAAATAAACAAGTCCTCCCAGAGCCATAAGAGCACTGACTTCAAAGGGCAAACCAATGTCCTAAAACTGGATAAAAGAAAAGAAAGATGTTTTTAAAATATGACCCAAGTATTCAGTTCTTAATGCCTATACCCAAGAGTCTGTTTCACCAGAGTCTAACAAAAAGACCAAAAAGAACTAAAAGATACAACACAATATTTATGAAGCCTGGCATGACCTTCTTTAACACAAGACTTAAGATACATATAATGAAATTAACTAAAGGAAAAGAAAGAAAGAAATAGAACATGTAAGTAACAACTAAGGGTTTTCTAAAATTAATGATAGACAATACCTGTAGGTTCATGAAGCTCAGTGAACAGAAAACATGAAAACACAGAAATGGAGATTAAAGTATATCATATTCAAATTAGGGAAAAAATGAAGAGAACACATTGTAAGAAGCTAGAGAGAAACATGTACAATGCAAAAGTAATAAACTCTTGGAAAATATCACAGAATGAAATCTAGGTCACCTTGGGTTTGGTAACAAATTATCAAATATAACAACAATCACAAGATTTATAAAAGGAAAAAAAAGTATAATTTCACTTCATTAAAATGAAAAATGCCTCTTTCAAGAAAGAGTGTAAAGAGAGTGAAAATCACAGAATAGGAGAAAATCCTTACAAAACACATACATGATAAATGACTGGTATTCAAAATATCTAAAGTATTATTGTCAAAGTAAGAAGACAAACCACCAATGAAAAATTGGCTGAATATCTAACAAACAGCTTCCCAAAGAAGACATACAGAAGGGAAACAGGAAATATGAAAACGTGCTCAACATCAAATGTCAATGGGAAACTGCAAATGAAACAATGAGATATCACTACACACTTATTTAATGGCTAAAATGCAAAACATTCAGAACAACAAATATTGGTGAAAAGGTGAAGAAAATCCTCATTCATTGCTGGGGGAAATGGAATTTGGTAGCCCTACAGTGGAAGACAGGAGCTTTCTTTCAAAACACTACATACTGAGTAAGATCCAGCAATCACACTCCTTGCTATCTGTCCAAATGACTTCAACTCTTATAGCTCTTATGTTCACACGAAACCCATACACAAATACCTGTAGGGGCTTTATTCATAACTGGCATAAGTTAGAGGTAAGCAAGATATCCTTCAAGAGTTAAATACATAATGATCGGTATAGCCATATGATGAAATACTGTTCACTGATAAAAACAAATGAGGTAGAGCTATGAAAACACATGGAGGAAGCAAAAGTGTATTGCTAAGTGAAAGAACACAATCTGACAAAGCTATATACTACATGATTCCAAGTATATGACATTCTGGAAAAGACAAAAGCATGAGACGGGAAAATGATCTTTGGCTCTGGAGGATTTCGGGATTAGAGGAAGAGATGAATCAATCTGTGGAGCACGAGGAAGTTTAGGAAAGTAAAATTACACTATATGTGCAGAAATGATTAATACATGTTATTATACATTTGCGAAATCCATACATTATGCAACACAAAAAGTCAACGCTAATGTCACCTGCCCACTTTAATGCATCAGTATTGGTTCAGCAATTGTAACAAATGGACCAGTCATACAAGATTTAAAGAATGACGACTACTGTGTGGATGCCGAGGCATTATTTGGGAACTCTCTGTAATTTCTGATCAGCTTCCTAGTAAACCTAAAAAAAGCTGAAGTCTATTTAAAAAAAAGAGCACTGGGCTTCCCTGGTGGCGCAGTGGTTGACAGTCCGCCTGCTGGTGCAGGGGACATGGGTTCGTGCCCCGGTCCGGGAAGATCCCACGTGCCGTGGAGCGGCTAGGCCTGTGAGCCATGGCCGCTGAGCCTGCACGTCCGGAGCCTGTGCTCCGCAACGGGAGAGGCCACAACAGTGAGAGGCCCGCGTACCGCAATAAATAAATAAATAAATAAATAAAAATAAATTTAAAAAACAGCACTGACTCATTACAACTCATCCTGATGACTGCCTGATGTTTGGTTAGGTGTGGCGACAGTTGGTTTTGTTTCTTCATCAAGGCTGTCTCAACTAAGGGATGAAGGGCAGCAACTCTCCACTGAGCTCCATCATGTTCCAGGGTGTACTGTCATCTTTAGTCTATTCACTCCCCAGAGCTGTGCATTCAGTGAATCCCAAGCAGCTACCCAGGGAACCAAGGTGTTGGAAAGGGTGGCTCCAACAGCACCAGAGCATCTTTCAAAGGACTGAAGAAAGAAATGTCATCTCTCCAAGGGAGCATAAGCCCAACGGCCAAGGTTTGGCTCCATCATATCACATGTAGGTGTCAGTGGCCGAGCTGAGCTCCTGGGGTGCTGTTTCCAGTACCAAAGCCATAATAGGCACCTAAATGGAGTCCTCTGTTTTTAAGAGATCCCAGTATGGGGGGATAATTGCAGCTTTAATGGCATATTAATGTGAGACCTAGGACAGTGCCTTGCATCAGAAGACTATGGCCAACTTAAGGCCCTCCTCAGAGAGCCTCCCATCACTGCTCGCAGGGCTAGAGGCCTCCTCATGACACTGATTGCCTTATAGAGCTTAAGAAACCCGAGTTCAAGTTGGGTTTGAACAAATCCTTTTGCTGTGCCAAGCTGAGACAGTGAGTGTTGTCAACCGTAACAGAGAGGGTAAGGATCTTTGTTGCAACAGATGCAGGGGCAACAGCCTCAGAGTTACTTAAAAGTTTTGGTGAGCCTTCTGGAATCTCACCACTTACAGGCTGCCTTTCCCTGTCTCTTCTCTTTCACTTTTGCTGAAATAACTGCTCTTTTGAAAGTAGTGACTGTCTTTTGGGCTCACCTCATTCACAGGGTATAATCATCCTCCTACACTCCCCCAGTCCTCCCCTCAACATTAATGTCTGGGCAAACCCAGCCTCAGTCACACCTTCACTCTAAACACAGATAGGTTCCAGCTCAGATATCAACCCAGGACCACTGGAAGGAGGGCCCCATTCTCATATTCCTGCTCCCAAAGTACAAAAAACTGACAGAAACTTTCAACTCAGTATCCTCCCTGTATACAGCCCAGGCTTGGTGGGGTTAGCAGTGCAACACAGGGCAGCACAGGGCACAGGAAAATCTCCCCAGCAAACAGCAGCTCACAGAGCAGGAGCCTCCACACTTTCTTATCAGCCTGTTGAAGTAAGAGGCACTAGGGGAAAGGTAGGGGGTGAGGCTTAACTTTCAGTAGTGAAACAACAAATATGTGGGTCCCAAATAATCATTACTAGAAAAAAAACTTTAAGAAAAATAGGCATTTGCACTGGATTGTTTTATATAAAGAAACACTAAAAAGATGATGAAGGCTTAATCAAAACTGGTTATCTGAGGGTGGCTGGCGTTAAGAGCAGAGGAATGGGGCAAAATGTGGGCAGGGAGTCTTCTTAATTTCTTCCCTTAGGAATTTAATTTTAACCATTCTATATAGAAAACCACTGCAAGATTTGATCCTTTAAACAGTAATGGATATAAAAGTGTAAACCACAAAAAAATGAAAACTCCCTTTCTAACTAAAGGCACACAGGATATTATACGTTTTCTCTCCATTATAGTAAACGTTGGAGATATTTTCAGAAATAAGTGGCATATTACATTGTATTTTAGGTTTGCAATTAAGTCTTAAATGGACTAGGAATTTGAAAGATTGACATAAACTTTGAGGCGTTTTCCTCATATCAACTGAAATAGAATTTGTTTCTCCTTTTCCCCCACATCCATTAAAATAGAAATTCATTTGCTTTAGGAATACTAGAGGACTTTTTTTTTTTTTTTTTTTTTTTCTTTTTGCGGTATGTGGGCCCTCTCACTGTTGTGGCCTCTCCCGTTGCGGAGCAGGCTCCAGATGCGCAGGCCCAGCGGCCATGGCTCACGGGCCCAGCCGCTCCGCGGCATATGGGATCCTCCCAGACCGGGGCACGAACCCGTATCCCCTGCATCGGCAGGCGGACTCTTAACCACTGCGCCACCAGGGAGGCCCTACTAGAGGACTTTTAATTGTTAAAGTTCTCTGGGACAGGCACTTACAAACACTGACCTAAAAATGGAAAAGCACCTGAGAACTTAAATGCACCCATTTCACGTCTTGAGGTTCTCTTGTCTAAATGAAACAAAAATTCTACTTGACTTCACAATTTTCTTGCCTTAGATGGTATTTGTTAATCAACATAGATTTTAAAAGCCCAGTGTTAATGGAAACTAGAATCAAAGGGTTGTAATCTTGAATGGATAAAGGAATCCAAGAAACACAAATATTGGAATCAAAACATATAAGCAGACTGTGTCCGTACAATTCGGAAACCCATATTCAGAAAGTTGAACATCTTTACAGACTTGAGAGTCTAGATACGCCCGGTTGAGATAAAACTCCTGTAAATGGTCAGTCCCTCAATGAGGGCAGGGACACCTGGGCAGCCACAGGAATAAACTCTGGGAGCTCCACAAACCCTCCCCAGTCCTGTAAGCAGGGAAGCTCTCCCTACCCCAGGCTTCCATTATCACAAGTCAGGAAACTCCGAGCCTGATTCAGGTTAAGGTTCTGATCCAAATGGACTCCCATATTCATAAACCCTTTGTCCACAGGACAGAACACCTCATCCTCACAGACTTCTCAATGGGCACAAATTACACTCTGAGTGCACCTATTATCATGGAGGGACCACTCAAATATAACATGTAAAATGCCTAGGCTAAAGGAAATCACAAGTACCACCCTGAAAGGGCAACTTCCCTACACCCTTGTGAACTTGCACCCCCAGATTTCAGGGCTCTGCAGCTTCTCACAGTATAAGGACTACCATTGGTGGGTGTGAGCAGGTAGGATTGGGCAGGGGGAGGATGTCCAGGAAGATCCACTTCCCTGTGCAGGCTCAAAGGGGGCCTTAGTTTGAAGATACTGACTTCAGGCTCTGCCCCCCACTACAGGTGCTCTCGACCACCACTGATATTTTATGTGAGATACCCAGCAAGGCAAATATATAGAATCAGAAAATTGATTAGTGATTTCCTAGGCCTTGGGATGAGAAGGGAGAGTTACTGCTAATGGACATGAGGTTCATTTTGGGAGTGATGGAAATGTCTTAAAATTAGTGTGGTGATAGTAGAATAAGTCTTTAAATACGGTAAGCACCAGTGATCATTTAAATACACAAACCCTGTCTGGACAATTCAGCAAAATCACTCAAACGCAGTGTGTATGTGGAAATGAGAGAAGAAAATTCTCAGCCACTTTTATTAATTCACCCAGAAAACCCCAAGTATCTTTTCCTTTCAGGAAAAATATGTCAGTCATTTATTATTTTCAAGGCAAGTTTAATTAGTACGTAACTAATCACATTTGAATACTTTTTGTCTCCAAGTCTAAATCCTGGCATTTCATTTGAAATCAACCAACAGTAAAGCAGAGTCCAAAAGAACTCACCTTACTCAGGGAATTAAAAAAGTGAAACAAAAATTCTTAACAACTGGAATGTAATACTGAAAAAATTTTTCCCTCTGGAATTCAACTCTCTTACCTCTTTGGAAATATTTTACATGGTCTTTCAAGCTCTATTAATTAAATACATTTTACATTATTGAAAAGAAAAACTTAAATAAGTGAATAAATCTTTTGAAGGGGACTAACCCAGGGACGGGCAGTAGTCACAGCACAGATCGTCCAGAAAAGTTTCATAAAAAACCTCGACAAAAGGACTTCCCATAGGATGTCTCTTCCCAGAAAAAAAATGGGGAGGAGAAAGAATTTCATACACCTACTTGCAAGTAGTTATTCTTGGCTTTCCGCTCCTGTAAAATATACACAGACCGCCCCCCTCCCGAATGCAATCCACGACTCTGCGCAAATAGTAAAAACAATTAAAATATTGGGTTTGTATGAAATGGACCACGGAAGATGAACAGTTGACAGACGATGTGAATCGGAGAGGGGAAACTGACGTTGGGAAGACGGGGAATAACATGGAAATGTAATGATTTACTACAAGCCCTACAAAGAGCTACTCTGCTGGGCCGGGGTCTTTGACTTGAGACTTTGCTTCCCAAACATTCGGAGGACTCAGAGGAAAACGGGTGCCCCCTGGGCAGCAAGGAGGGGCTGGGACCTGTCAGGGAACAGGTAATCCCAGGACCGAATCCTGGAGAACGAGTCACGATTGTCACCTGAAGACGGCGCCCGACTTCACCGCACAATTCGGGAGAGAAGAGGGGCTGCGGGCGCAGAGCCGCGCGGAGAGGCGCCGGGGCGGAAGTTCCCGCACGAAGTGACGGAAGAGGACGCCAGGGGTCCCGGCTGCCGGGCCAATCCTCACGCTGCGAGCCTGAGGGGACAGAGGTACGAGCGGCGCCGCAGACCCCGCGTATCCGTAGACTCGGGCGTGGAGCGCTAGGAGGCCGTGTCAAAAAGATGGCCGGCTTCGGCCGGTTTCGACCAGTCCCTCCGCGGCGGCCGCGGCCGCAGCCTGGGGCACCACACTCACCATTTCGAGGTTTCCTGAGTCTGAGTCCTTCCTAACGACTCCAAAGACCCGTGCAGATACGTGACACGGACGGGTCTCCAGGGGTAGTGAACCGCACACAGCCAGCGGCTTTAGGCTTTAGGAGAAAGAAAGGAGGTCCACGCCGGTGCAGAGCATCGCCCCACCCACCTGCCTCAGCGGCCTCCCGCTTGGACAGATTTCCAATACCCCGCCCTCTCGTGCCTGAGTGACAACCTGCAAGAGGAAGCCTGACTCAGCAGAATCACTTAGCGCCGCTGGGATTGAATCTGTCCCCGCCTGGCACTTAAGGTTTGTAACAGAACTTTTCCCTGGCCTGGGATTGCCTGGCATGGAACTGTGCTTCTTGTTAAGAAAGGCAGACACTTAGATGTGAACTCACCGTTTGTAACGACGAGGCTGGCTCCAGTTTCATCTTTGCGCCTTGACAGCGCTGAGCCTTCCACCCATCCCTCCTCATCCCCACTCATTAGGTACTTAAGCTAAAGAATCCCAGAGCACTTGGCTTTGGTAGGAGGTCTGAATCACTCAGTCCTAGCTGGGTGCCAGGACAAATCTCAGTCAAACCACAGGCTGTGAGATGTGTGCATTAACTTCTCAGCTGTACATTTTACACTAGAAGGAAATTTATTTTAGATTAGTGTTCCCTGTGTGCCTATAAAACTTTGAAATGTCAACAGCTATAATATATATAAGGCAATTGTATTCCCATTTTCACTGATAGAAGAAAAACAGTAAGTTGTACTTAACATTGGAGTGTACCTGGAAACTCTTCCTGCCCGCCATCCCTAGCTCTACAGAGGGATAACTGACTAATAAAACTGCATTTAAAGATGACAATATGATGATCTGATACACTTATACTGTATAGCATAATTGAAATTTAGGAAGAGAGTGAATCTATTTTTCTGAGGGACTCCTAAATAAGCATTTTAATGAGGAATGGCAGAAATCACAATAGACTATTATCATTGTGGGAGTATCAATTGCGCACCTTAAAAGTATTCTTGTTCGATGTCTGTCTGTTTCTTTATTCCTTGGTTCTCTCATTCCACAAGTGCATAGGTTATTTTTTCTGTAGATCTGGGGAAAATGGGCCAGGGGTGGAAGGTCCATCCAGGCTAGACAGTGAACAGCCCATGACTGTTCAGCACAGAAGGAAACTTGAAAAGTGTTTTAACACCTTGAAGTCTGGCTGGACTTAGGGGAGCAACAGGGCTGAGAATACTCCAAAAGTAGATACTGGAGAGCAAGGGACTCCAAGACAGTAAGATGGGTGTCTGTGAAAATAGTGCTGGCCTAAGAGAAGCTCTAGGGAGAGATGGGCTCTTATTATCGGTGGGCTTGGATCACTGCTTGTGATCATGAGGGTTGGTGCCAGCTCTAACCCTTTGGGTTTCTTGGACCTTGATGATCATTTTATCCTTTTCTGGCAAAGCTGAATCCTGGTCTTTAGCCTCCAGTGACAAGTTCTCTGGAAGTTCCACTGGCTGAGAAGCCACTAATTCCATGTCTGCATCCATGTCTGGGTCCATGTCTGGGTTGGAACTCAGCGGTAGTGAAGGTGTTCTAGGAGGTTCCTGAAAAGGGCAAATGGATGAAACAGGAGGTGTAGTGGTAAAAGCGGCAGTTGCACTGGATGCAGAAGTTGGTGTTTCTAGGGAAGGCAATTTGGGGGAATATAAACTCTCCAACGCTTGGATAGTTTCCTTGGAAGATGGAGAAATACTGGGGTCAGTTGAATTGGCGGCAGCAAGAGTTTCTGCTGGTGGCTTTTTGGAAGGTGTTACAAATTTGATAACAGAGGGGATTTTTTTCTCTGCAAATTTCTTAGCTGGATTCTCAACCTTAGAGATTTGAAAAGCTTCCTATTGGAGGAGTTCAAAGACTGAGGGTAAATGAAGAATATAAGCCAAAGTGTCTGTAGTCACTGCAGCTAGGGATCTTGGCACCAGGCTGCGGTGGCTTCTTTTTCCCTCCATTTTCCTCATCTTTGGATCTCTCGCTGCTGACTTCACTGATGCGTAAAGCTTCAGTCTCCCTCAAGCCTGCCCACTAGCATAGGAACCGTGTTCAAAATCTCTAGGTGTGAGACAAACTTGTACACAAACTTCTGACCCCTCACGTTTTCAATGATACTCTTCATATAATAGTATCTGAGGGATCAGCTGTGTTTGTCATAATTCATATTAGGCTTGTTCTTTTGAATCCCTCAGAGACGAGCCACCTCTTCTGCCTGCAAATGCTTGAACTCCCCGTCACTACAGGTCCAGCAGATCATGTGACCGTTCTGAGGCTCCTTTAGGAGCTGAAGGAGGAACTGCCACAGGGTGATGGCATTGTTAAGAGCAATGAACGAGGCCACTTGCGGGGCTGCCTTAGGGTCTCTGCCTCAAACATGATGCTTCTCTCCACCGGCCACCTCCTAACATTGAGAACTCAAGGACAGTGAGGCAGCCACTGACACCCCCGTGGTGGAGCCAGATATAAGACTTTAATTTATTTAAGAAAATCCTCTTAAATAACATTAAACACACAAAAAAACAGCATCACAAATATTTGTAGGCCAAATCAGTTGGAAGTCTCAATCTCAGTTAACAATGTCAATACTCAAGCCCACATCATATATATATGTATAATTTGTAATGGTTACCAAACTGAAGATGAACCATATCCATATTTTATCTTTATGGTGAATCTTTACTGATAATCAAGGAAAGCAGGACTTTCTATATTGCTACCCTCTATTTACTTACACAAGAAAGCAGATCCTGAAACAGTGTTTAAGGTGTATTATGTGGTGGAAATACAAGTGATCAATAGTGACATCTTCATTTACTGAGGCAGACTTTGATATAAGAAGAGGGATGTGATAGGACCATAAAACGTAGAGTTGGAGATATCCTCCCTGAAGGTTAAATCAGGAACTAGGTATTCCAGAATTCATCCGCTTTATGGTTCCATGGTAGAATTCACCAATAGCCTCTCTTGCATGAGATTTGGAAAGCTGATGTGAAGAAGGCATTAGTCAGATTTTTGAGCCATCATACAGATAGAGACAGATATATTGGAGTCAAGGACACCATCTTCCAGCTCATTTTTCAGATTCTTTGCTTTCCTAATTAAGAGTATTCTCAAACCCACCAATGATTTATTTAACTGCCATTTTCATAGAGGTGTAGCTTTCCACTGATGTCTTTATAAGATCCATATGAACAATCCATTGGGATTTAGATTTTTCTGTAAGGCCTTTTGTGTCCAACAGGAAACTATTCAGACTTTACTGCTTGGGAATATTCTCTGATTCTCTTCTACTTTATATTCACATAAGTCTTAATTGCCTAGGAAACACCTTATTCTGTCAATAGTGCTAATGAGCATGTTTTCTTTTTTAAAAAATTTGTTTATTTAATTTATTTATTTTTGGCTGCGTTGGGTCTTCGTTGACGTGCGCGGGCTTTCTCTAGTTGAAGCCAGCGGGGACTATTCTTGGTTGCGGGCTTCTTGTTGCTGTGGCTTCTCTTGTTGCTAGGCACGCGGGCTTCAGTAGTTCTGGTGGGCGGGCTCTAGAGCACAGGCTAAGTAGTTGTGGCACATGGGCTTAGTTGCTCTGCAGCATGTGGGATCTTCCCAGACCAGGGCTCGAACCCATGGCCCCTGCATTGGCAGGAAGATTCTTAACCACTGCGCCACCAGGCAAGTCCCTAAAGCTAATTTTTTTTTTTTTTTTTTTTTTTTTTGCGGTACGCGGGCCTCTCACTGTTGTGGCCTCTCCCATTGTGGAGCACAGGCTCCGGACGCGCAGGCTCAGCGGCCATGGCTCATGGGCCCAGCCGATCCGTGGCATGTGGGATCTTCCCGGACTGGGGCACGAACCCGTGTCCCCTGCATCGGCAGGCGGACCCTCAACCACTGCACCACCAGGGAAGCCCAAAGCTAATATTTTTAATGATGAAAGATTGGGTGCTTTCACCTGAAGATAAGGAACACAACAAGGATATCTGGTCTTGCCACTTCTACTTGAGAATGTACTGGAGATTTTAGCCAAAACCGTTATACAAGAAAAGACAATAAAATGCCTAAAGATTGGTTAGGAAGATGTAAAATTATTTCTACTTCCAGATTGGCTATCTTCTATTCAGATAAATGTAATGAATCTAGTTTAAAAAAAACAAAACAAGACAAAATGTATGAGAACTCATTATTGAGTTCAGAAAGGTGATAATATTCAAGATAAAAATATAAATATTAATTGTATTTCTATACACTGTCAATGAACGTTCTTTTTAAAAAAATTTTTATTGGAGTATAGTTGATTTACAATGTTGTGTTAGTATCAGGTGTATAGCAAAGTGAATCAGTTATACATACACATATATCTACTCTTTTTTAGATTCTTTTCCCATATAGGTCATTACAGAGTATTGAATCGAGTTCCCTGTGGTATATAGTAGGTCCTTATTAGTTATCTGTTTTATATATAGTAGTGTGTATATGTCAATCCCAATCTCCCAGTTTATCCCTTCCCCTCCCAACAATCTTCTAATGAAACTAATACATGCCTTTCTAATAAAATGAAAAGAGAATGAAATCATTGGGAATAAATTTAGCAAAGAAGTACAAAATGAATATTCATTATGTGTATATTACTACAATTCAAAGTAAAATTTCTAGGGCAAGAGAGTGAAAACAACCCACAGAATGGAAGAAAATTTTGCAATTCATATATCTGAAAAGGAACTTGTATTGAAAATACGTAAAGACCTCATAAGGTCATTATAAAAAGTCAAATAGGGCTTCCTTGGTGGCGCAGTGGTTGAGAGTCCGCCTGCCAATGCAGGAGACACGGGTTCTTGCCCCAGTCCAGGAGGACCCCACACGCCGCGGAGCGGCTGGGCCCGTGAGCCATGGCCGCTGAGCCTGCGCGTCCGGAGGCTGTGCTCCGCAACGGGAGAGGCCACAACAGTAAGAGGCCCGTGTAACGAAAAAAAAAAATGTGTTTTAAGTTTTGGTTCTCGAAAAGTTTTA
This sequence comes from Mesoplodon densirostris, assembly GCF_025265405.1. Classification (NCBI taxonomy): domain Eukaryota; kingdom Metazoa; phylum Chordata; class Mammalia; order Artiodactyla; family Ziphiidae; genus Mesoplodon; species Mesoplodon densirostris. The sequence goes on from NC_082663.1 coordinate 142,997,813, forward strand.
CAAAATCATGAAAGAAATCACACTGGACTCTACTCAATACTCTGTAATGACCTATATGGGAAAAGAATCTTAAAAAGAGTGGATATATATATATATATATATATATATGTATAACTGATTCACTTTGCTGTACAGCAGAAACTAACACAACATTGTAAATCAACTATACTCCAGTAAAAATTAAAAAAAAAAAGAAATCACCCTGGACAAAAACGCTATGAATGTTAGGAACATGGGAAAGCATTGTGTCTTACCAGTTCTCTTCAAAAACATGAAAGAATTCACATTGGACAGAAACCCTATCAATGTCAGGAATATGGGAAAGCTTTCATTTCCCTGTCAAGAATTTGAAAGCACATGAGACGGCACAGTGGAGAGAAACCATATAAATGTGAAGAAGGTGGGAAAGCAAAGGTGTGAAAAGATTCACTAGGTAAAACCTCTTGTTTGTAAACAGCTTGGGAAACACTTCAATTGGCCCACATCTTTAGATGTGAAAACTCCCATGAAGAAGTATAAATGTAAGTAACATGAAATAACTTGATGGAATGTAATCCATGCCTAATGTTTCAGAAAACCTTCAGTATGAAAGTTGTTTTTACTTTATTTTGTTTTGTTTTATTTATTTATCTGTTTGGTTGCACCGGGTCTTAGTTGCGGCAGGCAGGCTCCTTAGTTGCAGCTCATGGGCTCCTTAGTTGGTCCCTAGTGTGGCTCGCCAGGTTCTTAGTTGCAGCATGTGGGCTCCTTAGTTGCAGCTCCAGGGCTTCTTAGTTGCAGCTTGCCAGCTCCTTAGTTGCAGCATGCAGGCTCCTTAGTTGAAGCATGCATGTGGGATCTAGTTCCCTGACCGGGGCTCGAACCCAGGCTGCCTGCATTGGGAGTGCTGAGTCTTATACACTGCACCACCAGGGAAGTCCCAAGAGTTGTTTTAAAAGTTTATAAATATGTTGTTTTTACTAAGGATCTTTCTTCAGGTGTATCGTTGGATGGTGGGTTTCTACTAATTTGAGAAATGAATATTAATGTGAGTTAATACTGTAAGTTGTGTTTCAACAATGGTACATAATGTTTAAAGGTAGTGATTTTTTTCTTTAATCAGATCATGACATTTTCTGTTTCCATTTTGAAGCTTTTTGGATCCATGGGTAAATAAAAGTGTATTTCTAATATGCAGTTAGGCTTAAATTTTTATAATGTGCTATTCATTCTCTGTTAAAGAGCCATTGAAAATAGCAGTTTGGTGTTTGCTAGGATTTTCCTACTGGTCTTGGGTGACAGTTTCTGGATATCCCTAATCTACTATATATAGTACCTTTTTGACTGAGAAAGATCTTTTTCTGGGGGTGGTGGGTACAGGAGCCTTATTCAGTTCTCCATTCTGTTAAACATTTGGAATAAATTTTAATGTATGGCAAGGTTGTCAAGGAGTACAATTTTATGTAAATTATGTTTTTCCTGTTTGCTTTTTCTTTCCTTCTGCTTGGTATTTGGTGAACAGAATGTGAATTAAGAAGACAGACTTGTGATAGGACAAAAAATCTAGAGTTGGAGATATCTTGCCTGTGAGTAATGTTAGGGCCTAGGTTTTCCAGAATCCATCCCCTTTGTGGTTCTATGTTAGAATTCACCAACAGCTCACTTGTGCGTGATTTAAAAGCAGATGCAAAGAAGACAATTTTCAGATTTGGGAGCTACCACACTGGGAGAGAGACAGACACATAGGAGGTTTGAGGACACCATCTTCCAGCATATTTTCCAGATTCTGTGCCCTTGTAGTTAATAGTAGCCTCAACACCACCAAATGTTTGGTTTCCAATTTCTTATAAATGCAGTTTTCCCCTGATGTCACCACAAGTTCCAGATCAAAATCTGTCAGTTTGAATTTTTCTATATGGCCTCCTGTGTCCACTTGGAAAGTAATTCATGTTTCATGGTTGGGAGTACTATCTGATTACCATCTTGTGTAGATTATACCTTTATAATGTCTAATTTGTATAGAAACACCTTATGTTCTTAATAGTGCTGGTGAGTATGTTTTCCTGATTCACCATGACATTCAGAATGGTGCAGCCAAAAACAAGAACATGGGAGTTTGCTTGGGGTATTTTTTTTTTTTTTTTGCGGTATGCGGGCCTCTCACTGTTGTGGCCTCCCCCGTCGCGGAGCACAGGCTCCGGACGCGCAGGCTCCGGACGCGCAGGCTCAGCGGCCATGGCTCACGGGCCCAGCCGCTCCGCGGCATATGGGATCCTCCCAGACCGGGGCACGAACCCGTATCCCCTGCATCGGCAGGCGGACTCCCAACCACTTGCGCCACCAGGGAGGCCCTGCTTGGGGTATTTTTTTTTAAGTCTATTTTATTTATTTTTTGGCTGTGCTGCGAGGCTTGCAAGATCTTAGTTCCCCAACCAGGGATGGACCCGGGCCCTTGACAGTGAGAGCTCAGAGTCCTAACCACTGGGCCGCCAGGGAATTCCCTCTCTGCTGCATTGTGAAGAGGTTGCCTCGACCCATTGTTTCACCTTGACCTATTGGCCTTCTGTCAGGAAGGACATCCTCATTTGTGTAAATCAGCATCATTTCCTTCCATCATCATACATAGATTATTTCCAGCTCTCAAGCCTACCCTGTGCCTGTTTACGTGGAAACGTCTTTAGAAATCCATGCATATCCCACTCTGGAAAATTTCCTGAGGCAACACCAGTGACTGTGAGTTGAGAGGGCAGTAGAAGCAGTTGGCAGAACCTATGTTATGGGCACATTCCATCGGCCACAGTAATCCCGGCTGTCTCATATTTGTAAAATATGTTTGCTTGCTTGTTCACACAGCACTTCAATTTTTACCGACTTTGAATGGGGAATCATACGCTCTGGAATTTGTCTGAGTAACAGTTACTCCATTATCATCTCCCTCCCCACACCCGTTTACCATAAAGGCTTTAGCAGCCTCTGTTTATGCATCCAGGTGTCTCTAAACCACCCATGGTGGACATAAGTTATCCAAGGCATTCTTGTACCAGAAACTAGTCTCCTCAGCTGTTACTGCACACAATTAGAGCAGCTCTGCTGGCAGCTGACAGAGTTGTTCTGTAAATGGAGGCCCTCCCATGGCCAGAGTTGAGCCTCCACAGCCAATTTCCCATTTTGCCTTGGGTCATGAATGTAGGACCCCTCAGTTTTGCTAACCAGAGTCTTCCTCATTAAAAAGGCATTGGTACTTGCAGCATAAAGCAAAAATTGGCCCCTCTGTCACATCCCACTTGCTGAAGGAACTGTGTCCCCCCACCCCCCCCAAGTTGATGCCTTTTGTTCTGGAGTAGGTCACTTCTTTCTGGACACATGGCCACTTGAGGAGTCACTTGGGATCCCAGGAGAGACCAGGGAGTCCACATACTTTATATACAGTGTGTTGCTGCCACGCCTGATGGGGTCCACTGCAGAGATGCTGTGTTCTGTCACTAAATCAGACAGGCCATCTGGGATGAGATGGATTAGCCAAGCATCAGATGGATTAGTCAAACTTCAGGCAATCGTGCTAGCAATAGAGAATTACCTGGCCAAGAATGGAACTCATCTGCACATTGTTACAGATCCTTTGGCCACTGCCAGTGATCTAGGTGTACCAATCATAGCTCCTTATCCAAGGTTGCCCCCTTTGGCATTAAGAACTCTGAGAGTAACTTGCCTCACAATATCCAAGTCCAAATCAATGCGAGTCCTTACTCTGCACATATATTAAACCTCAGTCTGCAGAGGCTCAGTGTTCAGAGTGATAAATTGACTTCTGGGCACACTCTCACCTGGGATCTGATATTATTAACCTTAGCCCTGTGAGCCCCCGCAATCCATAACCACTTAGAGGCCTTTAACCTCAATGTTAGGCAATATTCATGGGACACCCCTTCTCTGCCATGGCTGCCTTAGTGACTGATGTGAACAAACACCACTGGTAATAAGCTCAACAGACATAGCTTCCCGACCAAGGAAGGGGTCCCTACAGCTGATGGCAAACAGACTTTGTAGGGCCCTTCACCCCCTCTACTGGCTACTTGCTATGCTGACCTTGGTAGATACTCACATACAAAAATTACTTATCCTATCACACATAACCCTTTTGAAACCAAAATGCAATCACTCACCAACATACTGTAAAAATTACTGATATCCACTCAATTCTGAACAACCAGGCTCTTGAAAAAGGCATTCAGTGGCAGTCTTAGGACCCCAATCTACAACCCTCATAGGATGTCCTGATGGCTTACTTAAAGCTTGCTTTCTTCTATACATAGGTCTTCCTGCTGTTCAGGGCATTATTCAGATTTAATCCACAGTCTTTGGGGCCAGTTACTTTGTTCTGATCATCAGGCTTACTGTTATCTTACGGGTAGAGCCTTTCTATACTAGACATTTCTGTCAGACTGGTCACTCCTGCAGGTCTTTGGTTTATTGTCATAGTACATCCTGGCCACCACATGTATATCCCACTCCCGGTTCTTCCTCCTAACATCATCCATAGACTGGGTAACCTACATGTCAGTATTTCATTTTGGGCACCCTCCTTCAAACCCCTCTCGCCCATCCAACACAAATGTCCTCTTTTCCTACAGTTTACAATCACAGACTCATCGTCGTTGGAGCCCCTGGCACTGACCTGGGCACACATGATGTCATTCAACAAACATTAATGCCAATCAAGAAATGTCAAAAACTTTCAAAATACATGTAGTAGTCAGCTAATGCCTCAGGTGTTTTCCATGAAGGACAACTCTCTAGTGGACATGGTAGCTGATGACCACTTGGCTTTGCACTATTTATGAGCCAGGGAGGGAGAGTTCTGTTCCCCAGGAGGGCTGCTTGCTGCATGTGGGTGGAATACACTGGCAAGGTGCCACCAGTAACACAAATGAGACAGCAAATTAAAATAAACAACAACAACGTTATTGAAATATTTGAACAGAATTCCAGAACCATACTGGCACACTTTCCTGGATCCCTCAAAATACCCGGGGATGACAGGATTCCAATGTTGTTTTGAAGCTTCATCATCTTAATTATGGTGCTTGTGTCACATGGCTTTTCAATTAATATTCAAATTCATTTCAACGAGATATGGCAGCATTCAGTCTGTAAGCTTAAGGAGTGAAAGAACTGACCTCATTTTTGATATTTGACTCTTAGGGCTTTGGGTATCTGCTCACCTGTCTGGCCTACAGTGCATAACGAAGTTAGGTAGGGTGACACCTGCTCCTTTTCTTTTTGTGTCAGCAGGTGGGAGGGTCAAAACTTGAAAACCTGCAGCCTCCACTTCTACACACATTAAATAGCCAAGCCATTCTTTACACAAGGCACCTGAACTAGCTTACCCTTGCCCAACTCTCCTTAGAAAGTACCTCTGAGTAATAAGCATCTTTCTATTTTTTAAATTAATTTATTAATTTATTTATTTTTGGCTGCATTGGGTCTTCCTTGCGGCGCACAGGCTTTCTCTAGTTGCAGCAAATGGGGGCTACTCTTCTTTGAGGTGAGCGGGCTTCTCCTTGCAGTGGCTTCTCTTGTTGCGGAGCATGGGCTCTAGGTGTGCGGGCTTCAGTAGTTGTGGCATGCAGGCTCAGTAGTTGTGGCTCGCGGGCTCTAGAGCGCAGTCTCAGTTGTTGTAGCACATGGGCTTAGTTACTCCGTGGCATGTGGGATCTTCCTGGACCAGGGCTTGAACCCGTGTCCCCTGCATTGGCAGGCGGATTCTTAACCACTGCGCCACCAGGGAAGTCCAACATCTTTCTTTTGATGCACTTGAGAACATCAGTGTTGACATCTGATCCCATTTTGGGTAAGGTGTTAATCCTGCCCCCAAAAGGACAATGATAAAACAGAAGGTAACGCATGGAAAATGTCTTTAGGATGACAAACATGTATTCAGGGTGAGATATTTTAGAACATAAGGAAAGAAATTCAAATACAGAGATCCAAATATGATCACAGAAGAAAAACTTTGAAACCACCTACATGGTCACTAGCAGAGGAATGAATAAGTGAAATGATAAACAGTCTTATAAAGGAAAAATACAGAGCAGCATAACTGAATGGATAGTTTCTGCTCGTATATGTAAAGAGCTCTGAGAGATCATTGTTATCTTCACAACAAGAAAGAAAAACTAAACAACCTGAAAGGCAACACCTGTTGGTAGATTCATGAAGATTTGAGTACATGGCAATCAATGCTCCCCAAATCAGAGACAGATAAATAGAACTGTCAGTTACCTGGAGGTGAAGCAATTGGAGCCAGTAACCTCTAGAAACATTTAAACTGGTAACTTGAATTTGCTGGAGACACAGATTGGACTAGCTTGAGATTTAAAACATTTAGGGAGTCCAGTCTCAGGGAACCCCCCAAATTTATGAATTTTTCCTACAGGAGCCCAACCAGGTTCTCCTCATGAATGATGGAAAAACACTGCCTCATGCTTCATGCAGGAGTCAGGAAAACCATTTTGATAAGCACACAAAGCATTCTGTTCCCTGTAACTCAGGCTCTCAAAGAAAATTAACTTGCCAAAACCTTATCTGAAATGGGGCAGAGCAGTCAGACAGCTCCCTGACCCTTCAGGTTTTCTCTGTGTCAAAAGGGAAGGAATGAATACTAAGAACCTGTTCTGAGGTTCATTGTCCAGGGATTCTGTCCTGCCAAAACATTACAGGTTTAATCATAAGAGAACATTTTTCCACACCAGTACCTTCCTACCGTATCAACAGGGCTCAGTATAAAAAGAGTGGATTAAAACAGAGTTTTAAGACACAGACTATTTACCATTGAGTTTCTAGGGATACCCAAACACAGCAGGGGAGATAAATACAAGGAGACTTGTATACAGCATAAGGTATAGTAAAAGGGAAATTTATAAACACCTATATTAAGAAAGATATCAAATTAACAACCTAAATTTACACCTCAAAAACTAGAAAAAGAACAAGCTAAACCTCAAGTATAAAGTGAGTACTTTTCAAACTACAAAACATGATGAAAAGAAATTAAGACGAGTATAAATAGAAAACATCCCAATTTCATGGTTCAGAAGAGTTAACATTGCTGAACTGGCACTACTTCACAAAAATGCCAGCTATAATCTTTGTAAGAAATTGGCAAGTTGTTTCATAATTTTATATGAGTGGGGAAGAGGCAGGGATGGATGGAAGGTTCAATCCTGTCAAAGGCCAAATATTAAAATGGAGCAGACTCTTTATTACAGATGGCGGGGTCACCTTAAGTGTCTTTGTTTCTAAACAAGGGTCACAATTTAGAATGGTCTGACAGACTTAAGCCAAGACCCTGACCCATATAGGACGTAAGACCCTATTGTTTCAGTGTCGCCTGATATGGGCCATCTTCCAGTGCTGTACTTTATTCATTTGGGAATTCAGTCAGCATTTCCCTGTACCTCCGCGTTCATAAAGAACTGGGCGAAAACAACACAGGCCGCCCCAAGCCGGAAAGAAGTTCCGTTTAAATGCAAACATCCTTTGCCGGATCAGGTCGCCGCCCACCCGCAGAATCTGGTTCCGCAGACCTGCATCTTCCTGCCCTGCTGTCACTCAAGCGTGGGGGGCGAGGCCTCTCAAACTGTCCAATCAAGAACCCCGTTGGGGAAAGTGGGTGGGGACACGCACTGCATTGGCGCAAACATCCCTACTCGCCCCTAATCGTCTCTGTGGCTTTGCCGCAGTGTCCCTCACGCTGTGCTTTGCTGCGGTCGTGGGAGTCATAGGAGGGACTCAGGGAAACCTAGAAATGGTAAGTGCGCTGCCCAGCGATGTGGAGACGCGGTGGAGGGTCTGATCGGAACCGGCCCTGGCAGGACCCGGGTCTGACCGCGGTCAACTGTGGGGTATGCGGACCCGAGCTGCGTGTGTCTCCGCTCGGACCTCAGTCCCCTCGGTCTGGCAGCATGGGGGCGGGGCCGGCAGCTGAAACCCCGGGCGTCCTGTCCCGTCACTGTGCGCGGCGACTTGGGCCCTGACCCCAGAGCCTCTCTGGGCAGCTCTGCGCCCGCAGTCTGTCGTCTCCCCGAGACTGTGCGGTGACCACAGGGAGAGTCATCAGGGAACAGTCGTGACTGGGTCTCCGGGGATCGTGCGTGGGAGGAGCTGTGCTCTTTGGAGTCCACAGTCTCTCGTTTCACGTCAGCGGGACTCGTTTTCTTCTGAGTTTTACGAGTGTTGTGGTTTTTAGAGCAGTGTTTCAAATTCACAGCTCTTGTTTCCCCAGCCTAGCTCTGGCAATAAATCTCTCATTCCCAAAGCCAGCTTCACTTTTCCGATTCACAGCATCACTATCAACTATTTGTCCTCTGTGGTGCATTTCAGAGCGACCCAATACTTTAACTGTTTATCCTTTTCCCACAGAGCCATGGATGGCCCTTAAAGATTTATTTATTTTTTTTATCTGTGGATGTTTTACATGAGAAGAAAGACGAATAACCACACGGAATCATGTACGTTGTATGAAACCTTGTGCCTCTCCGCCAGAATCCTTACAGGACACATACATCCTATGGGAAGTCCTTTGGGTGGAGTTTATTTTTGTGGAAACTGTCAGCACTGCCTCTCCCTGGGTTTGTAACTTTAAAGAGATTTACTGACTTGGTCTGCATTTTTCAATAAAGGAAAAACGTATTTAGTCAATAGAGCTATAAGGACAGTATAAAATAGTTCCAAACAAGCAAGAAAGAGGTGACTGAGGGAAGATAAAATATTCTTGTATTACATTACATTTGTTAAGAATTTTGGTTCCACTCTTTCTTTCCCTGAACGTGTGTAGTAAGTTTCTGAGGTCTGTGTTTACTTTTGGATATTTTCAAATGAAATTGCAGGGCTTAGACCAAAAGTGTTCAAGTATAGTTAATTATTTACAAATGAATTTCTTGCCATGGAAATAATAATTAACTGACATCTTTTATTCTGGATGGAATAGATATTTGGGGTTTTCTGCTTGAACTACTAAAGTGCCTTACCATTTTCTTTCCTCCTTCCCACATGAACATTGGATTTAAGTTATTCTGCTGTATTGTTCAAAAACTGGCTTTGTGTCATTTAAAATCTCAGGGATCCAAAGCAAGTCCAAGGAGGATAGAGGCCTGTGGTCAGTGAGCTTCACTAAGGCCCCCTTGAGGTTGGAAAGGGAAGTACTGCGAAACCTAGTTGGTTCTTCCTGGGAAGCCTTACCCTTGCAGGTGTCCTCCGTGTTTGCATCCACCACAGAAGGAAACTTTATAGTGAGAGAAGATGCAGGGCTTTGGAAAGCTGGCGGTGCACCTGCACGTGGGGGTGGGGATGATGCCTTTTTTAGGTTGTAGTTGTAGTTCCGTAGGCCTAGACACTTTTAGACAGAGTGTTTGAGTTTTGCATCCACGGTGTACATGCAATTAGTGTAATTTGCACACACTGAGAGTCTGTGAAGATCAGGTGTTCTGTCTCATGGACAAAAGGTTTATGAATTGGGGAGTTCCTTTGGGTCAGAGCCTTAAACTGAATCAGGCTGAGAGTTTCCTGACTTGTGACAAGAAAAGCCTGGGGGAGGGAGTGCTTCCATGCTTACAGGAGAGGGGAGGACGTGTAGAGCTCCCAGAGATCATTCGTGTGGCTGCTCACCTGTCCCTACCCTCCTTCACCAGGGACTGACCCACTCTAGAGGTTCCATCTCAACCTGGAGTGTTTAGACACCAAGTCTGGAATATGTTCAACTTTCTGAAAATGGGGTTTTCTTCTGAATTTGAGGGAAGCAGCCTGCTTATCTGTTTTTATTTCAGTATTTGGATTCTTTTATCCTAAATATTGCAGCCCTTTAACTCTAGTTTGCACCAGCACTTGGGATTTTAAAATGTAAGTTGATCGAGAGGTATGATGTAAGGCAAGAAAATTGTGGAACCAAATAGGATTTTTATTCCATTTAGGCAAGAGAACCTCAAGATGTGAGATGGGCATATTTAAGTTCTCAGGTGCTTTTTCCATTTTTAGGTCAATGTATGTGCCTGTCCCTAGAGAAATTTGACATTTAAAAGGCTATTATACTATTCCTAAGGTAAATGAATTCCTATTTTAATGGATGTGAGGAAAAAAAACAATTGAATTTCTGTTTTCACCGATACGAGGAAAGTCCTCAAAGCCTCTGTAAATATTTGAAATTCTTAGTTTACTTCAGCTCTTACTTTGCAAGTCCTAGTGTATTAGAGTATGCCATTCATTCCTGAAAACATCACCAGTGTGAAATATAGTGGAAGGACAAACTGTAAGGCCCTAGTCCTTTTCATTAGAAAGGGATATGTAAATTATTTACAGTCTGCAGTCTTATACACCTTACTGTTTAAAGGATTAAGTCTTGGTGTGGTTTCCTATGTAGAAAAGTTAAAATTAAATTAATTTTTAAATGTAAAAGTTAATATAAAATAATTATTAAGCATAGCAAAATATGGCATATAAAATTTTTTCTCCTTCTTTTCAATAAATAATTCATGGGAAGGTTAAAAAAATCCCTAAGGTAGGAAACTAACTTAAGACAACTCCCTGCCCACATATCCCACTCCACTTCTGTGCAAAGAACCAGTTTTGATTACTTCCATCATCCTGCTAGTGTTTCTTTATATAAAACCAAGTCATTGTGAATGCACATTTTTCTTCTGTTTGTTCTTGGGTGGGGTGGTGGGGATCCACATATTTGATGTTTGACTACTGAAAACTTAAGCCTCACCCCTCCCTTTTCCCCTAGCGCTTCTTACCTGGACAGGCTGATAAGAAAGCCTGGAAGCTTCTGATCCATGAGCTGCTGTTTGTTGGGGTCTCCTCCTGTGCGCTGTGCTGCCCTGTGGGGCACTGTTGATCCCAGCAACCCTGGGTTCTATATACAGAGGATTCTGAATTGGCAGTTTCTATAATTCTTTGTCCTTTGGAAGCAGGAGTATGGGAATGGGGCCCTCCTTATAGTGTTTCTGGTTGGATGTCTTGAGTGTAACCCATCTATGTGTTTGGAGTGAAGATGTGTCTGAGGCTGGTGTCTCCCAAACTTTAGGAGGGGTCTTAGTGTTACCAAGTTCAAGCTCATACTGCTCACGGTGTTACCCAAAAACTGGGTTCACCTCTTGGTGGGTGTTGAGCCAATAGACACAACCAAGCCAAAGATCGGGAGAAGGAAGGATTTATTATTACTTGCAGCAAGTAAGGAGAACACTGGGGATCTTTCCCAAAGCATTGTCACCCTGAACAACAAATTGGGGAAGTTTTAAGCTAAGGGTACATGCATGTTCATGAAGGGGATTTAGCAGAGGAGAATTCAGCGTAAAATTGGGGCAAAGGTTGACAGAGTTCAAGCTTTGGTTTATGAAGTCAGGAGGCTCAACATCATCATTCCATCCTCCACCTGGGTGGGGGCCTTAGTTCCTGCAGAAGTCAAAGATATATTATTTTGTATATATATCTATATCCCTTGAGGAGGAACTAGGACTCTGCTGTATTACTGCACTATTGTTTGACTACTTTTTATCTGTTCTTTCATTCCTTTGTTCCTTAAGTTCATTGATTACTGAGACCTGTTCAAGGGCAAGCATTGTGGCCAGGCTTAGATCACAAAATGGCTTAGGCCAGAAATGGCTTCTCTTATGTCAAGAAAGCCAGGGTTCTCTTTCACTGAGGTTCCCCTAACTTACCTGCTTACAGCTGCATGACAGGCCAATAAAATGAGAGGTGAGGTGTTGGGGCAAGAGTAGCGACTTTATTCTGAAAGTCAGCAAACTGAGAAGGTGGACTAACTTCCTAAAGAACCATCTTAATTCAGAAAAGAATTTAGGGTTTTTTTTATGCTAGGAGGAGAAGTGAGATGGCGGTTTTTCATCTTCTTGTGGCATTTTCCCAGGAGGCAGGAGGTCCCAGCTCCTAAGTCACCCTTATCTGTAGATACCATCTAGCCCTGGAAAACAACTAGTCAAAAGCGCTGTTATTTTTAGGAATTAGGGTTTGGTTAATGATTATCATGCTGTGGGGGATGGAGGTTAGGAGGACAAAGTAAAATACTTTAGTGCATTCTGTGAAGTTAGTACAGCTTAATCAGGTCAGTTAATAAAATATAGAAGGCCTGGGAATTCTCTGGTGGTCCAGTGGTTAGGACTCGGTGCTTTCACTGCTGTGACCCAGGTTCAGTCCCTGGTCGGGAAGCTAAGATACTGGAAGCTGAGTGGCTCGGCAAAGGGGGGAAAAATATATATACACACACGTGCGCGCGCACGCGCGCGCACGTGTGTGTATGTGTGTGTGTAAAAGGACTTTTGTAACAAGGCAAGAGAGCAGATAGCCCCTGTTACATTAGGGTGTTATGAATACGATTATACCCCGTGAATGAGGTGAGCCTAGGGGTTACTTCTTAAAGGGCAGTTATTTCAAAGAGAAAGAAAGAGAAGAGAGGGAAGGGAGCCAGTAGTTGGTGGACTGAGTATACTCTCCAAATACCAGAGGGCTCATCAGCAGCACCTCTGCTGCAGCTGCTTCTCCCTCTACTGCAACAAAGATCCTGACCCTCTGAGTTATTAGGGGCGACACCATAACCTCACTGTGACACAGCAAAGGAATTAGCTTTAACTGATTTAAGTTTGGGTTACTTAAATTATATGTCACGGAGGAAGAGACATGATACATCTTCACCTGGTTATCCTCAGGGAACCTCAGCAGCCTTGCCATTTCACAGTCTCTGCAGGTAGGATCTGCACTGCATGCACTTTGCTCCAGGAACACAGGTATGACATCACACTAACAACGTCCTCCTCTGAGGATATTCGTTTCACGCTCATTCAGAACTAGTATTGGAATGGGAGCTCATATGAAGTGGATGGGCCATTGACCCACGCATAAGATAAGACCCTCATGCCTTGGTCAAGTTCCTGAAAATTCTTTGATAATCAGATGGCTGCTCCCCCACAAGATCTGCTGGGTCCTTTTGGTGTTGGGAGGCAATGTTTTCCTTGTTTACTAATTTTACTTGAGCCCATATTTGCTATTCCTTGGAAATTTGCCCACCTTGAGGTCACCCCTACCACGACTGTGTTTAAATTGCCGTACAACAGCCACACATAACAATAACTCATGTTAGAGTCCTCTTAGCCTCCTTCACTGTAGAGTTTTTAGTGACCTTTCATACCTCCTGGAGTTCCCACGATGGCCTTAAATTGTCCATAGGCTTCTGATGGAAGAAACTGCCCTGTGCCTCACACTTTTGCCATTAGAGCTGCAGTGACTGTCACACACCGAGCTCTCTTGAAAATAAAGGGTCTCAGAGCTTCCCTGGTGGTGCAATGGTTAAGAATCCGCCTGCCAACGCAAGGGATACGGGTTCGAGCCCTGGCCTGGGAAGATCCCACATGCCGCAGAGTAACTAAGCCTGTGTGCCACAATTACTGAGACTGTGCTCTAGAGCCTGGGCACCACAACTACTGAAGCCCGTGCACCTAGAGCCCGTGCTCCCAACAAGAGAAGCCAGCGCAATGAGAAGCCCACGCACCACAACGAAGAGTAGTCCCCGCTTGCCGCAACCAGAGAAAGCCTGTGCACAGCAACGAGGACCCAACACAGCCAAAAAGAAAAAAAAAAAGAAAATAAAGGGTCTCATAAGCACTGAGCTTGTGACCCTCTGCTGAGCTGCCCATTGTGCTTTTGACCCTAGAACTAGCACCCCATCGGGTTGGGATGCCTAGCAGCACCACCGCGTGCAATGATGGAGCGAAACCTGTCCTGGTTTATGCCTCCTGCAGGAGGGTGGCCTGTTCTCTCTTCAGTACATTAAAGGATGCTGTGGTCTTGGAAGAGGTCACTACTCCCCCAGATGGAGACTTCCCTTGGGAGTTTCTTGGGATTAACTGAATGCATAGCTCTGGGGTGTGCATAGACATTAAGGATGACAATATGCATTCGTGCATGATGAGCTCAGTGAGAGTTGCTGCTCTTCATCTCTTGTAATATCCCTGATAAATGACCAAACCACACGGCTAACCAAACATCAGAGAGTCATCTTGATACTGGCCAAACATTGGCCCCATCTACATGTATTCACAGCCTTTTGGACGATGTCTAAGAATTGCCCCTTTGTATTAAAAGAAATGTTGGGATCTCTTGATTTAGAGATACCCAAAATAGAATTCAGGGTTATTCTCATCTGTACATATACTAGGTCCACAATATAGGGACTCACCAGGACACTCTTATCCATGTTGGAGTCCCAGACATGACTGGTAGTAACCGTGGCACTTCTCAGAAAATACAGTGCTGCTCTCCAACATGACATTCAGTTGAAGTTTCACTTCCGTTAACAGGTCTCAGGCTCATGGAGCACCATACTGGCTTATTGAAATAAGTTCAAAAAAGTTGTATGAAAAGTGTCCCGTTTTGGTCATCAGTCATCGGGTGAATTGCAATGAGTCTGTCTTCAACTTTTTTTTTTTTCTAATTCACTTCAGTTTTCTTTTAGAGCAATTTTAGGCTTACAGAAAAAGAAAAATAGAGAGTACAGGGAGTTCCCACATAACCAGTCTGCATCCACACAGTTTACACTATTTTTAAATCTTGTGTGTGGAACATTTGTTAAAATTGTTCAGTGAATGTTGATACATTAAAGTATACAGTTTACAGTAGCATTGACTCCTTGTGTTAAAAGATCTATAAATCCTGGCAAATGTTTAATGACATACATCCTTCATTTCATTTCTGTATCCTATAGCATAGTTTCATTTCCCTAAAAATCCTATATGCCCAACCTATTCATTCATTCTTCCCTTGAACTCTCAAATCCTTCACAATCAGAGATTTTTTTCTTGGCTCATAGTTTTGTCTTTTCCAGATTGTCACATACTTGGAATCATACAGTGTGTAGCTTTGTGAGATTAGCTTCTTTCACTTAGCAGTATACTTTTTTTTTTTTTTTTATTCGGCCGCACGGCATGGGGAATCATACTTCCCCGACCAGGGATCGAACCCATGTCCCCTGCATTGGGAGCACGGAGTCTTAACCACTGGACCACCAGGGAAGTCCCTTTTGGGTTCCTCCATGTGTTTTCATGGCTTGATACCTTATTCCTTTGGTATCCTTCAACCTTGCTCTGCTCTTATTAATTCCAAGAGTAATCTCTGTTGTAGATTCTTTCAGATATTTTACGTAGACAATCATGTCATATAGAACAAAGACAGTTTTATTTCTTGCTTCCCAATCTGTATATCTTTTATTTCCTTTTCTTACTGCATTGACTAGGGCTTCTAGTACAATGTGTTTTGTTTTTATTTGTGTGTGTGTGTGTGTGTGTGTGTGTGTGTGTGTTTGTAGTACAGTGTTGAATAGGAGTGGTGAGAGGAATCTCCTTGCTCTGTTCCATTCCTGTCTTACCAGTAAAGCATCTAGTTTCCCACCACTAAGTATGATGTTAGCTACAGGTGTCATGTAAATGTTCTTTCTCAAAAAGAGAGAGTTCCCCTCTATTATTAGTTTGTCATCATAAATGGATATTGGATGGTGTCAGGTCCTTTTTCATGTTCATTTTCCCCTTCTTTCATTTCTGATATGAGTAATTTCTGTCTTCCCTCTTTTCTCAGTTATGTTGACTAGATACTTATCACTTTTATTAAATTGATCTCATCAAAGGACAGCCTTTGGTGTTGAAAACAGAAGAGTGTTTTTTTCCAATATATTTAAAATAATTTCAGACTTTTTGCTCCTTTAAATATTTCCACATTCTTTGATCTTCCAATCAAGCTTATCCTCAAAAGCACCACCAGCTGTTTAATTTCTATTTTCTGAGAGGTTTAGTTTTCCACTAATGGCTTCTCAAGATCCACATCAAAAATCCACCAGATTTCCATTTTCCATTACCACCAGCTCTTCATCTTTGCCATTATTTGGTGTTCTGAAGTTTTGTAATTTTAGGCATTGTAGGAAGTGTCGGGTGATATCTCATTCTTTTATTTTCAGTTTCCTGGTAATAAGAATTTTTTCACGTGCTTATTTACCATCTGTATATCGTCAATAAAATGTGTTCAGATCTTTTGCTCATTTTTAATTAGGTTGTCTTCTTTTTGTTCAGTTTTAAGAGTCCTTTGGATGTTTTGGATACCAGTGCTTTATCATACAGATGATTTCCAAGGATTTCTGCCAGTCTGTGGCTTGTGTTTTCATTCTCTTAACACTGTGTTTCACTGAGCAGGAGTTTTTCATTTTAATGGAGTCAAAGTTATTTTTATCTTTTGGATCTTGCATTTGCTTTTGTATCTAAAAATTAATCACCAAAACCAAGGTCACCTAGATTTTCTCATATGTTATCTTTTTGGAGTGTTGTAGTTCTACATTTTACACTAAGTACTGTGATCCATTTTGGGTTAATTTTTATGAAAGGTTTTAAATCTCTGTCTAGATTCATTTCTTCATTCTGCATGTGGATATCCAATTTTTCCAGCATTATTTGTTGAAAAGACTAAATTTTTTGTATTTAATTGCCTTTGGTCCTTCGTCAAAGTTGAGTTCACTATTATGTGTGGATCTGTAGGAAAGCACTTGACTTGTGCATGTTAACATTTTAATCTTCAACCTTCCTCTACTCTCTTAGTAGTTCAAGGTCTTTTTTTTTTTTTTTTTTTTTGCTCTTGGAATTCTTTGAGGTTTTCTCCAAAGACAGTCTTGTCATATGCCAGCCAAGGCAGTTTTATTTCTTCTCATTTTTTATCCTTTTTATTTACTTTTCCTGTCTGATTGCATTAGCTAAAAATTCCAGTATAAGATTGATAAAGGAATGGTGAGAGGGGACATCCTTACCTTCTTGATGTTACCGGAAAGCATCTAGGTCTTTCTGTATAGTCCATTTATATTAAACAAGAGGCCAGTTGATGTAGAAGTAGATGTGGGCAGAGGGGAAGCATTCTCTAGAACACTGATTTGATCTCAATCTTTTAGTGATCCTGTATCTCTGGGTTTGACTTTCTGTGATACAATGAGAAAGATGTTTGGTCTTTGTCCCGCGTTCCTAGCAAAAACCTTTTGAAGTCCTTGGAATGACTTGAGTAATAAGGGTGATAGAGTGTCTTTTGTTTTAAGTAAATTACGAAACCCGATGGTGTGTCAAGGAAATCTATGAGTTGTAGACGCCTGAGTAGAAATGTTGGTAACCAAGGTATGCCATTTGTGTCTGGCATCTGAAGTAGAGACGTTGTCTAGTACTGAGCGCTTAAATCTATAGAGTGTAACATATGTGAGTTAGTGTTAGAATTGAATTGAACTGTTGGACATCTATTTGGTGACGGAGAGTTGGAGAAGTGGCATTGGGACACCACATATTTGTTGTTAGGAGGGGAAAAAAACACTGTTATCCTCAGAGGTGCCCCCACCTTTGAGAGCAGAAAATGCTAAAAGAGACTCACGTTGGCTATTTCCCTACACCTACAGGTCAGTTAGGCTGTAGCAAATTCCCAGTTAGTTGCATGCTTGCGAAATAGATTGTTTTCAGGACAGGCCTTGTTAAAAAGAAGAGACTATTCTGGGTATTTTTTTTGTTTTGTTTTGTTTATTTTTACAGTTGATTTACAGTATTATATTAGTTTCAGGTATACAGCATAGTGATTCAGTATTTTTATAAAAATATGGAACACTTCATTAATTTGCATGTCATCCTGCTGACCTTCTCTGTATTGTTCCAATTTTATTTAAAAATTTTTATTGGAGTACAGTTGATTTACAATATTGTTTTAGTTTCAGGTGTCTGGGTGTACTTGTTTGTTTCTATTTCTAATTTGGAGACAGCAGTTTACCCTGTGACCTCAGTTCTCTGGTGGAAGAGTTGTTGTTTTTAAGTTTCTTGGCTTTTTTTCTTCTGAGGACTAGAAGGCACCAGAAGCTGACTTCTAAGCTCCTTAGATACCAGACCATAGATAAGAAGTCTCTGACTCCTTTTTTTGATGTTTGAGTGCTAACAACTTTAAACCTTACTTCCTCTTTCTTTCATCTACTTGTGCCCACATCTGTACATGGTGATAAGAAAGCCTCAGTGTCCCTTCCTTTGGTTCTGGCAAGTGATTGAATCCACAGAAGGCCTTGCTCGTGTACTTGAATTCTCACCCTAGCCCATCCCCTAAGCTCAATAAAAAACCCAGGCCAGGCTCCTTTCCTTCTTTCCTTGATGTCTCAAGGCATTTTTCACCATCTTCAGAGGCTTCCTTTCCTTTTCCCAAACACTTCCATTATAGAAGTAAGAAACCCCTTTCATGCTCTTTAGGTGTGTATATGTTAATCATCAGTGCAGACATCTGAACTAAATCTCAGGCGAGGCTTCATCTTGTCTGTGCAGGAGACCATAACAGTTATAGAATAGGTAACATGCTGCACTTTTTGCAGTACTCTTTGCTTTACTGTTTTATTGATAAAACCTTCAGATCTGTTGATATTAGTGTATGTCCCCTTGTATATCTCTCCAAGTGCAACTATGCAATAAATTCTGTGGACATTGTTGGAAATTGCTGGGCTGTAAATAGTGATCAAGTTCATATTCACAGGAAATAGCAATGGAGTATATCACTTGGCCGTTCCTCCATTTGTGCATAATTTAATGATTTTTTTCCCCAATGGTCTTCAACACTTGGGATTTTCTTTTTCTTTCTCTTCTTCTTTTTTTTTGGCTGCTTTGGGTCTTTGTTGCTGCGCGCGGGCTTTCTCTAGTTGTGGCAAGTGGGGGCTACTCTTCATTGCAGTGCGCAGGCTTCTCATTGCAGTGGCTTCTCTTGTTGTGGAGCAGGGCTCTAGGGCATGCAGGCTTCAGTAGTTGTGGCATGCAGGCTCAGTAGTTGTGGCGCACAGGCTTAGTTGCTCCGTGGCATGTGGGATCTTCCCAGACCAGGGATTGAACCTGTTCCCCTTCACTGGCAGGCAGATTCTTAACCACTGCACCACCAGGGAAGTCCCAAAACTTGGGATTATTAAATTGACTAAGTTTTGTTCTAACCACTGTGAAATGGGATTTACTGGACATATTAGTGTCCTATTACCCAGTAGCCAAGGTGATGGACATTTTTTCATATATTATCCTTTACATATCTGTTAAATATGTTTTGCTTCTTCTTCCATTTTAAAATTGTCTCTGTTCATTTTAACTCTACAAAGTAGCCCTTTTCTATTTTTATACCTGTGTACATTGCAGATATTTTCCTTTTTATGTATCTTTTAACTACCCTAATTTTAATATATTTGAGTTTGTCTCTGGCTGTATAGATCATTCTTTTGCTTATATGAGATACTCTTTCTATTCTTCTATCAATAAAACATTTACCTGTGACTTCTAAAAGTGGCCTAGTTTTATCTTTCACATTTAAATCCACAATGAGGAGGCTATTGTCTATGGAATGGAGGGAAATACGCTGCATTTTTCCAACTGGATAATAGTTTGTCCCTTATGTAGTCACATGTTCATGATATTTGCCACTACTCTCCTGTTCTGTCCTTGAACAACTTTCCATATTAAATGCTGGTCTATGGAAGACACTTTTCCTTTCCTTTGTTCTGTTTGTTTTTCTTTCTGCTAATACTTGTATCGTCTGAATTACCATAGAGGTGTGTTAGGTAGACTGCCATGTTTTTCCATAGAAGACTTTGTCCATTTTTGGACCTTCCTTCTTTGTATTAGGTTTGGAGGAGTAGTTTTTATCAAGTCCTAAAAACTGTTTTAGGTATTTGTGAAATTTAATAAATGTATCATTTGGGAGACATGACATCTGGGCGATGCTGAATTCTTTCTAAGAACAAATGCCATCATTTTACTTATTTCAGTCTACTTTGACATTACCCAATAATTAAAAAAAATTTTTTACATGAGGATCATTAAATATTTTGTATTAGTCTTGTTTAGTATTGAATTAAATTTGGTGTGGAGGAAACCAGAAGCAAGCTCTCAAATGTTGTCTCTTGGTGTTACCACGTAGGATGGGCTCAGTTCTCCAAGTAACAGATTAGAGACTCAGTGCCCATAGTTGTTTAGGGAGGTGGGTACTGATCAGGTAGGCACCTTCTGCTGAACATGACACAAAATTACCACTCTCCAAAGGAAAATAGGAGTTTACCATATACACTTTAGGCTCACTGAGGCACTTTTATCTGTAAGGTTGGTCGGCTTACTCCCAAAATCACAGATCCCAGATACCAGTGAAAGATGAAATTTGTGAGCAAGCATTTCTAAGGCTAAGCAGTCTTGGGCCTGCTAATGTTCACTGTCTTTTGCACACTAGGTGGTTGGACTTTGTTATGAGCAAGTGCTGTTGTTCCAGTGAAGAAAGAGTAATTAGGGCTGCCCTAGGCGGCTCCTCTTACTCCCTGGACCCACAACAAGAGAGGTGTTCCTTCGTTGATGTTGCTCTACCAAACAAGCTATTTCTAGCATCAGAATTGATGGATGGGAGCCTTTTTTCTGTTCCCTTCACATGGACATCAATGGGTAATTGGTCTCTTTCAGGGACCAGCATTTAGGAAATTATGCCACTGGGGAATTCCTATACCTAGGATGGACTGTCATGCTGCTGTGCCCCACCTGGGAGCTCAGAAATGAGAGAAGGTGGGAGGACAGACAGCCTCTAGAGTGGCTGGTCAGGTATCACTTGCTGATATAAGAGAAAAGCGTTTTTTGTTTTTTTTGTTTTTTTGTTTTTTTGAGAAAGCACTGTTGAACTCTTTATGTATTTTTATAATTTGTGCAAATTCACCATGAAACCATTGAAGATTTTAATGAAGCCCTTGCAAACTTTGTCTTAACCTGTTCCTCAAGGTCATCAAGGCCCAGATTATAGTTGTATGATTCTGCCGAAAAGAGGTCTTCTGTGATCTTATCATCTCAGTATGGTGTTCTAAAAATTGTTCAGAAGCCATCCCGAGGCACATGAATATAGGGATTTTGTGGAGGTGTGAGTTGTCCTGTTTTCCTCCTCATGCCTCGGCTCTGACTCTGAATAACTTCCTAGCCCCATGAAATGAGATAGAGAAAGGAAAGCAAAACTGAGTATGTGATAAATATTATATAAATTTTAATTTATACTCCTCCACAAGAATATTTTCATTCACCCACCTGGATCTGACTACTTCTATTAGCCTGGAGTACTTCAGGACAATATGACTAGCTGGATCTTGTTACAGGTTGGATTTCCACAGGACTTTTGGCCTCATGTCTGATGATGAGAATAGAAAGAAAATCTTCCAGTTCTTCACCGTGTTGTTATTTGTTAAAACCTCATGCACATGTGAACCTGTGCTTGTATAGTGCTGCACGATATGGTGGGTACTAAAGAGGGAATGAGAAAGTTTTTATCAGAATGAACTGGTGTGCTTAAAATGGATTATTTCTTTCATCTGTATAGCAAGTTTCTCTTATTTCTCCAAGGTGCTCTATGTCTTGACAGAGAGGAATAAAGACTTGAAGTGATCACAATACAAATGTAACAGTAAATTCCTTGTGTTCATGATGCTCTTGAATTCATGAGGGAGTGTCACCATAGAGTGAGAGTTCTAATGACAAAGTTATAGAACAAATGTTTGGAGACCACAGAGTCGTATGTGAACCTCCTATGAATTGAGTATAGATTGCTGGTGCTCTTCATTCTGTCCATTCTCTCACATACGTCTTTGGGATGTTTTAGGATTCAGTGACCTTTGAGGATGTGAGTGTGAAGTTCACCACAGAGGAGTGGGCTCTGCTGGATCTATCCCAGAAGAAACTCTACAGAGATGTGATGCAGGAAACCTTTAAGAACTTGACCTCAATAGGTAGGGATGATGACATTCTTACTTAGTCAATTAGAGAACCAGTGTTGCTTGCTCATCAACACTTTCAAGAGGTGAAATGTGGAAAGGGACTACATTAGTAAATAAACCAGGCCTGAGCATAGTTCATCATGGACCTGTCATGTAACAACTTTTCTCTGATATTTTATAACTTACAATGATTTTTTGTTGTTGTTGGTCTGCATTTTAGGAGAAAAATGGGAAGACCCTGATACTGAAGATCAGTATGCAAATCATGGGACAAATCTAAGGTGAGGTATACTCATATGAGAAAACAATGTCCTGTGACAGAATGTTAGTATGCCATGACATTTTTTTTTGTTGATAGGAGCTCACATTTCCTTTTTTGTTTGTTTGTTTTTGTGGTACGCGGGCCTCTCACTGTTGTGGCCTCTCCCGTTGCGGAGCACAGGCTCCGGACGCGCAGGCTCAGCGGCCATGGCTCACGGGCCCAGCCGCTCCGCGGCATGTGGGATCTTCCCGGACCAGGGCACGAACCTGTGTCCCCTGCATTGGCAGGCGGACTCTCAACCACTGCGCCACCAGGGAAGCCCCATGACATTTTTTTTTTTTTATTCAAGTACAGTTGATTTACAATGTTGTGTTAGTTTCAGGTGTATAGCAAAGTGATTCAGTTATACATATATATATATACATATATATATATATATATGTATATATATATACATTCTCTTTCCAATTCTTTTCCATTATAGGGTATTCCAAGATATTGAATATAGTTCCCTGTGCTATACAACAAGTCTTTGTTGTTTATCTGTTTTATATAGAGTAGTGTGTATCTGTTAATCCCAAATTTCCAATTTATCCCTCCCCACTCTTTTCCCTTTGGTAACCATAAGTTTGTTTTCTATGTCTGTGAGTCTATTTCTGTTTTATAAATAAGTTCATTTGTATCATTTTTTTGGATTCCACATGTAAGTGATACCACATTTTCTTTATCCATTCATCCGTGATGGACATTTAGGTTACTTCCATGTCTTGGGTGTTGTAAATAGTGCTGCTATGAATACTGGGTGCATGTTTCTTTTCGAATTAGAGTTTTTGTCTTTTCCAGATATATGCCCAGGAGTGGGATTGCTGGATCATATGGTAATTCTATTTTTACTTTTTTATGGAACCTCCTCCATACTGTTCTCCAGAGTGGCTGCACCAATTAACATTCCTACCAACAGTGTAGGAGGGTTCCCTTTTCTCCACACCCCCTCCAGCATTTATAGTTTTTAGACTTTTTAATGATGGCCATTCTGGCCAGTGTGAGGTGATACCTTGTAGTTTTGATTTGCATTTCTCTGATAATTAGTGGTGTGGAGCATCTTTTCACGTGCCTGTTGGCCATCTGTGTGTCTTCTTTGGAGAAATGTCTATTTCAGTCTTCTGCCCATTTTTTGATTGGGTCCTTTGGTGTTTTAATATTGAGCTGTATGAGCTATTTGTATATTTTGGAAATTAATCCCTTGTCAGTTGCATCGTTTGCAGATACTCTCTCCTATTCAGTAGGCTATCTTTTCATTTTATTTATGGTTTCCTTTGCTGTGCAAAAGCTTTTAAATTTCATTAGGTTCCATTTGTTTATTTTTGCTTTTGTTTCCATTACTCTAGGAGACAGATCCAAAAAAAATATTGCTGCGATTTATGTCAAAGAGTGTTCTGCCTATGTTTTCCTCTAGGAGTTTTACAGTATCCAGTCTTACATTTAGGTCTTTAATCCATTTTGAGTTTATTTTTGTATATGGTGTTAGAGAATGTTCTAGTTTCATTCTTTTACATGTGGTTGTCCAGTTTTACCAACACCACTTGTTAAAGAGACTGTCTTTTCTCTATTGTATATTCTTGCCTTTTTTTGTCATAGATTAATTGACCATAAGTGCATGAGTTTATTTCTGGGCTTTCTATCCTTTTCCATTGATCTATGGTCTGCTTTTGTGCTAGTACCATACTGTTTTGATTACTGTGGCTTTGTAGTATAGTCTGAAGTCAGGGAGCCTGATTCCTCTAGCTTCTTTCTTCTTTCTCAAGATTGTTTATGCCATGACATTGTAAAACAAAGAAGTAAAACAAATCAGCCCAATCTTAAAATTAATGAATCTTAGAATTTTTGCATCAAACCTTTTTTCTCAAATGTGTCTTAAATGTTGAGTGTTTGAAAAATAGTACACTTGGAATCAGTATTCAGAATCACCATTTATGAATATTACTGTTTTGATAATTGCTTTGATTATCTTGCAGAGCTTTAGTAAATTCACTTTCAATCAGAATGTGCAGAAAATGTGCACTTTCCTTTAAAATGGTAAAATTTTCATTGTCATAACTATTATTAAATATAATTAATAAACAATTCATTAATAATACGCTTCTTATTTTTTACAGCAGTCATATGGTAGAGAGACTCTGTAAAAATAAAGAAGGTAGTCAGTATGGGGAAACATTTAGCCAAATTTCAAATCATAATCAGAAAAAGAAAACTGGAATAAAACTATGTGAATTCAGTGTATGTGGACGAGTCTTCATGCGTGATTCATCCTTTAATAGGCACATGACATCTCGCACTACACCCAAACCACGTGAGTATCAGGAATATGAGGAGAAGCCATATAAATGCAAGGAATGTGGGAAAGCCTTCAAGCATCGTCAATCCAGACATACTCATGAGAAGATTCACACTGGGGAGAAACCCTATGATTGTAAGAAATGTGGGAAGTCCTTCAAGCTTCGCCAGTCTATTCGAAGGCATGAAAGGATTCACACTGGAGAGAAGCCCTATGAGTGTAAAAGATGTGGAAAAGCCTTCAGATATCACCACAACTTTCAAAAACATGAACGAACTCATACTGGAGAGAAACCCTATAGATGTAAGCACTGTGGTAAAGCCCTCAGTTCTCTCAGATACTGTCGAATTCATGAAATAACGCACACTGGAGAGAAACCTTATAAATGTAAGCAATGTGGTAAAGCTTTCAATTGTCCTAGTTACTTTATAAAACATGAGAGAACTCATAGTGGATTGAAACCATATGAATGCAAGCAGTGTGGTAAAGCCTTCAGTTGTGCCAGTTACATTCGAAGACATGAAAGGACACATACGGGAGAAAAGCCCTATGAATGTAAAAAATGTGGTAAAACCTTTAGTTGTTCAAGTTCCTTTCGAAAGCATGAGAGAACTCATACTGGAGAGAAACCCTATGAATGTAAGCAATGTGGTAAAGCCTTCAGTTATTCCAGATCCTTTCGAAGTCATGAAAGGAGACACAGTGGAGAAAAGCCCTATAAATGTAAAAATTGTGGTAAAGCTTTCAGTTGTCCAAATTCCTGTCGAAAACATGAGAGGACTCATTCTGGACAGAAACCCTATGTATGTAAGGAATGTGGGAAAGCCTTCAGTTCTCTTGCCAAATTTCAAAGACACATGATGAAGCATACTGGAGATGGACCTTATAAATGTAAAGACTGTGGGAAAGTCTTTGATTGTCCCAATTACTTTCGTTGTCATGAAAGGACTCACAGTGGAGAAAAGCCATATAAGTGTAAGGAATGTGGTAAGGCCTTCAGTTTTCTATGTTGTCGTCAAATACATGAAAAAAGTCATACTGGGGAGAGGCCCTATGAATGTAAGCAATGTGGTAAAGCCTTCACTTATCTCAGTTCCATTCGAAAACACAAAAGAACTCATACTGGAGAGAAACCCTATGAATGTAAGGAATGTGGAAAGGCCTTTATTTATCCCTCAAATGTTCAAAGACACTTGATAACGCATACTGGTGATGGACCTTGCAAATGTAAGGATTGTGGGAAAGGCTTTGATTGTCCTAGTTCTTTACAAGCACATAAAAACACTCACACTGGAGAGAAACCCTATCAATGTAAAACTTGTAGTAAAGCCTTCAGTTGTCCCAGTTCTTTTCAAAACCATGAAAAAACTCATAATGGAGAATAGCACTACGAATGTAAGGAATGTGTGAAAGCCTTTATTTGTCCCAGTTCATTCCAGTTACATAAAGGAGCTCACACTGGAGAGAAACCCTATTTTTGCAAACAGTATGGCAAAGCTTTCAGCACTCTCTGTTATATTCAGATACATGAAAGAACTTGTACTAGACAAACTGAATGTAAGGAATGTGGGAAAGCCTTCATATATCACATGTTTCCAAGGACACATGAGAGTGCACACTAGAAACAGTATATATGTAAGGAATGTGGGAAAGCCCTCAGTCCCATTTCCTTGGAAAGCCACGAAAGAACTTGCACTGGAGAGAATTGTATTGAATGTAAACTATGTAGGAAAACCTTCACCTGCCCCACATCCTTACAAAACCATGTGAAAATGTACATGTGATAGAAACCTTGTAACTGAAAAATAAGGGAGACTTTTCCATTTTAACAAATATTTTCAAAGTCATATGAAAACTGCACTGGAAAGAAATTATCTCCATGTAAGTACTATGGGTATGCTGTCTGAAAATTCACAACATGAAAGAAATGTTATAAATTTTCTTTGTAATTGACTGATTCTTAAAGTGATTCTCTATAGTATGGATTTCTAATTAGTTTTCAAAGCACACATTGAAGTGAGATAATTTTGTAGGTACTCATTAAGCAAGAGTTCCTAAAAAATTAATAGGTAGTTTTTTCTTTTAGTCATTTAGTAAATTTTTGTGTGTCCATTTTGAAGTCTATTGGAACCATGAATTGAAGTTTATTTCTAGTATGCAAGTAGGTTTAATTTTTACCCAATTTTGTAAGTTACGTGTAAGGAAAAGGACATTGAAAAATACCAGTTTGGTTTTTTTTTTCCTACTGGCTTCCTGTGGCAAGTACTGGATATGCCTTATTCATTTTATATATATATATATATATATATATATATATATATATATATATATACACACATATATATATATATTCATTCCACCTTATTTAGCAGAAAACTATCTTTTTATTACCTAAGGATCCTTATTCTATTTTCCATGGAATATATAATTGCTATATACTTGTAAGTATGCAAAGTTTATCATAGTGCAGTCTCTTGTGAATTATCTTCATCTTTTGTCCTTTACACTCTGTCATTTCTTTTGGCTGGTATTTGGACTGTGGAATTTACATTAAGAAGAGAGACGTGTGAAAGGACAATAAAATTTAGATTTGGCAATGTCCCTTCTTGATCCTGTTATATTAATGTGAGTCCTGTGAACTATATTTTCTAGAATGTGTTGCCTTATGATCCCATGTGAGAAGTCACCAAAGCCTAACTTACATGAAACTTGGAATGCAGAAATGAAGTATGATTTAGTCAGGTTTTGAAGTCACCTGTATGGAAGGAGACAGAAGCATAGGGCCTTTGTAGACACTTGCTTCCAGCCTGTTTTCCACATTATTTTCCCTATAAGTCAAGTATATACTCAAAACCACTGTAGACTGCTTGACTTCCACTTGATCTGAGCTGTAGGCTTCTACAGTTGTCCCCAAATTCAACATTAAAGATCCAATACAGTTTGGATTTTCCTGCAAGCTCTCATGTGTCCACCTTGTAAGAAATTTAGACTGTCATGGTTAAGAATATTCTCTGAAGCACTGAGCGCCCTGTTCTCTAGATCTTATTTGTATAAGGTCTAATTTGTAAACACCTTGTTCTGTTTATACTGCTCCTGACTATGTGCGCCCCATTCCACTATGAGAGTTACAGTGGTACAGTCCAAAAGAACTACATGAGAGTTTGTTCCTCTACTGCACTGTGCAGTGACTGCTCTGATGCAGTCCTTCTGTGTAGCATCAGCACCTTCCTCACATCAGGCAGGTTCTGTGTGTTTCCTGTTATTCATAGCTGAGTGTAATCCCTAATATGTCTTCGGTCATGTTTTATTGTATTTAATTTAAAGTGTGTACATTTTCATGTCAGGACTCAGCCCACCCACCAGCAGTGTTGCCAGTCATCTCCACAAATTAAAATCTCATGGGTACAAATTAGACACTGATGTCAAGGAGAAAGGGTTCAGTTAAGAAGGTGGAGCCACCATGGGAGGAATCAGTGGGGTCTAGGGGAGTATGATTCCACAACTGGAGAGATTATAAAAATATCTAGCAAAATAGACTTTATTATTTATTTATTTATTTAATTTATTTACTTTTGGCTGTGTTGGGTCTTGGTTGCTGCGCACAGGCTTTCCCTAGTTGCGACAAGCGGGGCTACTCTTGGTTGAGGTGCACAGGCTTCTCGTTGTGGTGGCTTCTCTTGTTGTGGAGCACGGGCTCTAGGTGCGCAGGCTTCAGTAGTTGTGGCACACGGGTTCAGTAGTTGTGGCTCGCGGGCTCTAGAGCACAGGCTCAGTAGTTGTGGTGCACAGGCTTAGTTGCTCCACGGCACGTGGGATCTTCTCAGACCAGGGCTTGAACCCGTGTCCCCTGCATTGGCAGGCGGATTCTTAACCACTGCACCACCAGGGAAGCCCCCCAAATAGACTTTAAAACAAAAAAATATAATTAGAGATAATGAGGAACATTATATCATGCCTAAGGAGTCAAAGTTTATAGTTTGCATCTAAAATAGTACATAGAAATGTTTCTATTTGCAATTAATGCCTATGTTAACAAGAGATCGCAAATCAACCTTTTACCTTCTTGACCTGAAACAAATAGACTACAAGATACTTCTCTAGCAAAGGTGAGTTTATTCAGGATCAGCGGAGAACTGCAACTCATGGTCTGCAACATGGCAAGTCACATTGCAAGTTCCCACACAGCAAGGGAAGGTGAACGCTTTTATAGAGCAGAAAAGGAAGTTGGAAGGGCTGTAGTAAACAGAGTGTCAGTGACTTTTCATTGGCTGAGTCCTTGCCAGGAAAGAAGAGGTATCTTTCTTCTTTCCTGTTGGGCTCTACTGTCATTGCAGGATGTGAGAGCTCGCCCTTCTGGTCTGCCCACTCTATTTGAGGTTTCTGTGTATTCATTTTTTACATTTTCCCCTTTTGATGAAGATCTTTCTCTGAAAGCATTGCTGATCAAGAGTCAGGTTTTCTGTATAGTTTCAGCAGCTTTTTTCCCTCAATGTCAGGGTTTCCTGGGTTTAGTATCTCATGTCAAAGGGGAAGTGCCCAAATAAACCTACTAAGGTCACATTTGAGTAACAAGAAGGGGTAAGAGAGAGAACCTTCAGGCACTTTTTATCTAGTCCTTATGTTATTAAGATAATAAACACTGGCTATCATCTGAAGCGTTAGGTCATCATCAAGGGTTTGGCAACAGACTTCCAGCAGACCTGGTCCTGATATCTTGGGAAAGCTGTCTTATCAAATCTTGTCTGCTTCAATTCTGGGAAATCTTTACTTTCAGGTCACCAGATGATGTGCAGCTCCAGTCAGGGTTGATGCTTTCTTTAGGTGTGTCATAGGTGTGTCACGTGAATCCAAGAGTCCATTCCTTGGAATTTGATGGCACAAGGGTTGGGCAGCAGTACTTGATAGGGGTGTTTCCAGTGAGGTTGAAGAGAGTTCTTCTGGAGGTGTATTTGTGAATAAATGAAATCTCCAGGTTGCAAGATGTGATACTTAAAGGTCTTTGTTTCCCAAGGGTACACTGTGAAAAGACTCTTCTACCAAAACATGATTACTTTTCATAGAAACAATTAGGCCTTTGCAGTGTTGGAGCATCACCCCTTTTATCAGTTGTGGGTCAAAAGAAGCAGTAGGTCAAGTGCGTTGGGTGTCCTGTGACTGTCTCAAAGGGTGAGAGTTTATGAGTTCCAAAAGGGGTGGGTCTGAGATTTAGAAGAACTAACGGCAGTGCGTTTGGTCAAGGTATTTATAGGGCCTCAACAAATTCTGCCAGTTGAGTCTTAATACCATTAGTGTGTTTGACTAAACCAGACGATTGAGGGTGGTAAGCACAGTGATAGTGTTGCCCGTCAAACGGCAGAGACTTGTCAAAGCACCTAACCAGTAAAGTGGGTTCTTCAATCACTGTGAAATTTGAGGAGTTCCCCTGGTAGGGATAATCTTTTCCAAAAGGATTTTAGCCACAGTAGAGGCAGTAGCATGTCTGTAAGGGAAGGCTTCAGTCCAGTATGAAAACATAACAGACCATGTCTTAAATGTATTTATATCCATTAGACAGGAAGTTGCATGAAATCTATTTGCTGGCCTCAAATGGTTCATTAGGCAGTTTTATTTTTTTATTTTTATTTTTTAATAAATTTATTTATTTATTTATTTTTGGCTGCATTGGGTCTTCATTGCTGCACATGGGCTTTCTCTAGTTGTGGCGAGCCAGGGCTACTCTTCATTGCAGTGCGCGGGCTTCTCATTGCAGTGGCTTCTCTTGTTGCAGAGCACGGGCTCATAGGCACGTGGGCTTCAGTAGTTGTGGCACTCGGGCTCAGTACTTGTGATTCGTGGGCTCTAGAGTGCAGGCTCAGTAGTTGTGGCGCACGGGCTGGGATCTTCCCAGACCAGGGCTTGAACCCGTGTCCCCTGCATTGGCAGGCAAATTCTTAACCACTGCACTACCAGGGAAATACCCATTACACAGTTTTAAATCTTTGGGAGCAAAACAGACAGGCTTCACTGGGCTATGCTTTGGACAAGTGGGACAAGTGAGGTAGGCACTTTTTGTGGACTTGTTAATGTTTCCCCACCAATATTGAGTGATGAAGGATATCATTTTGTCAGTTGACCAATGGTTTAATGCATGGATAGTGGTAAGGAGTGGGAATTTTAGAATCTGTGATAGGAATGGGTTGGTATTTGGTCCAAACAAGAGCTTTCTCTTTTTATCAAACCAAAAGTTGTTGACTTTCCAATCTTCTTTTTCCTTTTCTGAGGCCAATTGTTGGGCCTCTCTAGCCAGTTTTTCTAAATTATTTGGGCAAATATCCCTTTGGTCTATGACAGACATTTGGCTGCTCTAGATCCCTTTAAGGGCAGCATTCCTTGCAGAAATATCAGCAAGGTGATTTTCCGTAGCTTCAGAGAGTCAAATTTAAAATGCCTTTGGGGAATTCCCTGGCGGTGGTTAGGACTCCACGCTTCCACTGCTGGGGGGCATGGGTTCAATCCCTGGTCAGGGAACTAAGATCCCACAAGCCGTGCAGCACAGCCAAAAAAAAAAAAAGTTATTACAGTGTAAAAGAGTTATGTGAGGGGCAGTTAACAAGGGACTTCATAGGAGGTGAGGCAGCTGCCTGAGAAATGTTGAGTGTGATGAAAATTTAGGAGAGCTTCTAATGCATGAGGTACAAAAATGGCTAAAGGGATCCCACAGTGATTTTATGCACGGCCATAACCAAAGGGCAGTGGCCATAATGGCTCTAAGCTGAGGCAGGGGTGTGTCTCCATGCCACAGGGTCCAGTTGGCTGGCTATAAAACCCTATGCTATGGGTGGATGGTGGTACATGTTTTTGGGTGAGTTCCCCAAGGGCATTCCATTCCTTTTCATATACCAAAAGGATGAAGGGAATCTGATAATTGGAATGCCAAGGATAGGTGGGTTCATTAAACACTTCTTTTCTTTGCAATTCTTTTCTTTTTTGTTCTTTTTAGCTGCGCCACGTGGCATGTGGGATCTTAGTTTCCCAACCAGGGATTGAACCTCTGCCCCCTGCATTGGAAGTGCAGAGTCTTCACCACTGGACCGCCAGGGAAGTCCCCATCAAACCCTTCTTTAAGGCCTTGAAGGCTTTGTTGTCCGGTTCTTTCCATAAAATTGGGTCAGGGTTGTTACTGTTGAGTAAAACATACAGAGATTTAGCCATAAGAGAGAAATTTGGAATCCAGTTTTGGCAGTGACCCACTAGCCTGAGAAAACCTCACCATTGGTGCTTACTTTGGGAACCATGAAACTTAGGAAACTATGAAGTCTATCTGGATCTATGTGTCACCCATGTTCTGATATCAGATGCTCTAAACATTGAACCTGGGTTCAGGCAAACTGCAATTTTTCTTTGGCGACCTTATGTTCCTTTAAGGCTAAAAGCTTTAGGAGGTGGCTGCTATCTTCCTGTGAGGAGGCTTGAGAAGGAGAGCAAAGAGGCCAATCATCCACATACTGCCTCTAGTGAAGGATTCTCTAAGGGCACTAACTGGAGTGCCACTTGTAATTAAAGAGAGTCTTTAGCCTTTTGTGGCAGGGTACCCATACAAGGTGGCAAATTTGCAAATAACAACAAAAATGGGCTCAAGTAAAATTTGTAAACACGCAATATGTTGCCTCCAGAACATCAAAAGAACCATGTAGATGTTGTAGGTGCTATGGGGAACAATAGCCGTTTCTTCATGGTGTCAGGGAGGGAGCTGGCCTCAGCTTATCAAATAATTTCCAGAAATTGAACAGAGTTATCAGGGACTCACATTATATGCATGGCCTTGTCCCATCTACTTTTTGTGAGCTTCTCTTTTCAATATTTGTATGTCCTTAATGTCCTTAGAGGAGATGTCATTAATATAATGTTCTGCCTGTGTTCTTAGAGAAGCCAGCATGCTGTTCAGATCTTGCCTGCAGTGATTGTGTGGGAGGGCAAAGCTGTTAATGATCCGTGAGGATAACCCAGTAAAGGTGTATCACATCCCTTCAGCGGTGAAGGCCAAGTGCAGCTGAGAGGCTGTTGAAGTAGGCACTGAACACAACAGACTTAGCCAAATCTGTGAGAGCAGGATATTTATCAATTGCTTATTAGATGGAGTAAGTAATTTCTATAATGTTGGGGACTAGGAACAGGGTTCTGTTAGGTATGACCACAGCCTTGAGGTTGCCTTAATTCACTGTAAGGTGTCATTCTTTCCTGGTTTAATGGGATAAACTGGGCTGTTAGAAGGAGGATGGAGAATAATTAACCCTTCACTAACCAGGTTTTGTATCCATCAGGGCCCTGTGTAATTTATGTTGGGCCATATTAACTAACTTATTTGGGGAGTAAGGTCTGTGAGGTCCAGTTTTTCTTCTTTTTTGGGGGGGGGGCGTGCCACGCGGCATGCAGGACTTCCCCACCCAGGGATCCAACCCATGCACTGGAAGCGCAGAGTCTTAACTACTGGAGCAGCAGGGAAATCCAAGGCAATTTTTAAGTGGCAAAAACTTTAATTTTAATCTATGAATCATTGGTTCAGAGCTTCCCAGCTTGTTATGGGATATTTTAGGACAATGGGGGTTGTGACCATGGAGAATTTAGGCACAACCATGGTTCTGATGGTTAAGGAGAAACATTGTCCTATTTGTCTTCTATATTCATTAGAGCTCCTAAGATTATCAGAGGTATCTTGCTTAAATTTAGTGGGATCTCAGGTAGATCTGTACTTTGAGACCTAGTATTTATTAACTGCTTGAAGGTATCTGAATTAGTACTTTATATCAGAGAGCAAAATTAATTCTGAACCTATGTTGTAGAGGCCCAAAAGCTAAGCAGTGTACTTTAATCTGTTTTGTTGTGTAAATTATTTTAGTATATTTTGGATTTCCAATTGCATCAAATTGTGGACCTTTGTTTTAGTATTGTATCTATTATTTCCTTCCTCCTGATCTACTCTGTTTTGTGTCCTTCTTCACGGGATATACTTCGGGGAAGGGGTGTCCCTCTACCCTGGTATTTATAATTTTTTTTCCTCTCGAGAGCCTCAAAACAGTGCCATCAAGGTTAGGAGTCTTCCCCATGACAATTGGTTGCATTATAGGGTTTAAGGAACCCAGGCTTAAGTCAGGTTTGAATTAATCCCTTGGCTGTGCCACAAGGATGCCATGGGTGTGCAGCAGCAGAAGTCTTTAAGGGTCCTGGTGAGCCTTCTGGTATTAGGAATGTGGGCTCAGCCTGCAACCTAGTGGCTGCCTTTCCCTCTCTCCTCTTTTCTTTTCTTTTTTTCTTTCTTTCTTTTTTTTTTTTGGCTGCATTGGGTCTTCGTTGCTGTGCGTGGGCTTTCTCCAGTTGCGGTGAGAGGGGGGCTACTCTTCCTTGCAGTGCACGGGCTTCTCATTGCAGTGGCTTCTCTTGTTGTGGAGCACGGGCTCTAGGTGCGTGGGCTTCAGTACTTGTGGCACACAGGCTCAGTAGTTGTGGCTTGTGGGCTCTAGGAAGCAGGCTCAATAGTTTTGTTGCACGGACTTAGTTGCTCTGTGGCATGTGGGATCTTCCTGGACCAGGGCTGGAACCCATGTCCCCTGCATTGTCAGGTGGACTCTTAACCACTGCGCCACCAGGGAAGCCCCCGTGACTTTCTTAATGTATACAAGTTACACTCTGAGTGCAGCTACACTGGATGCAAAACTCCAACCTTTTTCTACAAGAAGGGCCACGGGAAATACAGCTAAAACCTCAGAAAGGGCATCACCTCCCTGTCTACTCCGCTCTCGCCCCCAGCCCCCATCCCCACAAGTGCATGTGCATCCCCAGTTTCCAGGGCTCTGTAGCTCCTCTCAGCCTAAAGGCTCCTTTCAGGGTGCGTGTGAGCAGGTAGGACACCTGCAGGGAGAGGCTCCCTGGGAAGAACCAACTAGGCTTTCAAGCAGTTCCCTTCGCAGGCTCAAGGGGGCCTTAGCTTAGAGTCACTGGCCTCAGGGCCTCTACTTCCACTGGAGTTGCTAGGACCACCACTGCTATTTTAAATACACAAACCAAGTGAATAATCCAGCAAATTCACTCAAACCCAGTGTTTATGTGGAAAAGAGAAAAGAAAATTATAGGAATTTTGCTAGCTCAACAAGAAAACCCACAAGTATCTGTTGAATATTACATTCCATAAAAAGAAAAAAGTTGTTAATTATTATTTCCATGGCAAAAAAATTGTTTTGAAGATAATCATACTTGAACGCTTCAGGAGTGCAAGTCTAAGCCCTGGAAATCGATTTGAACTCACCTGAAATAAAAGAACACACCTCATGACTATTACTGCGCACGATCTGGAAATGAAAAAAGGGAAACAATTTTTAATACATGCAGTATTATATTGGAATATTTTTATTTCTTTCTGATATTTATCTCTTTGTTGTCTCTTAGATATAATTTCATACCATGTTTCAAGTTTTGTTGATTAAATAAAATGTATTAATTGAACACAGACTAACATCAAGTGAATAAATCTTTTAAAGGTATTCCTTTGGGTTTGAGTAAAGGTCATCTGCACAACTGTAGCTCATCATGCACTTTCCTATGAGTAAGAGTGATATCTGTGCAAGTCCAATATGATTTCCTAGTTGAAACACCAAAAATAATTATGGATGTTTAGAGGGCAATTATCCAAGGAATAATTGAGGTGAGCTGCAGGCAGAGGGTATCATTTTGAGTAATATCTGAATGTGGTGGCAAAGGAGGTATCTTTCCTCAGAGCAGGAAATATTCTATGCCTTCTTTTTTTTTTCTTTAAACTTTATTCTATAAGTCTATTTATTTATTTATTTATGGCTGTGTTGGGTCTTCGTTGCTGTGCGCAGGCTTTCTCTAGTTGTGGCGAGCGGGGGCTACTCTTTGTTGTGGTGCATGGGCTTCTCACTGCAGTGGCTTCTCTTGTTGCGGAGCACAGGCTCTAGGCGCATGGGCTTAAGTAGCTGTGGCTCACAGGCTCTAGAGCGCAGGCTCGGTAGTTGTGGCGCACAGGCTTAGTTGCTCCGCGGCATGTAGGATCTTCCTGGACCAGAGCTCGAACCCATGTCCCCTGCATTGGCAGGCGGATTCTTAACCACTGCTCCATCAGGGCAGTCCCTATGCCTTCTTACAAGAGGAGCAGCTGGGAGGTTTATGCACAAAGCCCTCAAAGCTCATTTTTTCTGTTTTCAGGGATCATTTCCACGTTTACACTTTCAGCAGATGTTAGGGAAGATGGGGTAAAAGGTGACAGTTTTGGTTTCATTCAGCAGCAAAATAAGTCCAAACTTGCTCCTCCCTTTTTTTTCAGTACTAATTTATGCTTTCTTAGCAGTGTTGACATGTGACTTTACCATTATTAGTATCTCATTTGATCTCCTGTCCCCATCATTCCTGCCACATACAAATGAAGAAAGTTAAGCATTGGGTCTTACCTCAATTCCCATAGCTGATAACAGTGGAATCTCTCAGTTTTGAAGGCATAATGTGTGCCACTCTTCTGGGCAATGTCAAAAATTGCAAACTCAGAAGGACACTATAAGTTTGTATAATTACATACTTTTACAAATGCAGAATCAGAGTTTCCAGCAGGGAACATAAGACAACATGGTGTTCCATATATATGACATTGTGGAAGAGGCAAAGGTATAAGAAGCTAAAACAGATCAGTGATTAAGGGTAGGGAGGGTTCACTACAACCAGGCACCACTAGTGTTCCTTTGAGATGATGAAGTGTACTCTATCTTGTTGGTAGTATAACTATACATTTGTAGAATTTCACAACTACACTCCAAATAGTATGTGTATATACTAAAAAGTAATAGAAAGCAACAAAGATGCTTTCACATGCTAGGAGAATGTTAAACTTTCCCAAACCTTGATTTTTACACATGTAACACTTCTTTCCACCTTCTGGGATCCTTCATAAGAAGAAATGGAAGGACTAGAATGGAGGAAGGTCACAACAGGACTTTCTTGGTACCAAGTCTGACTCAGGAAAGAAACACCTTCTAGGGCTACACCTGCTCTTGTTGCCATTCACATAACTGGTGAGAAAGTGATAGGGCTCTTGGAGTCCACTTCTGTGTTGACTCCAAGTTTTTTGGGTCATATCTTGGCAATGCTGTGGTCTGACACAAAGGTGCATGTCACAGACCTACCAAATGGAATACAGCTGCGTGCGTCCTAATCTAATCCTTGCACATCAACATGATGTGTTCCCAGAGAAGGTCTTGAGACCATTTCCAGCTTATAAATTTCCCATCTCTAGTGTACTCTGTGACCGCCTGTTAGGAAACATGTTTAAATCAAACACTATCCCACTCTGGAAATTTTCTGTTGTGACCTCAGGTGACTGTGAGGTGAAGCAGTGATGGAACCCAGAACCCATGTCATGAGTGCAAGGCTCAGGCCCCTCAGACACAGTATTACCCACTGTCTCATAAAGATCAGCTGTGTACCAACAAGCACAGTTTCACAATACTTTCAAAACCACCAATAATGTCGAAAAGAGACACCCTGCCTTGTCCTAGCTATAGAGTCCCTCTGACAGACCCCACTGTTACCAAATAATCCTCCCTTTGTTCTAAAACCATGCACGCTATGATTTCGGTGGCACATGTGCCGACCACCGTGGGGGGGGGGGTCCCTCATCTCGGCATCCGCTTCCAGAGTTTGGCGTTCCCCTACCGAGGCTGGTGACAACTCTTTCCTGGTGCAGGAGAATCTCTGCAGATCTGCCCCGTGGCCTGTGGTAAATGGTGATCTCAACCAGACCCTCCGCCGCTGGGGCCCCTTTGCTTCCCAAAACTCTAGAATGCAACGCGACACCGTCTCCAAATAAGATGCGCAAAACACCCGGGATCCCTGAAGTGCGCAGGCGCAGGAGGTGGTGCCTCCTCCTTAATCGGAGGACAAGCTCCGGGTTTCTCAGGAGGCAGAAATGGGTGGAGCCATGTCCCCACCTGCTCTTGCAACAGCTTTCAGTGCTTTCCAGAGTCCCAGAAAGTGCTCTCTCTGTGGCTGGGAAACCTGGGGTCCGAGGTCTGGAGGCCGCCTCTCTCCCCATCCGTGGAAGTTCAAGTAGGGGACAGCGATCAAGGGCTCGGTGGGGACGGCCTGTGAGGCGGACCGGAGCGACCTCAGTGCGCAGATGAGACCTGGGGGCTGATGGATACCGGACGGAGGAGACCTTCCAGAGGACATGGAGGCCGAGTGAGGACACACAAACCTTTGTCGCCCTCACTGAGCTTCCTATGGGAAAGCAAAGTGAGGAACGGTCACATTGTGACCGGTGATTTTCTGGAAGTGATTATAGAAGCGTGAGTGCCCTACTAGTAGGTTGTGTGGTGAACAAAGCCAAAGAAATATCCCTGTGTGCTTAAAAGTTGACATTCTAGTAGAGAAGAAAGAAGGTATCTAAGTAAAATGATAACATATCTGATTGATTAGTCCTAAACCGAGAAAGAAAACTGGGGAGGAGTGCAGAGGGCTTGGGATCCATGTGTCTATGGGAGTGTCTGTGTGTCTGAGCCATTAACTCTGAGGTTTGTGTGTCTGTATCTGCGTGTGTCCTTCTATATGTGCCATGACAATAGCTGTGTGATTTTGTGTTTCTGCCTGAGGAGTTGTATGTATATATCCTGGAATGCTTTTATTTCATGTTCCTGCCTAATTTCCCTGGTAGCACCTCCTTTACAATATTAAATAGAACTGGTTAGAGCAGATAACTTTGTCTTGTTTCTGATCTTAGAGAGAAAGCCTTCAGACTCCATCAAGTATATTGTTAGCTCTGAGCTTTTTACTGATACCTTATTTCAGGTTGAGGAAATTCCCTTCTAGCTGCAGTTTATTGAGAGTTTTCCTTGTCAAGGGGTGTTGCACTTTGTCAATAGCTTTTTTGTATCTATTGATATGATCTTTTAGACTTTGATGTTTATTCTACTAATGGTTCATTATGCTGAATCATTTTCAGATGTAAAACCAACATGTTGTCCTGAGTTAAATTCCACTTGGTCATGGTGTATAGGTCATTTTGTGTATTGCTGAATTCAGTTTGCTGGTGTTTTGTTGAGGCTTTTTTACTTGTATATAAAAATAGGTTTCATGTACTCTATTACATAGTATATAGTATCAAATTGACCAATATTGCATAGAGTGTGTGTCTGCACATATATATAGAGAGAATATACTATATATATAAAGTGTATGTTGGAGCTTCCCTGGTGGCGCAGTGGTTAAGAATCCACCTGTCAATGCAGGGGACACGGGTTCAAGCCCTGGTCTGGGAAAATCCCACATGCCGCAGAGCAACTAAGCCCGTGCACCACAACTATTGAACCTGTGCTCTAGAGCCTGCGAGCCACAACTACTGAAGCCTGCGTGCCTAGAGCTCGTGCTCCGCAGCAAGAGAAGCCACTGCAATGAGAAGCCCATGCACCGCAACAAAGAGTAACCCCTGCTCTCCACAACTAGAGAAAGCCCGTGCGCAGCAATGAAGACCCAATGCAGCCAAAATTAAATAAAAATAAAAATAAATTTTTTTAAAGCTAAAAAAGTAAAGTGTATGTAGTATATTACCTATACATAGCATAGATAGTATGTAGTATAGCATTATATGTAATTAGCTTATACTATATGTAAATAGAATATATTATATATAATTAGCATATACATAATTACTTTATAGTGTATAGTATTGTACTTTTACAGAATAGTACAGTTGACCCTCGCAAAACATGAGTTTGAACTGCGAGGGTCCACTTACATGCGGATTTTTTCAACGTATATACAGTCGGTCCTCTCTAGTCCCGTGTTTAGCATTGGAGCATTCAGCCAAACTCAGACTGAAATTTCCATTGGACATTGGATGAATCTGTGGATGCAGAACCTGGGGATATAGAGGGCCTACTATGGGACTTGAGCAACGGTGGATTGTGGTATAGTCTGTGTCACCTGGAACCAATCCCCCCTGGTTACGTAGGGATGACTGTATTACAGTCTTATCAGTCTGTAGTATAGTACCATTTCCATGTTGGTCCACAAAATCAATCAAATAAGTCACTCACATCCTCCCATGGGAACACAGGGCACCTCACCCTCTTGACACTGCAAAGTCTGCCTCCCTCACCCAGGTTGTTCTCTGGGTTCCTGAGTGCAACTGAGGTGTCAGTATGTGTTTCAGAAATTTGAACTAATTTACCAGCCTGAGGATTGCAATGAAGCACTGAAGTTTGATTTTTAGTAAGTGCAGAGATACGTGACCTTTGTGTTTGCGTGATTATGAGGCAAGATCATCCCAGAGTGCTTTATCCCGAAGAGATGCCCTTGGATAAAGGAGTTGTTGTTGATGACAAATTGAAATTATAATGGAGTAATCACAATTCAGGCATACTAAAACGGAGTCAGATGGCCATTAAGGATTTAATCTCAGACATCTCTTTACCACTGAACTTTCTTTGAACTGAACCAGACCCAGGGACCACCAGCTATATTCAGAACAACAGCTGCCAGCTACAACCTTATTGTCTCAAGGTCTCCCCTGGTAAC
Source organism: Mesoplodon densirostris (assembly GCF_025265405.1). Taxonomy (NCBI): domain Eukaryota; kingdom Metazoa; phylum Chordata; class Mammalia; order Artiodactyla; family Ziphiidae; genus Mesoplodon; species Mesoplodon densirostris. Next base: position 143,037,752 of record NC_082663.1, read on the forward strand.
TATGCAACCATTTCACATCCCAAACCAATCCTTGCATAACAAGCACCCTCACTTTCTGTCAGCTCCAATTAGAATTCTTGACAAACAATTTATGTAACTGACCATAGCTTTGCAGCTTTTTGCCTTTATAAACCACCCCTATTCTGTAGTCTAGCAGAACACAATTCAAATGCTTCTTGAAACCGTGTCTCCCGGGCTGCAGTTCTAACAAACCCCAAATAACAGTTTTTAATTTCAATCAAATCTCCACTTCGAAAATTTTGGTTAACATTGTTCTTGGTACCATGATAATGGCCTAAAAGTCTGTAAAAATGTGCAGTTGAGGTCAACTCTTGCCCAGGGCATCCTCTATCATGATTGCCTGGAGATTAACTAATCCTGCTGCCCATTGGGTGCCGTTGCAGACTAGGAGTGGCCTGGTTAGGGATAGCAGCAGCAGCTCTCCAGTGTTCTTGCTCACATGTGCTGGTAGCACACCACCATTGATAGGAAAACAGGTACAGGATTTTATTTATTTATTTATTTATTTATTTATTTATTTATTTATTTAGGATTTTATTTATCATTCTCTCTCTCTCTCTCTCTCTCTCTCTCTCTCTCTCTCTCTATTTATTTATTTATTTATTACTTGCTTGCTTGCAGAGCTGCTTGGCTTGAGGGATCTTAGTTCCCTGACCAGGGATTGAACCCGGGCCCTTGACAGTGAAAGCACAGAGTCCTAACCACTGGACCACCAGGTAATTCCCAGGATTTATTTTAAATGAACAAGAGAGCAAAGCATATTTCAAAATGTAAACCACGTTACCTTTGCATTTCAAGAGGAAGAAACAAAAATATATATAATTTAAATAACTTAAAAGAAGCAATTTAAGCTTCTTTTTACGTAAGTGCTGAAAAGACTTATAAGCAACAAATCACATCATTATCTACAGGAGCATGGGGAATTTAGTCGCCAGTGGTAGAAGACATGCCAGGAGTGAGTCTTCAGGCACACCTCTATGTCTCAGGCTGAGGTTTTGGAAGTTGATATACAAAATAAACAACTCATACTAAACAAAAAAAAATGTACCCATATTTTATTTTTAATAGTTTATAATCAAATGACTAATTTATTTTATTTTTATTTTTGGTAGTCATGAATTACCTGCTTAATTAAACATTTAAAAATTAAGTGTAGGGACTTCCCTGGTGGTGCAGTGGTTAAGAATCCACCTGCCAGCGCAGAGGACACAGATTCGATCCCTGGTCCGGGAAGATCCCACATGCCTCAGAGCAACTAAGCCCACGCACTGCAACTACTGAAGCCTGCGCACCTAGAGCCCATGCTCCGCAACAAGAGAAGCCACCGCAATGAGAAACCCGCGCACCGCAACGAAGAGTAGCCCCCACTCGCCGCAACTAGAGAGAAAGCCCGCATGCAGCAACGAAGACCCAATGCAGCCAAAAGACAAGTAAATTAAAAAATTAAAATTAAAACAGATAATAATTAAGTGTAAAAAGTCATACATAATAATCATTTCAAAGTGTGGAGAAATTTAACCATTCTTCAGCACCCTCAGTCCTACTCAGTAGAGGTAACCATGATGGAAACATATATATATATATAACTGCAAATTGGAAATTTTCTTTTCCCTGACCAGTGATGGAACGCAGGACCTTGGCAGTGAAAACGTGGAGTCCTAAACACTGGACCGCCAGGAATTCCCAGCAAATTGGAAATTTTTAACTTAGCTACATCATTCTGCAGCACATATAGATCAGTGCTTATAGATTTACCCCATGCTTTTATTTTTCTTTTTCAGATTCTCTTCCATTCTGGCTTATTACAAGATATTGAATATAGTTCCCTGTGCTATACAGTGGGACCTTCTTGTTTATCTGTTTTATATGTAGTAGTTTATATCTGCTAATCCAAAACTCCTAATTTATCCCATCCCCCTTCCCCTTTGGTAGCCATAGGTTTGTTTTCTATGACAAATGACTAATTTATTTTCTTAATTTTTTAAACTTTTATTTATTTATTTTGCAGATTAAAATATATATGTATATTTTTAATTTATTTATTTTGTCTGTGTGGGGTCTTAGTTGCAGCACAAGGACTCTGTTGCAGCATGCGGACTTAGTTGTGGCATGCAGACTTAGTTGCACCATGCGGACTTAGTTGCTCCATGCATGCAGAATATAGTTCCCCGACCAGGGATCAAACCCCAGCCCCCTGCACTGGGAGCACGGAGTCTTACCCATTGGCCCACCAGGGAAGTCCTGACTAATTTATTTTTAATGAGAAGCTGCATCTTTATGTGTTAATCCTCTAAACAATAATATTTTCAAGTGTGCAATACAATTTTACAAACCATACAAAATTAATGTTCTCAAATTTGTTTTTCTATAAAATGACAAGTGCCATCACAGCCTGTAGTTCCATTGTATATCAATCTGGAGATCATTATCTGATATGGGCAGCATATTAAATGCATATGGTGGTATGATAATATGAGGAGTTCCACTGACCCACACCCCAGTGAAACTGGTGAAAATTATTTTTAAACCAATCATTTAAAGCCTCTGGAAATTGTCCTAAAGGCAAACAGCAAAGGAAGACATCCATTCAATTAAATCACTGGAAATTCTGTGAGAATATGTGAACCATGACCCCTCCCTTCCTACCCTATCTCAGCTCAGTGAGTGAACACTACTCCATTTTAGAGTATGGCACCCAGAACCAGAATACAAGGTTCTCTCTCTCCGTCTAGTCTGAGGGCTTTGTTTTAGGAAGAGCAGGTACATCTGTAAATAGGATACGTATAAAAGCTGGAGAGATTATATAAATATCTGGCAAGTAGACTTTTAAAATATAAATTTATTTATTTATTTATTTTTGGCTGTGTTGGGTCTTTGTTTCTGTGCGAGGGCTTTCTCCAGTTGCGGCAGGCGGGGGCCACTCTTCATCGTGGTGCACGGGCCTCTCACTGTCGCGGCCTCTCTTGTTGTGGAGCACAGGCTCCAGACGCGGAGGCTCAGTAGTTGTGGCTCACAGGCTTAGTTGCTCTGCGGCATGTGGGATCTTCCCAGACCAGGGCTCAAAGCCGTGTCCCCTGCATTGGCAGGCAGATTCTTAACCACTGCGCCACCAGGGAAGCCCCTGGCAAGTAGACTTTAAAACAAAAAAAAATATTGCTAGAAATCTTGGGGGACATTATATCATGATAAAAGGGTCAAAGCTTATGGCTTGAATCTAAAACAATACAAAGAAATAAATTTATAGCCATTAATGCCTATACTAACAAAGAAGAAAGAAATCAATAACCTAACCTTTCATGTTAACACACTTGAAAAGATGAGCTATCAAACCCAAAGCAAGGAGAAAAAGAAATAATAAAAATTAGAGCAGAAATTAATGAAACAAGGAATAGAAAAACCATAAAGAAAATCAATGAAACCAGAAGTGGGTTCTATGGAAAAATTAACAAAATTGACAAATCTTTACATAGACTGATTTAGAGAAAAAGAAGATTCATAGAGTCAGGAAGAAAGAGGGATATTACTACTGACATTACAGAAGTAAAAAGTATTATAAAAGCATTCAATGAACAATTCAATTCAACTGAACAAAGTAGATAACTTGGATGAAATGGACAAATTCCTCAAAAGACACAAACTACTGAAACTAAATCAAGAGTAAGTGGAAAATGTTAAAGAACTATAACAAGTGAAGGGGTTGAATTAGTAAACAAAAAACTACCCACAATATAAGCTTGAGCCCAGAGTAATTCCCTTGTGGTCCAGCAGTTAGAACTTGCTTTCACTGCCAGGACCAGGGTTCGATCCCTGGTGGGAGAAGTAAGATCCTGCAAACCGTGTGGTGCAGCCAAAAAAAAAAAAAAACAAAAACAAAAACCTGAGCCCAGATGGCTTCAACACAGAATTCTCCAGAACATTCAAAGAAAATTTAATATCAATTATTGACAAACTTTTCTTAAAATAGGGCACTTCACACTCATTTTATGAGGACCATACAGCAAATACTATTATATTTTAGTATTTAAATACTGCATTTATAAAAAGAATTATATACCATAACCAGTGAGATTTATCTCAGGGATGAAATGTTGGGTTAATCTCAAAACCCATTAATGTAATAAAGGATATCAATAGAGTAAAAAGTATAAGTAGCAAGATCATCTCAATAGCCTCAGGGAAGTAACTAACAAAATCCAATATGCTTTCTTGATAAAAGCACTCAGATTACCAGTATTAGAAGGAAATTTCTAATCTCTTCCTAACCTCATAATGAGCATCTATGGAAACCCATAGCTAATATTATCTTTTTTTTTTTTTTTTTTTTTTTTTTTCTTTTTGCGGTATGCGGGCCTCTCACTGTTGTGGCCTCTCCCGCTGCGGAGCACAGGCTCCGGATGCGCAGGCCCAGCGGCCATGGCTCACGGGCCCAGCCGCTCCGCGGCATATGGGATCCTCCCAGACCGGGGCACGAACCCGTATCCCCTGCATCGGCAGGCGGACTCTCAACCACTGCGCCACCAGGGAGGCCCTAATATTATCTTTAATGATGAAAGACTGGATGCTTTCCGCTGAAGATAAGGAACAAGACAAGGATGTCTGCTCTTACCCCTTCTATTCAACAATGTACTGGAGATTTTAGATAGAACTATTATGCAAGAAAAGGAAATAAATATAATGTTAGGAAGATAAACGTTAGGAAAATGTAAAACTATCTCTACTTTCAGGTGAGGTATCTTGTTTTTAGAAAACTCTAAGGAATCCACTAAAAAAAAACTGTATGAACTTACAGTTGAGCTCAGCAAAGTGCTAAGATAGAAGATCAAAATAGAAAAATCAATTGTATTTCTATATACTTGCAATTAACAATATGATAAGGAAATTAAGAAATGCAAGAAGCAATATTACGAATCAAAGGAATAAAATAAAATACTTTAGAATGAATACTTAAATAATACTTAAGAATGAATTTAGTAAAAGATTTACAAAATTAATACTCAGAAAACTACAAAATATGGTTGGAATAAAATAATGTACAAGTAAATGGGAAAACATCCCAATTTCATGGATCAAAAGGCTTAACATTGTTAAAATGGCACTATTCCCCAAATGATCCAAAGACTCACCACAATACCTATCACGGTCTCAGCTTATTCCTTTATACAAACTGGCAAGCTGTTACATAAAATTGTATGGAATTGCAAGGAAGCCAGAATAGCCAAAGCAATCTTGAAAAAGAAAAACAAAGTGGTAGAACAAACATTTCTCAATTTCAAAACTTTGTAATATGCAATGGTAATCAAGATATTGTGGTACAGACCCCAGGATAAACATACAGATCTATGGAATAGATGACATTTTAGAAATAAACCCCTACATCTGTGGTCTATTGACCACAGACCCCTACATCTGTGGTCAACTGATTTTTGAAAAAGGATCCAAGAATAGGGATAGAATAATCTTTTCATAAAATGGTGCTGAGCCAACTGGATAGCCCTATGCAAAAGAAAGAGGCTTTATCCTTCTATCACACCACATACAACAATTTACCAAAAAGGATAAAGACCTAAGCATAAGAGTAAATCTATTACAGTTAGTTAAATATAGGAAAAAGTTCTTGGTCTTAGATTTGACAACGAATTGTTAGATATGACACCAAGAGCAAAAATGGGAAGAAGGTAATTTGGACTTCCACGGATTAATTACTTTTGTGCTTCAAGGGATACCACCAAGGAAGTGAAAACACCCTTTGGAACCCTTGCACAGTATTGCTAGGAATATAAAATTGTGCTGATGCAATGAAAAACAATATGATAGCTCCTCAAAAAATTACAAACTTAGTTGCCATCTCTGGGTAAGTACCTAAAAGAATTGAAAGCAGGGACTCAAATAGGTATATGTACACTTTTATTCATTATTAGCATTATTCAGAATAGCCAGAAGGTGGAAGTAACCCCAAGTGTCTGTCAATAGATGAACGGATGAAAAAAGTAGGTACGTACGTACAACAGAGTATTATTCAGCTATAGAAGGAAAGCAAATCTGACACATGCTACAACATGGATGAACCTTAAGAACATATTTGAAGTGAAATCAGCCTGTCAAAAAAGGTCAAACAATATATTCCACTTGTGTGAGGTATCTAAAGTAGTCAAATGCATAAAGATGAAAAGTGGAATGGTTGTGGCCAGGGACTGGGGTAGTGGGAGAAAGGAGGTTTTTGTCTAATGGGTTAGAGTTTCAGTTTTGCAAGATGAAAATAGTTCTGGAAATTGGCTACACAATGTCAATGTACTTCACACTACTGAACTGTACACTTTAAAATGATTTTTAAAAAAGTAAATTTTATAAATTTTATAATATGTGTATATTACCACAATTAAATGTGAAGTTTTTAAGGCAAGAGAGTGAAAGCACAACCCACAGTATGGAAGAAAACTTTGCATATCATATATCTGATAGGGGACTTATATAGAAAAATATAAAGAACTATTATTACTTAATAATAAAAGTCAAATAACTCAGTTTAAAAATGGCAAAGGATCTGCATACATATTTGTCCAAAAAAGATATACAAATGACCAGGAGCTATGAAAAAAAGGTGCATATCATTAGTCATCAAGGAAATGCAAATCAAAACACTAATGAGGGACTTCCCTGGCGGTCCAGCAGTTAAGACTCTGCACTTCCACTGCAGGGAGCATGTTTAATCCCTGGTTGGGGAACTAAAATCCCGCATGCTGCGTGGTATGGCCAAAAAAAAAACAGGAAAAAAAAAAAAACCACTAATGAAATATCACTTCATAGCCACTAGGATGGCTAGAATCAAAAAAGCTAGAATCATAAGAAATGTTGTTGAGGATATATGGAGAAACTGGAACCCTCATAACTGAGTGGTGCAAATAAAAAATGGTGCAGTCACTTTGGAAAACAGTCTGGCAGTTCCTCAAATATTAAACCTAGAATTACCATATAATCCATCAATTTCTCTCTACCTATATGCCCAAGTGAAATAACAACACATGTTCAAACAAAAACTTGTACATGAATTTTTTTAACATCTTTATTGGAGTATAATTGCTTTACAATGTTGTGTTAGTTTCTGCTGAATAACAAACTGAATCAGCTATACGTATACATATATCCCCATATCCCCTCCCTCTTGCGTCTCCCATGAATTTTATTTATTTATTTTTTTAAATAAATTTATTTATTTATTTTTGGCTGTGTTGGGTCTTCATTGCTGTGCACGGGCTTTCTCTAGTTGTGGTGAGTGAGGGGCTACTCTTCTTTGCGGTGTCCAGGCTTCTCATTGCAGTGGCTTCTCTTGTTGCGTAGCATGGGCTGTAGGCGCGTGGGCTTCAGTAGTTGTGGCTCGTGGGCTGTAGGAGTGCAGGCTCAGTAGTTGTGGCACACGGGCTTAGTTGCTCTGTGGCATGTGGGATCTTCCTGGACCAGGGCTGGAACCCGTGTCCCCTGCATTGGCAGGCGGATTCTTAACCACTGCACCACCAGGGAAGACCCTGTACATGAATTGTATAGCAGCATTATTCATAGTAGCCAAAGATAGAAAAATTCCAAATGTACATTAATGGATGAAAAGATAAATGCAATGGGTTTTATTCATCCACTGGAATATTCTTTGGCCATAAACACAAATGAAGTGTTGATACATGCTACAACATGGGAGTACCTTGAAAAAATCATGCTAAGTGAGTGAAGTCAATCGCAAAGACCATATGTTATATAATTCCATTCATTTGAAAGCCTTGAGTAGGGAAATCTATATAGATACAAAGATTAGTGGTTGTCTAGGCATGGGGACTGGAGGAAGAAATTGGGAACATTGGGAGTGATAGCTAAAGAGCAGAGGAGGTTTTTTTAATCTTTTTATTATCTTGTTTTTTTTTTTTTTTTTTTTTTTTTTTTTGCGGTACGCGGGCCTCTCACTGCCGTGGCCCCTCCCGTTGTGGAGCACAGGCTCCAGACACGCAGGCTCAGTGGCCATGGCTCACGGGCCCAGCCGCTCCACGGCATGTGGGATCTTCCCGGACTGGGGTACGAACCTGTGTCCCCTGCATCGGCAGGCGGACTCTCAACCACTGCGCCACCAGGGAAGCCCCTATTATCTTGTTTTTAATAACAAGGTGTTGGAGCTACAAGATTATGTTTTGTCAACATAGGAATATTTTGTGCATCATTGAGAGTAAAGCAACTCTCTGTAAAGTCTGTGGGCACCACAGATGTTAGCAGGTGAATTTTTAATGGTTTTTTGTTTTGTTTTGTTTGTTTGTTTGCTAAACAACACACAAAAAATGAGTGCCTCATTAGCATTTATTGTTTCTTCAAGGTCAAAAGGAGAACAGTCAACTCTAATTATAGCTATTGTGGACTAGAAGTAATGTGTTACCAAGGAACTAGTGTTCTCAATTACATTTTCATAGTTTTATTGGAAATTTTTAAAATACACATATCTCCAAAAGTATCAGATTTATAAAAATTTGAATGCAACCTTTAAAGAAAGATTCATTCACTTTAAAGAAAAGGTTTCATTCATTTAAAAAAATGAGAATACTTTTGTTTGTCATCAAAATGATTTTTACTGTGATTATTGTTCATGTTACTATTGAATTAGATTAAAATATTTTGTAGTAGATTTCAGGGAACTCATTCTTTCTCATGAGAGTTTTTTGTGTGTCAGGAACTGGAAATCCACTTTTTAAATGTTTGGGAAATATGTGGTTTAGTGTAGTTACGTATAGGGGTCTCTTAGAGAATTCCTTAGAGATCCAAGAAGATAAACAACCAATGATTATAAGGACAAGAACTAAAAGATCTCTAGAGATGAGTTAATCCTATACTCTTCTTTACTCTTTCCTCTCCTTTTCCTCATTCCCATCAATTCCTTTTTCCTTTTCCTTCATATTCTCTTATCTCTTTTCTTGTCTTCCTCCCGCCTCTCTCCTTCTTCACAGAGGTTTGTTTTTTTTTTAATTTATTTATTTAATTTATTTATTTTTGGCTGTATTGGGTCTTCATTGCTGTGCACGAACTTTCTCTAGTTGTGGTGAGTGGGGGCTACTCTTCGTTGTGGTGCGCAGGCTTCTCATTGCGGTGGCTTCTCTTGTTGGGAAGCACAGGCTGTAGGTGTGCGGGCTTTAGTGGTTGTGGCTTGCGGGCTCTAGAACACAGGCTCAGTAGTTGTGGCGCACGGGCTTAGTTGCTCCACAGCATGTGGGATCTTCCCGGACCAGGGCTCAAACCCGTGTCCCCTGCATTGGCAGATGGATTCTTAACCACTGCGCCACCAGGGAAGCGCTCTCTCTCCTTCTTAACTTCTATAATTCATACAAACACAATCTCTTAACCCCAATCTGAATTCCCATAGCTTCATTTTGCACATGATCTATAGTAGCTCCAGTCTGCATTCAGCTAACACTTTTTTGCACACTTGTCACTATTGAAGGGTTTAGTATAAATCAATGAAGCAAGAATAGATTTCTTTATTCATGCATCTTATATTCCAATGAAGAGAGACAGGCAATAAACAATAAACAATGAAGAATAAATTACACACTACATAAGGAAATCGTGAGCATTATGAAAAATACTAGAGAAGACTAGGGTGAATCAGAAATGGGTTTGGCAGTGAGTTGCAATTTTAAGTCAAGTGATCAGGGAAATTATATCTCATTGTCAACTTTTTTTGTGTGTCCCTTGAGCCCAGTTTCCAGAGTGAAAATGTGATTGATTTAACTCAGGTTACTATAAATTTCCATTTTACACTCAGTTGAGTAGTTTATGTGGCATTTTCTAAGTAGTCATGCTCTTCTATAAATCTGTGATTATGATTTATTTACCATAAAAATACTAAACCAGAAATGTCCTAATAAAAGTATTCTTGGGCTTCCCTGGTGGCGCAGTGGTTGAGAGTCCGCCTGCCGATGCAGGGGACAACGGGTTCGTGCCCCGGTCCGGGAAGATCCCACATGCTGCGGAGCAGCTGGGCCCGTGACCCATGGCCGCTGAGCCTGCGCGTCTGGAGCCTGTGCTCCGCAACGGGAGAGGCCACAACAGTAAGACGCCCGCATACCGCAAAAAAAAAAAAAAAAAAAAAAAAGTATTCTTTTGGTGAGGACTCTTCTCTATCAAAGGTTATTAGTCTATTTACCAAGAGCTCAGTTTTCAGTATATTTACAAGGAGATTACACTTGGTCACCTGCATTCTTTTTTCCCCAGAGACCCTTCCTGTATATAAATCACTGGATAGATAGCTGTTGAATTTGTTCCCACTAGGGAATAGAAGAGAGCAGAGGAGTTTCTTTTTAAGGTGAGGAAAATGTTCAGAAATTGGCTGTAGTGGTGATTATTGAATCTACCTGTGAATATACTGATGCTATGAACAAGGGCTCATGTGCCCACAGCGCAGAAAGCTCCGACAGTGGGTGTTTGCAGCAAAGTAAGGGTTTATTTGCAGGGTGCCAAGCAAGGGAGTGGGAGACAAGTCTCAGATCCACTCCAGCTTGGTCTTTGAGTTAAGGGTTTTTTTAAGGGGAAGAACAAAGAGGCTGGGATTAATCATCATCTTGTGACACTTCTGTGACATTTCTTAATGATAGTTTCAGGAGTCAGGATGTCTCTCGTTTATGATTCCCAGCCCAGGTGGTCCATGGCTTGGAGGTCTGTTAGCTTATCTTGCCCTGGAGAAACAACCTCTGTACGTTAATGATGATATCTGTAATAGCAATTTCAGTACATTAATGATGTTATCTACAACAGCAATTTGACTCTAGTTGATTAGGTCAGAGGGGACAAGAAAGGGAATAAAGTTTTGGATAAAGAGATTAATCATAAACTCAGTAAGGGAACTTTGTTTTAGGGGAATTCGGTTTCACTGAAAACCAGTGAGTTTTAGACATTAAAGGGTCCATTGTATAGTATGTGTGTTGTATCTCAATAAAGCGTTCATATAAGTGGATAGATGCATTAAGAGTTTTGCAATGCAAGCAATTCAGGCTCTTAGACATCTAAGAGTTTCCAGGTTATTTAACACATCCATCACCTCAAATTGTTATCGTGTGTGTGTGTGTGTGTGTGTGTGTGTGTGTGTTGAGAACTCTTAAGATCCACCCTTTTCGCAAATTTCATTTATACAATACAGTATAAGTATCTCAAATCATCGTATTGTCATCCTCAAATTAGACCATTTTATTAGTCAGTTGTACCTCAAAGTAGAGCTTGGAGGGGTAAAAAGAGTTTCCAGGTGCATCTCACATTTACGTTACGGTTTGTTATTGTTGTTTTTGTTATTTTAGTGAAAATAGGAATTCAATTGCCTTAGGGATCTTATAGCTTTTTACATTTCAAAATTCTCTAGGGACACAAGCTAACATTGATCTAAAATAAATTTCCTTCCAGTGTTAAGTGTGAATTTAATGAAACCTGATAGTTTAATGACACATCTCACACCCTCTGCTTAGAGAAGAGTCCCTTCCCCCACCCAGCTAGGACTGTGGGGTTCAAACTCCCCACCAGAGCCAAGCGCTCTGGGATTCTTCTCAAATGAGTGAGAGTGGGGAAGAGATGGGTAGAAGGCTCAAGGCTGTCAAATTTCAAAGATTAAAACGGAGCCTGAGGACTTCCCTGGTGGCGCAGTGGTTGAGAGTCCGCCTGCCGATGCAGGGGATATGGGTTCGTGCCCCGGTCTGGGAAGATCCCACATGCCGCAGAGCGGCTGGGCCCGTGAGCCATGGCTGCTGAGCCTGCGCGTCCGGAGCCTGTGCTCCGCAGCGGGAGAGGCCACAACAGTGAGAGGTCCCCGTACCGAAAAAAAAACAAAAAAACGGAGCGTGACTCTTTATTACAGATAGTGATGTCACACTGAAGTGGCTACGTTTCTAAACAAGGGTCACAGTTCCAGTTACACCAAGCCCTCTTGTTGCAGTTTGTCCTGGTCTGGGCGCCCTCTTGTCTATACTTGCTTCATCTTCAAACTGAATGAGGAATTCCCTGTACCTCGCGTCCCGACCAAGCTGCGGGAAGACTACAGAGTCAGCCTTAGGACAGGAATAAGCTCTGTTTAAATTCAAATATTCCCGCGGGGACAGGTTACCACCATCGGCTGAAGCCGGTTCGCCTGAGCCAAGCGTCCTCCCGCCCCGCTGTCACTCAGGCACGAGGGGGCGCGGCCTTTGGAACTGCCCAATCAGGGAGATCGCTGGGGCCTGTGGGTGGGGTGACGCCCCTCAACGGAAGGGCCGTAGCTAATCGCTCTGGCTTTGCTCCAAATTCTTATCTTCGCCTAGTGGTGTTTTTCTTCCGCCGCAGGCTCTGTTGTGTTGTGATCTATACGGGTCGTGGGAGTCGTAGGAAAGATTCAGGGAGACCCAGGAAACCTAGAAATGGTGAGTGTGCTTCCCTGAGTGTGGAGACGGAGAGGAGGGGCTGGTGGGAACCGGCCGGAAGCGGCCGTGGCGGGACCCGGGCCTCCCCGCGGTCAACTTCGGAGTCCGCTAGCCCGAGTCCACCCGGGGCGCCGCTCGGACCTCAGTCCGCTCCGGCTCGCAGCGTGGGGGCGGGGCGGGGCCGGCAGCCGGGACCCCGGGCGTCCTGTCCCGTCCCTTGGTGCGCGGCGACGTCGGTCCTGACCCCGGAGCCTCTCTGCGCAGCTCTGCGCCCGCAACCCCGCGTCTCCCCCAGGTTGTGCGGTGACCGCGGGAGGGTCGTTAGACTCGGGGTCTGGGCTTTATGCGTGGGAGGAGCTGTGGTGTGTGAGGTCCCCATTCCCTCCTTTCTCCCCAGCGCGACACGTTTTCTCTTGAGTTTTTCAAATTTGGGGGGAGCGGGGTCTCAAATCCACAACCCCGTTTTACCAGCGTAGCTCTTCCTAGGGTTGGCGATAAATCCCTAAATTTACAAATCCCTTTCGCATTCCCAAACGCCAGCTTCCTCTCTCTGATTCACAGCATATTCTACTGTTTGTCCGCCGTGGTACATTTCAAATAGCCTCAATATTTTAATTGTTTATCCTTCTTAAGTAGAGCCACGGATGGGCTGTTTTTGAAAGCTTTATTTTTTTGTATGTATTTTACATGAGAGGAAAGCCGAGAATGACCGCCTGGAGTTATGTTGTATGAAATCCTTGTGCCTCTCGTCCCAGGATCTTTCCTGGGCCCAGACATCCTACGGAAAATCCTTTGGTTGGAGGTTCCTTTTTGAAACTTTCCTGGGAGATCTGTTCTGTCAGCCTTGTCCCTCCCTGCTTTTTTTTTTTTTTTTTTTTTTTTTTTGCGGTACGAGGGCCTCTCACTGTTGTGGCCCCTCCCGTTGCGGAGCACAGGCTCCAGCCGCGCAGGCTCAGCGGCCACGGCCCACGGGCCCAGCCGCTCCGCGGCATGTGGGATCCTCCCGGACCGGGGCACGAACCCGTGTCCCCCGCATCGGCAGGCGGACTCTCAACCACTGCGCCACCAGGGAAGCCCCCTCCCTGCTTTTGTTGACCTGAAAAGATTTATTGCTTTATTTAAGTGTCCATTTTCAGTAGGAGTAAATACATTTTTATTTAATCAGTAGGCTCGAAAGATAGCATAAAACATTTCCAAAGAGGCAAAAAAAAGAGGTGAATTTCAGGGGTGAAAAGAAAGTTTCCAGTATTGCATTTCACTTAAGATACTGGTTTCACTCCCTCTTACCCTGACTATAGTTGTTTCAGGGGGCTGTTCATTACTTTTGGATGATTTCGAATGAAATTCCAGGGTTTAGACTTGCAGACCAGAAGTGTTCAAGTATGATTAATTAATTACAAAACAAGTCTTGCCATGAAATAATAATTAACTGACATCTTCTTTGCTGAAAGGAATATATATTGGGGATTTTCTGGTTGAACTAGTAAAGTGCGTTCCAGTTTTCTTTCCTCCTTTCCACATAAACACTGAGTCTGAGTGAATTTGCTGGATTGGTCAGTGTGTTTGTGTCATTAAAATGTAACAGTGGTGTCAAGTAACTCCAGTGTTGAGTATGGCCTGTGGTGGGTGAGCCAAACCAAGGCCCTCTCTGAGCGTGCACAGAGAAGTGGAAGTGAAGACCAATTGGTTCTTCCTGGGGAACCTCTCCTTGTAGGTTTTCTCACCTGCTCACACCCACTACAGAAGGAGTCTTTAGGTACAGAGCCCTGGAAAGATGGGGGTTCAGGTGCACCTGGGGAGGTGGAGGAGATTCGGTGATTTCTTTCTGCAGTTGTAATAGTGGTTTTTCCAGGTGCAGATGTATGCCTAAGTGTTGCATCCATAATGTTGGCGCATTCAGTGTAATTTGTGCACAGGAAAGTCTATGGAGGTTGGTGTTCTGTCTCCTTGACAAAGGGTTTATGAAGTTGGGAGTTCATTTGGGTTGGAACCTGCTGAGAAATTCCTCACTTGTGAGGATGGAAGCCTGGGGGAGGAAAGGCTCGCACGTGGCCAGGCAAGAGAAGAGTATGTGCAGCTGCCAGAGTTTATTTTGGGTCCCTACCCTTCTTCACCAGGGACTGACTCATTTCTAGGGGTTCTATCTCAGTTGGGAATGTCTGGACCACAATTTTAAGAATGTATTTAACTTTCTGAATGTGGATTTTCATTTTGAACGGTAGGGAAGCAATGTGCTTATCTCAGCTGATTCAAATATTTGCTTTTCTTTCCTTTGGATTCTTTATCTCTTGAATATTGTGGTCCTGTAATTCTTTTCCTTAGTAGTTCCCACATAACCCCTCTGCATCCACACAGTTTGCACTGTTTTATACATCTTGTATTACCACAATACATTTATAACAATTACTGAACCAATAGTGATGCATTAAAGTCCACAGTTTTTATTATCAATGACTCTTTGTGTTATAGGATCTATGGGGTTTGGTAAATGTTTATTGAAAAGTATCCATCATTTCTCTATCCTATAGAGTAGTTTCAGTTCCCTCAAAGTCCCTTATGCTTCATCTATTCATTCATCTCTCCCTTCAACCCCCAAATCCTTCAGAACCAAAGATCTTTTTCTGGCTCATAATAATGTCTTTTCCAGAATGTCATATACTTGGAATCTTGTGTTGCCTTGTCAGATTGGCTTCTTTCACTTAGCAATGTACTTTTAAGATTCCTTCATGTGTTTCCATGGCTTGATACCTCATTTCATTTTTTCACTGAACAATATTTCATCTTATTACAGTGGGAATGACACTGATTGTTTATCCATTCGACTCTTGAAGGACATCATGCTTAACTCTAACTCTTGCCCATTATGAATAAAACACCTAGAAACATTCATGTGTAGGCTTTTGTGTGTACTTAAGGTTTCCACTAATTTAGGTCTCTACCAAGGAATGTGATTGCTGGATCTTACTATATGTATAAGAGTATATTAAGTATTGATGGAAAATTCTTATCTTCCAATGTAGGCATACCAAATTTCATTCCCACCACCAAGGAATGAGGATTACCAGCAGCTTCACATCTTCACTAATATCTGGTGTTCTGAGTGTTTTGAATTTAGCCATTTAATAAGTGTGTAGTGACATATCATTGTTTTTTTTTGTAATTTCCCAAAGACATTCGTTGAGCATGTTTTCATATTGCTTATTTCCCATCTGTATATCTTGTTCAGTGTGGTGTCTGTTCAGATCTTTTTCCAATTTTTAATTGAGTTGTTTGTCTTCTTACTGTTGAGTTTTAAGAATTATATATATTTTTTGTTTTGGGGTTTTTAAAAAATTATTTATTTGGTTGCACTGGGTCTTAGTTGCAGCTTGTGGGCTCCTTAGTTGCGGCACATGGGCTACTTAGTTGTGGCTCCAGGGCTTCTTAGTTGTGGCTCCAGGGCTCCTTAGTTGCAGTACATGGGCTCCTTAGTTGTGGCATGTGAACTCTTAGTTGTGGCATGCATTTGGGATCTAGTGCCCTGACCAGGGATTGAACTCGGGCCCCCTGCATTGGGAGCACAGAGTCTTATCCACTGCACCACTAGGGAAGTCCCCAAGAATTCTATGTATATTCTGGATACCAAGTCATTTAGCAGATATGTGTGTTACAAAGACATTCTCCTAGTCTGTGACTTGTCTTTTCATTCACTTAACACTTTCCTAGCACAGGAATTTCCCTTTTAATAAAGTGAGACTTATCATTTTTTCCTTTCATGGTTTGTTTGTTTTTTTGTTTTTGGTGTTGTATCTAAGTATGATGTTAGCTGCAGTTGTCCTGTAGATATTTTTCTCAAGAACAGAGAGTTCCATTCTATTATTAGTTTGTTACCATAAATGGATGTTGAATTGTATCACATCTTTTTATGTTCATTTCCCCCCTCCTTTCATTTATTTAAATATTTCACTCTACTCTCTTCCTGCTTGCATGGTTTCTGAAAAGAAGTCTGATTTAATTCTAATCTTTTTTCTCTATAAGTAAGGTGGGTTCCCCCTCTGGCTTTTTTTCACTATATTCTCTTTCTCTTTGATTTTTCTCTAGTTAGAATATGATATACTTGGTATGTATTTTTCACATTTAGTGTTCTTTAAGCTTTTTGGATCTACAGAATGCCATTTATGATTAATTTTAGGAAAATCTGAATGATTATTACTTCATTTTTTCTGTTCCTTTCTGTGTATCTTTTTTTTTTTTTTAGATATTCCCATTTTGTGTATTTTAAACCTGTCATTGCTGTACAGTTCATGGATATTGTGTTCTGTCTTGTTTGTTTTGTTTTTGTTTTTTTGGCTTTGTGTTAGCCTCTGGTGAAATGTATTGTTTTCAGTACAGGCCTTGTTAAGAACAGAGTATTTGGTGTTTTTTATTATTATTATTACTTTTTTTTGATGTGGACATTTTTTAAAGTCTTTATTGAATTTTGTTACGATATTATTTCTGTTTTTATGTTTTGGTTTTTTGGCCGCTAGGCATATGGGATCTTAGCTCCCCAACTAGGGATCAAACCTGCACCCCCTACATTGGAAGGCAAAGTCTTAACCACTGGACCACCAGGGAAGTCCCTGGTGCTTATTTTTACATGCCATCTTTATTTCTTCTTTCCCAGTTTTAGAGAGAGTGTTTTGCCTGTGACCTCATGCTCTGATGGGTCTAAGAAGACTTGTTCAAGTTTTTTTCATTTTTTTTCTTTGAGGCCAGGAATGGTGACTTCTAAGTTCCTTAAATGCCAGATTAGAACCTGTAAGTCTCTGTCTTCAGTTTTTGATTATTGATTGCTGACTGCTTTAAAACCTTATTCATCCTCTTTATACTTTTACCCACATCTATACAAAGTGATCAGAAAGCCTTAGTCCTTCTTCCATTGGCAGTGGCAAGAGATTCAATCCTCTTAAGATCCTGCTCTTGTGTGTGAACCCTCATCCTAACCCAGCCCCTAACTTCAGTTTTTAAAAAGTCCAATTACCTTTCCTTGCTTGTGAAGGCATTCCTTGAAAGCTCTGGAGAGGCCTGCCTTACTTTCCTCAGATACCTCAATTATTTAGGTAATAAAACCTTTCATACACTATTGGCAATGTGTGCTGTCATCAGTAAAGGGATTCCTATCCCCAGGGGGTCAAGCTGTCATGTTCCTGTAAACCTTGTGGGAACTTGGAAATTAGAGAAGTCGGTAGGGCAGCCTCTAGAGTGGCTGGTCAGGAAATAACTTCCTCTGCAATTTGAAAATGGAGATTTTATGTTCTTTAGGAGGAAACCACTGTTGAATCCTTTGTGTATTTCATACTTATGGGCAGATTCACCATCAAACCCTTGTGATTTTCAGTGAATGCACTTGCAATCTACATCTCTTAATCTGTTCCTCAAGGTTAGAAAGACACAGGGCACTGTGTTCTAGATCTGCCATAAAGAGCTCCTCTGGCATATTGTCTCACTCTGTGTGCCTATGTATGCCTCTAAGCAGCCCTGAGGCACATGAGTATAGGAATTTTGTGGTCTGTGTTTTCATGCTATCTTCCTACTGTCTGCGCCAATTAACTGTAAGCGCCAATTAACTTTCTAGTGCATCAGATCAAACAAAGAGAAAGGAAAAACTGAATCTGTGGTAAATATTACACAAATTAACAGCACTATTTCCCCACAAGAATATTCTTTTTCTGTCATCTACATCTGACTACTTATAAAGGCCTGGATTACTTTATGGCCAAATTGGCCAGCTGGATCCTATTAAAAGTTTTACAGTTTTCTTAGACTCTTGTTCGGTGATTGGAATAGAAGAAAAAGCTTCCAGTTCAGCACTATGTTCTTATTCATAAAAGTTTGTGCAGATTTGACCCTCTGCCTCATAAGTGCTATAAATGGTATGTGAAAAGGAAGGAGATGAAAGAGTTTTTCCTCACAAGGTATTGATGGTCTTAAAATGGTAACATTCATTTCATTTATATATCATGTCTGTCATTTCCCAACATGTTCTGGACCCCGCTGTTAGTGAGAAATGAGATGTAATGTGATCAGAGTAAATATTTCCATGTTCATTATGCTGCTAAATTTGTGAGAAAGTAGAGACAGAGTAAGTTCCTGATGATCAAGTCATAGAATAAATGTTTGGATACAACAGAATAATACATAACCTTCATATAAATAGTGTATAGGGCTTCCCTGATGGCACAGCAGTTAAGAAACTGCCTGCCAATGCAGGGGACATGGGTTCAATCACTGGCCCAGGAAGATCCCACGTGCCACGGAGCAACTAAGCCCCTGTGCCACAACTACTGAGCCTGCGCTCTAGATCCCGCGTGCCACAACTACTGAAGCCCACGAGCCTAGAGCCTGTGCTCTGCAACAAGAGAAGCCACCACAATGGGAAGCCTGCGTGCTGCAATGAAGAGTAGCCCCTGCTTGCTGCAACTAGAGAAAGCTCACGCGCAGCAACGAAGACCCAACGCAGCCAAAAATAAACACAAAACAAAACAAAACAAAAATGGTGTATAGATGTCTAGTCCTGTCAGTGTCATGCATCCTGCTATACACATATTTGGGGTATTTTAGGACTCAGTAGCCATTGAAGATGTGGCTGTGAATTTCACCCTGGAGGAGTGGGCTTTACTGAATCCTTCACAGAAGAAACTCTACAGAGATGTGATGCGGGAAACCTTCAGAAACCTGGCCTCAATAGGTAAGGGTGACAGCTTTCCTTTACTTTGTCAATTAGGGAACAAATATTTCTTGCTCATTGATGGTCTTCCAAGATGTCCTATGTGGAAGGGAGGATGTTGGTATATAAACTAGGCCTGGTCACAACCAACAATGAATATAGAATCTAATAATTGTTCTATAATTTCTAATATTTTGGAATCGTTTTTCTGCATCTGCAATTTAGGGAAAAAATGGGAGGATCATGACATTGAAGATCAGCACAAAAACCAGGGGAGAAAGCTAAGGTAAGTCACACTCACAACAGAAAGTAGTGCCTTATATGAGGGTCCTGGTATGTGATGAAATTTTAAAAGAAGGGACCTAAACACATAATGCCTTTTCACATTTATTTATTCTCAGAAAAAGTTTCCCCCAAATACTTTCTAATATGTGACATAGATATTTAGTGTTTGGAAAATAGTTCTCTTGGAAACAGTATTAACATGCCCTATATGTGAATATCAGTGTTTTGATAATTCCAAGAGTGAAGTCTTCTTGCAGGGCATTTCTTATATTCAATCAAAAACAATTCAGACAAGGGAGATAACCTACACTTTTGCTATAGATCATAAAAATGTAGTTCAAATATCCTACTAATAAATATTAAATTGTTGGTAAAGAAATCATTACTAACATGATTCTCATTTTTTACAGAAGTCATGTTGTAGAGAGACTCTGTGAAAGTATAGAGGGTAGTCAATGTGCAGGAAACTTCAGCCTTATTCCAAAACTCAGTCTGAACAAGAAAACTACTGGAGTGAAACTACATGAATGCAGTGCATGTGGAAAAGTCTTTATGCATCATTCATCCCTTAATAGGCATATCAACTGTCATAGTGGGCACAAACTGTATGAGTGTCAGAAATATGAAGAGAAGCCATATAAATGTAAGGAATGTGGTAAATCCTTCAGTTATCTTCAGTGTTTTGAAAAACATGAAAGAAAACACAGTGGACAGGAGAACTATAAATGTAAGGAATGTGGGAAAGCTTTTCGTCTTCGCACATCCTTTCAAACACATAAAAGGATTCATACAGGAGAAAAGCCCTATGAATGTAAAGAATGTGGGAAATCCTTTATGTGGCTCACAACCTTTCAAAAACACATGATAATGCACACTGGAGATACTCCTTATAAATGTAAGGAATGTGGGAAACCCTTTAAGTGGCTCACAACCTTTCGGAGACACATGATAACACACACTGGAGATGCTCCCTATAAATGTAAGGAATGTGGGAAAGTTTTTACTTTTTTAAGTGCACTACAAATACATGAAAAAACCCACATGGGAGAGAAACCCTATCAATGTAAACAATGTGGAAAAGCCTTTAGATATCGTCGAACTTTTCAAACACATGAAAGGACTCACACAGGAGAGAAACCCTATGAATGTAAGCAATGTGGTAAGGCTTTTATTTCCCGTGTAGGATTACAAAACCATGAAAGAAATCACAATGGAAAGAAATTCTATGAATGTAAAAAATGTAGTAAAGCATTCAGTTATTCCAGTTCTCTTCGAAAACATGAAAGAAATCATAATGGAGAGAAACCCTATGAATGTAAGGAATGTGGAAAAGGTTTTATTTTTCTCTCAAGCCTTCGGGCACACATGGTAAGTCACTCTGGAGACGGACCTTATAA
The DNA here is from genome assembly GCF_025265405.1 of Mesoplodon densirostris. Taxonomy (NCBI): domain Eukaryota; kingdom Metazoa; phylum Chordata; class Mammalia; order Artiodactyla; family Ziphiidae; genus Mesoplodon; species Mesoplodon densirostris. Next base: position 143,058,544 of record NC_082663.1, read on the forward strand.
ATGTAAGGAATGTGAGAAAGCATTCATTACTCCCAGTTCATTTCAAATACATGTAAGGACTCACACAGGAGAGAAGCCTTATAAATGTAAACAATGTGGGAAAACTTTCAGTTGGCCCACTTCCATTCGCAGACATGAAAAAATTCATAGTGGAGAGAAACCCTATGAGTGTAGGCAATGTGGTAAAGCCTTCAGTTGTCCCAGATCCTTTCAAAGCCATGAAAGGAGACACAGTGAAGAAAAGCCCTATGAATGTAAAAAATGTGGTAAAGCCTTCAGTTGTCCAAATTCCTGTTGAAAACATGAAAGAAGTCATGGTGGAGAGAAACCTTATGAATGTAAAGAATGTGGGAAAGCCTTCAGTTCTCTCATCAAATTTCAAAGACACGTGATGAAGCACACTGGAGATGGACCTTATAAATGTAAGGAGTGTGGGAAAGTCTTTGATTGTCCCAATTACTTTCGAAGTCATGAAAGGATTCACAGTGTAGAAAAGCCCTATGAATGTAAGGAATGTTGTAAAGCCTTCAGTACTCCTAGGTCCCTTCGAAGACATGAAAGAACTCATACTGGAGAGAAACCTCATGCATGTAAGGAATGTGGTAAAGCCTTCAGTTATCCCAGTTTCCTTCAAAAACATGAAAGAAGTCATACTGGGGAGAAACCCTATCAATGTAAACAATGTGGTAAAGCCGTCAGTTATCTCAGTTCCCTTTGAACTCATGAAAGAACTCATAGTGGAGAGAAACCCTATGAATGTAAGGAATGTGGGAAAGCATTCATTTTTCTCTCAAAACTTCGTTTACATATGATAAAGCACACTGGAGTTGGACCTTATACATGTAAGAAATGTGGGAAAGCCTTCGATTGTCCCAGTTCATTACGAAACCATGAAAGAACTCACACTAGAGAGAAACCGTATGAATGTAAGAATTGTAGTAAAGCCTTCAGTCATCTCCGTTCTTTACGAAACCATGAAAGAACTCATATTGGTGAGTAGCGCTATGAATGTAAGAAAGTGGGAAAGCCTTCAACTCTATCACTAAATTTTCAAGACATGTGGTGAAGCACACTGGAGATGGACCTAATAGTGTAAGGAATGTGGGAAGGCCTTCGATTTTTTCAGTTCATTATGAAATCATGAAAGAACTCACACTGGAGAGAAACCACACAAATGTGAAAATTATAGGAAAGGCTTCGATTGTCCCAGTTCTGTTCAAAACCATGAAAACACTCATAATGGAAAGTAGGCCTATGAATGTCAGGAGTGTAGGAGAACCTTCAGTTGTCCCAGTTCATTCTGAATACAAGAAAAGAATTTACACTGGAGAGAAATGTGAATGCAAACTATATGGTAAAGCCCTCAGCAATTCCTATCATATTCAAATATGTGAAAGAACTCTTACCAGAAACTGAACATAAGGAATATTGGAAAGCCTTTATCACAACATTTTAAGAACACAAGATGGTGCACACCATGTAAGTGTGAGGAGTTGGGGAAGTCTTCAGTCCCATTTTCTTGGGAAAGAACTCACTCTAGAGAGAATTCTGTTAAATGTAAACAATATATGAAAACCTTCATTTGCCCTACATCCTTACAAAACCATATGAGAATGTACACTGGATAGATACCATGTAACTGAAAAGTAAAACAAACTATTCAGTTGAAACAAATATTTTTATAGTCGTGAAAACTGCACTGGAAAAAACTCATGTTAATGTAAGTAATATGGGTAAGCCTGGTACAAATTAATTCATGTAGAATACTCAAAGTTACAATATGGAAGAAGCGTTATAAACTTTAAACATATATTGTCCTTATCAGTGGCACATTCTTAAAGTTATTATCTGTAGTATGGAGTAGTACTTACTTTTGCAAGTAAATATTGAGGTAAGATAATTCTGTAGGTACTCTTTAGGCAATCGTTCCTAAGTTTAATAGGTAATTTTATCCTTTACTCAGTAAAATTTTTGTTTTTATTTTGAAGACTCTTTGATCCATGGGTGAATTGAAGTGCATTTCTAATATGTAAGTGGGTTTAATTTTTATATAATATTTTTCTGCAAATAAGGGAACACTGAAAAATGACACTTTGGTACTTGTTTGTTTATTGTACTGGCTTCCTGCGGCAAGTACTCAACATCCCTTATACATTATATACATATTCCACCTTTACTTCTTAAGAGAAAACTAACTTTTCATTGGCCTGAAGAGCTTTATTCCATTTCTTTGCTAACAGTGAGTTGGAATATATTTGTAAGTATGCAAAGTTCATCATATACTCTCATGTGAATTATTGTTTTCATCTTTTGTCCTTTGTTATTTGTCATTCCTCTGGCTGGGATTTGGGCTATGGAATTTGCATTAAGAGAGACCTGTGAGAGGACAATAAAATTTAGAGTTGGAGATGACCCTTTTTGACTGTTATGTCAATGTGAGTAATGTTGTGAACTACATTTTCTAGACTCTGTTGCTTTTATGGTCCCATGTTAGAATTCACCAAAGCCTAATTTACAGGTAACATGAAATGCAGATGTGGAATAGGATTAGGTAGATTTTGGAGCCACCTGTACGGAAAGAGACACACAAGAAGCATAGGGCCTTTGCAGACACTTGCTTCCAGCTCATTTTCCTTATTTTTTTGCTCTGCCAGTCAGGAATATCCTCAAAACTGAAGAGAGTCCAAGACAGTGGAGTAGGAAGACCTTGAGCTCACCTCCTCCCATGGGCACACCAAAATTACAACTGTTTACCAAGCAACTATTGATGAGAAAGACCTGAACACTCGCAGAAAAGATCTTCTACAAGTAAAGATAGGAAGAAGGACCCACAATGAGACCAGTAGGAAGTGTGGAGAAATGTTACAGTCAAGACCCATTACCCACAAACAGGAGGGTAATTACAATTGCAGAAGTTGTCCCAAGGAGCAAGGGGGTCCAAACCCCACATCTTGCTCCCCAGCCTAAGGGCCCTGCACTGGAAAGACAAGGCCCCAGAACATTTGACTTTGAAGACCAGCAGGGCTTACTTTCAGGATAGTCAGAGGGCTGTAGGAAATAGAGACTCCACTCCTCAGGGACGCACATAACATCTCATGTGCTCCAAAATCCAGGGCAAAAGCAGTAATTTGAAAGGAGCCTAGGTTTGACCCACCTGCTGATCTTAGAATCCTGGAGAAGCAAGAGGCAACTGATGTTTATTCTCGGGACATAGACACTGTGACAGCCCTTTTGGGGAGCTCATTCTACCACAGGGATACTGGTGCTGACACGTGTGGTTTTGGAATTGTCCTTCTAGCTTATTAGCACAAGAGACCTGCACTACCCACCAGCCTGTTGGCACCAGTATTGGGATACCTCAGGCCAAGCAGCTAGCCAGGTGGGGACGCAGCCCCACCCACCATATGGCAAGCTGCCTTAAGACACATTGAGCCCCCAGTTGCCCTGGCACTGGCCCTGGGACCCCTGAGGCCCCACAGCCAGCTGTTGGGGCCCAACCCCATATACCAGTGGGCCTATACCAGGATCCAGCCCCATTCACCAGTGGGCCAGTACCAGCTTTGGGACACCCCAGACCTTGTAGCCGTCTGTGACAGAAATAAGCCGTGCTCACCAGTGGGCTGACACCAACTCTGAGACCCCCAGCTTACTGCAGCCAAAGACCTCAGGATCTGGCTCCACCCACCAGTGAGCTGGCATTAACCCCAGGACTCCCTGGGCCTCAGCCCCACCTACCAGCTCTAAGACACCTTGGACCCTTCAGCCAGCCACCCTGGGATTTGGCCCCAGTCACCACCAGGCTGACAGTAGATTTGGGGGTCCTGGGCCCATGTCCTCCCACCCTGGAAACTAGCTCCACCCACCAGTGGGCCAGCACTGGCCCTCGGACCCCCTGGGGCTCTATAGCCAGCCACCTCATGTCCTGACCCTGCCTACCAACAGCAACCTCCCCACAAGGCAGGACCTGGCAACCAACTGGACCAAGGGCCAGCCACACCTAGTCAGCCCGCTACATGAGAAGGACCCACCTCGGGGGCACACCTAGAGCATATAGCTCTGGTGTCCAGAGGAGAGAGCACTGCTGTCACACATAGGACGTCTCCTACAAAAGGCCGCTTCTCCAAGGTCTGGAAACAAGCAATGTGCCAAATACATAGAAATTTAAAAAGCAAATTAGGCAAAGTGAGGTGACAGGAATATGTTCCGAACAAGGAACAAGATAAAACCCCAGAAGTAGAACTAAGGAGGCAGAAATAAGCAATCTACTTGTTCAAGGTAATGATCATAAAGATGCTCAAAGAACTTGGGAGAAGAATGGGTGAACAGAGTGAGAAATTAGTCATTTTTAACAAAAATTTTAAAAATACAAAGAACCAAACAGTTGAATACAATAAGTGATATTTTTAAATACACTAGAAAGAATCAGTAGTAGATTACATGATACAGAGGAATGAATCAGCAAACTGGAAGACAGAGTAGTGGAAATCACTCAATCTGAACAGAAAATAAGGAAAAAGAATTTTTTAAAATGACAGTTTAAGAGACTTCTGACACAACAAGCATACTAACATTCTCATTATAGGAGTCCCAGAAAGAAAGGAGAGAAAATGGGCAGAAAACATACTTGAAGACATAATAGCCAAGAACTTCTGTAACCTGGTAAGGAAACAGACATCCAGGTTCAGAAATTACAGTCCCAAAAGGACCAATCTAATCCATATATATATGTATATATTATTATATATATTTATAATATTATAATATATAATGGAATATTACTCAACCATAAAAAATGAAATTTTGCCATTTGCAACATTGTGGATGGGCCTAGAAGGTATTATCCTAAGTGAAATAAGTCTGACAGAGAAAGACAAATACTGTATAATTTCATTTACTTTTGGAATCTAAAAAAAATAATGAATAAACATAGCAAAACAGAAACAGAGTTACAGATACTGTGTCAAACAGGTAGTTGGCAGAGGGTGAAGAGGTAAGGGAGGAAAGAAATAGATGAGGGAGACTAAGAGGTGCAAACTTAGAGTTGCAAAATGAGTCACAGGTATGAAGTGTAAGGTGTGGGAAATATAGTCAATAATTATATCTTTGTATGGTGAGAGATTGTAACTAAACTTATATTAGTGATCATATTGAAATGTATAGGAATATCAAAACACCATGTTGTATAACAGGAACTAACATAGAGTTGTAGGTCATTTATATTTCAAAAACAAACTCATAAAGAGATCAGATTTGTGATTATGAGAGGCAAGGTGTGGGGGGAAGGGGAAATTGAAGAAGGCAGTCAAAAGGTACAAACTTTCTGTTATAAAATAATTAGTACTGGGGTGTAATGTACAACATGAGAAAGTTGTTAAAGAGTAAATCCTAAGAGTTCTCATCAAAAGGAAAATAATTTTTTCTATAAAATTTTGTATCTATATGAAATGAAGGATGTTCACTAACCTTATTGTGATAATCCTTTCATGATGTATATAAGTTAAATCATACTGTACACTTTAAACTTATACACTGCTGTATGTCAATTATTTCTCAATAAAACTGGAAAAAATATCCTCAGAACCACCACAGACTGTTTGACTTCCATTTGATCAGAGCTGTAGGCTTCCACAGTGTTTTCCAAAGTTCAACATGGAAGATTCAGCACAGTTTGGATTTTCCTGCAAGCCCGCTGTGTCCATCTGGCAAGAAATTTAGACTGTCGTGGTTGAGAATATCCTCTGAACACTGTTCTCTAGACTGTATTCATATAAGCTCTAATTTGTAATAACACCTTGGTCTGTTAATACTGCTGTTGACTTTGTGCTCCTGATTCCCCTTTGTGTTGCAGTCCAAAAGAACTACCTGTGAGTTTGTTCCTGTTCTTGACTGTGCAGTGACTGCTCAGACCCAGTCCTTCCATGTAGAATCACCTTCCTCATATCAGGCAGATTCTCAGTGTTTCCTTTTACTCAAATCTGAGTGTAATCCCTGAATATGTTTTCAGTTCTCTTTGGTTGTATATGATTCAAAGTATGTGCATTATTTTCTGTAATGAGTGCTTTTGTAGCTTTTTCTTAGAAATATTTTATTAGCTGTTTAACAAGCACTCATCTGCTAGGAAATACTGTGTTTTTCATTTCCTGAGAGGGTATATTAAATATCCCATTGTAATTATGGAATTTCAGATCAACTTGTAATTTTCTCCACCTAATTGTTATACATTGAGCCAATATTATTGTGCATACAAGGGCAGGTATTTTTACCTCAGGCACTTTTTATTTTTTATTCTTTTATACTTATAATTTCTGTCATGAGACTAGTTTCTTATTCATTCATAACACCAAGCACTTAAATCATGGTGTTTTCTGTCCCATTTTGCCAAGACCACCATGATCACGTCTGTTCTCGAGGAGGAGGGGGTGTAATGAGTTCTCATACTAGGAATGACCACAAAATGTGGGGTGTAACAGTGTACTTGAGGACTTCCTATTGGATTTTGACTTGTGTTAGATGATTTGATTGCTATTCAAGGAAGCAAGACGTTATTCTACATTGGATGCTGTGAGGAAGTGAGCTAAATTCTGTCATGGGTAATCATAATAGTTATTATCTGACAAGGCAGAAAGAATGGCATGATGCTGAAGTTAATTTTTTTTTTTTTTTGGTACGGGGGCCTCACTGTTGTGGCCTCTCCCATTGCGGAGCACAGGCTCCGGATGCGCAGGCTCAGCGGCCATGGCTCACGGGCCCAGCCGCTCCGCGGCATGTGGGATCTTCCCGGAACAGGGCACGAACCCGTGTCCCCTGCATTGGCAGGCAGACTCTCAACCACTGCACCACCAGGGAAGCCCTGAAGTTAATTTTTAAGAAGTACCAATCATTAGTGAGAAGAGGGGAATTTTGGTGATTTAAAATCTTTAGGAAATTCCCTGGCAGTCCAGTGGTTATGACTCTTCACTTTCACTGCCGAGGGCCCCGGTTCAGTCCGTGGTTGGGGAACTAAGATCCTGCAAGCTGCAACTAAGATGCTGTTTTTCTGGTGTGGCCAGGGAAAACAACAAAACAAAAACTTTAGAATCTGTTCTCTTTTATTATTTATAGAGATACGGTTATAGAATGTCTTTGTTTTCGTTTTGATCCATCATGGTCACAGAGTAGCTTTGTCTGATGATGGATGTGTGTCACATTTTTCTCTTCAACAGGATATATCTAGGCCTTTGGGGAGTGTGAGGCCAGCTCCCAGTCATCTGAAACAGGTTTTGCCTTTCTTGTCTAAATACTGAAGTATTTCCTGCAGTGCACTGGATGATTTTAAAAGAAGTACACACTTAAAATATATATTTGTAATGACAAACTCCTTAGCAAATTAGATTTTCTTTTGTTATTTCCTTTATGAGTCAAGGGAAGCTTACAAATTTTAAGAGGACACAAACCAAGCAAGGGAAAAAGTCAGGATACCTGGCCCAGTGAAACCTTCTTGCTCAGAGACTAATCTCTTGATGCTAATTTTTCAACATCCCTCATATGCCAGGCAGTGTAGACTGAAAACATATCCAGTTTAGCAAAACTTTTCCAGGCACTCTAGGCTCTGGATATGGAAGTATAAAAGAAGTTCTTGAACTTCTGGGTGCTTATGTTTTTGTGGGAAAAGAGAGATGGTTAAATAAGAAACCTTTGCTTTTATAAAAGAATATAAGTGTGTGAAAGGAAAGTAAAGGATGACAGGTGAGATGATAGGGAAGGCAGGGTATGTTGTGTATAGGGTAGAGAGAGGGTAGTGGCCTCAGTGAGTGAGGATGTCACCACTGATCAGTTTTCCACCATCTAACATCTTAAAATACCGAGGAACTGCTTCGATGTGGATGTAAACAATACTTCAGTCCTGCGTTCTTGGAATTAGCAGCAATGGTTGGTATAGACATGGTTCATCTTCATTTTAACCATGGTTAAAAGTTTTAGTGCACGTGCTGTTTGATCATGAATTTGGACATGGGTATCTGCGAGGTGAGTTTCCCCTTTGCTTTTGGCTATCAGTTTTCGTAGTATTTATGTTTCTGATTAGCATTTGAAGGGAATTGAAATTGCCTTTTGATTTGGCATTATCATTTTGCTGCTATTCAGACTGAAGGACACAGTTTGTACCCCATGAAACTTTCGAGTTCGTTTGGGTTTGAGTAAAGGTCATCTGCACAGCTTTAGCTCATCATGCGTTTTCCTATGAGTAGAGTGATATCTGTGCAAGTCCAATATGATTTCCTGGTTAAAACACCAAAAATAACTATGGCTGTTCAGAAGGCAATTATCCAGGGAGTAAATGAGGTAAGCTGCAATCAGAGGTATCATTTTGAGTAATATCTGAATAGAGTGGAAAAAGAGGTATATTTGACATCCTCAAACTAGGATATTTTCCATGCCTTCTTATAAGAGGAGTAGCTGGGAGGTTTATGCACAAAGCCCTCAAAGCTTATTTCTTTTCTGTTTTCAGGGATCATATCCGTGTTTACCTTTTCACATGTTATGGAAGGTAGGGTAAAAGGTGACAGTTCGGTTTCATTAGACAGCGGTGGAAGTTCAAACTTACTCCCCTTATTTTTCAGTACTAATTTATGCTTTCTTAGCAGTGTTGACACGTGACTTTACAATTATTAGTATCTCGTTTGATCTGTCCCCATCATTCCTCCCACATACAAATGAAGAAAGTTAAGCATGGGGTCTTACCTTAATTCATATAGCTGATACCAATGAAATCTCTCAGTTTTGAAAGCATAATGTGTGCCACTCTTCTGGGCAATGTCAAAAATTGCAAACTCAGAAGAACACAAAGTTTGTATCGATGTGCAGTTTTACAGAGTCAGATTTTCCATTAGGACTCAAGGCAATATGCTGGTCCATTTGTATGACATTCTGGAAGAGGCAAAGGTATAGGAAGCTAAAACAGATCAGTGGTTAAGGGTGGGAAGGGTTCAGTACAAACAGGAGAGTTCTTTTGGGGTGACAGTGCCCTCTATCTTGATGGTGGTATAACTATACATTTGTGAAAAGTAACAACTACACTTAACAGTATATATATTGTTAGGAGGGGGAAATTTCTCCCTCTACCTGTGTTGAGTTCTTGTGGCTAAACTAATAATAAAATTGATAACAGACAGATTAACATGAGAAAAGAAAACATTTTAATTCATGCACATGGAAGTCCCATAGAAATGGGACCTAAGAAGCAGCCAAAGCAGGCAGCTTTTATACTTTTTAGACAAATAATAAACTTGTGTGGAATTGACAGGACAAAGAAACTTAGGTTTTGGGTGCCCAATTAGTGAAGAATCTAAACAGAGTTTGGGCTTGGGGTAGTGAATTAAAGAAGTAACAGGGTTCATTTCTATAGGCTTCTTCACCAGAATTCTCTATCTTGGGCCATAAGGGTATCCTGCTACCTCCATATGCAAGCAGTAGACCCTTCACGTAGGAGATTTCTTTCCTGCTTTCAGGAAGAGTCAGAGTATCCCTCTTGCGTTATCCATTTCTTTTTTCTTTTTTTAAAATTAATTTATTATTTATTTTTGGCTGCGTTGGGTCTTCGTTGCTGTGCGTGGGGGCCAGTTGTGCATGAGCGGGGGCTACTCTTCGTCGTGGTGTGCAGGCTTCTCATTGTGGTGGCTTCTCTTGTTGCAGAGCACGGGCTCTAGGCCTGCAGGCTCAGTAGTTGTGGCACACAGGCTTAGTTGCTCCGCAGCCTGCGAGATCTTCCCAGACCAGGGCTCGAACCCATGTCCCCGGCATTGGCAGACAGTTTCTTAACCACTGTGCCACCCGGGAAGCCCCTATCCATTTCTTAAGTAACTTTAATTCAAATTAGGACTTACCTGGTGGTCCAGTGGTTAAGACTCCCTGCTCCCAATGCAGGGGGCACATGTTCAATCCCTGGCTGGGGAAGATCCTCATGCCACATGGTGTGGCCAAAAAAAAAAAAAAAAAAAATCCAAATTAATCAATATAAAATTGAGGCACATTTTGGCCCCAACAGTATATACTACTTAATAACTAATAGAAAGCAACAAAAACGCTTTCACATGCTAGGAGAATGTTATAAACTCTCCGAAACCTTGATTTTTACATGTTCCACAATTTCTTCTACCCTCTGGGATCCTTCTTCAGAAGAATGAAAGGACTAGGAAAGGAATGGGCCACAACAGGACTTTTCTTGGTACCAAATCTGATTTAGGAAACACGCTCCAGGGCTACATCTGCTCTCGCTGTCACTCACATAACTGGTGAGAAAGTAATAGAGCTCTCGGAGTCCACCTCTGAGTTGACTCCAGGTTTCTCGGGTCATATCTTGGCAATGCTGTGGCCTGACACAAAGGTGCGTGTAACAGACCTCCCCAAGTGGAATATGGCTGGGTGTGTCCTAATCTAATCCTTGGGCATCAACATCACGTGTTCCCAGAGCCAGTCTTGAGACCATTTCCAGCTTATATTTCCCATCTCTAGCATACTCTGTGCCTGCTTACCAGTAAACACGTTTAAATGCAACACTGTCTCACTCTGGCAGTTTTCTTTGTTGTAACTCCAGGTGACTGTGAGGTGAAGCAGTGACAAAACCAAGAACCCATGTCATGAGGCTCAACGCCCTCAGACACAATATTCCCCATTGTCACATAAACAACAGCGTTACACCAACAAGCACAGTTCCACAATAGTCTCAAAACAATAATGTCAAAAAGGGACACCCTGCCTTGCCCTAACTCTAGTAATCACTCAGGCAGACCCCACTGTCAGCAAACCACCCTCCCTTTGTTCTCTGGCACATACTACCCCGTGCTTTCTGCAGCGTATGCACCGACCACGTGCGGCTTCCTCACCTCAGTATCTGCCTCCACAGAGAGTTGGCGCTCTGCTGCTGAGGCTGGTGTCTACCCTTTCCTGGTGCAGGAAAATCTCTGCAGAACTCCTGACCCGTGGCCTGTGGGAAATGGTGATCTCAGCCAGACCCTCCGCCGCTGGGGCCCCTTTGCTTCCCAAAACTCTAGAATGCAACGCGACACCGTCTCCAAATAAGACGCAGGAAACGCCCGGGATCCCTGAAGTGCACAGGCGCAGGAGGTGGTGCCTCCTCCTTAATCGGAGGACAAGCTCCGGGTTTCTCAAGAGGCAGAAATGGGCGGAGCCATGTCCCCACCTGCTCTTCCAACAGCTTTCAGTGCTTTCCAGGGTCCCAGAAAGTGCTCTCTCTGTGGCTGGGAAACCTGGGGTCCGAGGTCTGGAGGCCGCCTCTCTCCCATCAGTGGAAGTTCAAGTAGGGGACAGCGATCAAAGGGCTCGGTGGGGACGGCCTGTGAGGCGGACCGGAGCGACCTCAGTGCGCAGGTGAGACCTGGGGACTGATGGATACCGTACGGAGGAGACCTTCCAGAGGACTTGGAGGCCGAGTGAGAACACACAAACCTTTGTCGCCCTCACTGAGCTTCCGATGGGAAAGCAAAGTGAGGAAGGGTCACATTGTGACCGGTGCTTTTCTGGAAGTGATTATAGAAGCGTGAGTGCCCTACTAGTAGGTGCTGTGGTGAACAAAGCCAAAGAAATATCCCTGTGTGCTTAAAAGCTGACATTCTAATAGAGAAGAAAGAAGATATCTAAGTAAAATGATAACATATCTGATTGTGATTAGTCCTAAACCGAGAAAGAAAACTGGGGAGGAGTGCAGAGGGCTTGGGATCCATGTGTCTATGGGAGTGTCTGTGTGTCTGAGCCATTGACTGAGGATTTTGTGTCTCTGTCTGCGTGTGTCCTCCTGTATGTGCCATGACATCTGTATGATTTTGTGTGTCTGCCTGAGGAGTTACGTGTATATATCCTATGAAATCTGGAATTCTTTAATTTCATATTCTCGCCTAATTTCCCTGGTAGCACTTTCCTTACAATGTTAAATAGAACTGGTTAGAGCAGACATCTTTGTCTTGTTTCTGACCTTACAGAGAAGGTGTTCAGGCTCACTGTGAAGTATGTTGTTACCTCTGAGCTTTTTAATGATGCCTTATTTCAGGTTGAGGAAATTCTCTTCTAGTCATAGTTTATTGCATTTTCCTTGTCAAGGGGTACTGAACTTTGTCAATAGCTTTTTGCATCTAATGAGATGATCATTTAGATTTTGACGTTTATTCTATTAATAGTTTATTAATTTTAGTAAATTTTAGGATTATTTGTTCTAGTTCTGTGAAAAATGTCATGGGTATTTTGATAGGGATTGTGTTAAATTTGTAGATTGCTTGCCATAGTATGAACATGTTAACTATATTAATTCTTCCAATCCTTTAACATGTGGTATCTTTCCATTTATTTGTATTGTCTTCAATTTCCTTCATCAGTGTCTTATCATTTTCAAACTCTAGGTCTTTAATCTCCTTGGTTAATTTTATTCTCAAGTATTTTGTTCTTTTTGATGCAATTTTAAATTTATTGTTTTCTTAAATTCTCTTTCTGATATTTCATTATTAGTGTATGGAAATGCAACAAATTTCTGTATATTAATCTTGAATCCTGCAACTTTACAAATCTATTTCTTAGTTTTAATAGTTTTTTAGTGGAGACTTTAGGGTATTCTAGGTAAAGTATATCATCAGCAAATAGTAGCAGTTTTAACTTCTTCCCTTTCAGTGTGGATGCCTTTTATTTCTTTTTCTTTTCTGACTTTTGTGGCAAGGACTTCCAGTACTATGTTGAATAAAAGTAGTGAGAGTGAGCATCCTTGTCTTGTTCCTGATCTTAGAGGAAAAGGTTTCAGCTTTTCACCACTGTGTTTGATACTAGCTGTGAGTTTGTCATAAATGGCCTTCATTATGTTGAGATATTTCCTTCTATACCAACTCTGGTGAAAGTTTTTATCATGAATGGATGTTGAATTTTATTAAATGCTTTTTATGCTTCCATTGAGAGATCACGTGATTTTTATCCTTCCTTTTGTTAATGTGGTGTATCAGACTGATTGATTTGCAAATATTGAACCATCCTTGCATCCCTGGCATAAATTGCATTTAATCATGGTGTTTGATCCTTTTTATACATTGTTAAATTCAGTTGCTAATATTATGTTGAGGATTTTTGTGTCTATATTCATCAGTGATATTGACCTGTAAATTTTTTTGTAATGTCTTTTTCTGATTTTGGTATCAGGGTAATGGTGCCCTCACAGAATGAATTTGGGAGTGTTCCCACCTCTTCAGTTTTTTGGAATAGTTTGAGAAGGATAGTTATTAGCTTTTCTTCATATGTTTGGTAGAATTTCCCTTTAAAGCTGTGCAGTCCTGGACTTTTGTTTAGGGGAGTTTTTTAAATTACTAATTCAATTTCACAATTAGTGATCAGTCTGTTCAGATTGTCTATTTCTTCCTGATTCAGTCTTGGAAGATTGCAAGTTTCTAGAAATTTATCCATATCTTCTGTGTTGCCCAATTTTTTGGCATATAACTGTTTGTAGTGTTCTCTTATGATATTTTTGTGTCTCTGTGATACCAGTTGTAATTTCTCTTCTTTTATTACTTAATTTTTTAAATAAATTTATTTATTTTTGGCTGTGTTGTGTCTTTGTTGCTGCACATGACTTTCTTTAGTTGCAACGAGCAGGGGCTACTCTTCGGTGTGGTGTGTGGGCTTCTCATTGTGGTGGCTTCTCTTGTTGCAGTGCACAGGCTCTAGGCATGTGGGCTTCAGTAGTTGTGACACGTGGGCTCAGTAGTTGTGGTTCATGGGCTCTAGAATGCAGGCTCAGTAGTTGTGGCACATGGGCTCAGTTGCTCTGCGGCATGTGGGATCTTCCCAGACCAGGGATTGAACCCGTGTCCCCTGCATTGGCAGGCAGATTCTCTACCACTGTGCCACCAGGGAAGCCCTATTACTTATTTTTTTGGGGTCCCCTTTCTTTTCTTCTTGATGAGCCTGGCTAAAGGCTTATCAATTTATATTTTCAAAAAATCATCTCTTGGCTTCATTGATTTTTTTCTATTGTTCTTTTTTGTGTGTGTGTGGTACGCGGGCCTCTCACTACTGTGGCCCCTCCCACTGCAGAGCACAGGCTCCAGACATGCAGGCTCAGCAGCCATGGCTCACAGGCCTAGCCGCTTCGTGGCATGTGGGATCCTCCCAGACCGGGGCACAAACCCACGTCCCCTGCATCGGCAGGCGGACTCTCAACCACTGCGCAACCAGGGAAGCCCTCTGTTGTTTTTTCTCTCTGTTTTATGTATTTCCTCTTTGATCTTTATCATTTCTCTCCTCCTGCTGACTTTGGGGGTTTTTTTTTCTAAGTCCTTTAGATGGTAGGTTAGGTTTTTTATTTGAGATTTTTCTTGTTTCTGGAGGTAAGCCTATATAACTATAAATTTCCCTCTTAAAACTGTTCTTGCTGCTCCCATAGATTTTGGAAAGTTGTCTTTTTATATGTGTGTGTGTGCCACACCACATGGCTTGTGGGATCTTAGTTCCCCAACCAGGGATCGAACCCGTGCCCCCTGCAGTGAAAGCACGGAGTCCTAACCACTGGACCGCCAGGGAATTCCCAAGTTGTCTTTTTATTTTCATTTGTCTTGAGGTATTTTCTGATTTCCTCTTGGATTTCTTCATTGATTCATTGTTTTTTTAGTAGCATGTTGTTTAGTCTCCATGTGTTTGTGTTTTTCCCATTTTTCTTCCTGTAATTTCTAGTTTCATACCATGTGGTCAGGAAAAAATGCTTGGTATAATTTCTGTTCTCTTAAATTTGTTGAGATCTGTTTTGTGGCCTAGCATGTGATCTGTCCTGGAGTACATTCCATGTGCACTTAAAAGAATGTGTAGTGTCCTGTAGATATCTATTAAGTTCAATTGGTCTAATGTGTCATTTAAGACCACTGTTTCCATATTAATTTCCTCTCTGGAAGATCTGTCCATTGATGTAACTGGGGTGTTAAAGTCCCCTACTATTATTGTATGACTGTAAATTTTTCCTTTTTTGACTGTTGAGATTTGCTTTATTTATTTAGGTGCTCCTATATTAGGTGCATATATGTTAACCAGTGTTATATCCTCTTCTTGTATCGAACCCTTTATCATTATATAATGCCTTCCTTTGTCTTTTGTTATAGACTTTGTTTTCAGGTCTATTTTGTCTGATATGAGTATTGCTACCCCAGCTCTCTTGTTGTCTCCATTTGCATGAAATATCTTTCTGTCCCTTCACTTTCAGTCCTGTGTGTCTTTTGATCTTAAGTGAGTCTCTTGTAAGCATCATATAGATGGGTCTTGGTTTTTTATCCAATCAGATAACATGTCTTCTGACTGAAGCCTCAGTCCATTGACATTTAAATCATTATTTTTTTAAATGATTATTGATTAGTATGTACTTATTGGCATTTGTTTCTTGTTTTCTGGTTGTTTTTGTACTTCTTCTCTGTTCTTTTCTTCTTCTTTTGGTTTGATGATTTTCTTTAGTGGTATACTTGTGTTCCTGTCTCTTTAGCTTTTGTGTTTTGTAGGTTTTGGGTTTGTGGTTACCATGGGGTTTATATATGTTGACTGCTAACTAGATCTACTTGTTTTAAATGGATAGTCATTTAAGTTCTTTTAATCTTCATACTAGCTTATTTAAGTGGTTGATCCACAGCCTTTACTGTATATTTGTTTTTACTGCAGAGATTTTTCCTTTTCTATGAATTCTTACTTCTTATATCAGCCTTCTGTTTTCCACTTAGAGGAGACCTTTTAACATTTCTTTTAGAATCAGTCTAATATTGATGAATCTTTTAGTTTTTGCTTGTCTGAGTTCTTTATCTCTCCTTTCATTTTCAATAATAATCTTGCTGGGTAGAGTATTCTAGGTTGTAGGTTTTTTTCCTTTCAGTACTTTAAATGTATCATGCTACTCCATTCTAGCCTGCAAAGTTACTGAAGAAAAATCAGCTGATAGCATTGCAGGGGTTCCCTTTTACGTGACTCTTTGTTTCTCTCTCTCTCTCTCTTTGGCCATGCTGTGTGGCATGTAGGATCCTAGTTCCCTGACGTGGGTTTGCACCCACACCCCTTTCAGTGGAAGCATGGAGTCTTAACCACTGGACTTCCAGGGAAGTCCCCTCTTTGTTTTTCTCTTGCTGCCTTTAGAATTCTCTCCTTATCTTTAACTTTTGCCATTTTAATTATGATATGTCTTTGTGCGGGTCTGTTTGGGTTCAACTTATTTGAGACTCTTTGTGCTTCCTGTACCTGGGTATCTGTTTCCTTCTTCAGGTTCAGGATATTTTCAACCATAATTTTATCAAATACATATTTGGCCAGTTTCTCCCTCTTTTCTCCTTCTCCTATAGTGAAAATTTTATTACGCTTGTTGTTGTCTCAGAGGTCCCTTTTACTGTTCTTATTTTTTAAATTTGTTTTTCTTTTTGCTATTCTGGATTATTTCCATTATTCTATCTTCCAGATCCCTTATCCATTCTTCTATATCACCTGGTCTGCTGTTAATTCCTTCTAGTGTATTTTTCATTTTTGTTATTGTATTCTTTGGCTCTGACTGCTTCTTTTTTATATTTCCTAGCTCCTTATTAAAATTGTCACTGTGTCTATCTGTCCATCTATTCTTTTTCCTTGTTCAGTTAGCATTCTTTTTTTTTTTTTCTGGTTGTGCTGGGTCTTATTTGTGGCAAGTGGGCTCCTTAGTTGCGGCTTACAGGCTCCTTAGTTGTGGCATGAGAACCTTAGATGTGGCATGCATGTGGGGTCTAGTTCCCTGACCAGGGATTGAACCTGGGCCCCTGTATTGGGAGCATGGAGTCTTATCCACTGTACCACCAGGGAAGTCCCCAGTTAGCATTCTTATTACTAATGCTTTGAACTCTTTAACTGGTACATTATTCATCTCTGTTTCATTAGTTGTTTTTTCAGGGGTTTCTTTTTTGTTGTTGTTGTTCTTTTGTTTGAAACAAATTCCTCTGTCTTTTCATTTTGCTTAACTTTCTCTGTCTCTATGAAATTAGGTGAAACAGTTACTTATCCCAAGGTTAAATGTGTGTCTTGTATGGGAAGGTTCCTATACATTCTTGTGTGCCCAGTGGCTTTGGTTTGAGAGCTGGACCTGAAGTGACCACTAGTTTTATCTCATCATGTCACCTCAGGGTGTGCTGACAGCTATCACCTTGGTGGTCAATGGGGCTAGAGACGGAGCTGAAACCAGAGCTGGGTGTGAGCCAGGGCTTCTCCTATGCTGAGTAGCCAACACTGCCCTATCAGGGTGGGATCAGGTCCAAAGGTGCTGGAGCAGAAACCCTCAGGGTCCAGTTCAAGTTGGTTCCATTCCCTCTAAGTGTGTGCTCTCCCTCCTCTCAATCTTGGCACTTTTGCCCCAAAGGGGAGCAGTGCTGGAGCAAAAATGGGGGGAAAAATAGGTAGTTTGGACTTCATCAAATCAATGACTTTTGGGGTGTGGCGAAGATGGCAGAGTAGGAAGACCCTGAATTCACCTCCTCCCATGGGCACACCAAAATTACAAGTATTTACAGAGAAACCATTGATGAGAACAACCTGAAGACTAGCAAAAAAGATCTTCTAGGGCTTCCCTGGTGGCACAGTGGTTGAGAGTCCACCTGCTGATGCAGGGGACACAGGTTTGTGCCCCGGTCTGGGAAGATCCCACATGCCGCGGAGCGGCTGGGCCCGTGAGCCATGGGCACTGAGCCTGCACGTCCGGAGACTGTGCTCTGCAACGGGAGAGGCCACACAGTGAGAGGCCCGTGTACTGAAAAAAAAAAATCTTCTACAAACTAAAGATATAAAGAAGAAACCACAACGTGATGGGTAGGAAGAGCAGAGTTGCAGTATAGTCAAGACCCATGCCCATAGATAGATGACTCACAAACATGACGATAATTACAATTGCAGAGGTTCTTCCCAAGGAGCAAGAGTCCAATCCTCACATTGGGCTCCCCAGCCTGGGGGACCTGCACCAGGTAGAAGAGCCCCCAGAACATTTGTCTTTGAAAGTCATTGGGGCTTATTTGGGGAGAGCTAGAGGGTTGTGGGAAAGAGAGACTCCACTCTTAAAGGGCTTACACAAAATCTTACATGCTCCAAGACCCAGGGCAGACACAGTAATTTGAAAGGAACCTGGGTCAGGCCCACTTACTGATATTGGAGAGTCTCCCAGAGAGGCAGGAGGCAATTGGAACTCATGCTGGGGACAAGGCATTGGCAGCAGCCATTTTGGTGGGCTCATATTAGCATGAGGACACTGGTGTTGGCGAATACCATTTTGGAATCCTCCCTCTAGCTTATTAGTGCCAGGACCTGGCCCCACATACCAACTGGTTGGCACCAGTCCTGGCACACCCCAGGCCAAGCAGCTAGCCAAGCAGGGACACAGCCCCACCAACCAGCAGGCCAGGTGCTCTAAGACCCCCTGAGCCTCCAGCTGCCCTGAGACCTGACCCTGCCCACCAGAGGGTCCAAGACCCAGTCTCATGCACTGGTGAACTGGAAATAGTACCAGGATTCCTACAGGCTCACAGCCAGAGATTTCTGGACCTGGCTCCACCCACCAGTGGGCTGACACTAGCCCCAGGACCTGACTTCACACACTAGAGGGTGGGCACCAGCACTGGGAAACCCTGAGCCCTGGCCACACCCACCAATTGGCAGACACAAACCCCAGGACCACTGCAGCCAGCTGTGTGAAGACCTGGCCTACAATCAGAAGGCTAGTACCACTCTGGGTTTCCCTGAGCCATGGCCCCACTCACTGGAAGGCCAAGACCTGCTCTGGGACTCCCTGGACCACACAGCCAGCTGTTTCAGGAACCAGCACCAACCACTAGCAGGCTGACACCAGCCCCAGGACCCCTCCTCTGTGCCATAGCCCTATCCACCTTCAGGCTGACACTAGCTCCAAGAACCCTGGCACTGAAGCCAGGCACCCCAGGACATGGCTCCACAAGCCAGTGGGCCAGCACTGGCCCCCAGAACCCATGGGCTCCACAGCCAGCCTTGTCATGACCTGGCCCTGCCCACCAATGGGCTAGGACCAAGACTCCCTTGGATGTGCCATGACCTGGCCTCAACCGTCAGCAGCTGTCAACCTCTCTGCACAAGGCTTTCCTGGCAACCAACTAGACCATGGGCCAGCCATACCTACCAGCGCGCCCATAGTAGTCATCCAACTAAAACAGAAAGACCCACACAGCCCACATGGATAGCACCCCTAGAGCCTATAGCTCTAGTGACCAGAGGGGAGTGTGCTGCTGGGCAACACAGGATGTCTTCTACATAAGGCCACTTCTCCAAGATTGGGAAACATAAGCAACCTACCAAATACATTGATACAAAAAAAAATGAATTAGGCAAAATGCAGCAATGGAGGAAAATGTTCCAAATGAAGGAGCAAGATAAAACCCCAGAAGTAGAGCTAAGTGAAATTCATTTAAGCAATCTACCTGATAAAAAGTTCAAGGTAATAATCATAATGATGCTCAAAGAACTCCAGAGAAGAATAGGTGAACACAGTGAGAAGTTAGAACTTTCTAACAAAGGCAAAAAAATATAAAGAGTTAAAAAGAGCTGAAAATACAATAACTGGAAAAAAACACACTGGAAAGAAGGCACAGTAGTTTAGTTGACACAGAGGAACAAATCAGCAAACTGAAAGAGCAGTAGAGATTACTCAAGCTGAACAGAAAAACACACACAAAAAAATCTTTTAAAATAAGGACAGTATAAGATACAACATACAGCATACTAACATTCACATTATAGGGGTCCCAGAAGGAAAAGAGAGTGAAAATGGGGCAGAAATGTATTTAAAGACACAGTAGCTAAAAACATCCATAAACTGGGACAGGAAACAGACATACAAGTTCAAGAAGCACAGAGAGTCCCAAACAGGATTAACCTAAAAAGGATCACAAGACATATTGTAATTAAAATGGGAAAAGTTAAAGATAAAGAGAATATTAAAAGCAGTAAGGGCAAAGCTCTAAATTGCATACAAGGCAACTCCCATAAGGCTATCAGCTGACTTTTCAGCAGAATCTCTGCAGGACAGAAGGGAGTGCCACAATATATTTAAGGTGCTGAAGAGAAAAATCTACAACCAAGAATACTCTACCTGATAAGGCTTTCATTTAAATTTCATGGAGAGATCAAAAGTTTTGTAGAGAAGAAAAATCTAAAAGGGTTTAGCACCATGTTTTGCTGAAAGTTTTACTTTCATTTCAGGTTCATAGGATTCACTGGCAAATAACCACTCCACACTAAGTTAAGCAAAAATTTAAAGAGTTTATTGGATTAACACAAGAATACAGTATATCAATTAAGAAAAGAATATTTTAACTAATTAAGAAAGAATAATAGAGGTTTATACATCACCAAATTGGTGAAGCACCTACATCCAGATCCAAGCAGCGCTGGGAAGTCCCTGAAAGAGCAATCTGGAGTCCCATTTGGGAAAAAGCCCCAAGCAGTGCGTCCACCCCACAGGTGAGACTTCAGTTTGTTACTCAAAGGAGTCCTGCTTCTAGCACCAGGCTGAGGGTGATAACAATCGGCCTACGTGCAAATTTGCAGCTCTGGTTATTGTCATAAATGCCTTGGTCTTAACTCATAAAGTCTTGGAGTGTTCTCTGATCCCCTGGGGCTGGCCAGGCCCTCAGGGTTCAAGAAGCCCTCAGACTTACTCCCTATCTTATCTAATGATTTAAAAGGTGTGCTGGCACCACCCCTGCTGGCCTGCATGTAGCTCAGCAGTTTGGCACATAGCCAGTTTTTAGGCTTGTTGCCTGATCAGAGAGAGGCCCAGTGCCACCTCTGAAGCCTGAATAAGACTACTTTACTAGCTTCCCCAACACACCACCAAATCAGCTTTACAAGAAATGTTAAAGGGACTTCTCTAAGTGGAAAAGAAAACACCACAATTAGAAATATGAAAGTTACAAAAGGAAAAATCTCATTGGCAAAGGCAAATATACAGTAAAGATAATAGATGAACTACTTATAAAGCCAGTAGGAAGCGTAAAAGACAAAAGTAGTAAAATCATCTATATTCACAGTAAGTAGTTGAGGGATACACAAAACAAAAGATATAAAGTATGATGTCAAAAACAGTAAACATTGATGGGGATAGTAAAAATGCAGGGTTGTTAAAATGCATTTGAACTTAAGAGATCAGCAACTTAAAATAGTCTTATATGGCTACATATAAACCACATGGCAACCACAAACCAAAAATCTATAATAGATACACACACAAAAAGGATAAAGGAATTCAAACATAACACTAAAGATAGTCATCAAAGCACAAGGGGAGAAAGCAAAGGAAGAAGCAAGGAACAAAAAAGAACTACAAAAACAATCCAAAAATAAATAACAAAATGGCAATAGGTACATACCTATCAATTACTTTCAATGTAAATGGACTAAATTCTCCAATAAAAAGACATAGAATGGGTGAATGGATACAAAAACAAGACCCATATATATGCTGCTCCAAGAGACTCACTTCAGATCTAAATACACACATGAACTGAAAGAGAGGGGATGGAAAAGTATTACATGCAAATGGAAACAAACAAACAAAAAAGGGTAGCAATACTTATATCAGACAAAATAGACGTGAAAACAAAGACTGGACAAAAGACAAAGAAAGACTACATAACAATCAAGGGATCAATTCAAGAAGATATAACAATTGTAAATATATATGCACCTGACATAGAAGAACCTAAATATATTTTTAAAATATATTAACACATAAAAGGAGAAAGTGACAGAAACACAAACATAGTAGGAAACTTTAACACCCCACTTACGTCAATGAACAGATCATCCAAAAAGAAAATCAAGGGACTTCCTTGGTGGTCCAGTGAGTAAGACTCCACGCTCCCAATGCAGGGGGCCCAGGTTTGATCCCTGGGTGGGGAGCTAGATCCCACGTGCATGCCGCAACTAAGACTTTGCATGTTGCAACTAAGAAGTCCGCATGTCACAACTAAAAAAAATCCCACATGCCATAACTAAAGATCCCATATACTGCAACAAAGATCCCATGTGCTGCAACTAAGGCCCAGCACAGCCAAAATAAATATTTTTAAAAGAAAAAAAAGAAAATCAATAAGGAAACTTTGGCCTTTAATGACACATTGGAGCAGATGAACTTAATAGCTATATCTAGAACGTTCTATCCAAAAGCCACAGAGGAACGTGTATACGTTCCTTTCAAGTGCACATGGAACATTCCCCAGGACATATGACAGGCTAGGCCACAAAACAAGTCTCAGTAAATTTAACAAGACTGAGATCATAGCAAGCATATTTTCCAACCACAAAGCTATGAGACTTGAAATCAACTACAAGTAAAATAATGCAAACAACACAAACATGTGGAGGCTAAACAACATGTGGAAGCTAAACAACATGTGGGTCACTGAAGAAATCAAAGAGGAAAACAAAAAATACCTGTAGAGAAGTAAAAATGAAAACACAGAGATCCAAAATCTATGGGATGCAGCAAAAGAAGTTCTGAGAGGGAAGTTTATAGTGATAGAGGCCTACCTCAGGAAACAAGAAAAATCTCAACTAAACAACCTAACCTTACACCTAAAGGAACTAGAAAAAGAAGAACAAACAGAACCCAAAGTTAGTAGAAGGAAAAGAATCATAAAGACCAGAGCAGAAATAAATGAAATAGAGACTAAAATAGCAATGGAAAAGGTCAATGAAACTAAGAGCTGGTTTTTTGAAAAGATAAAAAGTTAGTAAACCTTTAGGAAGACTCATAAAGAAAAAAAGAGAGGGACTTCCCTGGTGGCACAGTGGTTAAGAATCTACCTGCCAGTGCAGGGGACACGGGTTCGATCCCTGGCCCAGGAAGATCCCACATGCCATGGAGCAACTAAGCCCATGCACCACAACTACTGAGCCTGCTCTCTAGATCCCCTGAGCCACAACTGCTGAGCCCACACACCACAACTGCTGAGCCCATGTGCCACAGCTATTGAAGCCTGCACGCCCTAGAGCCTGGGCACCACAACTACTGAGCTCATGTACCACAACTACTGAGCCCAAGTGCCACAACTACTGAAGCCCACACGCCAAGAGCCCATACTCTGCAACAAGAAAAACCACTAAAATGAGAAGACTGTGCACCACAACAAAGAGTAGCACCCGCTTGCCACAACTAGAGAAAGCCCGTGTGCAACAATGAAGACCCAACACAGCCAAAAATAAATTTTAAAAAAGAAAGAAAGAAAAAAAGAGAGAGGGCTCAAATCAATAAAATCAGAAATGAAAAAGAAGTTATAACCAACACAACAGAAAAAAAGGAAGTATCCTAAGAGATTACTATGAACAATTATAAGCTAATTGTTAAAAGAAATGGACAAATTCCTAGAAATGTACATTCTCCTAAGACTGAATCAAGAATGTATGAACAGGGCTTCCCTGGTGGCGCGGTGGTTGAGAGTCCGCCTGCCGATGCAGGGCACGCGGGTTCGTGCCCCAGTCCGGGAGGATCCCACATGCCGCAGAGTGTCTGGGCCCGTGAGCCATGGCTGCTGAGCCTGCGCGTCCAGAGCCTGTGCGTCCGGAGCCTGTGCTCCGCAATGGGAGAGGCCACAACAGTGAGACGCCCGCGTACTGAAAAAAAAAAAAAAAAGAATGTATGAACAGACCCATTACCAGTAATAAAACTGAATCAGTGATTTTTAAAAATCCTGACAAACGAAAATCCAGGACCAGACAGCTTCACAGGTGAAGAGTTAATACCTAACCTTCTTAAACTATTTCTAAAAATTTCAGAAGAATGAATGCTTCCAAACTCATTCTATGGGGCCAGCACCACCCTGATACCAAAACCAGATCAAAGATGTCACAAAAAAGAAAATTACATGGCAATATCATTGAGGAACACAGATGCAAAAGTCCTCAATAAAATATTAGCAAACAGAATTCAACAATACATTAAAAAGATAATATACCATGATCGAGTGAGATTTATCCCAGGGATTCAAGGATGGTTCAATATCCATAAATCAATCAATGTGATACACCACATTAACAAATTGAAGAATAAAAACCATATGATCATCTCATCAAATGCAGAAAAGGCTTTTGACAAAATTCAACATCCATTTATGATAGAAACTCTCTGCAAAGGAGGTATAGATGGAACATACCTCAACATAATAAAGGCCATATATGACAAGCCCACAGCTAATATTAAATACTTAACAGTAAAAAGCTGAAAGCTTCCTCTAAGATCAAGAACAGAGAAAGATGCCCACTCTCACCCCTTTTATTCAACATAGTATTGGAAGTTCTAGCCACATCAATCAGACAGGAAAAAGAAACAGAAGTAATCCAAACTGGAAAGGAAGAAATAAAACTGTCCCTGTTTGCAGATGACATAATACTACACATAGGAAACCCTAGTGATACCACCAAAAGACTACTAGAACTCATCAATAAATGCATAAATTTGCAGGCTACAAAATTAATATACAGAAATCTGTTGCATTTCTATGCACTAACAACAAAGTATCCAAAAGAGAATTTAAGAAAACAATCCCACTTACAACTGAATCAAAAACCTCGGAATAAATCTAACTAAGGAGGTAAAAGCCCTGACTCAGGTCTATAAGACACTGATGAAAGAAACTGAAGATATACTGTGCTCATGGAATGGAAAAATTAATAGTGTTTAAATGACCATACCACTGAAGGCATTCTACAGATTCAATGTAATTCCGATCAAAATACCAATGGCATTTGTTTCACAGAACTAGAACAAATGATTCTAAAATTTGCATAGAAACACAAAAGGTTCTGAAGAGCCAAAACAATCTTTAAAAAAAGAACAAAGCTGGAGGTATTACGCTCTTGATTTCAAACTATACTATAAAGCTACAGTAATCAAAACAGTATGGTACTGCCAGAAAAACGGACACATAGATCAATGGGTCAGAATAGAGAGCCCAGAGGTGGACCTATGCTTACATAGGCAAATAAGCTATGACAAAGGAGGAAAGAATATATAATAGGGGAATAAAAATGGTGTTGGGGAAACTGGACAGCTACATGCAAAAGAATCATAGTGGACTACTTTCTCACACCATATACATAGATAAACTCAGAATGGATTAAAGACTTAAATGTAAGACCTGAAAAGATAAAACTTCTAGGTGAAAATATAGTCATTATGACCTTTTACATTGGTCTTAGCAATATATATATATATATATATATATATATATATATATTTTTTTTTTTTTTTTTTTGCGGTATGCGGGCCTCTCACTGTTGTGGCCTCTCCTGTTGCAGAGCACAGGCTCTGGATGCGCAGGCTCAGCGGCCATGGCTCACGGGCCCAGCCGCTCCGCGGCATGTGGAATCTTCCCGGACCGGGGCACGAACCTGTGTCCCCTACATCGGCAGGCGGACTCTCAACCACTGCACCACCAGGGGAGCCCAATATTTTTTTTTTGATACATCTCCTCTGGCAAGGAAAACAAAAGCAAAAATAATCAAATAGGACCACATCAAACTAAAAAGCTTTTGCACAGTGAAGGAAACTATCCACTAAACATAAAGGCCACCTAAAGAATGAAAGAGGTTATTCGCAAATGATATATTCAATAAGGGATTAATATCCAGAATATAAAAATAAATCAATCAACTCAACATAAAAAAAATTAAAAAGTGGGCAGAGGATCTGAATAGACCTTTTTCCAAAGAAGACATACAGATGGCCAGCAGGCACATGAAATGATGCTCCACATCACTAATCATCATGGAAATGCAAATCAAAGCCACAGTGAGATATCACCACACACCTCTCAGAAGGACTATTTTCAAAAAGACAAATAACAAGTGTTGGTGATAACGTGGAGAAAAGGGAACTGTTGTGTGCTGTTGGTGGGAGTGTAAATTGGTGTAGCTGCTATGGAAAACAGTATGAAGATTCCTCAAAAAATTAAAAATAGAATTACCATACAATGCAGCAACTCCATTCCTGGGTATTTATCCAAAGAAAGTGAAAATACTAATTTGAAAAGATATTTGCACCCATATGTTCATTGCAGCATTATTTACAATAGCCAATATATGAAAGCAACCTAAGTGCTTATCAATAGATTAATGGATAAAGAAGACTGTATATATGTAAAATGAAATAATACTCAGCCAAAAAGGGAATTAAATCTTGTCATTTGAGACAACATGGATGGACCTAGAGGGTACTATGCTAAGTGAAATTAGTCAGACACAGAAAGACAAATACTCTGATTTCACTTATATGTGAAATCTAAAAAACAAGTGAACAAACATAACTAAACAAAAACAGAGTCATAGATACAGAGTACTAACAGGTGATTGCCAGAGGGGAGGGAAGTGAGGGGAGGAGAGAAATAGGTGAGGGAGATTAAGAGGTACAAACTTTAAGTTACAAAATAAATGTCACTGGTATGGGGACTTCCCTGGCATTCCAGTGGTTGGGACTTCGCCTTGCAATGCAGGGGGTGCAGTTTCGATCCCTGATTGGGGAGCTAGGACATGCCTTTCAGCCAAAAAACCAAAACAGAAAACAGAAGCAGTATTGTAACAAATTCAATAAAGACTTAAAAAAAATAGTCCACATCACAAAAGAAAAATCTTTAAAAAAAAAGGAGGGAGATAATTTTAAAAATAGTAATAATAAATGTCACTGGTATGAAATGTACAGCCAATAATTATGTAAAATCTTTGCATGGTGACAGTTGGTAATTAGACTTACAGAGATCATTTTGAAACGTATAGAACTATCTATCAGTATGTTGCATAACAGGAACTAATATAGTGTTGTAGGTAAATTATACTTCAAAAACAAACAAACTCACAGAAAAATAGATCAGATTTGTGGTTACCATAGGCGGGGGATTCAAGGGTGTGGGGATGGGGGAGGGGTCATTGGACGAAGGTAGTCAAAAGGTATAAACTTCCAGTTATAAGTAATTACTAGGAATGTAATATACAATAGATAAATATTTGATATATATGATGAAAGTTGTTAAGAGAGTAAATCCAAGAGTTCTCATCACAAGGAAAAAATTTTATTTCTTTAATTTTGTATCTACATGTAGTGATTGATGTTTACCAAACTTATTGTGATAATCGTTTCATGATGAATGTAAGTCAAATCATTATGCTGTACACCTTAAACTTACACAGTGCTGTATATCAATTATATCTCAATGAAACTGGAAGAAAAAAATTAATGACTTTTGTGCTTCAAAGATAACCATCCAGAAAGTGAAAACACCCTTCAGAACCCTTGTGCACTGTTACTGGGAATATAAAATCTTGTTGATGGTATGAAAAACAACAAAGCGATTCCTCAAAAAATTTCAATTGAGTTACCATCTGGCAAAATTACTTCAGGGAATTGAAATAGAATTGAAAGCAGTGACTCGAATTGAAAGATACATATCCAATTGTGTTCATATCAGCATTATTCCCAATAACCAAAAGGTGGAGGTAACTCAAGCATCCATCAACGGTTGAATGGATCAAAGAAATGAGGCACATATACACATCAGAGTGTTGTTAGGCTTTTAAAAGAAAGCAAATCTGACACCTGCTGCAACATGGATGAACCTCGAGGACATTATGCTAAGTGTAATCAGCCTGTCAAAAAAGTTGAAACAGTATGATTCCACTTGTATGAGTTACCTGGCATAGTCAAATTCATAAAGACAAAAAGTAGAATGGTTTTTGGCCAGGGGCTGGGTGACGGGGAGAATGAGGAGTTGTTGTCTAGTGGGTATGGAGTTGTGGTTTTGGAAGACGAAAATAGTTCCGGAGATTGGTTTCACAATGTTAATGTATTTCACAATATTTACCGATATACTTTAAAAATAATGACAACGTAAATTTTTATTGCATGTATATTACCACAATCAAAAGTAGCCCAGAGCAGATAAAAGTTAGGTTTAAAATCAAATGTGCCTGCACTTCCCTGGTGGTCCAGTGGTTAAGAATCCACCTTCCAATGCAGGGGACGCGGGTTCCATCCCTGGTCCGGGAACTAAGATCCCACATGCTGCGCAGCAACTGAGCCTGCATGCCACAGCTAGAGAGCCCGTGCTTCAACTACAGAGCCCAGACGCTCTGGAGCCCCCGCACCACAACTAGAGAGAAGCCCGCACGCCGCAGCACAGAGCCCACGCAGCTGCAATGAAAGATCCCGCATGCCACAACGGAAGATCCCGCATGCGGCAACTAAGACCCCGGGCAGCCAAATAAAAATAAAATAAAATAAAATAAAATGTGCCAGGTGGAAACAGGCTCTCCCCACAGGCCACAGAGGATTCTGCAGAGCAAAGATTTCTCCAAGGGGCGCGGCATACGTCTGTCCAATCAGGGGCGCCGGTGGGGCAGGTGGGTGGTGGTACACAGCTTCCCGACTTGGTGGTATCCCCTCGCTTTGGCCCACCCCAGGGTCGACTCTTATGTGCCCTTCACCGTTGCTAGTTCCTTTGCCACAGTCTCGTCGCGCTGTGATCTGCACTGGTCGTTAGGAGGGACCCAGGAAACATAGAAATGGTGAGTGTGCTGCCCCCTGGCGTGCGGAGACGGAGAGGAGAGGCTGGTTGGAACCGGCCGTGGCGGGACCCAGGCCTCCCCGCGGTCAATTGAGTCTGCGGACCGAGTTCACCCTCGCGGCGCCGCTCGGACATCATTCCCGCCGGCTCGCAGCGTGGGGGCGGGGCCGGTAGCGGGGCGTCCGCGCATCGTGTCCCGTCACTGCGCGCGACGACTGGGGCCCTGACCCCGGGGCCTCTCTGGGCAGCTCTGTGCCCGCAGCCCCGCGTATCCCTCAGATTGTGCGGTGACCACGAGAAGGGTCATCAGGGGACAGTACTGACTAGGTCTCCAGGGATTCGTGCGTGGAAGGATCTGTGGTCTGTGGGTTCCCAGCCTCTACTTTTTTTTTTTTTTTTTTTTTGCGGTACACGGGCCTCTCACTGTTGTGGCCTCTCCCGTTGCGGAGCACAGGCTCCGGACGCTCAGGCTCAGCGGCCATGGCTCACGGGCCCAGCCGCTCCGCGGCATGTGGGACCTTCCCGGACCGGAGCACGAACCCGTTGTCCCCTGCATCGGCAGGCGGACTCTCAACCACTGCGCCACCAGGGAAGCCCCCAGCCTCTCCTTTTTGACACAGGGGGACCACTTTCCTTCTGAGTTTTCGAACTGTTTGGGAAGCAAGATTTCAAATCCACGATGCTGTCCCCCCAGAGTAGCTGGCAACAAATGCCTAAATTTCCAGATCGCTCCCCGCATTCCCAAAACACTCTTCCCCACACTGATTCACAACAGCATTACCAATTATCCATTTTCGGGGTTCATTTCAAAGAGGTCCAGTATCTTAACTGTATATCCTTTAACACTGAGCCATGGTTGGCTTTTTTTTTTTTTTTTTTTTTTTTTTTTTTTTTTTTTTGTCTGTGGGTATTTTACGTGAGAGGAAAGCAGAGAATAACCACCTGGAATTTGTTGTATGAAATCTTTTCTCCAAGTTTATTTTCTAGGGATAGACATCCTATGGGAAATCCTTTGATGAGGTTCTTCTTTGGAACTTTCCTGGGCGAACTGTCCTGTAAAAACTACCCCCTCTGGGTTTGTCACCTTGAAAAGATTTATTCACTTATTTAAGTCTCTCTTTTTCAATAGAGCTGAAATGTATCTAATTTATAGAGCTTGAAAGACAATGTAAGAGATTTTCGAAGAGGCAAGAAAGAGGTGAATTTAAGCCAAAAGAAAATATTCCAGGATTACATTCCATTTGTTAAGAATTGTGGTTTCACTAAAGTGGGAAGGGGGAGAGTGTTTGCCTCCACTGCCCCACCTTCACCCTCCCCTTAGACTCTCTGCCTTTTGAAAGCAGATCGTTTTCACTGAGATGTTGGACACTACAGGTGTCTGCCCTGGGCCAGCAGGGACCTCTGAAGCCTTCTTCATGGCCTGGCTTTTTTTTTTTTTTTTTTTTTTTCATCCTGTGGTTTTTCTAATGGATATTCAGGATTTTTGTAATCTCATAGCTATCCAAGCTCCACTTGTAAATTTTAAGAACTTTAATTGAAAGTTAAATTGAAGTTGCTGTTTGTAGACACTTAACAACCATGAAACCCCAGCCATCATGACAAATCCTTGAGTGTTGTCTTAAGAAAATGATGTTGGGCATCACAGCTTCAGCATCTCTTGTTTTTTGATGCTCATCTCCCCCTGCTGATCTCAGATTTTCCTGGCTTCGCCTTCCCCCCTCTCACCCCTTTGCTGTCTGGTGTAGCGATTTGGTGAGAGAAATTGCTGCCTACTCCTCCACCCCTATCCCCACCCCCTACACTACATATGAGTTTCAAGTTTTATTATTGCAATAAAAGCGCTTTATGCTTTCTTTTCTCAAAAAAGGAAAGGATTGTGGTTTCACTTTTTTCTTCCCCTGAGAACGGGTAGTAAGTTTCTGAGGTGCATACTTTCTTTTTGGATGATTTCAATAGGAATTCCAGGGCTTAGACTTGAAAATCAGAAGTGTTCAAGTGTGGTTAATTATTTACAAAACAATGTATTACCATGAAAATGATAATTAACTGACATCTTCTTTTACAAATAAATAGATATTTGGGTTTTCTGGTTGAACTAGTAAAAGTGCCTTATGATTTTCTTCCTTCCTTTCTGCAAAAATACTGGGTTTGAATGATTTTGCTGGATTGTTCAAACACTGGGCTTGTGTCATTTAAAATATAAAAGTAGGTTCCAAACAACTCCAGTGGGGTGTAGAAGACTGTTGTCAGCGACCCAAGTTAATGCCTCCTTAAGGCTGCAAAGGGAAGTACTTGAAGGTCCAGTTGGTTCTTCTTGGGGAGCCTACCTCCTACCTGGTCACACCCACCATGGAAGGAGTGAAACTACAGAGCCCTGGAAAGCTGAGAAAGCAAGTGCACATGGGGGCGAGGGGGTTGTAGTTGTGGTTCCTTTAGACCTAGACATTTTTAGACATTTTTTTGAGTGTTGCATCCATAATGTCGGTGCATTCAGTGTAATTTGTGCACAGGGTAGTCTGTGGAGGTTGGTGTTCTGTCTCCTTATCAAAGTGTTTAGGAATTTGGGAGTTCATTTGGGTCGGAACCTGCTGAGAAATTCCTCACTTGTGAGAATGGAAGCCTGGGGGAGGAAGGGCTTGCATACCGCCAGGCAAGAGAAGAGTATGTGCAGCTGCCAGAGTTTTATTTTTGGGTCCCTACCCTTCTTCACCAGGGACAGACTCACTTCTAGGGGTTCTATCTCAGTCAGGAGTGTCTGGACCACAATTTTAAGAACATGTTTAACTTTCTGAATGTGGGTTTTTGTTTTGAACTGTAGGGAAGTGGTGTGCTTATCTCAGCTGATTCAAATATTTGCTTTTCTTTCCTTTGGATTCCTTTATCTATTGAATATTGTGGTCCTGTAATTCTTCTTTTCCTTAGTAGAAAAATAACCCCTCTGCATCCACACAGTTTGCACTACTTTTTACATCTTGTATTACTACAGTACATTTGTTACAATTACTGAACCCATATTCGTGTGTTAAAAGTCCACAGTTTACATTATTCTTGACCATCTGTGTTATATGCTCTCTGGGGTTGCAAACGTTTAATGGCATATATCCATCATTTCTGTAGTTTATAGAGTAGTTTCATTTCCGTCAAATCCCTTAAGCTCCGCCTGTTGGTTCATCCGTTCCTCCCTCCAACCCCCAAGTCCTTATCAACCAAAAATCTTTTTACTAGCTTGTCATTTTGTCTTTTTCAGAATGTCTTACATTCGAAATCATACAGTATATAGCCTTGTCAGATTGGTTTCATTCACTTAGCAATATGCTTTTGTGTTTCCTCCATGTGTTTTCATGGCTTGATACCTCATTTCTTTTTTTTTTTACTGAACAATATTTTATCGTATGGATATGCCACTGATTGTTTATCCATTCGACTCTTGAAGGATATCTTGCTTACCTCTAACTCTTGCAATTATGAATAAAGTACATACAAACTCATATGTAGGTTTTTTGTGAATATAATGTTTCAGCTCATTTAGGTCAATACCAAGGTGTGATTGCTGGATCTTACTATATAAGAGTATAATTAGTTTTGACATAAAATTCCTATCTTCAAACGTAGGCATACCAAATTCTGTTCCCACCAGCAGTGAATGAGGATTACCTGCAGCTTCACGTCTTGGCTGTATCTGGTGTTCTGAGTCTTTTCATTTTAGCCATGTATAAGTGTGTAGGGACATCTCTTTCTCTCTCTTTTTTGGTAATTCTCCAAGAACATATGTTGAGCATGTTTTCATACTGCTTATTTCCCATCTGTATATTTTCTTTAGTGAGGTGTCTGTTCTGATCTTTAGCCCATTTTTAACTGGGTTGTTGGTGTTTTTACTGTTGAGTTTGAGTTCTTTGTATATTTTGGATACCAGTCATTTATCAGATATTTACAAAGATTTTAGCCTTGTCTGTGACCTGTCTTAACACTTTCCCAGGACACAAGGTTTTCATATTAAAGAAGTAAAACATTTTTTTTCTTTGTGGATTTTTTGTTTTTTTGGTGTTGTATCTGAAAAGTCATCACTACAGACAAGGTCACCTAGATTTTCTCTTATGTTATATCTAGGAGTTTTTACTTTTGCATTTCACATTTAGATCTCTGATCTATTTTGAGTTAATTTTTGTGAAAGGCTTGTGTTTACCTTCCTTTTGTGTGTACATATGTGAGTGTGTGCTTTGTATGTGGCTATCCGTTATTTCCATCACTAATTTTTTAAGGTTTTCTTGTGTCCGTTGAATTGCCTTTACTTCTTTGTCAAAGATCAGTTGAATACATTTTTTGTGTGTTTACAGGAAAGCAATTGATATTTATATTCTTCAGCCTTGCTGTACACTTTTATTAATTCCCAGAGTTATGTCTGTTTGTTGTGGATGCTATCATATGTTTTACATAGAAAATCATGTCATATAGAACAAAGACAGTCTTATTTCTTGCTTACCAGTCTATGTACCTTTTATTTTCTTTTCCTGTCTTACTGCATTGGCCAGAGCTTCCAGTACAATGTTGGATAGATGCTTCCTTGCCCTGTTCTTATATTCCCTGTGAAGCATCCAGTTTCTTACCATTAAGTACAATATTAACTACAAGTGTTGTGTAGATTTTTTTTTTAAGAACAGAGAGTTCCCTTCTATTATTAGTTTATTATCATAGTGGATGTTAGATTGTATCAAATCTTTTTTCATTTTTTATTTCCCTCTCCTTTCATTTTTGATATTAATAATTTCTGTCTTCCCTCTTTGCCTGGTAATCTTGACTAGATGTTTATCAATTTTATTAAATTAATCTTTCAAAGAACCAGCTTTTGGTTTTGTTAATTTTCTCTATTGCTTTCCCATAATTACACTGATTCCTCTTTTAACTTTTAATGTTTCTTTTCTTCTGCTTACTCCCATTTAAATTTGCTGTTATTTTTATTGCTTCCTCAGTTAGATGATTATGTTATTGAATATAGATCTTTGGGTTTTTCTAGTGTGTTTATTTGATAACCTAAACTTCCCTCTTTACATTAGTTATGCTGCATCCCACTACCTTTAATAAGGTGTATTTTCATTTCCTTTAGTCACAAAATAGTCTCTCTTAAGACTTCTGTGATCCCACGTAATATTAGACTTCTGTTATTGAATTGCCATGTATGTTAGGGGTTTCCAGCTATCTTCCCGTCATTTATCTCTAGAATATGTCAATGTGGACTCAGATCATATTTCATATGGTTTCTTTTCTTTCAGTTTGTTAAGGTGTGTTCTGTTACAAAATGTAGTCTGTCTTGGT
Source organism: Mesoplodon densirostris (assembly GCF_025265405.1). Classification (NCBI taxonomy): domain Eukaryota; kingdom Metazoa; phylum Chordata; class Mammalia; order Artiodactyla; family Ziphiidae; genus Mesoplodon; species Mesoplodon densirostris. The sequence continues at coordinate 143,092,431 of NC_082663.1, forward strand.
GAACGTTCCATGTGAACTTATAAAGAATGTATATTCTGCTGTTATTACATTAAATATTCCATAGATCACAGTTAAATCCAGTTGTTTTATTGTGCTGATCAGTTTAACTGTCCTGATTTTCTCCTGCTGGAATTTATAATTCATGGTAAGGGGGCATTGAAGTCTTCCACTATGGAAGTGGATTCATCTGTTTCTCCTTGCATCCTATCAGCTCCTTTCTCCTTGCATTCTAATGCCCCTCTGTTGTTATGCAGGTACACATGAAGGATTGCTATGTCTTCATGGAGAATGGGCCCCTTTGTCTTTATGTAATGCCCTCTTCAACTGTTTTCCTTGGTCTGAAATCTGCATTGTCTGAAATTCATACGCCTACCCCAGCTTTCCTTCATTAGTGTTGGCATGGGACATTTTTCTCCATTCCTTTACCTTTCATCTGAGCCTTTATATATTTAAAGTGGGTTGCTTGGGCTTCCCTGGTGGCGCAGTGGTTAAGAATCTGCCTGCCAATGCAGAGGACACAGGTTCAAGCCCTGGTCCAGGAAGATCCCACATGCCATGGAGCAACTAAGCCCATGCACCACAACTACTGAGCCTGCGCTCTAGAGCCTGCAAGCCACAACTACTAAGCCCACATGCCACAATTACTGAAGCCCGCCTGCCTAGAGCCCACGCATTGCAAGGAAGAGCAGCCCCACTTGCCACAACTAGAGAAAGCCCGCACGCAGCAACGAAGACCCAATGCAGCCAAAAGTAAAAAATAAAACTTTTAAAAATAAAAAATAAATAAATAAAATTAAGTGGGTTTCTTTTTTTAAAATATTTATTTATTTATTTGGCTGCACCTGGTCTTAGTTACAGCACATGGGATCTTCATTGCAGCATGCGGGATCTTTAGTTGTGGGATGTGGGGTCTTTAGTTGCAACATGTGAGATTTTTTACTTGCGGCATGCGAAATCTTTTAGTTGCAGCATGTGGAATCTTTAGTTGCGGCCTGCAGACTCTTAGTTGCAGCACGTTGGATCTAGTTCCCTGACCAGGGATCGAACCCGGGCCCCCTGCATTGTGAGCATGGAGTCTTAGCCACTGGCCCACGAGGGAAATCCCTAAAGTGGGTTTCTTATAGGCAACATATAACTGTGATTTTTAAAATCTGATATTACTGCATCTGTCTTTCAACTGTATTGAGAACATTGATGATTAAAGTTGTTGATCAGGTCAGATGAATATTTACCACACCTGTTACTGTTTTCTCTTTCTTGCCCTTGTTTTTGTTTGTTTGTTTAATTTTTATTTATTTATTTATTTATGGCTGTGTTGGGTCTTCTGCACATGGGTTTCTCTAGTTGTGGCGAGTGGGGGCTACTCTTCATTGCGGTGTGCAGGCTTCTCATTGCAGTGGCTTCTCTTGTTGTGGAGCACCGGCTCTAGGCATGTGGGCTCTAGTAGTTGTGGCACACAGGCTCAGTAGTTGTGGCCCGCAGGCTCTAGAGCACAGGCTTAGTTGCTCCATAGCATGTGGGATCTTCCCGGACCAGGGCTCAAACCCGTGTCCCCTGCATTGGCAGGTGGATCCTTAACCAGTGTGCTACCAGGGAAGTCCCTTGTTCTTTGTTCTTTGTTTTTTGTTTCTGTCTTCCACCTTTTTCCTGCCTTCTCTGGCTTTAATTGAGCAATTTACATGATTCAATTTTTTTATCTGCTCTTAGCATATCAATAACACATTTAAAAAAAATATTTTTTGTGGTTGCCTTTGAGTTTGCAGTGTACATTTACAACTAAGCCACATCCTCTGTCAAGTGTAGACATACCTTATTTTACTGTGCTTTGCTTTGTTGCACTTTGCAGATATTGCGTTTGTGGCAACTCTATGGCAGGCAAGCTATTGGCACCATTTTTCTAACAGCATTATCTTTTTTTTTTTTTTTTTTTTTTTTGGCTGTGTTGGGTCTTCGTTTCTGTGTGAAGGTTTCTCTAGTTGTGGCAAGTGGGGGCCACTCTTCATCGCGCTGCGCGGGCCTCTCACTATCGCGGCCTCTCTTGTTGCGGAGCACAGGCTCCAGACGTGCAGGCTCAGTAGTTGTGGCTCACGGGCCTAGTTGCTCCGCGGCATGTGGGATCTTCACAGACCAGGGCTCAAACCCGTGTCCCCTGCATTAGCAGGCAGATTCTCAACAACTGCGCCACCAGGGAAGCCCTAACAGCATTATCTTTTAAATAAGGTATGTTCACTTTTTCTAGGCATAATGTTATTGCAACTTAACAGATTACAGTATAGTTTTTCATTTGTTTGTTTGTTTGGCTACACCATGCAGCTTGTGGGATCTTAGTTACCCAACCAGGGATTAAACCTGAGCCCTTGGCAGTGAAAGCACCAAGTCCTAACTACTGGACCACAGGGAATTCCCTACAGTATAGTGTTTATATAACTTTTCTATGCACTTGGAAACCAAAAACTCATGTTAGTGGCTTCACTGCAATATTAATTTTACCGCAGTGGTCTGGAACCACGCCCCAAATAACTTCAAGGTGTGTCTGTACCATTATGCCACTTCACTGGTTGTACAGGTTCCTCATACCACACTATTCCCAATTCCCCCTTCCCTGTCCCTTGTCATATTGCTGTCATTTATTTCACTTATCTATAAGCTTATTATTACCAAATACATTGTTGCTAATATTATTTTAAACAAAGTACCATCTGTTACATTAATGACAGTAAATATCAAAGATATTTTACCATCCTTTATTCCTTTTATAATCCTCCACTGTTGTCATTCACATTTTTTCTGATGAATTTTTGAACATTCATTCAAAGTAGGTGTACTAATGACAAAGTCCCTTTATCAGAAGGGTCCTTATTCTTTTTTGAAATATATTTATTTACTTGGCTATGTCAGTTCGTAGTTGCGGTACATGGGATCTTCATTGCAGCATACAGGATCTTTAGTTGTGGCATGCAGGATCTTTAGTTGCAGCATACAAACTCTTAGTTGCAGCATGTGGGATCTAGTTCCCTGACCAGGGATTGAACCCACACCCCCTGCATTGGGAGCATGGAATCTTAGCCACTGGACCACCAGGGAAGTCCCCTTATTTCTTCTTTATTTTTGAAGAATGATCTTGCTTGACACAATTCTACGAGAGTGGGCTTCCCTGGTGGCGCAGTGGTTAAGAATCCGCCTGCCAATGCAGCGGACACGGGTTCGAGCCCTGGTCCGGAAAGATCCCACATGCCATGGAGCAACTAAGCCAGTGTGCCACAGCTACTGAGCCTGCACTCTAGAGCCTGCGAGCCACAACTACTGAGCCTGCGTGCCACAACTACTGAAGCCCATGCACCTAGAGCTGTGCTCCGCAACAAGAGAAGCCACCACAATGAGAAGCCTGCACACCGCAACGAAGAGTAGCCCCTGCTCGCCGGAACTAGAGAAAGCCCACACACAGCAATGAAGACCCAACACGGCCAGAAATTAATTAATTAATTTTTAAAAATTTTAGGAGAGTGAATTTTTTAATTTCAAAACTTTAAATATTTTGTGCCATTCTGTTCCTGTTTGCACAATGTCTGAAAAGAAGTCCGATTAATCCAAATTTTTGTTTCTCTGTACCTAAGAAGTGTTTTCCCTTCTTTCAATACATTCTTTTTGTCTTTGATTTTTCACTAGTTTGAATATGACATATAGTCGTCCCTTGGTGCCCTTGAGGGATTGGTTCCAGAATCTGCCACGGATACTGAAATCCATGAATGCTCAAGTCCCATAGTTGGCCTTCCGTATTCATGGGATGCACATCCATAAGTATGGAGGGCTGACTGTATATTTATTGAAAAAATACACATATAGGTGGACCCATACAGTTCACACCCATGTTGTTCAAGGGTCAACTGTACTTGGGTGTGCACTTCTGATGTTTTCATATTTAGTGTTCCTATATCTACAGTTTGCAGTCTGTCATTAATTTTAGGAAATTTTGGTGGTGGTTTTTTTTTTCTGGGTTAATTAATTAATTATTTTGGGGGCTGCGTTGGGTCTTTGTTGCTGAGTGCGAGCTTTCTCTAGTTGCGGGGAGTGGGGGCTACTCTTTGTTGCGGTGCATGGACTTCTCATTGCGGTGGCTTCTCTTGTGGAGCATGGGCTCTAGGCCCCCGGGCTTCAGTAGTTGTGGCATGCAGGCTCAGTAGTTGTGGTTCGCGGGCTCTAGAGCACAGGCTCGGTAGTTGTGGTGCACTGGCTTAGTTGCTCCATTGAATGTGGGATCTTCCCGGACCAGGGCTCAAACCCGTGTCCCCTGCGCTGGCAGGCAGTTTCTTAACCACTGCACCAACAGGGCAGTCCAAAATTTTGGTGTTTATTAGTTCACTTATTTTTTCTGTTTCTTTCCGTTTTTTTCTTTCAGGTATTAGCATTATGTGTATTTTAAACATCTGTTCAAGAACATTGTCCTGGGGTTCATGGATGTTGTATTCTGTCTTTTTTGTTCTTTTTTGTCTTTGTATTAGATTCTGATCTAATAAATAAATAGACTTTTTTGTCAGTATAGGCTTTATTAGGAACAGAATATTTGGGGCACCTTTCAAAATTCCATCTTCCTTTTCTCTTTCCCAATTTTGGAGACACTGGCTTGCCCTTTGACCTCAATGCACTCATGGATCTAAGAAGGGTTGTTCATTTCAAGGTCTTTCATTTTCTTCTAGTGACTCCGAGAATGACATATTCTAAGTTCCCTAAATTCCAGACTGGAAGTTAGCAGGACACCATCAACATTGGCTGGTTGGGAATAGCTTCTTCCTGAAATTGGAGAATGGAGATTTTACATTCTTTTGGAGGAAAGCACTGCTGACATTTTTACATATTTTATAATTATGGGCTAATTTACCATCAAGCCATTGTGGACTTCAGTGAACTTGCAATCTGCAGCTCTTAACCTGTTCCTCAAGTGCAGCAAGGACCAGGATGCACCATTCAGGATTGACTGGAAAGAGATCTTTTTTTTTTTTTTTTTTTTTTTTGCTGTACACGGGCCTCTCACTGCTGTGGCCTCTCCCGTTGCGGAGCACAGGCTCCGGACACACAGGCTCCGCGGCCATGGCTCACGGGCCCAGCCGCTCCGCGGCATGTGGGATCTTCCGGGATCGGGGCACGAACCCGTGTCCCCTGCATCGGCAGGCGGACTCTCAACCACTGCGCCACCAGGGAAGCCCAAGAGATCTTTTGATACATCATCTCATTAGCTGTTCTAAAAAAATGCCTGGAAGCAGCCCCGGGGCACATGAGTTTAGGGATTCTTTCATTCTAAATTGTAATGCCTCTTCCTCATGTCTGAGCTCTAAGTTTCAAATAATACTTTAACCTATCAAATCAGGGGGAAAAGTGAAGAATTGTGTCTGTGACAAATATTACACAAGTTAAAAGCAACACTTCCCCCACAGGAATATTTACATTCAGGCAGCTGCCTCTGATTACTTCTAATGGCCTGGAGGACTTTAGGACAGTGTGACCAGCTGGGCTTTGTTACAAGTTTGATTTCTTCAGGCCTCCTGGACACTCATGTTGGGTAACGGGACTAGAAGAAAAAGCTTCCAGTTCTTCACTGTGTTTTTATTTATTGAAACCTCATGCAGATTTGACCCTTTGCCTCATGGAGTGCTGTGAATGGTGGGGTGATAAGGAAGAAGATGAAAGAATCTTTCTCACAAGGAGTTAGTGGTCTTAAAATGATAATATTTGTTTCATTCCTATAACATTACCCAACCATTTCTCAACATGCTGTGCACCATGCTGTTAGAGAGAAATGAGATGTAATGTGAGTACAGTAAAAATGTGTAAATAATTTGCATGTGTTCATGATGTCATTAAACTTAACAAAGGAGTGGGACTTCCCTGTTGGTCCAGTGGTTAGGCCTCTGCGCTTCCACTGCAGGGGGCCCAGGTTTGATCCCTGGTCGGGGAACCAAGATCCTGTTTGCCGCACAGCATGGTGGAAAAAAAAAACCCAAAAAACTTATGAAGGAGTAAGTGTGGACAGAGAGTAAGCTTTTGATGATCATAGTTAGATAAAAGTCATAGATAAATGTTTGGAGAAGACAGACTCATACGTAACCCTCCTATAGATGGAGTATAGACGTCTAGTGCTGTCATTGTCATGCATCTGACTGTACATTTATTTGGGATATTTTTAGGACTCAGTAGCTTTTGAGGATGTGGCTGTGAACTTCACCCTGGAAGAGTGGGCTTTACTGGATCCTTCACAGAAGAAACTACAGAGATGTGATGCGGGAAATCTTCTGGAACCTCGCCTCAGTAGGTAAGGACGACAACATTCCTTCACTTTGTCAGTTTGAGAATGAGTTTTCTCGCCCACCGATGTTGTTCCAAGATGTGGAACGTGGAAAAGGAAGAATGTTGGTAAGTAAACTGGACATGGTCACAGCTCTAGGCATGGACCTAGACTGTAATAGTTTTTCTGTAACTTTTAATACTTTGGAATTATTTTTCTGGGTCTACATTTTAGGAAAAACATGGGAAGAACATGTCACTGAAGATCAGTACAAAAACCAGGAGAGAAAACTAAGTTGAGTTGCACTCACAATGAGAAGCAGTATCTCATGTGAGCATCCTAGTATGTTATGAAATTTTAAAAAGAAGTAAACACAGAAACTAACACACCATTGTAAAGCAATACTCCAATAAAGATGTTAAATAAATAAATAAATAGAAGCAAACAACAAATAATCCCTGCTTTAAATGTATTTATTAGAAAAATTTCAAAAACAAAAACAAAAGAAAGAAAAATTTCCCCCAAAATACTGTCTGAAATGGACATAGTTGTTCAGTGTTTGCAAAATATTTCTCTTGGAAACAGGATTAGTAAACCCTACGTATGAATGTTACTGTTTAAATAGTCTCAAGGGTGAAGTCCTCTTGCAGAGCATTCAATATATTCAATTTCAAACAATTCAGGAGAGGGAGAAACTCTACACTATCCCTATAAATCATAATAAATATAATAAGTATAAAATCATTAATAAAGAAATAACAGTGTGCTTCTCATTATTTACAGAAGTCATATGATTGAGGCACTCTGTGAAAATAAAGAGGGTAGTCCATGTGGAGAAAACTTCAGCCTTATTCCAAATCTCAGTCTGAACAAGAAAACTACTGGAGTAAAACCACATGAATGTGGTGCATGTGAAAAAATCTTTACATGTCATTCATCCCTTAATAGACATATGAGATGTCACACTGAACACAAACCATATGAGTATCAGAAATATGGAGAGAAGACGTATAAATGTAAGGCATGTGGGAAAGCCTTTAGTTATCTGCAGTGTTTTAAAAAAACATGAAAAATCACAATGGAGAGAAAATGTATAAATGTAAAGACTGTGGGAAAGCTTTTATTATGTGTCTCAAAACCCTTCAAAGACACGTGATAATGCATACTGGAGATGCTCCTTATAAATGTAAGGAACATGGGAAAGCCCTCAGTTGTTCTAGTTACACTTCGAGTGCATGAAAGAACTCATACTGAAGAGAAACCCTATCAGTGTAAACACTCTGGAAGAGCCTATAGATATCAAACACATGACAGAACTGGCACAGTAGAGCAGTTCTATGAATGTCAGCAATGTGGTCAGGCTTATATTTCCCTTCGAGGTTTAAAAATACATGAAAGAAATCACACTGGAGAGAAACCCTACAAATGTAACAAATGTGGTAAAGCTTTCAATTCTCATCTAGGTTTCAAAGTACATGAAAGAAATCACAGTGGTGAGAAACCATACGAATGTAAAAAATGTACCAAAGCATTCAGCTGCCCCAGTTCTCTTCAAAGACATGGAAGAATTCATACTGGAGAGAAACCCTATCAATGTAAGGCATGTGGGAAAGCCTACAGATGCCAGAGTTCCTTACATATACACAAGAGGACTCACAAAGGAGAGAAACCCTATGAATGTAAGCAGTGTGGGAAAACCTTTCTTTCTCTTTCTAGCTTCCAAGCACACATGATCATTCACGCTGGAGATGGACCTTATAAATGTAAGGAATGTGAGAAAACATTCTTTTCTCCCAGTTCATTTCAAATACATGAAAGGAGACACACTGGACAGAAACCCTATGAATGTAAAATATGTGGTAAAGGCCTCAGTTGTTCCAGTTATGTGCAAGTACATGAAAGAATTCATTCTGGAGAGAAACCCTTTATTTTATTTATTTTTTTAAAACATTTTTATTCTTTTATTTTTGGCTGTATTGGGTCTTTGTTGCTGCGCATGGGCTTTCCCTAGTTGTGGCGAGCGGGGGCTACTCTTCATTGCAGTGTGTGGGTTTCTCATTGCAGTGGCTTCTCTTGTTGCGGAGCATGGGCTCTAGGTGTGTGGGCTTCAGTAGTTGTGGCTCGTGGGCTCTAGAGTGCAGGTTCAGTAGCTGTGTCACATGGGCTTAGTTGCTCCGCAGTAGGTGGGATCTTACTGGACCAAGGCTCAAACCTGTGTCCCCTGCATTGGCAGGTGGATTCTTAACCACTGTGCCACCAGGGAAGTCCTGAAAGAAACCCTTTAAATGTGATAAATGTGGGAAAGCCTTCATTTATCACACAAACTTTCAAAGACATATGATACTGCACACTGGAGAGAAACCATACAGATGTGAAGAATGTGGGAAAGACTTTAGTCGTCCCAGTTCATCCCAAAGGCATGAAAGGAGTCACTGGATACTCTTGAATGTAAACAACGTGGGAAAGACTTCATTTGACCCCATCCCTACATGTTAAAACTCTCATGGAAAAGAAAAAGAAATGTAGGTAACATTAGAAAACTTGCTGGAAATTAATCTATGTATAAAGCGTAAGAAAAATTTCAATATGAAAGAATTATAAAAATTTAAATATGTTTGCTAAGCCTCTTTCTTAAAGGACATCATTGGACTGTGGATTTTTACCAATTATTGCTTTTATTATTTTATTTTTATTTTTATTGAAGTATAGTTGCTGTACAATATTATATGTTACAGGCATACAATATAGTTATTCACAATTCTTAAAGGTTATACTCCATTTGTAGTTATTATAAAATATTGACTGTATTCCTTGTTTGTACCATATATCCTTGTAGCTTATTTTATACCTGCCTACCAATTACTTTTAGAAACGGTGATTGAGGTGAGGTAATTCTGTGAGTTGCCTTTCAATAGTAATACATAAGATTAATAGGTAGTTCTTTTTTGTTAATGAGCTAATGATATTTTCTCTTTGTATTTTGAAGCCTCTTGAACTGATGGGTAAATTGAAGTGTATTTCCAATATGCAGTTAGGTTTAATTTTTTTTTTTTTTTTTTCGGTATGCGGGCCTCTCACTGTTGTGGCCTCTCCCGTTGCGGAGCACAGGCTCCGGACGCGCAGGCCCAGCGGCCATGGCTCACGGGCCCAGCCGCTCCGCGGCATATGGGATCCTCCCAGACCGGGGCACGAACCCGTATCCCCTGCATCGGCAGGCGGACTCTCAACCACTGCGCCACCAGGGAGGCCCAGGTTTAATTTTTTAATAACATTTTATTTGTTCTGTGTTAAGTGGCCACTGAAAAATGACAGTGTGGTATTTGTTGGGATTTTCCTACTGGCCTTGTGAAAGTTCCTTGATGTCTCTAGTTTATTAGGTATAGTCTACCTTTCTTACTGAAAAGCTCCTTTTTTAGGGTGACAGGTATAAGAGTCTTTTTCCATTTTCCATACTAGTAAACAGTTGAATAAATATTTATGTATGCCTCATTTATGAAAGAATATAGTTTCCTGTGAATTATTATTTTCATATTTGGGCCTTTGCTTTATATCTTTCCTTCTGACTATAATTTGGTGAATAGACTTTGAATTAAGAAGAGTGGCCTGTGGGAATTCCCTGGTGCTCCAATGGTTAGGACTCGGCGCTTTCACCGAGTGAACCCAGGCATGGTCCTGGGTTCAATCCCTGGTCAGGGAACTGAGATCCTACAAGCCGTGCAGCATGGCAAAGAAAAAAAAAAGAGGGCCTGTGATGGGACAAAGAATCTGGAGTTGGAGATATCCAGAGTAATTTAAGGAACTAGATTTTCCAGAATCCATCCTCTTAATGGTTCCTTGTCAGAATTTCCCAATAGCCTTGCGTGAGATTTGGAAGGCAGAAGCAAAGAAGGCATTACTCAGACTTTGTATCCAGAATAGGGAGAGACAGATATATAGGAGCTTTGAGAAAGCAGTCTTCTAGCCCATTTTCCAGATTCTTTTTCCTTCCAGTGAAGAGTGTACTCAAAACGATGACCAGCTATTTCATTTCCATTTTCTTAGAGGTATAGCTTTCCACTGATGTCTTCACTAGTTCCACCTCAAAGATTCATGAGAGTTTGGATTTTTTTTGTAAGGCCTTATGTATCCACCAGGAAACTAATTCAGGCTTTCATGGTTGGGAGTATCTGCCCTGTCCTCTAGACTATATCTGTGGAAAGTCTAACTTGTATAGGAAACACCTTATGTTGTTAACAGTGCTAGTGAGTATGTTTTCCTGATTCACCATGACATTCACAATGGTGCAGCCAAAAAGAGCGACATGGGAGTTTGTTTCTCCGCTGCATTGTGCAGTGGCTGCCTTGACTCAGTCCTTCAGTGTGAGAATAAGCATCTTCCTCATATGGAGAAGACTGAGTGTTTTCTGTTACTTATAGCTAAATATAATCCCTTAATATGTTTTCAGTTGTGTTTGATTGTATGAGATTAAGAGTATGTACATTTTTTTGTTGAACAAATGCCAAACATATGTAAAATGAGATATATTAACATATCCTCTCAGGAAATGAAACTTTTCTAAACCATAGTATGCTAACAAATTTTCATTTCCTGAGAGGATATATTAATATATCTCATTTTAATTACAGGTTTTCAAATGATCTTTGCAGTTTTCTTCATTTAATCATTATACATTGAGTCAATATTATTGTTTACATATAAGTTCAGGTATTTTTTTCCCTCGGGCAAATTTTATTTTTTATTCTTTTATAGTTAATTTTATCATGAAACTAATTTCTCATTCATTCTTTTTTTTTTTCTTTTTTTTTTTTTTTTTTGCGGTATGCGGGCCTTTCACTGTTGTGGCCTCTCCCGTTGCGGAGCACAGGCTCCGGATGCGCAGGCCCAGCGGCCATGGCTCACGGGCCCAGCCGCTCCGCGGCATATGGGATCCTCCCAGACCGGGGCACGAACCCGTATCCCCTGCATCGGCAGGCGGACTCTTAACCACTGCGCCACCAGGGAGGCCCCTCATTCATTCTTAATACCAAAAACATAGATCATGGTTTTTTTTTGGTGTCATCCTTCCATTGATCCTCAGGATCATACTTAAAGTCAAAGAGCTGGGTGTAATGAATTCTAATAAGCAGAATGACCACAAGTACACATGACTGTGGGGTGTAACATAAAAGGTTGCTAGGACTTTTGAAGGATTTTGGCTCATATTGGATGATTCGATTGCTATTCAAGGTACCAAGATGTTTTTGTGTATTGAGTGCTATGAGGAGGTAAACTTATTTTGTCATTGGTAATCGTAAACCTTTCTAGAACACAAAAACAATGTTGTGGAACTAAACTTAATTCATGAGAAGCCCTAATTAATCATATTAGTAAGAAGAGGGATATATTGGTCATTTCTATAATTTGGAATTGTCACTTTTATCATTTTTAGAGACATGGTTACAAAACACCCTTATTCTTGTCTTGATTTGTCATGGTCACTGTGTACCTATCTCTTCAACAGGGTAAGACTGGACCTGGCAGTGAATGCAGGCCAACTCCTGGTCCTATGGAACAGCTTCTGCCTTTCCTACTTGTTATCTAAATATTGATGTGTTTCCCACAGTGTATTACACACCATTTACTATAAAGCACCTCAGTTAAAACACATGAATTCCCTTCTTAGTATACCACATAATATTTTTAATATCTCCTTTATGACTCAACTAAGACCTATAAGTTTAGTTAAATTGTGAGAGAACATAAACCTAGCAAGTGAGAAAGACAGGACCTCTGTTCCAATCACGTCTTTCTTTCTCAGAGAGTGTACTCTTTTTTTATTTTCCTATACTAAGGAAATTTTACTTTTTGAATTTATTTTATTGAAGTATAGTTAATTTACAATGTGTTAATTCCTGCTGTACTGGAAAGTTATTCGCATATATACATATATATGTATACACACACAGCCATTCTTTTTCATATTCTTTTCCATTATAGTTTATCACAGGTTATTGAATATAGTTCCCTGTGCTATACAGTAGGTCCTTGTTGTTTATCTATTCTATATATAATAGTTGGCATCTGCTAATCCCAAACTCCAATCCTGCCCTTCTCACTGACCCCCTCCCCCTTGGCAACCACAATCCTGTTCTCTGTATCTGTGAGTCTGTTTCTGTTTCGTAGACAAGTGCATTTGTCATATTTTAGATTCTACATATAAGTGATATCATATGGTATTTTTCTTTCAGAGACTATACTTTTTTTTTTTTTTTTTTTTTTTTTTTTTTTTTTCTTTTTGCGGTATGTGGGCCTCTCACTGTTGTGGCCTCTCCCGTTGCGGAGCACAGGCTCCGGATGCGCAGGCCCAGCGGCCATGGCTCACGGGCCCAGCCGCTCCGCGGCATATGGGATCCTCCCAGACCGGGGCACGAACCCGTATCCCCTGCATCGGCAGGCGGACTCTCAACCACTTGCGCCACCAGGGAGGCCCAGAGACTATACTTTTGATGCTAATGTTTCAACATCCCTCATTGCCATGCAGTTTAGAGTCAAGGTACCTCATTTAGCACAGGTAATCAAGGCACTGTATGATTTGGTTAAAGCTGTGTGAGACAAACAACTTCTTGCAGTCCTATTGCTTATATTTTTGTGGAAAAGAGAGATGGTTAACAAATGGTAAAGCTTTGGTTTATAAGATGGAAATAAGGGCTTTGAAGGAAAGTGAAAAATGACATGTGATATAAAAGGCTGAGATGTATACGTATCTCTTCTATCCTGGTAGGATGCTCAGTGAATGAAGATGTCATTACTAATCACTTATGTTTCTGCCGTGTAATACATATTAAACACTCTTCAGGAACTGCTTGAGTGTGGAAGTAGAGGGGGCAACGTAGAACATCCTGCTTTCCTTGACTAACATAAAGATTCCCCATAAAGATAAAGATATGGATGTGGTTCATTTTCATTTTTGCAGTCATTACAAATTTTGTTTGTATAATATGTGGTCATGAGTGTGGACATTGTTATCTGGGACTGAAGACTTCCTGTTGATTTGGGCACAGATATTTCCACCATTCAGTCTAGGTTAGGGTTAGGGTTAGGGTTGTGTTTAATATCATTTGAGAGGATTTTCTTTTTTTTTTTTTTTTTTTTTTGCGTTGCAGAGCACAGGCTCCGGACGCACAGGCTCAGCAGCCATGGCTCATGGGCCCAGCCGCTCTGTGGCATGTGGGATCCTCCCGGACCGGGACACGAACCCGTGTCCCCTGCATCCGCAGGCGGACTCTCAACCACTGCGCCACCAGGGAAGCCCTGAGAGGATTTTAATTTTTATATAAATATTCAAAATATTGTACTATTTGGCACTTTCATTTTACTGCTGTACAGACTAACACAGTGTATACCCCATTAAGCTGTGGAGTTCTTCTCAATTGGAGAAAGAGTTATATTTATCTACACCATTGTAGCCCATCCTGAGTTTATTCTATGAGTAGGTTTCCACTGTACTTCTCAGTGGAAACACCAAAAAGAGCTGTGCTTCTTTAGAGGAAATCATTCAAGGTATAATTGAAATGACCTGCAGAGAGAGAGAGCATATCATTTTAAGTAATACCCTAAATGAGTCTAAAAGGAGAAGTGGGAAATTTTCAATGTCTTTCCATTGCACGGGTGGCTCGGGTTCTTTTGTTTCAGTGATCCACAATCCATAGCCTGTTTTGCTGTTCACAGGTGGGAAACAACAGTAACAGCTTCGAGGTTTCAAACAGTGAAGGAAATTCAATCTTTTCCTTTTTTTAAAAAAAATGTTACCTTATGTATTGAAGGGGTTTCATTAAAATGGGTACCACAAGAGTGTTCTTTTTGGGGTGATGGATATTTTCCATCTTTTGATGACAGTATTACTATACATTTGTGAAAACTCAACAAGTATACTTAAAATTATATAACAAACGTTTTCATATGCTAGGAGAATGTTGAACTCTCCTGAACTTTGATTATGTGTTCAACTCTTTTTTTCCACCACTGTGGGATCTTTCTTAGGAAGAATTGAAGGACATGGGCCACAAGAGGCCTTTCTTACAACCCTGTCTTAATTGAAAAAACACCCTCTAGGGCTACACCTGCTGTCGCCTCATGCATATAACTAGGAGTGAAGTGGGAGGGTTCCCAGATCTCTTTTGAGTTTAAATCGGGTTCCTCGGACAGATCTATTGAAATACTGTGGTTCTGGAACATAAAGGTGTATCCCAAGTGGGATCTTCCTGGGGACATCCTCATTTGTGTGCATCAGCATCATTTCCTTCATGGCCATCCATAGACCATTTCCCCTGCTCAAGCCTACTCTGTGCTTACTTACGTGGAAACATCTTTAGAAATTCACACACGTCTCACTCTGGAATATTCTTCTGAGGCAACACCAGGGAGCTGTGAGTTGCAAGGGTGACAGAAGCAATTGGCAGAACCCATGTCACAGGCACATTCCATCAGCCACTGAGACCACAGGCATCACATGTTTATCAGATCTGCTTGCTTACTTATTCGTTCAACACTAAAAAGTAACTGGCCTCAAAGTGGGAAACAAGTAGCTGTAGTATTTTTCGAAATAACACTCAACATTATCTCCCCACATTGCTTTATTATAGAGGCTTTAGCAGCCTACTATTATGCATCCAAGAGTCTTTAAACCATCCATGGTGGACATAAGTTACCTAAGGCATTCTTATGCCAGAAACTATTCTTAGCTGTTACTGCACACAAATACAGACCCCTCTGCTGGCAGCTGAGAGTCTTTGTGTAATGGAGGACCTCCCAGGGCCTGAGCTGATGATCCCTTAAAGTCAGCTTCCCATTTGGCATTGGGTCATAAATGCAGGGCCCCTCAGGCTTTCTAACCAGAGGCCTTCTCTTTGAACATATATTGGTATGTACAGAATAGAGCCAAACATGGTACTGCTGGCATATCCCATCCAGAGGAGGAAGTGTGTTGCCCTGTTCTCTGATGGATGCCATCTGTTTTGAAGTAGGTCACTTCTTTTCTAGACACATTGGCCATTTGGGGAGTCACTTGGGATCACATTAGTGACCAGGTAGTTCACATACTTTATATAGAGTGTGCCGTCACCACACCTGACAGGGTCCACTGCAGAGATGCTGCATTTTGTCTCTAGGTCAAACAGGCCATCCGAGATGGAAGATTGGACCCAAGCATCAGATGGATTAGTCAAACTCCAGGCAATCATGCTAGCAGTAGAGAATTCCCTTGCCAAGAATCAAACTCATCTGCACATTGTTACAGATCCTTTGGCCATTGCCCATGATCCACCTGTTTGATTACACCAATAACAACTCCTTATCCAAGGTTTCCCCCTTTGGCATAAAGAACTCTGAGATTAACTTGCCTCACAAAATCCATGTACAAATCAGTACCATCCTTACTCTTCACATATTAAACCCTAATCTGCAGAGGCTCATTTCACTGTTCAGGGTAATAAATTTACTCAATTTTAAGACCACATACTTGTACCTGAGCTCTAATGGTATTAAATTTGACCTGTGAGTAAATGGTAATCTATAACCATTTAGCGGCCTCTAATCTTTTTTTTCTTTTTTGGCTGCATTGCACAGCATGCGAGATCTTAGTTCCCCAACCAGGAATCGAACCCGTGGCCCCTGCAGTGGAAGTGCAGAGTCTTAACCACTGGATCACCAGGGAAGTCCCAAGTGGCCTCTAATCTAAAGGTTAGGCAAAATTCAAGGGACTTCCCTCCTCTACCACGGCTAACTTAGTGACTGACCAATGCACCTGAGGTGAAAAACCATACTACTGGTAATATAACTGATGGACTTACTTTACAGAGCAAGGAAGGGGTCCCTACAGCTTTTGACAAACAGACTTTATAAGGCCCCTCATGCTCTCTGTTGGCTACTTGTTATGCTCTCGCCATGACCCAAGACACAAGGAGCCACCCAGACACACTAGAAATTATTGATATTATCAACTGAATTCTGGGACTACACAACACTGGGCTCTTGAAAAAGGCATTCAGAGGACCTCTCATAATGACCTCAGGTTTTAACACTCATAGTGGCCTAATGGCTTACTTATACCTTGCTTTCTTCTTTTTCTTTCTTTCTTTTTTTTTTTTTTTTTGCCACACTGCAGCATGTGGGATCTTAGTTCCCCGACCAGGGATGGAACCCGTGCCCCCTGCAGTGGAAGCATGGAGTCCTAACCACTGGACCGCCATGAAGTCCCACCTTTCTTTCTTTCTTTTTTAATTTTTGGCTGCGTTGGGTCTTCTTTGCCGCGTGTGGGCTTTCTCTAGTTGCGGCGAGCAGGGGCTACTCTTTGTTGCGGTGCGCAGGCTTCTCATTGCATTGGCCCTCTTGTTGCAGAGCACAGGCTCTAGGCGTGCGGGATCAGTAATTGTGGCACATGGGCTCAGTAGTTGTGGCTCGTGGGCTCTAGAGCGCAGGCTCAGTAGTTGTGGTGCACGGGCTTAGTAGCTCCGCAGCATGTGGGATCTTCCCAGACCAGGGCTTGAACCCATGTCCCCTGCATTGGCAGGCGGATTCTTAACCACTGTGCCACCAGGGAAGCCCCCACCTTGCTTTCTTATAGATAGGTCTTCCTCCTGTTGGAGCCATTAATTAGATTCAATCACCAGTCTTTGGAGCCTATTACTTTGTTCTGGTCATCAGGCTTACGGGCACCTTATAAGTAGAAGCCCTTCTATACTAGACATTTCTGTCAGAATGGTCACCTCTGCAGGTCTTTGGTTTATTGTCATAGTGCACTCTGGACACCACTGTTATATCCAACTCCCTGGTCCCCCTCCTACCATCACCCGTAGTCTGTGCAACCTGTGTGTCAATATTTCATTTTGGGCACCCTCCTTCAAAACCCTCCTGGCCCACCCAACACAAATGTGTTGTTTTTCTACCATTTGCACTCACATGCTCATTATCATAGGAGACACAGACACCGAACTGTGCACACATGATGTCATTCAACAAGCACATCATTAATGCCAATCATGAAATGTCCAAGACACTCAAAATACATGTAGCAGACAGCTAATGTCTTAGATGTTTTCCATGAAGAACAACTCCCTGGCAACCATGGTAGCTGATGTCCACATGGCTTTGGACTATTTATTAGCCAGCCAGGGAGAGTTCTGTTCCTGTAAAAGAGCTGTTTGCTGCACGTGGGTAGGCTACACTGTCAAGGTGCCACCTATTACATGACAAATGAGACAACAAATTAAAAAATGACATTTTGAAAATATATGAACATAATTCTGGGGTCATACTGACACATCCCTGTATCTCTACTACACCCTGCAATGACTAGATTCAATTTTTTTTTTTTGAGCCTTCGTCATCTTTTTTTTTTTTTTTCTAGCCACGCCACACGGCTTGTGGGATCTTAGTTCCCCAACCAGGAATCAAACCCAGGCTCTCAGCAGTGAGAGCACAGAGACCTAACCACTGGACCGCCAGGGAATTCCCAGGCTTTGTCCTCTTAATTGTAATATGTACTTGTGCCTTACACATGGCTTTTCAATTAATATTCTAGTTTATTTAAGTGAGATGTTTCATCATTCAGTCAATAAACCTCAGGAGTGAACTTTAATAAAAGACATTGGCCTCAACCTGATATTGGAGTCTTAATTGCTTCAGATACCTGCTCACCCTGCCTGGCTCACAGTGAGTTAAATATTTACAGAGGTTGACACAGGAGCCTTTTATTTTTGTGGCAGCAGGTAGGAGGGCCAAACACTGAAAACCTGCAGCTTCTACCCCTACATGCATTAAAGGGCCAGCCCATTCTCCTTTGCACAAGCCATCTGAACCCACTTACCCTTGCCCTACTCTCCTTTGAAAGTACTTGAGTAATAAACGTTTTTCTGTTTTCTGATGAATGTGACAACGTTACTAAGGACAAAAGATCCCAGTTCAGGTCGGGTGTTAATCCTGCCCCCAACTACTGCAGTGGTAACACAGAAAGTAACCAATGGATAATGTCTTTTTGGGTGACAAACGGGTGTTCAGTGTAGGGAATTTTTATAAGATGAGGAGAGAGGGCTTCCCTGGTTGCTCAGTGGTTGAGAGTCTGCCTGCCGATGCAGGGGACACGGGTTCGTGCCCCGGTCTGGGAAGATCCCACATGCCGCAGAGCGGCTGGGCCCGTGAGCCATGGCCGCTGAGCCTGCGCGTCCAGAGCCTGTGCTCCGCAACGGGAGAGGCCACAACAGTGAGAGGCCCGCGTACCGCAAAAAAAAAAAAAAAAAAAAAAAAAAAAAGATGAGAAGAGAAACCCAAATAGAAAGATCCCAGTGATAATGTTTTATCATTGGTCACAAAAGAAAAACTTTGAAACCACCCGCATGGGCACTAGCAGTAGAATCAATAAGTGAAAATGATTTAGGCTCAAAAGGGAAAAATATAGAGCAACAGAGGTGAGTAGATGGATTCTGTTCATCCTTCTCATTTTTAGAACAAAAAAATACTGAACAAACCAGAAATCCACACCCCTTCTTAGATCCATAAGGTTTTTTTTTTTTTTTTTGGTCTATGCCACATGGCATGTGGGGTCTTAGTTCCCTGACAGGGATCGAACCCATGCCCCCAGCAGTGGAAGCATGGAGTCCTAACCACTGGACCGCCAGGGAATTCCCTCCATAAGATACTTGAGGTTATATGGTAAACCAGTGCCCCCCAAACGAGAGTTGGACGAGTGTAGAGAATTACTGAAAGCGGAAGCCACTGGAGCCAGCAACTTCTAGGAACTCATAAAGTATAATAGAAGAATTGCTGGATACACAGTATAGACTAGCTTGAGAGTTAAAAGCTCTAAGAAGGGCTTCCCTGGTGACGCAGTGGTTGAGAGTCTGCCTGCTGATGCAGGGGACATGGGTTCATGCCCCGGTCTGGGAAGATCCCACATGCCGCGGAGTGGCTGGGCCCAGGAGCCGTGGCCGCTGAGCCTGCGCGTCCAGAGCCTGTGCTCCGCAACGGGAGAGGCCACAGCTTTAAAAAAAAAAAAAAAAAAAAAAAAAAGCTCTAAGAGGAGCCAGTCTTCTGGAGCCCAAAAAATTTCATTAGTTTTTCCTACAGTGGCCCAAGCAAGTTCTCAGTGGGAAGATTGGGAAAAATTGACTCATGCTCCATGCAGGAAATGGGGGGAAAACATTTTGATACACACACAAAGCATTCTGTTCTCTGTAACTGAGGTCTTCCCTCAAGGAAAACTAATTTGCCGAAGTCTTATCTGACTGGGGAAAGAGCAGCCAAACAACTTCCTGACCCTTCAGGTTTTTGATCTAACAAAAGGTGAGGAATAAAAGCCAAGAACCTCTCTGACATACATAGTCCAGGGATTCTCTTCCCCTAAAACATAACAGGTTTAATCATAACATGAGAACATTTTCCCATCACACACCTGACCACCATATCAACAGGGTTCCAGTATAAAAAGAGTAGATTAAAACAAATACCAGACATAGGCTCTATCTATAAATGAATTTCTAGGGATACCCAAACACAGTAGCAGAGAAAAATACAAGGATACTAGAGGATATTGAAGCCCTTGACACTTACCACTACAGCAAATATTAAACATAGTCTAATTCTGGAGTTCCCTGGTGGCCTAGTGGTTAGGACTCGGCGCTCTCACTGCCATGGCCTGGGTTCAATCCCTGGTTGGGGAACATCCTGCAAACAAACACACAAGCAAAAACACAAAACAGTCTAATTCGTAGTCAAGGAAACATGAAACATCACACTAAAGGCCTATTTACCTCAGCTCTTATTGTGAAAACTCATAATATTTGGAATTTATTTATTTATTTTTGGCTGCATTGGGTCTTCTTTGCTGCACGCAGGCCTTCTCTAGCTGCGGCGAGCGGGGGCTACTCTTTGTTGCGGTGCGCGGGCTTCTTATTGCGGTGGCTTCTCTTGTTGCAGAGCACAGGCTCTAGGTGCACAGGCTTCAGTAGTTGTGGCTTGCGGGCTCTAGAGTGCAGGGTCAGTAGCTGTGGCGCATGGGCTTAGTTGCTCTGTGGCATGTGGGATCTTCCCGGACCAGGGCTCGAACCCATGTCCCCTGCATTGGCAGGAGGATTCTTAACCACTGCACCACCAGGGAAGTCCTGGAATTTATATAACATATGTGCTTCCTGGTTTCACTTCTTGGCTAAAGTTGTTTTGGTTTAATTTTTCCATAAGCAAGCATTTTGAATATTTTCCATAGTCTCGTGGTCCCTGGTCAGGTATTAGCCAACAGGAATTTCAAGCAGAAAAGAGGTAAATGTTGGATTTGAGAGCAGGAGAGATAGATATCTTTCCATGTACATGCACATTTGAAGAGAACATAAAATAGGTTTTTTTTTTAATTGGAGTATAATTGCTTTACAATGTTGTGTTAACTTCTGCTGTACAATGAAGTGAATCAGCTATATGGATACCTATATCCCCTCCTTCTTGGACCTCCCTCCCCATCCCCATCCCACCCATCTAGGTCATCACGGGGCACGGAGCTGAGCTTCCTGTGCTTTATAGCTTGTTCCCACTAGCTATCTATTTTATTCATGGCAGTGTATATATGTCCATCCTAATCTCCCAGTTCATCCCACCCTCCCCTTCCCCACCATGTCCACATGTCCGTTCTCTATGTCTACGTCTCTATTCCTGCCCTCAAATAGGTTCACCTGTACCATTGTTCTAGATTCCACATATATGCGTTAATATGAGGTATTTGTTTTTCTCTTTCTGGCTTACTTCACTCTGTATGACAGACTCTACGTCCATCCACATCTCTACAAGTGACCCAATTTTGTTCCTTTTTATGGCTGAGTAATTGAAGAGAAAATAGGTTACTTTATGCTTCAAACACTGTAAACAGATAAACTGCAAAAACAATAAACATGGGTTGGAAGGTGGATCAAGGTGGTGGAGGAGCAGGATGTGGAGCTCACCTCCCTCCACAAACACATTAAAGATACATCTACGGGCTTCCCTGGTGGCGCAGTGGTTGAGAGTCTGCCTGCTGATGCAGGGAACACGGGTTCGTGCCCCAGTCCAGGAGGAACCCACATGCCGCGGAGCGGCTGGGCCCGTGAGCCATGGCTGCTGAGCCTGCGCGTCCGGAGCCTGTGCTCCGCAACGGGAGAGGCCACAGCAGTGGCCTTTTTTTGCGTACCGCAAAAAAAAAAAAAAAAAAAAATCTACATAAGGAACAGTTCTCACAAAACACCAAATGGAAATTGGCAGAAGAGCTCTTTTTTTTTTTTTTTGCTACACCGTGTGGCTTGCAGGATCTTAGTTCCCTGACCAGGGATCGAACCCGGCTCCTGCAGTGATAGCACCGAGTCCTAACCACTGCACTGCCAGGGAATTCCCCAGAAGATCTCATACAACTAAACCTGTAAAAAGATCCCCACATAGGGACTTTCCTGGCGTTCCAGTGCTTAAGATTCCTGGCTTCCATTGCAGGGGGCACAGGTTCTATCCCTCATCGGGGAACTAAGATCCCGCATGCCACGTGGCATGTACAAAAAAAAAGTCCCCACATAACCGAGTAGGAAGGGGAAAAAAATAGGCATCAGGATAGGACTGGCTCCCCTAGGAGGGAATCTGTGAAGGCGGGAGGGTCCGCACAGGCAGGACCTCACCATGTGAAACCCCATTGCCTGCTGGGAGGTCCACCGGCACAGAGAGAGGGGCTGGAGGAGCCTGAACCCTGCTCACAAGGCGTGTGCGTGCTGGCTTGCCAGCAATCAGAGTGGAGAGGTTGGCACTGAGGGCTGCACTTCCCAGCCCAAAACCCTTGCCGGTTGGCCTGCTAGTAAGCACGATGGCTGGGGGATGGGCCCTGGAAGAGGACTCCGTCTAGCTGCTCGGGGAACAGCGTGGAGGGCCAGGGGTGTGGTCTGGAGCCTGTTGTCAGCTTGCACATGGCAGGGGCGGGGCTGGCATAGGAGCCCATTATCAGCTGTCCAAGGCAGTGGTGGGTCTGGGAACTTCCTGGCGGTCCAGTGGGTAAGACTGGGGGCCCCGGGTTCGATCCCTGGTTGGGGAACTAAAATCCCACAAGCCGAGAGGGACACCCAAAAAAAAAAAAAAAAAAAAGGCAGTGGTGAGTCCAGCAGTAGCAGTAGAGGACTTTGTTGGCCGCACACCAGGTGGTGGGTGGCAGTGTCACAGAATCACATGTCTCCAGGAGGGAGCATTCTGGTTCCACCCACCTTACACCACAGCTTGGAGCTGCATCTGGGGCAGACAGGTCCTGGGAGAGCCCTACCACAGAAGCAGCCCAGGTCCCAGGTGGCAGCACAACCACTTCCTGAAGCCACAGCACCCTGGTCCCAAGCACCAGCCTAGCACTAGGTCCGGGACAGACAATGGAGAAAGGGATGTGATGTTGGGCTGCTTCTGGGCAGAACTGCAGAGGCGTTCATGGGTGATGCATAGGTTCTCTGTGACCACACGGGCCTCACTTGCTTTAGTGTTCATCTCCTCGGGAACAGAGCACACATTTAAGGGCAACAGAGCCTTATTGAACCCAACCCTTACGGCTTCTACTCCAACAACTGCTAAGCAGACCCCACCCCCAACAGGGCTTTGACAGCACTTAGCAAAGAGGAGGCCCAACCCAACATCCAGTGCAGGTGCTGGTCGCCACAACACCTGTCACACCCCCTAACAAGGGGATAACCGTCAGCACACTCTGAGGAAAGACATGACTGGCATCCGTACCAAAAACAGCCCTCAAACCAAAAATATTGGACTCACACAATCTACACGGGGACTCTCCCACATAAAATCAGTTCTTTGAGACCACAGTAGGTAACTGTTTCTCCTAAATTCATAGAAGCAGAGAAAGGTAAGTAAAATGAAAAAGCAGAGGAACTACTCCCAATTAAAAGAACAAGAGAGGGCTTCCCTGCTGGCGCAGTGTTTGAGAATCCGCCTGCTAATGCAGGGGACACGGGTTCGAGCCCTGGTCTGGGAAGATCCCACATGCCACGGAGCAAATAAGCCCGTGCCGCACAACTACTGGGCCTGCGCTCTAGAGCCTGCGAGCCACAACTACTGAAGCCCGCGTGACTAGAGCCCATGCTCCGCAACAAGAGAAGCCACCGCAGTGAGAAGCCCACGCACCGCAACAAAGAGTAGCCCCTGCTCGCCACAACTAGAGAAAGCCCATGCGCAGCAACAAAGACCCAACACAGCCAAAAATAAATAAATAAAATAAATTTATTTAAAAAAAAGAACAAGAGAAATCCCCTAAAAGAACAAATAATGGGGCTTCCCTGGTGGCGTAGTGGTTGAGAGTCTGCCTGCCGATGCAGGGGACGCCAGTTCGTGCCCCAGTCCGGGAGGATCCCACATGCCACAGAGTGGCTGGGCCCGTGCACCATGGCCGCTGGGCCTGCGCGTCCGGAGCCTGTGCTCCGCAACGGGAGAGGCCACAACAGTGAGAGGCCCGCATACCGCAAAAAAAAAAAAAAAAAAAAAAAAAAGGAGGTAATAAAAATGCTAAAGGAATTAAGAAAGATTATTTATAGAAATGCAGATAACTGTAGCAAGGAACTAGAAACTGTAGAGGAAACAGTCAAAATTAGACAACTCAATTGCTGAGATAAAAACCAATCTGGAAGCAAAGAATAGCAGACTAAATAACACAGTAGAACGAATAAGTGATCTGGAAGGTGGAATAATGGAAATCACCCAATCATAACAGCAGACAGAAAGACAAATTTCTAAAAATGAAAGCAACATATGAGATCTATGGGATAATATAAAGCATGCCAACCTGTGCATAATAGGGGTTCCAGAAGAAAAAGAGAGGGGATTGAAAAATGTATTTGAAGAAATTATGGCTGCAAACTTCCCAAACCTAAAGAAGGAAATAGATGTCCAGGTGTAGGAAGCACAGAGGGTCCTAAACAAGATGAACCCAAACAGACCCATACCAAGACATATCATAGTTAAAATGGCAAAAGTTAAAGATAGAGGATTCTAAAGGCAGCAAGAGAAAAATAAAGAGTCAGTTACAAGGGACCCTGCATAAAGCTATCAGTTGATTTCTCTGCAGACACTTTGCAGTCCAGGAAGGAGTGGCATGATATATTCAAAATCCTGAAAAGGAAAAACCTGTAATGTAGGATACTCTACCCAGCAAGATTACCATTTAGAATAGAAGGAGAAATAAAGAATTTATTTTATTTTATTTTTTTATTAGTTTCTGCTTTATAACAAAGTGAATCAGTCATACATATACATCTGTTCCCACATCCCTTCCCTCATGCATCTCCCTCCCTCCCACCCTCCCCATCCCACCCCTCCAGGCGGTCACAAAGCACCGAGCTGATCTCCCTGTGCCCTGCGGCTGCTTTGCACTATCTATCTACCTTACGTTTGGTAGTGTATATATGTCCATGCCTCTCTTTCGCTTTGTCACAGCTTACCCTTCCCCCTCCCCATATCCTCAGGTCCATTCTCAAGTAGGTCTGTGTCTTTATTCCTGTTTTACCCCTAGGTTCTTCATGACATTTTTTTAAAATTCCATATATATGTGTTAGCATACGGTATTTGTCTTTCTCTTTCTGACTTACTTCACTCTGTATGACAGACTCTAGGTCTATCCACCTCATTACAAATAGCTCAGTTTCGTTTCTTTTTATGGCTGAGTAATATTCCATTGTATATATGTGCCACATCTTCTTTATCCATTCATCCGATGATGGACACTTAGGTTGTTTCCAGCTCTGGGCTATTGTGAATAGAGCTGCAATGAACATTTTGGTACATGTCTCTTTTTGAATTATGGTTTTCTCAGGGTATATGCCTAGTAGTGGGATTGCTGGATCATATGGTAGTTCTATTTTTAGTTTTTTAAGGAACCTCCATACCGTTCTCCATAGTGGCTGTACCAATTCACATTCCCACCAGCAGTGCAAGAGTGTTCCCTTTTCTCCACACCCTCTCCAGCATTTATTGTTTCTAGATTTCTTGATGATGGCCATTCTGACTGGTGTGAGATGATATCTCATTGTAGTTTTGATTTGCATTTCTCTAATGGTTAATGATGTTGAGCATTCTTTCATGTGTTTGTTGGCAGTCTGTATATCTTCTTTGGAGAAATGCCTGTTTAAGTCTTCTGCCCATTTTTGGATTGGGTTGTTTGTTTTTTTGCTATTGAGCTGCATGAGCTGTTTATAAATTTTGGAGATTAATCCTTTGTCAGTTGCTTCATTTGCAAATATTTTTTCCCATTCTGAGGGTTGTCTTTTGGTCTTCTTTATGGTTTCCTTTGCTGTGCAAAAGCTTTTAAGTTTCATTAGGTCCCATTTGTTTATCTTTGTTTTTATTTCCATTTCTCTAGGAGGTGGGTCCAAAAGGATCTTGCTGTGATTTATGTCATAGAGTGTTCTGCCTATGTTTTCCTCTAAGAGTTTGATAGTTTCTGGCCTTACATTTAGGTCTTTAATCCATTTTGAGCTTATTTTTGTGTATGGTGTTAGGGAATGATCTAATCTCATACTTTTACATGTCCCTGTCCAGTTTTCCCAGCACCACTTATTGAAGAGGCTGTCCTTTCTCCACTGTACATTCCTGCCTCCTTTATCAAAGATAAGTTGACCATATGTGCGTGGGTTTATCTCTGGGCTTTCTATCCTGTTCCATTGATCTATCTTTCTGTTTTTGTGCCAGTACCACACTGTCTTGATTACTGTAGCTTTGTAGTATAGTCTGAAATCAGGGAGCCTGATTCCTCCAGCTCCATTTTTCGTTCTCAAGATTGCTTTGGCTATTCGGGGTCTTTTGTTTTTCCAAACAAATTTTGAAATTTTTTGTTCTATTTCTGTGAAAAATGCCAGTGGTAGTTTGATAGGGATTGCATTGAATCTGTAGATTGCTTTGGGTAGTAGAGTCATTTTCACAATATTGATTCTTCCAATCCAGGAGCATGGTATATCTCTCCATCTATTTGTATCATCTTTAATTTCTTTCATCAGTGTCTTATAATTTTCTGCATACAGGTCTTTTGTCTCCTTAGGTAGGTTTATTCCTAGATATTTTATTCTTTTTGTTGCAATGGTAAATGGGAGTGTTTTCTTGATTTCATTTTCAGATTTTTCATCATTAGTGTACAGGAATGCCAGAGATTTCTGTGCATTAATTTTGTATCCTGCTACTTTACCAAATTCATTGATTAGCTCTAGTAGTTTTCTGGTAGCATCTTTAGGATTCTCTATGTATAGTATCATGTCATCTGCAAACAGTGACAGCTTTACTTCTTCTTTTCCAATTTGGATTCCTTTTATTTCCTTTTCTTCTCTGATTGCTGTGGCTAAAACTTCCAAAACTAAGTTGAATAAGAGTGGTGAGAGTGGGCAGCCTTGTCTTGTTCCTGATCTTAGTGGAAATGGTTTCAGTTTTTCACCATTGAGGACAATGTTGGCTGTGGGTTTGTCATATATGGCCTTTATTATGTTGAGGAAAGTTCCCTCTATGCCTACTTTCTGCAGGGTTTTTATCATAAATGGGTGTTGAATTTTGTCGAAAGCTTTCTCTGCATCTATTGAGATGATTATATGGTTTTTCTCCTTCAACTTGTTAATATGGTGTATCACATTGATTGATTTGTGTATATTGAAGAATCCTTGCATTCCTGGAATAAACCCCACTTGATCATGGTGTATGATCCTTTTAATGTGCTGTTGGATTCTGTTTGCTAGTATTTTGTTGAGGATTTTTGCATCTATGTTAATCAGTGATATTGGCCTGTAGTTTTCTTTCTTTGTGACATCCTTGCCTGGTTTTGGTATCAAGGTGATGGTGGCCTCATAGAATGAGTTTGGGAGTGTTCCTTCCTCTGAAATTGTTTGGAAGAGTTTGAGAAGGATGGGTGTTAGCTCTTCTCTAAATGTTTGATAGAATTCGCCTGTGAAGCCATCTGGTCCTGGGCTTTTGTTTGTTGGAAGATTTTTAATTACGGTTTCAATTTCAGTGCTTGTGAATGGTCTATTCATATTTTCTATTTCTTCCTGATTCAAAGAATTTCTTAGACAAGCAAAAACTAAAAGAATACAGCAACACTAAACCTAACCTAAAAGAAATATTGAAAGGTCTTTTCTAAATAGAAAAGTAGCATGAATCTATAGGAAAGGGAAAATCACAATAGGAAAGGCAAATATACAAAGGGATTGAAGATCATTTAATAAGCCAGTACGTAGATTAAAAAACAATCAAAAAACTTTTGTAAAAGCAATTATAACTACAATCAACAGCAAAAGGGTAAACATGAAGATGTAAAATAGGACATCAAAATCACAAAACGTGGAGGAGGACAGTACAAATGTATTAATAGATCTTTTAGAATACGTTTGACTTTATACGACAGTCTAAAGCAAGTGGATCTAGTTATGGATGTCCTGGGGCTAGTGCTGGCTCACTGGTGGGTAGAGCCAGGTCCCAGGATCTCTGGTTGCAGGGCCCTGGGGATCCTAGAGCTGGTGTTGGCCCACTGGTAGGCAGGACCATTTGTTGGCACAGCTGGCTGCAGTGTCTGGGGTTTCCCAAAGCTTGTGCTAGCCAGCTTGTGGTGGGACCAGATCCCTGGGCAGGTGGCTGAGGGACCTGAGGTGTCTCAAAGCTGGTGCTGGCCTGCTGGTGGGTGGGCTGGGCCCTGCTACAGCATGTTGTAGGGCTATAGTAGTTCTGTGCTAGTGTCTACCCGCTGGTGGGTGGGGTTAGTGCCCAGGAGATCCTGGGGCTGGTGCCCATCCACTGGGGGGTGAAATCAGGTCCTAGGGCTGGTGCTGGACCACTGGCAGGCAGAGCTCATCCTGGAGTCTCTGGCTGAAGGGTCCAGGGGTCCCAGAGCTGGTGTCAGCCTACTGGTGGGTAGAGCCCTATCCTGGGAATTCTGGCTGCAGAGCTCTGAGGGTCCTGGAGCTGGTGTTAGCCTGCTGATGGGCAGTGCTGGTTCCTCACACAGCTGGATGCAGGGCTCAGGGTGTTCCAAAGCTTGTGTCAGCCTGCTGATGGGTGGAACTGGATCCCGTGGCAGCTGGCTGAGGGGCCCAAAATGGCTCAAAGCTGGTGTTGGCCTTCTGGTGTGGGCAGGGCCGGGGCCCAGGGAGTCCTGGGGCTGGTGCCAGCCTGCTAGTGAGTGGGCTGGGTCCTGCCACAGAAGGCTGAGGGGCTGCAGTGGTCTTGGGGCTGGTCATGAATGCAGGACCCTTCAGGCTTTCCAACCAAAGGTCTCCTCATTAAATATACATTGGTGCTTACAGAATAGAGTCAAAAATGGCACCTCTGGCATATCCCACTTAGACAAGAAAGTGTGTTCCCGTATTGTCTGATGCAATCCATTCTGGAAGAGGCCAACTTTCTAGGCACATTATCCACTTTGGGAGTCACTGGGAGCAGATGAATGACCAGGAAGTTGATATTTTTTATGGACAATGTGCCATAACCAATTCTGATGGGTTCCATTGCAGAGATGCTGCATTCTGTCCCTAGATCAAACGGGCCATCCATGATTAAGACGGGACCCAGGCATTAGACTGGTCAAAATCCAGGCAACCATGCTAGCAATAGATAAGTCGCTGCCCAAGAATCAATCTAACTCACCTGCACAGTGTTACAGATCATTTGGCCATTGCCCATGATCTACCTATCTGGTCTCACCAATAAAAACAAAGTCGCCCCCTTTGGCATTAAGAACTCTGAGAATCCCTATTCTCTCTCTAAGGCATTACTTAGATTCACTCCCCCAGTCTTTGGGGCCAATAACTTGGTCTGATCATCAGGCTTACTGGCACCTTATAAGTAGAGGCCTTTCTATACCAGACATTTCTGTCAGACTGGTCACTCATGCAGGTCTTCAGTTGACTGTCATGGTGCACCCTGGCCACCACTGTTTTATCCCACTCCCTGCTCTTCCTCCTAACATCACCTGTAATCTGTGTACTTTCTTCCCTGTAATTTCTTCCCTGGTGGCGCAGTGGTTGGGGGTCCGCCTGCCGATGCAGGAGACACGGGTTCGCGCCCTGGTCTGGGAAGATCCCACATGCCGCGGAGCGGCTGGGCCCGTGAGCCACGGCCGCTGAGCCTGCACGTCCGGAGCCTGTGCTCCGCAACGGGAGAGGCCACGGCAGTGAGAGGCCCGCGTACCACAAAAAATAAATAAATAAATAAAGAACTCTGAGAATAATTTGCCTCACCATACCCAAGTACAAATCAATGCCACTGCTTATACAGCACATACTAAACCTCAGTCTGCAGAGGCTCATATCATTGCACCTGAGATCTGATGGTATTAACCTTGGCCCTGTGAGTCCCTGTAATCCATAACCATGTAGAGACTTCTAAAGTTTAAGCAAAATTCAAAGGACTTCTCTCTTCTGCCATGGCTAACTTAGTGACCAACCAATGATGCACTTCATGTGAACAAACACAACACTGATAATATAATCAAGGGACATACTTTCCTGACCAAGGAAAGAGTCCCTACAGCTGATGGCAAACAGACTTTCTTTTTTTTTTTTTTTTAAGGAAATGGAGATCCATTGTTTTTTTGTTTTGTTTTGTTTTTATAAATTTATTTTATTTATTTACTTTTGGCTGTGTTGGGTCTTCATTGCTGCATGTGGGCTTTCTCTAGTTGCAGCGAGCGGGGGCTACTCTTCATTGCGGTGCACGGGCTTCTCATTGCGGTGGCTTCTCTTGTTGCGGAGCGCGGGCTATAGGCACACGGGCTTCTGTAGTTGTGGTGCGTGGGCTCAGTAGTTTTGGCTCACGGGCTCCAGAGGGCAGGCTCAGTAGTTGTGGCACACAGGCTTAGTTGCTCCGCAGCTGTGGGATCTTCCCGGACCAGGGCTCAAAACCATGTCCCCTGCATTGGCAGGCGGATTCTTAACCACTGCGCCACCAGGGAAGTCAGAAAGTCAAACAGACTTTCTAGGGCCCCTCACTCCCTCTACTGACTACTTGCTATGCTCTGACTATGGTAGATACTTGTATAGAGTAATTACTTATTCTATCATACGTGAACCTACTGAAACCGAAATGAAATGACTCACCAAGACACTCTATATATTATTGATATTATCAACTGAATTATGAAAAACAAAACACTGGGTTCTTGAAAAAGGCATTCAGTAGACCTTGTACCTCTCTTACAACCCTAGTATACAACCCTCATAGGTTATCTTAATGCCCACTTAAACCTTGCTTTCTTAGAGTTAGGTCTTCCTGCTGCTTGAGGCATTACCTAGATTCACTCCCCCAGTCTTTGGGGCCAATAACTTGGTCTGATCATCAGGCTTACTGGCACCTTATAAGTAGAGGCCTTTCTATACCAGACATTTCTGTCAGACTGGTCACTCATGCAGGTCTTCAGTTGACTGTCATGGTGCACCCTGGCCACCACTGTTTTATCCCACTCCCTGCTCTTCCTCCTAACATCACCTGTAATCTGTGTACCCTGCATGTCAGTATTTCATTTTGGGCACCCTCCTTCAAAATCCCTCCAGCTCATCCAACACAAATGTGCTGTTTTCCTACCATTTGCACTCAGGTGCTTGTTGTAGTGAAAGTCACTAGCACTGACCTGGTCACACATGATGTCATTCAACAAACACACCATTAATGCCAATCACGAAATGTCCAAAACACTGTAATTATAGGTGGCAGACAGCTAATACTTCAGATGTTTTCCTTGAAGGAAAACTCCTTGGCAGTCATGGTAGCTGATGACCACTTGGCTTTTGACTATTAGCCATCAGAGAGAGTTCTGTTCCCCTAAAAGGGTTGCAGGCTGCACGTGGGTAGGCTCCGCTAGCAAGGTGCCCCAGGAACACAACAAATGAGACAACAAATTAAGATAAGTAATTGCAAAATGAAGCAACCAACAAGAGGTTAATCTCCAAAATACACAAACAGCTCATGCAGCTCTATATCCAAAAAAAAAAAAAACAACCAAAAAATGGGCAGAAGATCTAAATCCAAAGAAGACATACAGATGGCCAAGAAGCACATGAAGAGATCCTCAACATCACTAATCATTAGAGAAATGCAAATCAAAACTACAATGAGGTATCACCTCACACGGGTCAGAATGGCCATCACCAAAAAGTCTACAAACAGTAAATGCTGGAGAGGGTGTGGAGAAAAGGGAACTGTCCTACACTGTTGGTGGGAATGTAAATTAGTACAACCACTATGGAGAACAGTATGGAGGTTCCTTAAAAAACTGGAGATAGAAGTACCATATTATCCAGCAATCCCACTCCTGGGCATATATCCGGAGGAAACTGTACTTCAGAATGATACATGCACCCCAGTGTTCATTGCAGCACTATCTACAATAGCCAAGACACGGAAGCAACCTAGATGTCCATTGACAGAGGAATGGAAGAAGATGTGGTGTATATATATATATATACAATGGAATATTAATCAGCCATAAAAAAGAATGAAATAATGCTATTTGAAGCAACATGGATTGACCTAGAGATTATCATACTAAGTGAAGTAAACCAGACAAAAACAAACATCATATGATATCGTTTATATGTGAAATCTTTAAAAAGTGATACAAATGAACTTATTTGCAAAACAGAAAGACTCACAGACTTTGAAAACAAATTTATGGTTACTAAAGTGGAAATGGGGGGTGGGGAAGAGATAAATTAGGGGTTTGGGATTAACAAATACACACTACTATATATAAAATAATCAACAAGGACCTACTGTATAGCACAGGGAACTCTACTCAATATTCTGTAATAGCTTATATGGGAAAATAATCTGAAAAATAATGGATATATGTATATGTATAAATGAATCACTTTGC
This sequence comes from Mesoplodon densirostris, assembly GCF_025265405.1. NCBI lineage: Eukaryota > Metazoa > Chordata > Mammalia > Artiodactyla > Ziphiidae > Mesoplodon > Mesoplodon densirostris. Next base: position 143,124,560 of record NC_082663.1, read on the forward strand.
TGACACCTGAAACTAACACAACATTGTAAATCAACTGTACTCTAATGTAAAATAAAAAAAATTTTTTAAGGGCAAAAAATAAAATAAGTAATTACATTACTAAAACATTTGAACAGAATTCTGGAAGTATACTGACACTTTCCTAGCTCTCTCCAACACCCTGGGATGACTGAATTCAAATATTTTCTTCAGGCATTGTCATCTGAATTATGTTGCTTGTGCTACATATTTCTCCAGCAAAGATGGGTCTATTTGGGATCAGCAGAGAACCACAATTCAGGGTCTGGAACTATGGCAAGCCATAGGCAAGTCCCCACACAGCAAGGAAAGAACACTTTCAGAGGGAGGGAAAGGAAGGTGGGAGGGCTGTAGGAAACAAAGAGTCCATGGCTTTTCATTGAATGAGTCCTTGCCAGCAACCAAGAGGAGTCTTTTTTTTTTTCCTGTTGGGCTTGGCTATGTCCTAGAGTGTGAGAACTCCCCCTTCTGGTCTCTCAACTCTATTTTAATTGTGGTTTCTATTTGTTAATTTTTTACAGAGATGTGTCATCATTCAGTCAGTAAACCTAAGGAGTAAACATTAGGAAAGACACTGACTTCATTTTTCATATCTGACTCAATCTGCTTGAGACAACTGCTCACCCTGCCTGGCCCACAGTGGGTAAACAAGTTAGGAAGGTTGACATAAGCCTCTGTCTTTTTTGTGTCAGCAGGTAGTATGGTCCAAACTTGAAAACCTACAGCCTCTACCCCTGTACACATTAAAGGGCCAACCCATTCTCCTTTGCTCAAGCCACCTCAAACCACTTACCCTACATTCCTTAGAAAGTACCTTTGTGTAATAATTTTTAAAAAATTTTCTTGATGCATGTGGCGACAGCAGTCTTAACATCTGATTCATTTTAGGTAGGGGGTTGATCCTGCCTCCAAAGGGCAGTGATAAAACAGAAAGTGGTTACGATGGAACATGTCTTTGGGGTTATAAACACACATTCAGGGTAGGGGATTTTTATAAGACGAGGAAAAGAAATCCAAATACAGATATCCACGTATGATAATGTTTTTTGATGCATTGGTCACAAAAGAAAACCTTTGAAGCTTCTTACATAGGCTCTAGCAGTAGAATGAATAAGTAAAAATGCTGTAGTCTCACAAGTGAGCAACACAAGTGAATGGATGGTTTCTGTTCCAATATATAAAAACTCAGAGTGGGGGCTTCCCAGGTGGCACAGTGGTTGAGAGTCCGCCTGCCGATGCAGGGGACACAGGTTCGTGCCCCGGTCCGGGAGGATCCCACATGCTGCGGAGCGGCTGGGCCCATGAGCCATGGCCGCTGAGCCTGCGTGTCCGGAGCCTGTTCTCCACAACGGGAGAGGCCACAACAGTGAGAGGACCGTGTACCAAAAAAAAAAAAAACAAACTCAGAGTGATCATTCTTGTCTTCACAACAAGAAAATACCTGATGAACCTGAAAAGCAATACCTGTTCTTAGATTTAAGAGAGATTTGAGATTACATGGCATAACAATGCTCCCAAAAATGAGAGACAGGTGAATACAGAGAATAACCACTTACCTGGAGGAGAAACAACTGGAGTCCACAAACTCTAGGAGCACAGAAAATGTTAACAATGAATTTACTGGAGACCCAGATTGGACTCGCTTGAGAGTTAAAAGCTTTAGTGAGTTCAGTCTTAAGGAACCCCACAAACTCATCAATTTTTCCTGCAGGATCCTAAGCAGGTTCTCACCTTGAAGACTGGAAAAAATGACCTCATTCTTTATGCAGAAAATGATAAACACACAAAGCATTCTGTTCTCTGTAACTTAGACCATTCCTTAAAGAAAACTTATTTGCTAAAACCTTATCTTATTGGGGAAAGAGGACAACTCCCAGACCCTTCAAATTTCCTCTCTACAAAAGATGAGGAATAAATCTTTTGCTAAGAAACTGTTCTGAAGTTTATAGTCAAGGGATTTTGTCCCACCAAAACATTACAAGTTTAATCATAACATAAAAGAACATTTTCCCACCCAAATACCTTCCCACCATATCAACAGGACTCCAGTATAAAAAGAGTGAATTGAAACAGAGAGTTGCTAGACACAGGCTACTTAAGATAGGCTTTCTAGGGATACCCAAACAGGACACTCGTATGCAGTATAAGTAGTAGAAAAAGGGAAGTTTATAGTGATAAACATCTATATTAAGAAAGAAGGATATCAAATTAACAACCTAACACCTCAGAGAACTAGAAAAAGAACAACAAACTAAACTCAAAGTACAAAACAAATCCTCTGAAAACTGCAAAACATGGTAAAAGAAATTAAGAAATGTATAAATAAATGGGAAAACTCCCAATTTCATGGTTCAGAAGACTTCACATTGTTGAGTTGCTGCTACTCCACAAAATGATCTAGAGATTCAACACGATACCTTTCATAATCCCAGCTGTAATCTTTATAGATATTGGCAAGCTGGTTCATAAATTTATGTGGAATTTCAAGGGAACTAGAATAGCCAGACCAATCTTGAGAAAGATAAACAGGAAATTCCCTGGTGGTCCCATGGTTAGGACTCCGAGATTCCATTGCCAAGGGCCTGGGTTCAATACCTCATCAGGGAAATAAGATCCCACAAGCTGCTCAGTGCGGCCAAAAAAAAAAAGAAAGAAAAACAAAGTAGTAGTATTAACATTTCCTGACATCAAAGTGTTACCGAGCCCGAGCTCTAGCTCCGCTCGCCGCACGACAGCCAATGAATCAGAAACGAGGTGTTGAGACAAGGAACACGACTCTATTTGGAAAGCCGGCCGACGGAGAAGATGGCAGACCAAAGTCTCATTATTACCATTTTATTGGGGTTTGGATGCCAGTTTCTTTTATAACACAGAGAGGGGGAGGAGATGAGGAAGTAAAGTAAAAAGGCCGTAAGTTTTGCAAATATCACCTGGAATGGCCAGCCTCGGAGGGTATGTGTTAATTTCTTCTTTCTTGTAGCCATCCACAGGTGGACAGGTTCCAGATGTTTCCCTGAACAAAGGCACTTTGGTTCAACATTCAGGCAGAGGGTCAGGGTTCCCCAAGGCAGGCCATTATGTATAGACAGTATCCTTTTAGTGAACAAAAGCAGCGGAAAACAAAGGTTAAAGTAAAAGAAATAGATCCAACGTGTAGTCAGATTTGGCTCTCCCCTGTTACAAAAGCATTATACTAAGCAAAAGTAATCAAGATAGTGTGAAACTGGGCTTCCCTGGTGGCACAGTGGTTGAGAGTCCGCCTGCCGATGCAGGGGACACGGGTTCATGCCCCAGTCCGGGAAGATCCCACATGCCGCGGAGCGGCTAGGCCCGTGAGCCATGGCCGCTGAGCCTGAGAGTCCGGAGCCTGTGCTCTGCAACGGGAGAGGCCACAACAATGAGAGGCCCGTGTACTGCAAAAAAAAAAAAGATAGTGTGAAACTGACACAAGCCTAGACCATACAGATTTATGGAACATATTGAGAACTGAGAAATAAGCCCCTATATCTTTGGTCAACTGATCTTTGACAAAGGTACCAAAAATGGGGAAAGAATATTCTTTTCATAAATTGGTGCTGGGCCAACTAGATAGCCATATGCAAAGAAAGAGGTTGTACCGTTACATCATACCATAATCAATAATTTACCAAAAAAGATCAAAGACCTAAACATAAAACAATATAATACCAATAAAGATGTTTAAAAAATTAAATAAAATACTTAGATAAAACATAGGGAAAACTTTCTGACCTTGGATTTGGCAAAATTAGATATGACACCAAGAGCAATAATAGGTAGGAAATAGGAAATAATAGGTAGGAATAGGAAAAATAGGTTAAAAAAAATAGGTAAATTGGACTTCATCAAATTAATGACTTTTGTGCTTCAAAGGACACCACTGAGGAATTCCCTGGTCATCCAGTGGTTAGGACTCCGATCTTCCACTGCAGGGAGCACAGGTTTGATCCCTGGTTGGGGAACTAAGATCCGCATGCCGCTTGGCCAAAAAAAAAAAAAAAAGGACACCATCCAGAAAGTGAAAACACCCTTAGGAATCCTTGTGTGCTATTGCTGAGGCTATTAAATTGTGTTGCCAGGATGAAAAACAACATGGCAGTTCATCAAAAATTTGGAACTGAGTTACCGTTTGATCTAGCAACTCTACTTCTGGGTAAGTACTCAAAAGAATTAAAAGCAGGAACTCAAACAGATATATGTCCACTCGTGTGTCTATTAGCATTATTCACAATAGCCAAAAGGTGGAAGTAACCCAAATGTCCATCAGCAGGTGAATGGATCAAAAAAACTTGGCACTGGGGCTTCCCTGGTGGCACAGTGGTTAAGAATCCGCCCGCCAAATGCATGGGACATGGGTTCAAGCCCTGGTCCAGGAAGATCCCACATGCCATGGAGCAACTAAGCCTGTGCGCCACAACTACTGAGCCTGCGCTCTAGAGCCGATGAAACACAACTGCTGAGCCCAAGTGCCACAGCTACTGCAGCCCGCACGCCTAGAGCCCATGCTCTGCAACAAGCGACGCCACCACAGTGAGAAGCCTGCGCACCTTAACGAAGACCCAACACAGCCTAAATAAAGAAAGTAAAAATTTTTTTAATTAAAAAAAAAACTTGGCACTTAACATTCAATGGAGTATTACTCGGCTTTAAAAAGAAAGCAAATTCAGACATGCTACAACATGGATGAACCTTAGGAACATTATGCTAAGTGAAATCAGCCTGTCAAAAAAGGTTAAACCCTGTATGATTCCATTTGTATGAGGACCTAGAGTCGTCAGATTTATAGAAATAAAAAGTAGAGTGGTTGTTACCAGGGTCTGGGGTAACGGGATAATGAAGAGGGTTTTTTTTCTAATGGGAAAAGAGTTTCAGTTTTGCAAGATGAAAATAGTTGGAGATTAGTTTCACAGTGTCAATTTACTTCCCACTACTGAACTATACAGTTTTAAAATGTTGAAAATGTAAACTTTATGGCATGTGTACATTACCAGAATTAAAAGTAAAATTTTTAAAGCAGGAGAATGGAAACACAACCCACAGAATGGAGGAAAATTTTGCAAGTCGTATATCTGATAAGAAACTTGTCTCGAAAATATCTAAATACCTCTTATAACTTAATTATAAAAAGTCAAATGAGTCAAATTAAAAGTGGCAAAGGATTGAATACACATTTTTCCAAGGAAGATATACAAAGATGGCCGAGAGTATATGAAAAGGTGCTGGACATCATTAGTTATCAAGGAAATGAAAATCAAAACCCCAGGGAGATACCACTTCAAAACCACTAGGGGCCTTCCCTGTTGGCACAGTGGTTGAGAATCCACCTGCCAATGCAGGAGACACGGGCTCGAGCCCTGGTCCGGGAAGATCCCACAAGCCCTCGTGCCACAACTACTGAAGCCCGTGCACCTAGAGCCCGTGCACCTAGAGCCTGTGCTCCACAACAAGAGAAGCCACCGCAATGAGAAGCCCGTGCACCGCAACAAAGAGTAGCCCCCTCTCGCCGCAACTAGAGAAAGCCCGCGTGCAGCAACGAAGACCCAACGCAGCCAAAAATAAATAAATAAATATATTAAAAACAAAACAAACAAACAAAAAACCCACTAGGATGGCTGGAATCAAAAAGTGAGATAACAAATGTCCGGGGTATGGGGGGAAATTCGACCCTCATAAACTGATGGTGCGAATATAAACTGGTGTAGCCACTCTGTAAAGCAGTCTTGGAGTTCCTCAAAAATTAAACCTAGCATTATCATATGATCCATTAGCTCCTCTCCTAGGTATATGCCCAAGAAAAATACATGTTGGAACAAAAACTTGTATATGAAATTTATAGCAATGTTATTCATAGTAGCCAGAAGGTGAAAACATACCAAATATCCATGAACAGACGAATATATAAACAAAACATGTTTTATCCAGCCAATGGAATATATTTCAGCCATAAAAATGAATGAACAATTGATACCTGCTACAACACGGTTGTCCCTTTTTTAAAAATTATGCTACATCAATGAAGTCAGTCACAAAAACCATAGATACTAGGATTCTTTTCATATGAAAACCCTGAAAAGGGAAATTTATAGAGACAGAACATAAATTAGGTGTTGCCTAAGGCTGGGGTTTGGAGGAGGAAGATGGGACGATTGGGGGTGACAGATAAAGGGAAGACAGTTTTCTTTTTGATGTGACCAAAATGTTCAAAAATTGTGGTGATGATTGCATTTATCTGTAAATATACCAAAAAACACTGAATTATACACTTTAAAGTGGTGCAGTGTATAGTATGTACATTATATCATAATAAAGCTGTTGAAATAAGTAAATAAATGCATTAAGCACTTTGCAATGTAAGAGTTCTGCAATCCAGTCTCTTCAGCATCTTGGAGTTTCCAGGTTAACACATCCATCACCTCACATTGTTTGTCTGTATGTGTGGTGAGAATTCTTAATCCACTGTCTTAACAAATGTACAATATAGTATATGTAGATCAGAAAATCATCACATTGTAATCTTTAAATATAGACAATTTTATTAATCAATTATACCTCAACAAATCTGGGGGTGGGGGAAGAGGTTCCAGGTACATCTCAAATTTACATAACGATTTATTGTTTTCTTATATTAGTGAAATAGGAATCAGTTGTCTTAGGGATATTATAGTCGCTTACATTTCAAGTTCTCTAGGGACAAAGGCAAAAACTAATCTAAAAGTAAATTTCCTTACCTGAGAATTTAATGAATACATCTCACACCCTGTGCTTAGACTGAAAAGAGTCCTTGAGCCCAACTAGGACTGTAGGGTTCAAATTTCCCACCAGAGCCAAGTGCTTGGGATTCCGTCTCTTAAGTACCTAATGAGTGGGGTTGGACCACGGATGGATGGAAGAAGGCTCAGTGCTGTCAAGGATCAAAGATTAAAATGGATGAAATTCCCTGGCGGTCCAGTGGTTAGGACTGCATACTTTCACTGCCGAGGGTGCAGGTTCAATCCCTGGTCAGGGAACTAAGATCCTGCAAGCTGTGCAGCGCAGCCAAATTTTAAAAAAATAAAAAATAACTTAAAACTGAAGATTAAGATGAAGCCAGATTCTTTATTACAGATGATGAGGTCACATTTCAGTTTCTGTGTTTCTGAAAAAGGGTCACAGTTCCATGAGTGGCCTCCCAGCCTTACACCAAACCCTTGAGAAATAAAATACTGCCTGCCTGCCATGTCAGTAAACAAAGGATGTTACATTTATCAGCAACTGCAGTGAGCCGGGGAGCCCTGAGGGAACTCAGGAAGGAAACAAAGAATACCTACCATCTAGCAGCCATCTGACTGCAGCCACTCCCAACAGTGGTGAGCCTGGAAGAAACTGAGGATGTGAAAACATAGGATACTATAGCTGAGGTACACATCAAAGGAATGATTTCAGTGAGTCCAGACTCTTGCATCTTCCCATAGATAGAAAAGTGCTAAATTCCTTAACTTGAGATATCTAGTTTTCTCTTATTAACAGTAATCTTTTGTTCCTACTACCTGCCCTTTGTTGCAAAACTCCTGTATATCCTAGCCACCCCCTCACCTCCTCAGAGCAATCTTCTCAGGGTTGCTTAAGATGCTGCTTCCCAGGCTTGGAGTCCTCAGTATGTCTGCCGAATAAAACATAACTCTCAACTTTTAGCTGGTGAATATTTTTTTAGTCGACACCCTTGGCCCCTAGAGAACACAAGGCCCTCTTTTCCAGTGTGGCCAGGGGTTGGGTTGCACCCTGCAGGTTTGCAAACCCATTAACTGCCCAGTCTCAAGACCAAAGAAAGAGCCCGGAATCAGCCGTAGAGAAATTAATGGTTTAAGGGATAGGGGATCTTACATGTCCGAAGCAGAAGGCTCCTGGAGCTACACCCCACTGTAGACAGCAGATGTCAGGCAGAACCGTCTTCGTTGGGTGGGAGTTACCAGTAATGGAGGAAACTGACCTCAGACTGGCTCATCAGTTACCAGGAAACCTCACCACCCCTTTGATAAGCTATGAAAGTGGAGATAGTCTGATGTGAAGATTCAGTAGCCCGGGGCAAGTACCTAAGCATTTACTGATTAGGCTCTAAGATTAAGAGAGAGGATCAGTCATGTGAATAGGGTGTAGGTGAAGCAGGGCCTGGTAGAGCAGGGGATGTACAGAGAGCGAGAGAACAGCCATCTTGGGTGGCCTGATCATACACCTGCCTGGGCTACCCTCATGCTCTGTGCTTAGCTGCTCCATTGGGAAACTCAGTCAGAAATTCCCTGCGCTCATGTGTTCATATAGAGCTGGGCGAAAAAGTTCTGTTTCAACGCAAAGGAATCAGGCTGGGTCAGGTTTCCGCCCCACCCGCTGCCCTCAGCACGGGTCGGGGCAGGGGCGGGGCGGAAGCTAGTTTCCAAGAGTCACACGTCCTCCCGCCCAGCTGTCACTCAAGCACTGGGGGACGCGGCCTTGCAAACTGTCCAATCAGGGGCGCCGCTTGGGCAGGTGGGTGGGGCGACGCACTGCTCTAGCTCGGGCGTTTTCACTCCCTCAGGCCAGGCTAGCGATCCGGTTTCCTATCCTTCAATGACGGGGGTGGCAGTGCCTCAGAGTCTGTCGTGCTGTGACCTGCGGTGGTCATGGGAGTCGTAGGAAGGATTCAGAGAGACCCAGGAAACCTAGAAATGGTGAGTGTGGGTTACCAGGGAGCGGAGGTGGAGCGGGAGGGAAGGAGGCGTTGGTTGGAATTGACCCGAACCAGCTGTGATGGTACCGGGCCTCCCCGCTGTCAACTCCGGAGTCTTGAGGACGCGAGTGGCGCCGCTCGGACCTCGGTCCCCTCCGTCCGGCAGCGTGGGGGCGGGGCCGGCAGCCGAGGCCCCGGTGTCCTGTCCCGTCACTGCAAGCCGCGGCTTTGGCCCCGGCCCCGCAGCCCCACGTCCGCCCCAGATTGTGTGGTGACCACCGGGAGGGTCATCAGGGGACCATCGTGACGCGGGCTCCGTGGTTCGTGCGTGAGAGGAGCTGTGGTCTGGGGGGTCCCCAGTCCTTACTTTCTCCCAGGGGGCACCCGTTTTCTCTTTGAGTTTTCCAATTATTTGGGTAACAGAGTCTCAAATCCACGACCCTGTCCCTTCAACCTAGCTCTTTCTAGGGCTGGTAATAAATCCCTAAATTTTCACAATCCACCCCAAATTCCCAAAGCCATCTTTCCTTCTCTGATTCACAGCATCATTATCAACCATTTGTCCTCCGTGGTACATTTCAAACAGACCCAGTATTTTAACTATTTATCATTTTCCCCCAGAGCCCTGGATGGCCCTTTTTTTTTTTTCAGTTTACTTTTGTCTGTAGGTGTTTTCCATGAGAAGAAAGCAAAGAATAACCTCCTGGAATTAGGTTGTTCAAAATCCTTGTGCCTCTCCTCCCAGCCTCATTCCTGGGCACAGACATCCTATGGGTGGAGGTTCCTCTTTAAAACTTTCCTGGGTGATATGTGCCGTCAGCATTGGCCCTCCCTGGGATTGTCACCTTTAAAAGATTTATTCATGTATTTAAACATCATTTTTCAATCAGATAGAATGTATTTAATCAATACAGCTTCAAAGACAGTAGTATAAAATATTTTCAAAGAGGCAAAAGTGGTGAATTTCAGAAAAAATAAAATATTCCAGAATTACATTCCATTTACAAATTCTTGTTTTGCTTTTTTTCGTCCCCCAGGTGTGTGTAGTAAGTTTCTGAGGACTATTCTTTACTTTTGGGTGATTTCAAGTGAAATTCTCAGATTGTGTGGTGTCTGCTGTGACTTGCAGACCAAGTGTTCAAGTGCGATTAAATATTTTCAAACCAGTTTCTTGCTTTGGAAATAATCATTAACTGACATCTTTTCTTCTGAAACGAGTAGATATTTTGTGTTTTCTGGTTGAACTAGTAACAGTGGCTTACAATTTTCTTATCTCCTTTCCACATAAATGATGGGTTTAAATTATTTTGCTGGATTGTTCAAGCACCAGATTTGTGTCAGTTAAAACATCAACCATGTTCCAAAGCAACTCCAGTGCCGAGCAGAGGCCTATAGTCAGTGATCCACGCTTCCTTGAGCCTGTAAAGAGGACTTGCAGGTCCAGTTGTTCTTCCTGGGGAGCCTCCCCTGCAGGTGTCCTACCTGCTTACAGCCATCATAGAAGGAGACTTATGCTGAGAGAAGCTACAGAGCCCTGGAAAGCTGGGGGTGCACCTGGAAGGAGGTGGGATTGATTCCCTTTCTGAGGTTGTAGTTGTGGTTCCATAGGCCTAGACATTTCTAGACGTCATGTTTGAGTTGTACATCCACAGTGTAGGTGCACTCAGTGTAATTTGTGCACATTGAGAGAGTCTGTTACGATCACATCCTCTGTCTTGTGGACAAAGGGTTTATGAATTTGGGTCAGAACCTTAAACTGAATCAGGCTGAGAGTTTCCTGACTTGTGAGACTGGAACCTAGCGGAGGCAGCACTTCCATGCTTACAGGACGCGGGAGGGCGTGTCAGCTCCCAGAATTCATTCATGTGGCTCCTCAGCTGTCCCTACCCTCCTTCTCCAGCGACTAACTCACTCTAGGGGTTATATCTTAGACCCCAAGTCTGGGAATTTGGTCATCTTTCTGAAAGTGGGTTTTTCTTCTGAACCGTAGCTAGAAGGCTGCTTATCTGTGTTGATTCCAGTATTTGTGTTTCTTTTGTTGTTGTTGTTGTTGGAATCATTTATTACTTCCGTGACAATTTTTGATCCAAAAATGGTATTTGAGTACCAAATTAAAACACTGTGATTTTTAATGGTGGTTTATAGCAAAGCAAACGATTTTATTTTATACAATTTTAAAAACTATACAATTTCTCCTTTTAAGGTGAGTTCCCTCATGCAAGTTCTCCAGGTTTATTGTAGTCGTGTGTGTGTGTGTGTGTGTGTGTGTGTGTGTGTGTGTGTGTGTGTAAAAGGTGCCTCTGTTTTGTTCTGGGGTTGGTCCAAAACCAGGTAGAGTTCCAATGCGTGCAAAGCTTTAAAATTCTACCTTAAGGAGGTTTAATAAGCCAATATCAATTTCCAAGTACTTTGCAAAAATTGTTAAATTTTTCACATAAACACTGGAATCCTCAAAATCACACAGTCATTTCAAATATGTGTTTCTTTCTTTGCATTTCTTTCTCAGCTGAAGATTGCAGTTCTTTGACTCTAGTTTCCATTAGCTTTGGGGCTTTTAGTGTGTAAGTTGATTGAGAGATACAATGTGAGTAAAGCAAGAAAATTGTGGAAGCAATTAGAATTTTGTTCCATTTAGGCAAAAGAACTTCAACATGAGATGGGTGTATTTAAGTGCTCAGGTGCTTTTTCCATTAAAAAAACTATTTATATATTATACAATTTTTAAAGGTTATACTCCATTTACAGTTATTAAGTATTTATCTTTCTCTGACTTATTTCACTTAGCGTAATGCCCTCCTGTCCCTAGGGAACTTTGACATTTAAAAGGCCATGCTGGGCTTCCCCTGGTGGCACAGTGGTTGAGAGTCCGCCTGCTGATGCAGGGGACACAGGTTCGTACCCCGGTTCGGGAAGATCCCACATGCCGCAGAGCAGCTGGGCCCATGAGCCATGGCCGCTGAGCCTGCACGTCCGGAGCCTGTGCTCCGCAACGGGAGAGGCCACAGCAGTGAGAGGCCCACATACTGCAATAAATAAATAGATAGATAGATAGATAGGCCATGCTCTTCTTAAAGCAAATGAAGTCTTTAATGGATGTGAGGCAAAAACAATTGAATTTATATTTCTGTTGATATAAAGAAAACACCTCAAAGCTTATATACATCTTTTAAATTTCTAGTCTATTTCAGGGTTTAATTGCAAACCCCTAATATTTTACATTATGCCACTCATTCCTGAAAATATCCCCAGCGTGAAATGTAGTGGAGGGACAAACTATAATGTTCTTGTCCTTTTAGTTAGAAAGGGATTTGTAAGTCTTTGACGGTGTGCAGTTTTGTATCTGTTAGCATTTAAAGGATTAAATCTTGGAGTGGTTTCCTATGTAGAAAAGTTAAAATTAATTTTAAAAAGCAAAAATTAATGTAAAATAATGATTAAGCATGGGAAAATATGACATATATCAGTTTCTCTCCTGATTTTAAATAAATCATGCACATGAGGGTTAAAAAATATTCCTAAAATAAGAAACTTAAGAAGACTCCCTACCTACATATCCTCCTCCACTCCTGTACTCTTACTCCACCCACTCTCACATTACCAGTTTTTGATTACTTCTTGATCATCCCATTAATGTTTCTTTATATAAAAACAAGCTAGGGCCTCCCTGGTGGCGCAGTGGCTGAGAGTCCGCCTGCCGATGCAGGGGATACGGGTTCGTGCCCCGGTCTGGGAGGATCCCATATGCCGCGGAGCGGCTGGGCCCGTGAGCCATGGCCGCTGGGCCTGCGCATCCGGAGCCTGTGCTCCGCAACGGGAGAGGCCACAACAGTGAGAGGCCCGCATACCGCAAAAAAAAAAAATAAATAAAAAATAAAAAAATAAAAACAAGCTAGTGCGAATGCGTGTTTCTCTTACCTGGGTTTGTTTGGGTTTTTTTTTGTTTTTTGCGGTACGCGGGACTCTCACTGCTGTGGCCTCTCCCGTTGCGGAGCAACAGGCTCCGGACGCGCAAGCTCAGCGGCCATGGCTCACGGGCCCAGCCGCTCCGCGGCATGTGGGATCTCCCCGGACCGGGGCACAAACCCGTGTCCCCTGCGACGGCAGGCGGACTCTCAACCGCTGCGCCACCAGGGAAGCCCTGGGTTTGTTCTTATAATGAGTAGTCAGGATCCACATATTTGATGTTTGACTACTGAAAGATAAGCCTCACCCCTCCCTTTTCCCCTAGTGCTTCTTATCAGGACAGGCTGATAAGAAAGCCTGGAGGCTCCTGCTCTGTGAGCTGCTGTTTGCTGGGGTCTCCTCCTGTGCGATATGCTGCCCTGTGTGGCATTGCTGATCCACCAAGCCTGGGCTCTATATACAGAGGCAGTTTTGGTAATTCCTTGTCTTTTGGGAACAGGAGCATGGCACTGGGGCCCTCCTTATAGTGGTCCTGAGTCCATGGCATGGATGGAACCTATTTGTGTTTGGAGTGAAGGTGTGACTGAGGCTGGGTTCACCCAGACCTTGGGGCAGGGGTGGGATCTTCGGGGGGTACTCGGATGATTATACCCTGTGAATGAGGTGAGCCCCTTGGATGGTCACTCCGAAAAGAACAATTATTCCAGAGAGAAAGAGAAGGGAGAGTAAAGGTAGCCAGTAGGTGCCAGGCTGAGTCCACTCCTAATACCAGAGGGCTCACCAGGACCCTTAAGTACCTCTGCTGCTGCTGCCCCTGCCTCTACTGCAACAAAGATCCTGACCCTCTGAGTTATGGTGGACAAAACCCATAGCCTCACGGTGGCACAGCAGAGGGATTAATTTAAAACAATTTAAGCCTAGGGTGCTTAATCTCTATAAAGTAACCAGTTATCATGAAGGAGGCCTCTGACCCTGATGGCACTGGGGTGAGGCTCTCTGGAGGAAAACAATTATCAATACAAGAGAAGAGAGGACACCCTCTCCCCCAGAGTATATCCAGTGACCTAAAATACAAAACAGGGAAGGACTGGAGGGAGGGAACAAGAGGAGAAAGGTACTGAAACAAAGGAACACAATTTCACTCGATTGTAAATCCAAAGTATGCCAAAAAAATTTGCATAGCAAAAAGATGGAAGGGGACTGCTTGGCTTTTGGTCCTCTATAATATGGGTTTGATTTAATATTAACATCTCCTGTACTGCACTAATTCACAAAACTTCATGTAATTAATCAAACTATGTTTCAAATTACAGGTATACCTGGGGATCCCACTAAATTTAAACAATTTACCTCATCATCTTAGGAAGAATTACTGAATATAATATAAAGGACAAATAGGTATAGTTTGCCTTCAGCAGCAGAACTCTCATGTTGCCTAAATTTCTCATAGTCATATGGCCCATTGTCCCAAAATATCCCATAGTGAGCAGGGAAGCTCTGAACCCATGGTTCATTAAGTAAAATTAAATTAAGTCTTCTACTTCCAAATTGGCTAGACAAAATGAGACCCCAGAGAGAGACCTTAGCTATCAGTTAAATTAGTTAATATGGCCTGATATAAATTAAACAAGGCCTTGAATTTTTTTTTTTTTTTTTTTTTTTTTTTTGCGGTACGCGGGCCTCTCACTGTTGTGGCCTCTCCCGTTGCGGAGCACAGGCTCCAGACGCGCAGGCTCAGCGGCCATGGCTCACTGGCCCAGCTGCTCCATGGCATGTGGGATCTTCCCGGACCGGGGCATGAACCCGTATCCCCTGCATCGGCAGGCGGACTCTCAACCACTGCGCCACCAGGGAAGCCCAAGGCCTTGAATTATTGAAAACCATTATAAGAAATGTATTTAGGGAAAAGTGATTACTGCCAATTTTCTTCTTTTAATAGCCTTATTTGGTCTGCCCTTAAACCTGGAAAGGATGAATGACACCTCATAGTGGATTACAGCAACCCGAGCTGTGGTTGCATCAAATTAACCCCTGTTCCTAGTCTCCAGCATTATGGAAATTACTTACTCCATCCAGTCAGCGGCTGGTAAATATCCTGCTCTCACAGATTTGATAAGTCTGTTCTGTTCAGTGCCTATTTCAACACCCTCTCAGCTGCAGTTGCCTTCACCTCTGAAGGGACATGATACACCTTTACCTTGTTACCCTCAGGGAACCTCAGCAGCTTGGCCATCCCACAGTCTCTGCAGGAAGATCTGAACTGCATGCACTTTGTTCCAGGAGCACAGGTATGACATCACACTAACGACATCCTCCTCTGAGGACATTCATTTCTCATTCATTCAGAACATATAATTATTGAAAAAAGGAGCTTGTGAAAAGTGTATGGGCCATTGACCCCACACATATGTAAGGCCCTTGGTTAAGTTCCTGAATGTTTTTTGGTAATTAGACAGCTGCTCCCTCCCTGACAATGTGAAGAAATATCTGTAATCCCTCTCAGCACCTACAAGATCTACCAGGTTCTTTTGGTGTTGGGGAGACAGCATATTCCTTATTTATGAATTTTACTTGAGCCCATTTTTACTATTACTTGGAAATTGGCCCCTACCTTGAGGGCACCCCTACTACAGAAGGCTCTGGACTGTGTTTAAATGACCATACAACAGGCACTCCTGTTAGTTCCTTTGGAGTCTCCCTCAGTATAGAGGCTAATGCCTCCTGGAATTACCCATGATGGCCTTAAGTTGTCTGTAGGTTTCTGGTGCAAGGAACTGCCTTAGAACTTCAATTATCACCATGTACCGGGCTCTCTTGAAAATAGAGGCTCTCACAAGTGCTGAGCATGCGATCCTCTGCTGAGCTGCCCATTATGCCTTTAACCTTGGAAATAGCACCCCATCGGGTCAGCATGCCTACCAACACCTCCATGTGACATGATGGAGTCAAGCCTGTCCTGGCCTATGCCTCCTGCAGGAGGGTGGCCTCTTCCCTATTCAGTCCCTTGAAAGTTGCTTTGGTGTTGGAAAAGGTCACCACTTCCCCAGATGGAGGCTTCCCTGGGATTGACGGAATGCACAGCTTTTGGGTGTGCATAGACTTTAAGGATGACAATATGCATTCCTACATGATGAGCTCCGTGGAGAGTTGCTGCTCTTCATCCCTTAATTGTGATATCCCTGATGAATGACCAGGGTCACACTAACCAAACATCAGGCAGTCATCTTACTACTGACCAAAATTGGCCTCATCTACTTGTATTCACAGACTTTTGGACAGTTGTCTAAGAGTTGCCCCTTTGTGGTAAAAGAACTTCAGGAATCTCTGAACTCAAGAGATACCAAAAATATAAATCAAGGTAAATCTCGTCTAACATGCCCTAGGTCCAGAACACACGGTCTTGCCAGGACAATCCTCATCCATGTTGGAGTTCTAGACACTATTGATAGTAACCATGGCACTTCTCAGAATATGCAGTGCAGTTCTCTTCAACATGGCATTCAGTGGAAGTTTTCACCTCTCTTACTGGTCTCAGGCTCATGGAGCACCATACTGCCTTATTGAATAAGTTCAAATCAGTTGAATGAAAGGTGTCCTGTTTCAGTCATCAGTCAGTCAAATCAGGGGTGAATTGTAATTCGTTTGTCTTCATCTTTTTTTTTCTAATACACTTCAGTTGTTTTAGGGTAGTTTTAGGTTTACAGGAAAATGGATCAGAAAGTATAGAGAATTCCCACATAACCCCTCTGCGTCCACAGTTTGCACTACTTTTTACTTCTTGTTTAACTGGTACATTTGTTAAAATTGCTCAGCAAATACTGATACAGTAAATTGCCTGGTTTACATTAGTATTGACTCTGTGTTATAAGATCTGTGGGTTTGGCAAATGTTTAATGACCTGTGTCCTTCATTTCTGTATCACATACAGTAGTTTCACTTCCCTAAACATCTTGTATGCCCCACCTATTCATTCATCCCTCCCTCCAACCCTCAAATCCTTCACAGCCTGAGATCTTTTTACTGGCCCATAGTTTTGTCTTTTCCAGGGTGTCATTCACTTGGAATCATACAGTGTGTAGCCTTGTGAGATTGGCTTCTTTCACTTAGCAGTATACTTTTAAGGTTCCTCCATGTGTTTTCATGGCTTGATACCTCATTTCCTTTTATCACTGAACAGTATTTCATTGTAAGGATATACCACTGCTTTATCCATTTGACTCTTGAAAGATATCTTGCTTAACTCTTAACCCTTGCCAAGTATGAATAAAGTGCCTACAAACATTCATATGTAGGGTTTTGTGAAAATGTGAGATCGTGAGGTCAACTCATTTAGGTCAATACCAACAAGTGTGATTGTTGGATCTTAGTATGAGAAGTAAGAGTGTATTTAGTTTCGACAGAAAATTCCTGTCTTCCAATACAGGCATGTCAAATTTCATTCCCACCAACAATGAATAAGGATTATCTATATCTTCACGTCTTCACCAATGGGTGGTGTTCTGAGTGTTTCAAAATTTTTGGCATTTAATAATATGTAGTGATGGCTTATTGTTTTATTTGTAATCCCCCAGTGATGTATGTTGAGCATGTTTTCAAATTCCTTATTTTCCATCTGTCTTTCTTTGGTGAGTTGTCTGTTCACATCTTTTGCCCATTTTTATTTGGAGTATTTGTAATCTTATTGTTGTGCCCTAAGAGTTCTTTAGATGTTTTGGGTATCAGTTATTTATCAGATAAGTGTTTTACAAAGGATTTTCTCCTGGTGTGTGACTTGCCTTTTCATTCTCTAAACACTTTTTCCAGAGCGGGAGTTTTTCATTTTAATGAAGTGAAACTTAGCATTTTTTCTCTTTTGTGGATTTTTGTGTGTGTGTCTTATTGAAAAATTTATTACCAAACCCAAGGTCACCTCCAGTTTCTCATATGTTATCTTCTAGAAGGTTTTTGCTTTTTCATTTTACATTTAGATATATGATTTGTTTCAAGTTAATTTTTGTGAAAGGTGTGTGTGTCGACTTTCATTTTGTTTATGCTCATGTGTGTTTCTATGTGAATATCCATTATTACAGCACTGTTGAAAAGACTTGACTTTTTCTGTTGAATTGCCTTTACTCCTTTGTCAAAGATCAATTGACTGTATTTATGTGTGTCTATAGGAAAGCAATTGACTTGTGTATCCTTCAACCTTACTATACACTGTTACTAATTCCAGGGGTTATCTCTGTTGTTGTGGATGCTATCAGATGTTTTGCATAAACAATCATGTCATAAGGAACAAAGACAGTTTTATTTGTTGTTTCCCACTCTGTATACCTTTTATTTCTTTTTCTTACCTTACTGCATTGGCTAGGGCTTCCAGTACATTGTTTCATAGGAGCAGTGAAAGGAAACTTCCTTGCCCTATTCCCATCTTAACAGTAAAGCATCCAGCTTCTCACGACTCAGTATGATCTTACCTACAGGTGTTGTGTAGTTGTTCTTTTTTAAGAAGAGAGCCTTCCCCTCAATTTCTAGTTTGTTATCATAAATGGATGTTGGATGGTGTCAAATCTTTTTTCATGGTTATTTCCTCCTTTTATTTCTGATTTAGTAATTTCTGTTTTTCTTCTTTTCTCAGTTGTCTTGATTAGATGTTTATCATTTTTATTAAATTAATATTTTCAAAGGACTAGCTTTGGGATTTGAAAACTAAGAGTTTTGGGGGTTTTTTTTAAAGAACCATACTTTATTCCTTCTTTTTTTAATTAATTTATTTTATTTATTTATTGTTGGCTGTGTTGGGTCTTCATTGCTGCGTGCGGGCTTCTCTAGTTGCAGCAAGTGGGGGCTACTCCTCGTTGCGGTGCACAGGCTTCTCATTGCAGTGGCCTCTCTTGTTTTGGAGCATGGACTTTAGGTGCGCAGGCTTCATTAGTTGTGGCACACGGGCCCAGTAATTGTGGCTCGTGGGCTCTAGAGCGCAGGCTCAGTAGTTGTGGTGCACGGGCTTAGTTGCTCCATGGCATATGGGATCCACCCAGACCAGGGCTCGAACCCGTGTCCCCTGCATTGGCAGGCAGATTCTTAACACTGCACCACCAGGGAAGTCCCAAGAGAGTGTTTTTCTTTCTTTCAAAACTTTAAATACAGGGATACCTCAGAGATTGGGGGTTCTGTTCAGGACCACCACAATAAAGTGAGTCACACTTATTTTTTGGTTTCCCAGTGCATATAAAAGTTATGTTTATACTATATTGTAGCCTATTACGTATGCAATAGCATTATGTCTAAAAAAACAATCTACAAAGCTCAATTTTAAAACTTTATTGCTAAAAAGTGTTAACTGTCATCTGGCAATGTAGGGTTGCCACAAACTTTTAATATGTAAAATACACAAAATCTGCAAAGTACAATACAGTGAAGCACAATGAAATGAAGTATGCCTGCCTGTACAGTATTTTACTCCACTCTCTTCTTCCTTGTGTTGTTTGTGAAAACAAGTCTGAATTAATTCAAGTCTTTTTTTCGCTATGCAAATCAAAGCTACAATTAGGTACCACCTGACAGTGGTCAGAATGACCATCATTAAAGAGTCTACAAATAACAAATGCTGGAAAGGGTGTGGAGAAAAGGGAACCCTCCTACACTGTTGGTGGGAATGTAAGTTGGTGCAGCCACTATGGAAAACAGTACGGAGTTTCCTTAAAAAGCTAAAAATAGAGTTGCCATATGAGCCAGCAATTCCAGTCCTGGACATATAGACAAAACTATAATTAGAAAAGATACATACACCCCTATGTTCATAGCAGCACTATTCACAATAGCCAAGCCACTATTCACAATCTAAATGTCCATCAATAGATGAATGGAGAAGATTGGTGTATATATATACATATATATATAAATATATACACACACACCAAAAAAAAAACAGGAATACTACTCAGTCATAAAAAAGAATAAAATAATGCCATGTGCAGCAACATGAATGGACCTAAACATTATCATACTAAGTGAAGTAAGTCAGAATGAGAAAGACAAATACCATATGATATCACTTATATGTGGAATCTAAAATATGACACAAATGAACTTATCTATGAAACAGAAACAGACTCACAGATATAGAGAACAGACTAATGGTTGCCAAGAGGGAGTGGGGGACGGATGGATTGGGAGTTTGGGATTAGCAGATGCAAACTATTATATATAGAATGGATAAACAGCAAGGTCCTACTGTATAGGAACTATAGTCAATATCCTATAATAAACCATAATGGAAAGGAATATGAAAAAAAATATATATGTATAACTGATTCACTTTGCTGTACAGCAGAAATTAACACAACATTATAGGGACTTCCCTGGTGGTCCAGTGGGTAAGACTCTGAGCTCCCAATGCAGGGGTCTTGGGTTTGATCCCTTGTCAGGGAACTAGATCCTGCATGCATGCCACAGCTAAAACCCGGTGCAGCCTAAATAAGTAAATAAATGTAATATATATATATATATATATATTTTAAACCACAACATTGGGCTTCCCTGGTGGCACAGTGGTTGGTGGCACAGTGGTTGAGAATCTGCCTGCTAATGCAGGGCACATGGGTTCGAGCCCTGGTCTGGGAAGGATCCCACATGCCACGGAGCAACTAGGCCTGTGAGCCACAACTACTGAGCCTGCGCGTCTGGAGCCTGTGCTCCACAACAAGAGAGGCAGCAATAGTGAGAGGCCCATGCACTGCAATAAAGAGTGGCCCCCGCTTGCCACAACTGGAGAAAGCCCTCGCACAGAAATGAAGACCCAACACAGACAAGAATAAATAAATAAAATGTTAAAGGACTAGTCTTTAAAAAAAAAACCACAACATTGTAAATCAACTATACTTCAATAAAATAAAAAAAATTTTTAATCTTTTTTTCTCTATAACTAAGGTGTTTCTTCTGCTAGCTCTTTTCAATATATTCTTTTTCTTCAGTTTGAATATGATATACTTGGGTGTGCTTTTTTAAAAATTAATTTTATTTATTTTTTGGCTGCATTGGGTCTTTGTTGCTCTGTGTGGGCTTTCTCTAGCTGTGGCGAGTGGGGGCTACTCTTTGTTGCGGTGCGTGGGCTTCTCATTGTGGTGGCTTCTCTAGTTGCAGAGCACGGGCTCTAGGCGCTCGGGCTTCAGTTGTTGTGGTGCACGGGCTTAGTTGCTCTGCAGCATATGGGATCTTCCTGGACCAGGGCTTGAACCCGTGTCCCCTGCACTGGCAGGCTGATTCTTAACCACTGTGTCGTGGGTGTACATTTTTTAGCGTTTTCATTTTGTGTTCTCTGAGCTTCCTGGATCTGTGGTTTGCCATCAATGATTAATTTTTGAAAAATCTCAGTGATTATTATTTCAGTTATTTCTTCTGTTCCTTTCTGTCTTTCTTTTCCTTCAGTTATTTCCATTGTGTGTATTTTAAACATTCTGTCATTGTCCTACAGTTCATGGATATTGTGTTCTGCATTGTTTGTCATTTTTGTCTTCAAACTAGCTTCTGGTGAAATAGATTGTTTTCAGTATAGGCCTTGTATCTTTATTTTCTGTTTCCAAATTTTGAAACCAGTGGTTTCCTGTGACTTCAGAGCTCTGATGGAACTAAGAAGAGTTGTTGATTTCAAGTGTTTTCACTTTTTTCTATGAGGGTGGGAATGATGGCATCCAAAACCAGAAACCAGAGTTCTCTGACTCCAGTTTTTGTTGACTGGCTGCTGACAACCTTAAAGTCTCATCCCCCCTCACTTCTCTTTGACCCACATCTATACAAAGTAATAAGAGTGCCTTGGTGCTCCTTCCTTTGGCAGTAGCAAAACAGTCAGTCCTTATAAGATCCTGTTCTTGTGTGTGAACCCTCACCCAAACCCACCCCCTAACCTCAATTAAAAAAAAAAAAAGTCCAGGCACCTTTCCTTTCTCTCTCAAGCCATTTCATGACAGCTGGAGAAGTATGACTTACTTTCCCCAGAGACCCCAATTATGGAAGTAAACCCTTTCATTCACTATTGGTAGTATGTGGTGTCATCAACTAAGGAATTCGTATGTTCAGTGGTCAAGCCATCATACTTCTGTATACCAGATAGGAGCTTGGGAATTAGAGAAATTGGGAGAACAGCCTCTAGAATGGCTGATTAGGAAACACTTCTTCCTGCTGTTTGAAAATGGAGATTTTAGAGTCGTTTGGAGGAAAACACTGCTGAATCCTTCATATATTTTATGGGCAAATTAGCCATGAATCCATTATGATTTTCAGTGAACACACTTGCAGTCTGCAGCTGTTCCTCAAGGTCAACAAGGCACAAGGCCCAGTGTTCTGGTTCTTCCATAAAGAGCTCTTCTGGCATATTACCACACTTTGTGTGTCTCTAAGCAGCCCCAAGGCACACAAGTATAGGAACTTTGTGGTCTAAGTTGTGACATCTTCTTCCTAGTATCTGAACTCTAAGTTCCAAATAACTTTCTAGTCCATCAAACCAGAGGGAGAAAGGGAAAACTGAGCCTGTCGTAAGTATTACACAAGTTAAAAGCAATACTTCCTGACAAGGATATTTTCATTCCACCAGCTACATCATACCACACTACTTCTAAAGGCCTGGAGTACTTAGGGATGAAATAGCCAACTGGACCTTATTAAAAGCTGGATTTCTACAGGTGTTCTGGATTCTCGTGTTTGGTGATAGGAATAGAAGTAAAAGCTTTTAGTTTTCACTATGTTTTTATTTAGTAAAGTCTTATGCAAATTTGACCCTTTGGCTCATGGTGTGCTGTAAATGGTGGGTAATAAGAAGGGTGAGGGAAGAGTTTTCCTCACAAGGAATCCATGATCTTAAAATGATATTTGTTTCATGTGTGTAGCGTTTCTGTCATTTCCCAACATGCTCTGGACCCTGCAATTAGAGAAAAATAAGATGTGATGAGATCACAATAAAACTATGTAAATAATTTGCATGTTTTCACAATGCTGTTAAACTTATGAGGAAGTGTGGACAGAGAGTAAGTTTCTGATGACCAAGTCATAGAATAAATGTTTGGAGATGACAGAATCATACGTAACCTTCGTATAAATGGTGTACAGATGTCCAGTGCTGTTAGTCTCACACATCCTACTATACACATATTTGGGATATTTTAGGACTCAGTGACCTTTGAGGATGTGGCTGTGAACTTCACCCTGGAGGAGTGGGCTTTACTGGATCCTTCACAGAAGAAACTCTACAGAGATGTGATGCGGGAAACATTGAGGAACCTGGCCTCAGTAGGTGAGGATGACAACTTACCTTTACTTTGTCAATTAGAGAACACATGTTTCTTGCTCATTAACATTGTTCCAAGATGTTGAATGTGGAAATGCAGGATGTTGCTAAATAAACTAGGCATGGTCACAGCCGACAATGGACTTAGATAGTTTTTCTATAACTTCTAATATCTTGGAATCATTTTTCCTGGTCTGCAATTTAGGAGAAAAATGGGAAGATCATGACATTGAAGATCAGTACAAAAACCAGGGGAGAAAAGTAAGGTAAGTCACACTCACAATATAAAATAGTGCCTCATGTGAGTATCCTTTTATGTTATGCAATTTTAAAAGAAGGAAATAAAAGAAATAACGCATGCTCCAAATTTAGTTATTCTTAGAAAATTTTCACCAAAATTACTTTCTTATGTGACATAGATGTTCAGTGTTTGCAAAATAGTTCAACACTATAAATAAACTCTATATGAATGTCACTGTTTTGATGATTGCAAGAGCATTTCTTATATTCAACTTGAAACAATTGAGACAAGGCATAAAACCTACACTATTGCTATAAGTGATAAAAATGTACTTCAAATATCCTACTATTGAGTATAAAATTGTTAATAAAGACCTCATTGATAATATACTCCTTGTTTTTTACAGAAGTCATGTAGTAGAGAGACTCTGTGAAAGTAAAGAGGGTAGTCAGTGTGGAGAAAACTTCAGCCTTATTCCAAATCTCAATCTGAACAAGAAAACTACTGGAGTGAAACCACGTGAATGCAGTACATGTGGAAAAGTCTTTACGCGTCATTCATCCCTTAAGAGACACATGAGCTGTCACACTGAACGTAAACCATATGAGTATAAGAAACATGGAGAGAAGCCATATAAATGTAAGAAATGTGGTAAAGCCTTTAGCTATCTCCAGTTTTTGGAGGCGCATGAAAAAAATCACAATCGAGAGAAAAAATATAAATGTAAGGAATGTGGAAAGGCGTTCCATTCCCGCGCATCCTTTCAAACACATGAAAGGATTCACACAGGAGAAAAACCCTATGAATGTAAGCAATGTGGGGAAGCTTTCATGTGGAGCACAGCGTTTCGAAGACACATGGTAACACACACTGGAGATGCTCCATATACATGTAAGGAATGCGGGAAAGCTTTTAATTGTTCCTCTTCATTGCGAACACATGAAACAACTCACAGTGAAGAGAAACCCTATCAGTGTAAACAATGTGGAAAATTCCTTAGATATTATCATACTTTTCGAACACATGAAAGGACTCATACAGGGGAGAAGCCCTATGAATGTAAGCAGTGTGGTAAAGCCTTCAGTTGTCCCAGTTCTTTTCGAAAACATGAAAGAATTCATACTGGGGAAAAGCCTTATGAATGTAAAGAATGTGGGAGAGCCTTCAGAGGTCTCTCAAGCCTTCGAGCACACATGATCACTCACACTGGAGATGGACCTTATAAATGTAAGGAATGTGAGAGAGCCTTCATTTCTCCTAGTTCTTTTCGAATACATCAAAGGATTCACACTGGAGAGAAACCCTATGAATGTAAACAATGTGGTAAAGCCTTCAGTTACTATAATTCCTTACAGTCACACAGAAGGACTCATACTGGAGAGAAACCCTATGAATGCAAGGAATGTGGGAAGGCCCTCTCCCATCACCAAACCTTAAAAATACACATGAGACTGCACACTGGAGAGAAGCCCTATGAATGTAAACAATGTGGTAAAGCCTTCAGATATTACCCTTCCTTTCACAAACACAAACAAATTCATACTGGAGGGAAACCCTTCGAATGTGAACAATGTGGTAAAGCCTTCAGTTATTACAATTCCTTACAGTCACACGGAAGAACTCATACTGGAGAGAAACCCTATGAATGCAAGGAATGTGGGAAAGCCCTCTCCCATCACCAGACCTTAAGAGTACACATGAGACTGCACACTGGAGAGAAACCCTATGAATGTGAACAATGTGGTAGAGCTTTCAGATATTATACTTCCTTCCAAAAGCACAAAAGAGTTCATACTGAGAAGAAATTCTGTGAATAAGGAATATGGAAAAGCCTTTAGTTGATCAACTTCACTTTGAAAACATGAAAGAAGCCACACTGGAGAGAAAGCCTGTCAGTGTAAACAAGGCGGGAAAGCCTTCAGGTATTTTCAGAGTTTGAAAACGCATGAAAGGACTTCCATAGAAGAGAAACCTTGTAAGCAATGTGGTAGATCCTGCAGAGATTACACTTCATTAGAAATGCACAAAAGAACTCATAGTGAAGAGAAACCCTGTGACTGTAAGGAATGTGGAAAAGCCTTCAGATGGTATCAGAGTTTTTTTTTTTTTGAAGGTGTGAAAAAGATCAGAGTAGAGGGAATGTGGTAAACCCCTCATTTGTCACAAACCATTTGAAGACCATTTGAAGTGTGAGAACACACACTGGAGAGACACCATATAAATGTAAAGAATGTTGGAAAGCCTTGTCATCCCAGTTCTGAAAGGATGAAAGGACTCACTGGACAAAAACTCTTGAGTTAAACAGCCTGGGAAAGATTTCAGTGAGCCCACATCTTTACATGTGAAAAAGAATATAAATGTAAGTAACATGAGAAAGCTTGATGGAAACTAATCTATGTATAACATTCCAGAAAATAGGAAAGAGTTGTTATTAAAGTTGTAAATATAAGTCATATGTTTCCACAGCAGTACATAAGATTAATAGGTAGTGCTTTTTCTTTAAATCAATTAATAATATTTTCTCTTTCCTGTTTGAAATCTGTTGGATCATAGGTGAATTGAAGCATATTTCTAATAATGCAATTAGGTTAACATTGTTTTATAATGTTTCATTTGTTCTGTGTTAAGGGGCCACTGAAAAATGAGTTTGGTATTTGGATTTTCCTAATGGCTTTGTGACAGTTCTTGGATATCCTATTCCAGTATATATATTTATCTTTCTTACTGACAAAGCTCCTTTTTGGGGGTGAAGAGTATAAGAGCCTTTTTCCATTTTCCATACTAATAAACAGTTGAATAAATATTTATGTATGCCTCACTTATAAAAGAATATAGTTTCCATGTGAATTATTATTTTCATATTTCAGTCTTTGCTTTATGTCCTTCCTTCTGACTATAATTTGGTGAATAGACTTTGAATTAAGAAGAGAGGCCTGATGGGGCAACAAAATCTAGAGCTGGAGTTATTCCCCCTGTAGGTAATGTTAGGAACTAGATTTTCCAGAACTCATCCCCTTTGTGGTTCCTTGTTAGAATCCACCAATAGTCTGACTTGCATGAGATTTGGAAGGCAGAAGTGAGGAAGGCAGTAATCAGATTTCACATACAGAGAGAGACAGATGCACAGGAGCTTCAGGTATACCATCTTCCAGCCCATTTCCATATTTTTTGCCCTTCCAGTCAAGAGTATCCTCAAAACCACAAATAACTGTATGATATCAATTTTTCTGAGAGCTCTGGTTTCAACTGATGTCTTCCCAAGATCCACATCAAAAATCCAGCTTCTCCAGGGTCTCTTGTGTCCACCAGGAAACTAATCAGATTGTCATGATTGGGAGTATTCTTTGATTTCCCCTCTTCTCTAGATTATATCCATATAAGGTCTGATTTGTGTAGGAAACACCTTGTGCTGTTAACAGTCCTAGTGAGTATGTTTTCCTGATTCACCATGACATCTGCAATGATGTAATCAGAAAGAATGACATGGGAGTTTTTTCTCTACTGCAGTGTTCACTGGCTGCCTTCACTTGGTCTTTCCATGTGAGAATAAGCACCTTTCTCCTGTCAGGAGACTGAGTTTTTCTTGTTTCTTGGAGCTCAATGTAATACCTCAGTGTTTTCAATTTTGTTTGATTGTATGTGATTAAACTATGTATATTTTTTTGTTACAGGAATGCTTCTATAGTTCTTTAATAGAAATATGTTATTAACTGTTTTCTAAGCTGTCCAATGCTAACAAATATTATTATGTATTTCATTTCCTGACAGGATATATTAAAATATCCCCTTATAATTATGTATTTTCAGATAAACTTTCCAATTTTCTTTCACTTAATCATTTATATTTTAAGTCAATTTTACGTACATACAAGTTCAGGTATGTTTTCCTCAGGTAAGTTCTATTTTTTATTCTTTTGTAGTTAGGATATTTATTATGAAATTAATTTCTCATTTATTCTTAGTACCAGATACTTAAATGTTGTTGTTTTTTTAAGCACCCTCTTGTCAGTGACCTACAGGATTGCGCTTGTAGTCAAAGAGAGGAGTGTAATGAATTCTAATAAGAATGAGCACAAACCATTAAGTGATGTGAGGTATAATAGTACAGGATGCTCAGAAGGACTTCTTCTTATAGGAGTTATATACTTCTTCTTATAGGCTTGTGTTAGAGGATTTGACTGCTACCCAAGAAAGCAAGATGTTTTTCTGTATTGGATGCTGTGAGGAGGGTAACTTTATTCTTTCGTTGGTTATCATAATCCTTGTTTTCTATAAGGCAAAAACAGTGTAGTGGAGCTAAATTTAATTCATAAGAAGCCCCAGTTACATTAGAAAGAAGAGGGGTATACTGGTCATTTTTATTATTTGGAGCTTTGTCTTTTATCATTTTTAGAGATATGGTTACAAAATACCCTAATTTTTCTCTTGGTCCATCATAGTCAACGAATACCTTTGATGAAGGTGGTGTGTGACATTTTTCTCTTCACCAGGAAAAGACTTGGCCTTGCAAAGAATGCAGGCCAGTTCCCTGTCCTCTGGAACAGCTTTTGCCTTTCCTACTTGTTATCCAAACACTGATGTACTTCCTACAGTGTATTAGACACCCCTTACTATAAAGTTCAAGTATTTTTTAATATCTCATTTATGACTCAACTGATGTTTGTAAGTTTAGGTAATTTGTGAGAGAACACATACCTAGCAAAAGAGAAAGACAGGACCACTGTTGCAATCAAGCCTTTTTTTCTCAGAGACTATACTCTTTTTTTTTTTAACATCTTTATTGGAGTATAATTGCTTTACAATGGTGTGTTAGTTTCTGCTTTATAACAAAGTGAATCAGTTATACATATATCCCCATATCTCTTCCCTCTTGCATCTCCCTTCCTCCCACCCTCCCTATCCCACCCCTCTAGGTGGTCACAAAGCACCGAGCTGATCTCCCTGTGCTATGTGGCTGCTTCCCACTAGCTATTTATTTTACATTTGGTAGTGTATATATGTCCATGCCACTCTCTCACTTAGTCTTAGCTTACCCTTCCCCCTCCCCATATCCTCAAGTCCATTCTCTAGTAGGTCTGCGTCTTTATTCCCATCTTGCCCCTAGGTTCTTCATGACCTTTTTTTTTTTTCTTAGATTCCATATATATGTGTTAGCATACGGTATTTGTTTTTCTCTTTCTGACTTACTTTACTCTGTATGACAAACTCTAGGCCCATCCACCTCACTACAAATAACTCAATTTCGTTTCTTTTTATGGCTGAGTAATATTCCATTGTATATATGTGCCACATCTTCTTTATCCATTCATCTGTTGATGGACACTTAGGTTGCTTCCATATCCTGGCTATTGTAAATAGAGCTGCAATGAACATTGTGGTACATGACTCTTTTTGAATTATGGTTTTCTCAGGGTATATGCCCAGTAGTGGGATTGCTAGGTTGACTATACTCTTAATGCTAATGTTTCAACATCCCTCATTGCCATGTACTTTAGAGTCAGCGTACCCCATTTAGCACAAATAATCAAGGCACTGTAGGATTTGGATACAGCAGCATGAGACAAACAGGTTCTTGCAGTCCTGGTGCTTATATTTTTGTGGGAAAAGAGATATGGTAAATGATAAAGCTTTGGTTTATAGATGGAAATAAGGGCTTTGATGGAATGTAAGACAATAATGTGAGAAAATAGGGAACCTGCGGTGTGTATATATCTTTTCTCTGAGGGTAAGTGCCTCAGTGAATGATGATGTCATTATTGATCACTGAATTTCTACCATATAATACATCTTAAACACTCTTTCAGGAACTGCTTGGCTGTGTAATTAAATAGATTGCACCAGTATAGAAATCCTGCATTCCTGTGATTCACGGTAAAGATTCCTCATAAGGATAAAAGATACAGACATGGTTCATCTTCGTTTTTGCAACTGTTAAACATTTTGTATGTAGAATATGTGCTCATGAGTTTGGACATTGTTACCTGGATCTTGGGACTTCCTATTGATTTGGGCTATGTCATTTGAGGGAATTTTCATTTACCTTTACATTTTCTAAAATGTTACAGTATTTGGCATTTTCATTTTGCTCCTTTACACACTAAGCAGCACAATGTTTACCCCCATTAAATCATGGAGTTCCTCCCATTTAGGGAAGCACATTCATCTACACTGTTCTAGCCCATCCTGAGTTTATCCTATGAGTAGAGTGATAACTGTGCAAGTCTGCTGTGGTTTCCCAGTGGAAACATGAAAAAAAGCTGTGGACGTTTAGATGCAGTCATCCAAGGAATAATTGAGGTGAGCTGTAGAGAGAGGGTATTATTTCGGGTAATATCCTAATTTAGTATAAAAGGAGAAATGAGAAATTTTCCAATGTCTTTTTATTGCAGGAGTGGTTGGAAGTTTTGTGCATCAGTGATCCATTGGCCCATTTTGCTATTCAGAGGTTTCATTTCCATATGCTTAGACTTCGAGCATGTGTTGTGTAAGAGTAGGAGACAAAAGTAATAGCTGTGAGGATGGACCAGGAGTTTGGGGTTGGTAGATGGCAAACTATTACATTTAGAATGGATAAACAACAAGGTCCTAATGTATAGCACAGGGAACTATATTCAATATCCTGTGATAAACCATGATGGAAAAGAATGCCTATATGTGTATAACTGGGTCACTTTGCTGTACAGCAGAAATTGGCACAGCATTACAAATCAACTATACCTCAATCTTAAAAAGTAATAGCTGTGAGTTTTTATAAAGTTTTATAAATATGTAAAATAGATTGATAGATGGGAGGGAGGGAGGAAATGAATGACACAAATGCCTTCATATGCTAGGAGATGGTTAAACTCTCCTGAACTTTGATTATGTTCAGCCTTTTTTCCCACCATTCTGGGATCCTTCCAGGAAGAATTGAAGGGCTGGGGAAAAAGGACATGGACCACAACAGGCCTTTCTTAAAACCATGTCTTAACACCCACTAGGGCTGCACCCGTCCTCTCATTACCTCATCACATAACTAAGAGTGAAGAGAGAGGGCTCCCGCATCTATCTTTGAGTAAGTCAGATTCCTCAGACAGATCTTTGGAAATACTGTGGTTCTGAAACATAAAGGTGTGTCCCAAGTGGGATCTGCCTGGGGACATCCTCATTCGTGTAAACCAGCATGATTTCCTTCCTTGGCCATCCATAGACCGTTTCCAGATCATTGTTTCCCAACTCAAGCCTACTTGTGCCTGCTTACTTGGAAACATCTTTAGAAATCCATGCGTTATTCCACTCTGGAAAATTTATCTGAGGCAATACCTGGGGCTGTGAGTTGCGAGGGTGACAGAAGCAATTGGCAGAATCCATGTCATGGGCACATTCCGTCAGCCACAGAGACCACAGGCATCGCATGTTTATCAGATCTGCTTGCTTACTTATTCACAAACACAATTGGGAAATAAATGGCTCTAGTATTTTTCAAACTTAACAGTTCATTCATGTCTCCCTCCCCACACTCCTTTACCATAGAGGCTTTTGCAGCCTCCTGTTTTGCCTCTTAAGAGTCTTTAAATCACCCATGGTGGATTTAAATTGCCAAAGGCATTCTTGTACC
Source organism: Mesoplodon densirostris (assembly GCF_025265405.1). Classification (NCBI taxonomy): domain Eukaryota; kingdom Metazoa; phylum Chordata; class Mammalia; order Artiodactyla; family Ziphiidae; genus Mesoplodon; species Mesoplodon densirostris. The sequence continues at coordinate 143,155,278 of NC_082663.1, forward strand.
AGAAACTATTCTCAGCCAGTGCTGCACACAAGTACAGAAGCCACCACTAGGAACTGATAGAGTCTTTTTGTAAACGGAGTTGATCCTCCAAAGTCAGCTTTTCACTTGTCCTTGGGTCATAAATGCAGGACCCCTCACGCTTTCTAACCAGAAGCCTCTTCACTGAACATAAACTGGTACTTACAAAACAGAGCCAAAATTGGCACCTCCAACATAATCCCACCTGAAGAGGATGTGTGTCCCCCTGTCCTCTGATTGATGTAATCCATTCTGGAAGATGTCACCTTTCTAGATATATTGGTGTCTTTGAGAATCAGTCAGAAGCACATGAGTTACCATGGAGTTCATATTTTTATGGACATTGTGCTGTCACCAAATCTGATGGAGTCTACTACAGAGATGCTGTGTTCTGTCTTTAGATCAAACAGGCACCTGTGATCAAAAACTGGACCCAAGCATCAGATGGATTAGTCAAGCTCCAGGCCATTGCACTAGCACTAGAGAATTCCCTGGCCAAGAATCAAACTCATCTGCACATTATTACAGATTCTTTGGCCATTGACAATGATCTAGCTGTCTCATCCATCCAATAGCAACAACTTATCCAAGGTCACCCTTTTGAGCAAAAGAACTCTGGGACTATATCACCTCAAATACCCAAGTACAAATCAAGGTCACTGCTTACCCTACACATACTGCCTCAATCTGTAGAGGCTCATTTCATTGTTCAGGATGACAAATTGACTCGTATTTCTGAGACACATGCCTACACCTGAGATCTTACGGTAGGTATTAATCTTGGCCCTGTGAGCTCCTGTAATCAGTAACGATTTAGAGGTCTCTAGCATAAAGTTTAAGCAAGATTCAAGGGACGGGACTTCCCTGGTGGCGCAGCAGTTAGGAGTCCGCCAGCCAGTGCAGGGGACGTGGGTTCAATCCCTGGTCAGGGAAAATTCCACATGCCGCGGAGCAACTAAGCCCGTGCACCACAGCTACTGAGCCTGCGCGCCTAGAGCCCGCGAGCGACAACTATGGAAGCCCACGTACCTAGAGCCCATGCTCCGCAATAAGAGAAGCCACCACAAGGAGAAGCCCATGCACCACAACTAGAGAAAGCCTTTGTGCAGCAGTGAAGACCCAACGCATCCAAAAATTAATTAATTAATTAATTTTAAAAAAATTCAAGAGACTTCCCTCCTTTGCCATGGCTAACTTAGTGACTGACTAATGCACCTGATGTAGGAAAAGTCACCACTGCTGACACTTTGCTGTACAGCAGACTGGCACAGCATTGTAAATCAACTCTACTTCAATATAAGAAAAGAAAAGGCACCACTGCTAATATAATTTTGATGCATCTACTGTCCAGGCTGAGGAAGTGTTCCCTACAGCTGACAGCAAATAGACTTTGTAGGGCCCCTTACCCCCTCTGCTGGACTACTTGCTATGATTGGACCATTTAAGAAACTGTATATAGACAAATTATTCATTCTATTATAACAACCTGCTGAAGCCAAAACGTAAGGACTCACCAAGACACTCTAGAAAATACTGATAGTATCAACTCATTTTTCAAAATACAAAGTACTAGGCTCTTGAAAAAAGTATTCAGGGGACCTTGTACCTCTCTTAAGATCCCAGCTACAGCCCTCAGAAGATGGCCTAATAGTTTACCTAGACAAATCTTACTTCTAAATAGGTCTTTCTGCTGTGCTAGGCTTTAGGTACATTCAATCCCCAGTTTTTGGAGCCAACTACTTCATTCTGATCATTAAATCTACTGGCACCTTATAAGTAGAGAAGTAGAGGCCCTTCTATACTAGACATTTCTGTCTTTGTTTTATTGTAATAGTGCACCCTGGCCACCACATTTATATCCCACTCCCAACATCACCTGTATTGTGTACCCTGCAGGTCAGTATTTCATTTTGGGTACCCTCCTTTAAAACTCCTCTGGCCCATCCAACACAAATGTGCTGTCTTCCTACCATTTGTACTCACATGCTCAATGTCATGGGAGTCACTGGTACTGACCTATGCACACATGATATCAAATACATTGTTAATGCCAATCATGAAATGTCCAAAACTTACTCAAAATACATGTAGCATACAGGTAATGTTTGAGATGTTTTCCATGAAGGACAGCTCTCTGGCAGCCATGGTAGCTGATGAGCTTTGGACTTTTATTAGCCAGAGAATTCTGTTGCCCTAAAAGGGCTGCTTGCAGTGTGTATGTTGGCTACACTGGCAAGGTGCCACTAATTACAAATGAGACAAATAACATAATGAAAATATTCGAATGTAGTTCTGGAATCATACTTAAACACTTTACTGGATCTCTCCAGTACACTGGGACAGCTGGATTCAAATGTTCTTTTGAAGCTTTGTCATCTTAATTGTAATATGTACTTGTGCTTTATACAAGTACATATTAGTGTACTTTAAATTAATATTCAGATTCAAAATCATTTAAATGAGATGTGGCATCATTCAGTCAACAAAGCTAAGAGTGAACTTTAATAAAGACCCTGACCTCATTTTTGTTGTTTGACTCTTAATTGGCTCCAGATACCTGCTCACCCTGCTTGACCCACAAGGGGTAAACAGATTAGGAAAGGTGACCCACGCCCCTTTTATTTTTGTGTAAGTGAGTACAACGGTCAAACTGTGAAGACCTGTAGCCTCTACCCCTATACACCTTAAAGGGCCAAACCATTAACCTTTGCACAAGTCACCTCAACCCACTTACCCTTGCCCTACTCTCCTTAGTAAGTACCTTTGAGTAATAAACATATTTCTATTACCTTGATGCATGTGGTGACATTTTCAGTAGGGTATTAATCCTGCCCCCCAAAAGGGCAATGGTAAAACAGAAGGTAACCCATGGAAAATGTCTTTATTGATGCAGAGGTGACAGGAGAGGGAATTTTGAGAAGATGAGGATAAGACATCCAAATGCAGAGATCCCAGTGTGATAATGCTTTTGAATGCATTGATCACAAAGGAAACCCCCACGTGGTCACTTACAGTACAGTCTATGTGAAAATGGTATCATCTCACAAGAGAAAAATACAGAGCAACACAAGTGAATGGATGGTTTCTGTTCTGATAAGTAAAGACCTTGGAGTCAACATTCTCATCTTTAGAACAAGAAAAAATGCTGAAGAAACTGAAAATCAACACCTCTTCATATATCCATGAGATATTTGAGGTTATATGGCAAACCAATGCTCCAAAAACAAGTGATTGGCGGATATAGAGAATTACGTTACTGAGAAGAGAAGCCACTGGAGCCAGCATCCTCTGGGAACATATAAACTGTAATAGATAAATTGCTGGACACAATATGAACTAGCTTGAGCTCTAAGAGGAGGACGTTAAGGGACCACTCCCCCACACACAAAGTTTGTGAATTTTTCTTGCAGGAGTCCAAATAGGTTCTCCTGAGAAGATTGGCAAAAATTGTCTCATGCAGGAATTGGAGGGAAGCATTTTCATATATTCACAAAACATTCCATTCTCTGTAACTTACGTGGTTCCTCAAAGGAAACTGATTTGCCAATGCCTAATCTGATTGGAGAAAGAGCAGTCAGACAGCTCCCTGACCCTTCAGGTTTCTTCTCCAACAAAAAGGAGGAATACATGCTAAGAACCTGTTCTGAAGTTCATAGTCCAGGGATTCTGTCCCACCAAAACATTACAGATTTAATTCTAACATAAAAGAACCTTTTCCCACCGCATGCCTTCCCACCATATCAAGGCTCCAGTAGAAAAACAGTGTATTAAAAAAACAGATGCAAGACCCAAACCCTACTTACTAATGAGTTTCTAGAGATACCCAGACACAGCAGGGGAGAAAAACACAAGGACACTGGAGTATATTAAAGCCCCCAACCTACAGCTAGGGCAAACATTAAAATTCCTATTTAAGAAATGTCACACTGGGGGCTTCCCTGGTGGCGCAGTGGTTAAGAATCCGCCTGCCGATGCAGGGGACACGGGTTCGGGCCCTGGGCCGGGAAGATCCCACATGCCGTGGAGCCCGCGCACCACAACAAAGAGTGGCCCCCACTCGCTGCAACTAGAGAGGGCCTGCGCGCAGCAACGAGGACCCAACGCAGCCAAAAATAAATAAATTTATTTTTTAAAAAAAAGAAATGTCACACTGAAGGCCTATTTACCTCAAATCTTGTGAAAATTGAGAAACGTGGAAATTAACATATGTTCTCCCTGGTTTCACTTCGTTAAAATTGTTTTTGTTTCATTTTTCCATAAACCATAAACATTTTGGTTTCACTTTGTTAAAATTGTTTTGGTTTCATTTTTCCATAAGCCATATGCATTTTGGTTTCATTTTTCCATAAACCATATGCATCTTATTTTCCATAAACAGTATTCAAATTTCAAGTTCCCTGATCAGACATTATCCGAACCTTGGAATTTCAACCAGAAGACAGGTAAGTGTTGGATTTGAGCATTAAAGATAGACATTTTATATGTACATCTGCATTTGAAGCGAAAATGTATATATGCTTCAAACGTTATAAGCAGATAAGCTGCAAAAATAAAAGCCTGAGGGACTTCCCTGGCGGTCCAGTGGTTAGGACCCTGCACTTCCACTGCAGGGGGCATGGGTTCAACCCCTGGTTGGGGAACTAAGATACCGCATGCCACACAGTGTGGCCAAAAAAAAAAAAAAAAAGTAAAAGTAAATAAATAAATAAGTAAAAATGCAAGAAAAAACTTTTAAAAACCTGGGACAAAATTCAAAATCATAAGAATAATTCAACTTACCTCTCATACTGTAAAAACACCAATAACAACATGCAATTTTTTGGTCAAAACCGTATGTGGATGTTTCTTATAAATATTCTATTAGCTGCGTATACAAATTATACTAACATGTTATCTTTATTTTTCACTTACTGGGAGCATATGTTGAAATATCCCCCTTCAATTATGGATTTTAAGATCCACTCTAATTTTCTCCATTTAATCATTATACGTTCTGAGTCAATACCAGCATGTAATACAAGTTCGGGAAATTTATTCTCAGGAAAATTTATTTTTGTTCTTATATAGTTTAAATTTTTGTGATTAACCTAACTTCTCATTCACTCATAATATCACAGACACGTTTCTGTCAGTACCCTCTTGCCAAAGAAAACCAGGACCCCCCTGTAGTCACATAGAGTTACGTGTTGACTTGTAGTAATAGGCATGACCACAAGCGATAAATGACTGGGTGTACAGGTAAGAGGGTATTTTGAGCACCCTTACAGCATTTGGACTAGTGTTAGTGATTTGATGTTTGATGAAGCAAGACGTTACTCTCTATTGGATGCTGTGAGAAGGTAAATGTAATTCTGTGATTGGTGATCATAATCATTGAGAATTTGGTCATCTTTGTTGTAGATACTATGTTCTCTTTTACCATTTTAGAGAAATGATTATATAAAGTTTCCTTGATCTTGTGTTATCAAGCATGGTCACGCAACGGCATTGTGTGATGGTGGAGGTTTGTGACATTTTTCCCTTCAACAGAGTAAGACTTGGTTTACTATTGAGTGGGCCAGTCCAGTGCTGTTTTTCCTTTCTTACATATTATCTAAACATTTAGATGTTTCTTACTGTGTAGTTGATGCTTTTTAAGTGTTTCCAAACAGTAGCTTATTCATAATATACAAATTCACTCCTTAGCAGACTCCATAGTATTTTCATTATGTTTTGTGGAAGTAAATTTCTAGGCCCAATTTGGAGCTGCCACATCAAAACATAAACCAAAATTGAGATAACTTTCCTGTTCCTGTAAATGCACTACTTGACTGGAAATGCAGTACAGCCAGCCAGCCAATCTCTAACTGCCAAGAATCTATAACGATTACTTTGTTCCATATAAGTTCAGATATGCAACCCCCGCCAATGAACTGAACACACATACTCTTTCCTTATTCCCTGAATGCCTTCCTCTACAAAAGCTTGCAGCCCTGTTCCTTGGTTTGCAATTCTCTGGACTCTTGAGAGTAGAGACCGCCTGCTTCATGATGTATGAAATAAATTTGCTTAGATCAACTAAACTGTTCTCTTTGATTATTTTAACACATTTAGTCAACTGAGGTGTACGCATTTAGATTAAATGTCAGGTATACATGCTAGCAAGGGACAAAGACTGACCACTATTCAAATCAGGCCTTTCTTGCTGAGGGACCTAGTGTTTTTTTTTTTTAAGGTATAGTTGATTTACAATATTACATTAGTTTCAAGTGTACAGCATCGTGATTTAGTATTTTTATAGTTTATATTCCATTAAAAGTTATTACAAAATAATGTCTATAATTCCCTCTGCTATGTAATACATACTTTTTGCTTATCTATTTTATACATAGTAGTTTGTATCTCTCAATTCCATACCCCTAAGTTGCCCCTCCCCCCTCTCCTCCGCCTCTGGTAGCCACTAGTTTGTTTTCCACATTTGTGAGTCTGTTTCTGTTTTGCTATATACGTTCATTTGTATTATTTTTTAGATTCCACACATAAGTGATATCATACAGTATATGTCTTTATCTGACTTATTTCACTAAGCATAATATTCTCTAGGTCCATCCATATTTCTGCAAATGGCAGAATTTCATTCTTTTTATGGCTGAGTAATATTCCATTATATATATATCACATCTTTTTTATCCATACATCTGTTGATGGACACTTGGGTTGCTTCCATACTTTAAAAAGTGCTACTGTAACATTGGGGTGCGTGTATCTTTTCAAAATAGTGTTTTCGTCTTTTCTGGATATATACCCAGGAGTAGAATTGTTGGATCATATAGCAACTCTGTTTTTAATTTTTTGAGGAACCTCCATACTGTTTTCCATGATGGCTGCACCAATTTACATTCCCACCAACAGTGTACAAGGGTTCCCTTTTCTTTACACCCTATTTGTTATTTGTAGACTTTTTGACAATAGCCATTCTGACGGGTATGATGTGATGTCTCATTTTGGTTTTGATTTGCATTTATCTAATAACTAGGGATACTGAGCATCTTTTCATGTGCTTGTTAGCCATCTGTATGTCTTTGGGAAAATGTCTGTTCAGGTCTTCTACCCATTTTTTGATTGTGCTGTTTTTGTTGTTTTCTAAGAGTTCAGCTTTTTATTGAACATGTTACAAAAGAGGTTTAGTCAAAAAGACCAAAGCCCATGTCATCATCAGACTCCTCACATTCTTCTTTCTTTGCTTCCACTTTCTTCTCCTCAGCTGGGGCGGCAGTGGTGGAGGGGGCAGGTCCACTAGCCCCTACATTGCAGATGAGGCTCACCATGTTGACATGGGTCAGAGCCTGTGCAAACAAGCCTGGCCAGAAAGGTTCAACATTTACATTGGCTGCTTTAATGAGGGCATTGATCTTATCCTCCGTGATCGTCACCTCATTGTCATGCAGGATGAGGGCCCAGTAGGTGCAGGAGTAGGTGCAGGTGGGCTACAAGGCAGTGGAGGTCACAGTGCAAGTGAGTGCTACGTGTGGTGCTGCCTGGCGTGATGCTAGTCGCTGGTCCCCAATGCAGACCTTATCTTCCTCTGAAGGGCTGATCCACCTTAGCGGTAGCTGAGGAAAGCGGGATGTTTCTTTGGGGGGTTTGTTTTTTTGGGTTTTTTTTAAATTGAAGTATAGTTGATTTACAATGTTGTGTTAATTTCTGCTGAAATCACCAAAAGTCAAAAGTGATTCAGTTATATATATTCTTTTTTTTTTTTTTTTTTTGTAGTACGCGGGCCTCTCACTGCTGTGGCCTCTCCCGTTGCAGAGCACAGGCTCCGGACGCGCAGGCTCAGTGGCCATGGCTCACGGGCCCAGCCGCTCCGCGGCAAGTGGGATCTTCCCAGACTGGGGCACGAACCCGTGTCCCCTGCATTGGCAGGCGGACTGTCAACCACCGTGCCACCAGGGAAGCCCTATATATATTCTTTTTGATATTCTTTTCCATTATGGCTTCTCATAGGATATTGAATATAGTTCCCCGTGCTATACAGTAGAACCTTGTTGCTTATCTATTCTATATATAATAGTTTGCATCTGCAAATCCCAAACTCCCAGTCCATCCCTCCTCCACACTCCCATCCCCCTTGGCAACCACAAGTCTATTCTCTATGTCTGTTAATCTGTTTCTATTTCATAGGTATGTTCATTTGTGTCATATTTTAGATTCCACTTATGAGTGATATCATATGGTATTTGTTTTTCTCTTTCTGATTTTCTTAGTTTGATAATCTCTAGGTCCATCCATGTTGCTGCAAATGGCATTATTTCATTTTTTATGGCTGAGTAGTAGTCCATTGTATGTATGTACCACATCTTCTTTATCCATTCATCTGTTGATGGATATGTAGGTTATTTCCATGTCGTGGCTATTGTAAATAGTGCTTCTATGAACATTAGGGTATGTGTGTCATTTCAAATTAGAGTTTTCTCTGGATATATGCCCAGGAGTGGGATTGCTGAATCATATGGTAGCTCTCTTTTTAGTTTTTTAAGGAACCTCCATACTATTTTCCATAGTGGCTGCACCAACTTACATTCCCACCAACAGTGTAGGAGGGTTCCCTTTTCTCCACACCCTCTCCATCATTTGTTATTGTAGACTTTTTAATGATGGCCATTCTGACTGGTGTGAGATGGTACCTCATTGTAGTTTTGATTTGCATTCTCTAATAATTACTGATGTTGAGCATCTTTTCATGTGCCTTTGGCCATCTGTATGTCTTCTTTGGAGAAATGTCTATGTAGTTCCTCTGCCCATTTTTTGATTGGGTTGTTTGGGTTTTTTTGATACTGAGTTGTATGAGCTGTTTATATATTTGGAATATTAACCTCTTGTTGGTCATATCATTTGCAAATATTTTCTTCCATTCAGTAGGTTGTCTTTTCGTTTTGTTGGTGGTTTCCTTTCCTGTGCAAAAGCTTTTAAGTTTAATTAGGTCCCATTTGTTTATTTTTGTTTTTATTTCTTTTGCCTTGAGAGACAAATCCAAAAATATATATATCTACAATTTATGTCAGAGAGTGTTCTGCCTATGTTCTCTTCTAGGAGTTTCATGGTTTCAGATCTTAAATGTAGGTCTTTAATCCATTTTGTTTTTATTTTTGTATATGGTGTGAGGAATTGTTCTAATCTCATTGTTTTACATGTAGCTGTCCAGTGCTGAGGGACCTAGTCTTAGTGTTAACTTTTGATGATCCCTCTTCTACCCAGCACTCTAGCGTCAAAACTTATGTAATTAAGCACAAAATTAATCAAGGCACTCTATGGTCTGGATATAGTAGCATGAAACAAGTTCTTATAATTCTGGTGCTTTTAGGTTTGTGGGGAAAGAAATACTGTTAAGAATAATAAAATTTGGTTTATAAATCAGAAGTAAGATATTAAAAGATTCATTATCCCCACATACAATATTCATTTTTAATATTTTGCCTCATCTCTTTTCCTATTTGAGAGTAACATACTCTGACTCCCATATAACGTTTGACATTTGGTAACATGTTGTGAGGGTCTGTGTATATTTAAGGGTGGTTTGCTCAGAAGCTTCTGTGGATGCTGGGATTTTGTCATTGCATTGTCTATCTGCATGATACAGTTGGGGTTATCAGTAATTACAACTTGTTTAGATATTTTTGGTTAGGAGTAGAAAGTAAAAGGAGATAATAGCTTTTGCTACTTAAAAGAGGGAATTAGGGCTTCCCTGGTGGCGCAGTAGTTGAGGGTCCACCTGCCGATGCAGGGGACACGGGTTCATGCCCTGGTCCGGGAATATCCCACATGCTGCGGAGCGGCTAGGCCCATGAGCCATGGCCCCTGGGCCTGCGTGTCCGGAGCCTGTGCTCTGCAACGGGAGAGGCCACAACAGTGAGAGGCCCGCATACCGCAAAAAAAAAAAAGAGAGAGGGAATTAGAGGTTGCATTTGTGGGACTTCCTTGGTGGTGCAGTAGTTAAGACTCTGCGCTCCCAATGCAGGGGGCCGGGGTTTGATCCCTGGTCAGAGAACTAGATCCCACATGCATGCCACAACTAAGAGTTTGCATACCACAACTAAAGAGCTGGCAAGTAAGTTGCCTGCTGCAACTAAGACCTGATGCAACCTATTTAATTAATTTAAAAAAAAAGAAGTTGCATTTGGAAGAGATTTATTGTTAAAACCAGTGATATTTTCTTTCTCCCATTTCAAGCCCTGGGCAAAAACCTTATGAAAACATGTGGCCCCATTGAACATCTGACTCTGTTGCAATGTCATTAAAATGAATTTTTGGAGCCAGTTCAATTTGTCTTTAGCTTTATAGACATGGCCTTATTTGTATCTATTGCTCTCCCTTCCATGGAAGCATAATAAAGGAAAGAAAAAAACAGCGTCCAATCAATCAGTCAGTCAATCAGAAATAAGAGCTTTGAAGGAAAGTTCACAATGAATGTAAGATAACAGGGAAACCAGAGGTGTTTTGTGTATTTCCTCTATGGAGGGTAGAGGCCTCCATGATTAAGGATGTCATCAGGAATTATTTATGTTTCCACCGTCTAATACAAATTAAATTAACACTGTTTCAGGAATTGCTCAGGTATGAATATAAATAGTAGGTGTGATACAGACACCATCCAGCATTTGTGAGGGCAACAGTAATGATTCCCATTAAAATAAAGGTATATTCACACACATTAAGATGAGTAATATAAGAAAACACTAAAACAGAAAATAAGAAGTGTTGGAAAGAATGTGGAGAAATTAGAACCCTTGTGCACTGTTGGTAGGAATATAAAAATGGTACAATCAGTATGGAAAAAAATAAGTAGTTCCTCAAAAAATTTAAAACAGAATCACCATATAATCTAGCAATTTCACTTCTGGGTATATACCCAAAACAGTTGAAAGCAGAATCTCTAAGATATACTTGTAAACCCATCTTCTTAGCATCATTTATTCACACTAGGCAAATGGTAGAAGCAACCCAAATGTACATAGACTGATGAATGGATGATCAAAGGTAGTATATACATACAATGGGATATTATTCAACCTTAAAAAATAAGGAAATTCCAACATATGCTACAACATGGATAAAGCTTGAGGGCTTTTTTTTTGTGTGTTACACGGGCCTCTTACTGTTGTGGCCTCTCCCGTTGCGGAGCACAGGCTCCGGACGCGCAGGCTCAGCGGTCATGGCTCACGGGCCCAGCTGCTCCGCGGCATGTGGGATCTTCCCGGATCGGGGCACGAACCCATGTCCCCTGCATTGGCAGGCAGACTCTCAACCACTGTGCCACCAGGGAAGCCCCTGAGGACATTATTTTAAGTGAAGTAAGCCATTCATATGAAGACAAATACTGTATGACACCACTTATATGAGGTACCTAGAGAAGCCAGATGCATAGAGATTGAGAGTAGAATGGTGGTTTGCAGGGGAGCAAGCAGAATGGAGTGGGTAGTTGTTTACTGGACATAGAATTTCAATCTTGGAAGATGAAAAGAGTTCTGGAGATCGGTAGTGATAGTCGTACAGCAGTATAAATGTAAATGCCAATAAACTATACACTTGAAAATGGTTAAGATGGTAAATTTTATGTTATGTGTATTTTACCACAATAATAAAACATGGGGGAAAAGCCACAGGACTGCACAGACCCCATTGGACCCTAAAATGCCACAAAGCCCTAAGCCTCTTTCCTCCTTGTTTACAGCACTAAATCTGTCCATTTTCCTGTGTTCATAAAGGACCTTTTCCAAAGCAGTGCCTTTGACTCCAAGGCTGTCTCTAGACTTGGTCCCCAGGCTTGGCTCACCTACCTCCTCACCTCTTCTCTCCAGACCTTGCAACCCCACTCACTGGCCTAAGCCTCAGGGACTATGTGAAGCCTGTCCTATTGTTTAGGAAAAATTTATTTAAAAAGTAAAATACTACATTCAACATATTCAACCTAATGGAAAAGAAATCAATAAAGAAGCGAAGTTGGGACTGAAGAAGTCATGAGAACTGTTGGGGAAAAAAAGGTAAAATGCAGGTGCAATATAAATACTCATATAATGGGTAAGATAATCCAATCAAGAGTCAGAAATTATCACCGTATGTTTAAGACAAAAAAAAAAAAAGAGGCAACTACATGCTCTCCATAGGAAATGCTTTTAAATTCAAAGATGCAAAAAGAATGAAAGTAAAAGGATCAGGAAAAGATATATATGTAAATACACCCACCAGAAAACTGGAGAGACTCTCCTAATACCAGGAGGGAAAAAGACTTTAAAAGAAAAAATATTACTAGAGATATAGAAGGCTGTATCATGAAAAAGGTTGATTCATCAGGAAGCTATAACATTTATATGTGCATTTAATAACAGAGTGCCAAAATAAATGAAGCAAAAGGGAAATGAAGGGAAAAACAACAGTAAATGGAGACTCCAGTATCTCACTTTGAATATTATATACACAACTAGGCAAAATATCAACACAGAAATAAAAGACTTGTAAAACACTATAAATTAAGTATACCTTACGTGTCTACAGAACACTGCACCCAACAACAACAGAATATATATTCTTCAGAAGTGCATATGAAACCTCCAGGGTAGAACAACTGCTAGGACATAAACTTCACTAAATTTAAAATACTAAGAATAAATAGTTCTATGGTCTGTGACAACAATGGAATGAAATTAGAAATCAATAACTTAGGAAAAACTGGAGAAGTTCACAAATATGAAAAAAATACTCATAAATAACCAATGTGTCAAAGAAGAAATCCATACAGAAGTGAGGAAAGGTCTCAAACCAATAATCTCACCTTCCACCTTATCACACTTGAAAGGATGGGCACCAACACCCCCCCCCCAGTGAGATGAAGGAAATAAAAAAGAGCAGAAAATAGAGAACAGAAACAGCATATAGAAATCAATGAAATCAAAAGTGGGGTGTTTGAAAAAAATCAATAAAATTGACAAATCTTTAGCTAAACTGACTGAAAGAAAAAGAAGACTCAAATTCCGAAAATTGGACGGAAAGAAAGACTATTCCACCAACCTTACAGCAATAAAAAGGATTATAAAGGAATTCAATGAACAGTATAGCAACAAATTAGATAATTTAGATGAAATAGACAAACCCCTAGAAATATACATCCTGCAGAAAATAACTCAAGAAAAAAATAGAGCTTCTGACTATACAAGTGATGTGGTTGAATTACTAAGCAAAAACTACTCAAAAGGAAAGCCCAGGCCCAAATGGCTTCACCATAGAATTCTCCAAATCATATGTTTAAAATGATTCTTCAGAAACCTTCCCCACAAACAGAATCAACACAACACTTCAAACTCATTCTATCAGCCCAGTATTACTCTTACTCTGAAACCAGACAAAGGTATTACTAAAAAATGAAGAAACCAATTTTCCTTGTGAAAATGGATGCCAAAAAAATCAACCATACTAGAAAACCTAATCCAGCATCATCTAACCACAAATATACAATGTGACTAAGTTGGATTTACTTCAGGGATGCTAGGTTGAGTTAATATCTCAAAATCAACTTAGGCAATATAATGTATTAATACAGTAATAAGCAAAAATGTCATGATCACCTCAGTAGACTCATAGAAAATACAGTTGACCCTTGAACAACATAGGTTTGAACTGCACAGGTCCACTTATATGCAGATCTTTTCCCAAAAATATATTGGAAAAAATTTTGGAGATTTGCAACAATTTGAAAAAGCTTGCAGATGAACCATGTAGCCTGGAAATATTGAAAAAATTAAGGAAAAGCTAGGTATGTCACAAATGTATTAAATGTAGGTACTAGTCTATTTTATCATTTACTACCACAAAATATACACACATCTATTATAAAATGTTAAAACTTATCAAAACTTATGCAGTACGCCTGAAACTAACACAACATTGTAAATCAACCATACTCCAATAAAATTTTTTAAAAGACTACTAATTCCAGAAAAAAAAAAAAACTTATGCACACACAGACCAAACATAGCACCATTTGCAATTGAGAGAATGTAAACAAACAGAAACATGCCATATTAAAACTACATAAAATTAACTGTAGTATATACTCTACTATTTTAATAATTTTGTAGCCACCTCCTGATGCTATTTTGGTGAGCTCAAGTGGTGTGAGTATCCATAAAATGTCATGTGATGCTAGTTCCCTGGTGGTCTAGAGGTTAGGATTCGTTGCTTTCACTGCAACGAGTTGAACCCATGTTCTGGGTTCAATCCCTGGTCAGGGAACTGAGATCTCACAAGCCGCATGGTGCAGCCAAAAATTTAAAAAAAAACTCATCTGATGCTAATTATCTCCACGTGTGCAGTTTGTCTCTCCAGTGAATTGCATATGGCAGTAAAAAGTGTTCTTTTGTGGTTCTTGAGTATTTTTCATCGTGTTCAGTGCAATACTGTAAACCTTGGGATCCATGGAAAGTGCCACTAGTGATGCTGGAAGTGCTCCCAAGAAGCAGAGAAAAGTCACTGTTACCAAGTCCAAGCTCATACTGCTTGCTGAACAACAGGCCAACAAACAAGAGATTAGTTGTTTAGGCAAGGAATAGCTCATGCGCCACAACTACTAAGCCTGAGTGCCACAACTACTGAAGCCTGCGTGCCTAAGCCCATGCTCCGAAACAAGAGAAGCCACTGCATTGAGAAGCCCACGCACGGCAACGAAGAGTAGCCCCTGCTCTCCACAACCAGAGAGAAGCCCACGCTCAGCAACAAAGACCCAATGCATCCAAAAAAAAAAAAAAAAAAAAAAGATGGCTTTTGACTTCTTTTTGACATGGACTCTTCTATGATACAGGCACTGAAACTAAAGCAAATGGTGGAAGAAGAATTGGTACTATAGAAACATTTTTTTAGAAATGAATGAAACATTTTTAGAGAAATGAAACATTTTTAGAGAAATGAATAAGCAAAAGAGTCAGACAGGAATTACAATGTATTTCCATAAAATTACACCTCTCCTGCCTTCCCTTCGACCTCCTCCACCTCTTCCACCTTTGCCATCCCTCAGAGAGCTAGACCACCCCCTCCTATTCAGTCTACTCAATGTGGAGACAAGGATGAAGACCCTTTATGATGATTCACTTCCACTTAATGAATAGTAAATATTCATCATACTGTACAGTTAATCAACTTTATTGTATATGTGTGTGAATGTCTTCATGTGAAAATCTAATAACTGTGTGGCAAGAACTGTATGAGATGTTTTTGTGTCATTATTATCATCATCTCTTAATTATTATCATCTGCAAGACTTGTATGGAAGTGGAAAGCCTATCCTTACCTAGGTATAAAGTGAGTGATATTTAATATAAAATTAGTGATGTGTAAATTTTATTACTGTTTTATAACTTTGCTTTCAAAGAATTACATTACCATACAGTATGCTTCTCTCGTAATTGGAGAAACTGCATATCAGCCTATGATCACAGGTAAGTGGTTTTTTAAAAAAATGGAACAATGTTTTCAATACTGTATTATGAATATGACCATAATACATGATAAAAATTTTATAATGATTCAGCCATTAGTTATAGGCTAGGCTACCGTGAAGCAACTGTATCCATTACACGAGGCTACCATAAAGCAATCATATTGCCATTTCTTCATTATCAGTGCATGAATCATTATAATTATGCATTTCTTTTTCACATTATCTTTTCATTTTTGATGTCGTGTTAGTAATACATATAACATCACAGCATTTTGTATCATATAAGACAATATTGATGGAGGTACTGATAGACAATTCATCTTGTAAACAGAAGACAAACATGGTATTGATAAATACAGTACAGTACTGTAAATGTATTTTCCTTATGATTTTCTTAATATTTTATTTTCTCTTGCTTACTTTCTTGTAATAATACAGTATACAGTCATATTACATACAAAATATGTGCTAATCAGCTGTTTATGTTTTCTGGTCAACAGTAGTCTATTAATAAAGTTTTGGGGGAGTCAATAGTTATATGTAGATTTTTGACTGCCTGGGGACAGCACCTCTAACCCCTGCATTGTTCAAGGGTCAGCTGTAGTTGACAACCTCCAGCACCCTCTCATGATAAAAACCCTCAGCAAACCAGGTATTGATAGAAATTTACTTCACATGAAAATGAGCATCGATGAAAAAAATCACAGCTAATATTATATTTAATTGGTGAAAAACTGGATTCTTTCCCCTGAATATCAGGAAGGAAACAATGATATCTGCTCTTATCATTTCTATATGACAATACCCTGGGGGTTTTAGCCAGGACAATTGTGCAATGAATAAATGAATGAAAAGGAAATAAAATGAATCCAGGTTGGATAAGAGAAAGTAATGCTGTCTCTACATGTAGATGATGTATCCTGTAAATAGAAAACTCTAAGGAATCCACTTTTTTTTTTTTTTTTTTTTTTGCGGTATGCGGGCCTCTCACTGTTGTGGCCTCTCCCGTTGCGGAGCACAGGCTCCGGATGCGCAGGCTCAGCGGCCATGGCTCACGGGCCCAGCCGCTCCGCGGCACATGGGATCCTCCCAGACCGGGGCACGAACCCGTATCCCCTGCATCGGCAGGCGTACTCTCAACCACTGCGCCACCAGGGAGGCCCTAAGGAATCCACTTTTTAAAAAAAAATATTAGAAATGATAATCGAGTTTTGGAAAGGTTTTAGGGTACAAGATCAATATATAAAAATACATTCTATTTCTAATCACTTGCAACAAAAAAATCTGAAAATGAAATTAAAAAATCAAATCCATTCACAAGAGCATAAAAATGAATAAAATAGGGGAGAGGGATAAATTGGGAGACTGGGATTGACATTTAAATGCTACTATGTATAAAATAGATGGCTAATAAAAGTCTACTGTATAGCACAGGAAACTCTGCTCAATACTCTGTGATGGCCTATATGGGAAAATAATCTTAAAAAAAGAGTGGATATATGTATATGTATATCTGATTAACTTTGCTGTACACCTGAAACTAACACAACATTGTAAATTAACTGTACCGCAATAAAATGAATAAAATAGTTAGGACTAAATTTAACAAAAGAGATACCAAGCAAAAACTCTGAAATCCACAAAACATTGTTGAGAAAAATTAAAGATCTAATTACATGGTATAACCTCCCATGTACGTACATTGGAAGATAATATTTTGAGATGGCAATACTCCTCCAAATGATCCACAGATTCAGTGCAATCTCTGTCAGAATCCCAACTGACTTCTTTATAGAAATTGTTAAACTGTTTCAAAAAGTCAGATAGAATTGCAAGGTATCCAGAATAACCAAAACAATGAAAGCAAAAATCAAGTAGGAGGACTCACATTTCCTTATTTCAAAACTTTCTGCTGAACAATGGTAATGAATGTAGTGTGGTAATGACACAGGGGTGGACATATAAATCATTGGAATAGAATGAGATTTCATAAATAAACCCATCCATCTGTGGTCAACTGGTTTTCAAACACAATGCCAAGAATGGGAAAAGAATATTATTCTTAAAAGTTGACACTGGGACGAGTGGATAGCCACATGCAAAAGAATGAAGTGGATGTTTACATCACACCACATACAGTAATTTACCAAAATGGATCAAAGACCTAAACATAAGAGGTTAAACCTTAATACTCTTAGAAGAAATGTAGGGACTTCCCTGGAGGTCCAGTGGTTAAGACTCTGCACTTCCACTGCAGGGGGCACAGGTTCAATTCTTGGTCCTTGAACTAAGATCCTCGCATGACCAGTGGCGTGGCCAAAATATATACGTATATGGAGGAAAATATTCATGACCTTGGATTTGGCACAAAATTATTCAAGATGACACCAAAAAAAAAAAGACAACTTGAATTTAATCAAAATTATTAACTTTTGTACTTAAGAGTATACTATCAAAAAGGTGAAAACACACATTGGGACCCAAGTTTACTACTGTGGGAATATAGAATGGTGAAGCCACTTTATTTATTTATTTTTAATTAATTTATTTATTTACTTACTTATTTTTGGCTGCATTGGGTCTTGCTTGCTGCGCGCGGGCTTTCTTTAGTTGCAGCGAGCAGGGGCTACTCTTCGTTGCGGTGTGTGGTCCTCACATTGTGGTGGCTTCTCTTGTTGTGGAACCCGGGCTCTAGGCACACGGGCTTCAGTAGTTGTGGCACTCGGGTTCAGTAGTTCTGGTGTACGGGCTTAGTTGCTCTGCAGCATGTGGGATCTTCCCGGACCAGGGCTCGAACCCGTGTCCCCTGCATTGGCAGGTGGATTCTTAACCACTGTGCCACCAGGGAAGCCCAGTGCAGCCACTGTAGAAAACAGTATGGCATGGGAATTCCCTGGCGGTCCAGTGGTTAGGACTCCGCGCTTTCACTGCTCGGGGCCTGGTTCTATCCCTGGTCGAAGAACTACGATCCTGCAAGCCGGGCGATGCGACCAAAACACACGCACACGCACACACACACAAAACCCCCACAAAAACAAACAAACAAACAAAAAACAGTATGGCAGTTCCTCAAAAATTATATTCAAAATTACCATGTGATCCAGCAATACTGCTTCTGGGTATGTACTCCCAGGACTCAGATATTTCTACACCCATGTTCACAGGAATGTTATTCATGAGCCAAAAGGTGGTAGCAACTCATGTGTCCATCAAAAATGAATGGATAACAAAATTTAGGATATACATAGAATGGAATTTTATTCAGATTTAGAAAGAAAGGAAATTCTAACATATGCTGTAACATGGGTGAAACGAGAACATTATGCTAAGTGAAATAAGCCAGTCAAAAATGGACAACTACTATATGAATCCACTTGTATGAAGTACCTAGAATAGTGAAATTCATAGGGACAGAAAGTAGAATGGTGGTTGGTAGGGCCTGGGGGAAAGGGAAGTGAGGAGATGTTGTTTAATATGTATAGATTTTCAGTTTTGAAAGATGAAAACACTTCTGAAATTGATTTCCCAATGTCAGTGTACTTCTCACTACTGAACTGGACATTTAAGATGTAAACTTCATAGTATGTGTTAAAAGTTAAAATTTTAAAGGAAGAGAGGGAAAACACAGCCCACAGAATGGAAGAAAGTTTTGCAAATAAAATATCTAAGGGATTCGTACTGAAGGTATATAAAGAACACTAATAACTCAGTAAGAAGTCAACTAACCCAATTTTAAAATATGAAAGAATGTAAATAGACATTTTTAAAGGAAAATGTACAAATGGTCAAGAACACATTAAAAGATGCTTGCACTAGCCATCAAAGAAATTCAAATCAGGGCTTCACTGGTGGCGCAGTGGTTGAGAGTCCGCCTGCCGATGCAGGAGACGCGGGTTCGTGCCCCGGTCCGGGAGGATCCCACATGCTGCGGAGCGGCTGGGCCCGTGAGCCATGGCCGCTGGGCCTGCGCGTCCGGAGCCTGTGCTCCACAACGGGAGAGGCCACAACAGTGAGAGGCCCGCGTACCGCAAAAAAAAAAAAAGAAAGAAAGAAATTCAAATCAAAACCCCAGTGAGAGGGACTTCCCTGGTGGTGCAGTGGTTAAGACTCCATGCTCCCAATGCAGGGGGCTGGGGTTCGATCCCTGGTCAGGAAACTAGATCCCACATGCATGCCACAACTAAGGAGCCCATCTGCCGCAAATAAGAGCCGGTGCAACCAAATAAATATATATATATTTTAAAAAATGAGATACCACTTCACAACCACTAGGATAGCTAGAGTTTAAAAAAGTGAGATAATAAAAGTTTTGTGGATGATGTGGGAAAATTGGAACCCTCAACCACTGCCGGTGGGAATATAAAATGGTGCAATGACTTTGGAAAACAAATCTGGCAATTCCTCAGAAATTAAACCTAGAATTACCATAGGACCCATCAATTCATTCCTACGTATATGCCCAATAGAAATGAAAATATGTCCAAACAAAAATTTGTAAATGAAAGTTTATTGCAACGTTATTCATAACAGCCAAAAGGTGGAAACAAACTAAATGTCCATTAAGGAATGAGTAAATAAAGAAAATGTGTTTTATGCATACAGTGGAATATTATTCAGCCATAAAGATGAATGAGGTATCCATACATGCTACCACATAGATGTTCCTTGAAAAAGTTATGCTAAGCAACTGAAGTTAATTACAAAGACAATACTTCATATGATTCCATTCATATATAACTCCAGAACAGGGAAATCTATAGAAACAGAAAGATTAGAGGTTGTCTACAACTCTGGCTTGGAGGAAGAAGATGGGAAGATAGGGAAGTGATATCTAAAGGGTACCGGGGTTTCTTTTAGAGGTGACAAAAATGTTCAAAAATTGTGGTGCTGATTGAACATATCTG
Source organism: Mesoplodon densirostris (assembly GCF_025265405.1). Taxonomy (NCBI): domain Eukaryota; kingdom Metazoa; phylum Chordata; class Mammalia; order Artiodactyla; family Ziphiidae; genus Mesoplodon; species Mesoplodon densirostris. The sequence goes on from NC_082663.1 coordinate 143,175,666, forward strand.
TGAATGTACTGAAAACCATTGACTTGTACACACCAAAGGGATGCAGTGTATGGTATATGTATTTTACCTCAATAAAACTATTCAGATAAGTAAATGCATTAGAAGTTTTGAACCAATGTGTTTAAGAATATTAAAAGTTTTCAAGTATATCCCACATTTCCAAAACTTATTGTTCTCTCTCTCTCTCTCTCTCTCTCTCTCTCTCTCTCTATATATATATATATATATATATATATATAATGTTCTACGTCAATTATACCTCGTTTGCTTTTTTTTTTAAATTTATTTTTGGCTGCCTTGGGTCTTCTTTCCTGCCCGCGGGCTTTCTCTAGTTGCAGCGCACGGGCTTCTCACTGCGGTGTCTTCTCTCGTTGTGGAGCACGCGCTCTAGGTGCTCGGTCTTCACTAGTTGTGGCAGGTAGTCTTCAGTAGTTGTGGCACAGGGGCTTAGTCGCTCCGCGACACCAGGGATCGAACCCGTGTCCCCTGCATTGGCAGGTGGATTCTTAACCACTGTGCCATCAGGGAAGTCCCCAAAACTTATTGTTTTTTGTTATATTGGTAAAAATAGTAACTCGGGGCTTCCCTAGTTGCACGCAGCAACGAAGACCCAGTGCAGCCAAAAATAAACAAATAAATTTATTTTAAAAAATAGTAACTGGATTGCCTTAGGGATATCATAGCTGTTTACATTTCAAAATTTCTAGGCACACACTCTGAAACTAAATTTCCTTCTAGCACAAAATGTATACCTGAGAGTCTTCTTGAACACATCTCACAAATTATGATTGGCGGGAGAAGAGTCCCTGTTCCCAGGCAAGGGCTGCAGGGTTCAAACTTCCCACCAGAGTCAAGTGCTTGGGAGGCCAAGGGATTCTCTAGCTAAAATACCACATATGTGGAGAGGGAAAAGTGACGGCCTCAACGCTGTCAACAAAGATAAAAATGGAGCCAGACTCTTTATTACACATGGTGAGGTCATTTTTCAGTGTGTTTGTAAACAAGGGTCACAGTATCTTGAGTGGCCTCACAGCCTGTGCCAAGTATTGCCCCGTGGAGGACCGCAAACCCTCTTTTCTCAGTTGGCCTGACCAGGGCGCCCCTCTTGCTTTGGATAAGGACGTCGGTTGTTCCGGAATCTTACTCTGGAATTCCCTGAGCACACCTGTGACCCCACATTCTTAAATATCTGAGGAAGACGCCACTATCCCGCTAGGGCCAGTGACAAGTGTGGTTTAAAGGCAAACATCGCTGGAAAGGAAAAGTTCCCGCCCACCTGTGGAAACTGGTTCTGCTCAATCATGTGACCTCCTGACCCATTGTCACTCAGGAGAAAGGGGGGCGGGTGCTTGCGAACTGTCCAATCGGGGGCGCAGCAGGGGAAAGTGGGTGGGTCACGCTCTGCAAACTGCGTGGACGCTCGTGGCCACGCTTTGCGTGGAATCTCGTCTGCGTTTACGCGTCTCAGGTGTGTCTGCTGCAGCGTAAATACGTGTTGCGGGGGCCGCGGGAGTCTATGGGAAGACGCCGGAGGAGCCCAAAGCCGGGAAATGGTGAGTGTGCTGGGCCAGGTGTCCCAGGACAGGGAGGAGGGACAGTGTGAACCGGCCGTGGCGGGACGTAGGCCTCCCGGCGCGGTAAACTCAGGAGTCTGCGGACCCAAAATCGCGGGGGGCGCCGTTCAGACCTCATTCCCTCCGGCTGCCGCAGTGGCGGGGCTGGGTCGGCAGCCGGGACCCCGGGCGTCCTGTCCCGTCACTGCAGGCGGTGACTTAAGCCTGGAGCCTCTCTGGACAGCTCTGCGCCCACAGCCCCGCGACTCCTCTAGAATGTGTGGTGACCACGGGGAGGGTTATCAGGGGACAATCCTGACTCCGTCTCCGTGGTTCGTGAGTGGGAGGAGCTGTGGTCTGTGCGGTCCCAGTCCCTCCTTTCTCCCCAGGGGGCACTCGTTTTCTCCTGAGTTTTCCAAATGTTTGGAGAGCAGGGTCTCAAATCCAGGATCCAGACTAATTCCCAGATTAGCTTTTCCTAAAACTGGCAATAAATCCCTAAATTTCCACATCCCTCCCTCATTCCCACAGCCAACTTTCCGTCTTCAATTCAGAGCATCATTATCAGCTCTTTGTTCTCCCTGGTGTATTTCAAACAGACTCAATATTCTAATTGTTTATCCTTTTTCTTTTAAAAAAATAATTTACTTTTGGCTGTGTTGGGTCTTCGTTGCTGCACGCGGGCTTTCTCTAGTTGCGGCGAGCGGGGGCTGCTCTTCGTTGCGGTGCACGGGCTTATTGCGGTGGCTTCTCTTGTTGCGGAGCATGGGCTCTAGGCGCACGGGCTTCAGTAGTTGTGGCTCACGGGCTCAGTAGTTGTCGCTCGCCAGCTCTAGAGCACAGGCTCAGTAGTTGTGGCGCACGGGCTTAGTTGCTCCGCGGCATGTGGGACCTTCCCAGACCAGGGCTCGAACCCGTGTCTGCTGCATTGGCAGGAGGATTCTTAACCACTGCACCACCAGGTAAGTCCTTATCCTTTTTCTACAGAGTCATGGGTGGCTCTTTTTTAAGGATTTATATTTGCTGTGGATATTTTCCATGAGAGGATACCTGAGAATAACCACCAGGAACTGAAATCAACCACCTGGAACTGAAACCATGTAACTCAGATTGGGACTTGAACCCACGGTCTTTTAACTGAGATCTCACACCTGGTCTCAGAACTTAATGAAGCTCAGGTCCTTGATGTCTCATCACAGAAAGAATTCAGTGAGAGACAAAGTGATAGGAGAAGTGGACACACTCCACAGACAGAGTGTGGGCCATCTCAGAAGGTGAGAGTGGCACCAGGGTGTGGGGTTGGCCATTTTTATAGGCCAACCTTTTTATAGGGGTGGATAATTTCATAGGCTAATGAGTGGGAGGGGTATTCCAGCTATTTTGGAGAAGGGGTGGGGATTTCCAGGAATTGGGCCACCGCCCACTTTTTGACCTTTATGCTCGGCCTTGGAACTGTCATGACACCTGTGAGTGTGTTCCAATGAGTGTACACTGAGGCTCAAGGTCTAGTGGAAGTCAGCTTGTCCGCCATCTTGGACCTATTCTGTTCTACTCAGTTTATGTCATGTCCTCAGCCTATGTCATTCTTTTAAAGGTTGTGCTGTGTCCCTTTCCCTCCTGTTTCAGAACTACATTATATGAAATCCTTGTGCCTCTCCTCGAGGATCTTTCCTGGGCACAGACATCCTATGGGTAGTCCTTTGGGTAGAGTTTCCTCTTTGGAAACGTTCCTGGGTGTTCTCTCCTGTCAGCACTTCCCCTCCCTGGGTTTGTCACCCTGGAAAGATTTATTCATGTATGTGAGCCTCAGTTATTAAAAAACTTAAAATTTATGTAAGCAGTGGAGCTTGAACAATAGCATTTTCCAAAGAGGCAAGAAATAGGTGAGTTTCAGAAAAAAGAAAATATTCTTGTATTACATTGCGTCAAAAATTCTTGTTTCTTTTTTCTTCCCTCCCTGAGCAGGTGTAATATCCTGAGGTCTGTTCTTTTTGTTTGGGGTTTTTTTGGGGGAGGCGGGGGGTTGTTCAAATGCAATTCCAGGGCTTAGGCTTGAGGTGTTCAAGTACAGTTTTTTAAAATATTTTATTGAAATACAGTTGATTTACAATGTGTTAGTTTCAGATGTACAGTCAAGTGATTCAGTCACATATATATACATATATATGTGTATATTTGTATGTGAATATATGTATATATACTTTTTAGATGCTTTTCCATTACAGGTTATTGATATTGAGTATAGTTCCCTGTGCTATACAGTAGGTCCTTGTTAGTTATCTGTTTTATGTATAGTAGTGTGTATATTTTAATCCCAAACTCCTAATTTACCCCCCCAATTATGTCTTTATAAAACAATTTCTTGCTGTGGAAATAATAAATTAATTAATATCATTATTTTCTGAGAGTAATAGATACTTACGCGTTTTCTTGTTGAACTACAAAAAAGCCTTACAATTTTCTTCCCTCCTTTCTACATAAACACTAGGTTTGTGTGATTTTGCTGGATTCTTCAACCACTGGGGTCATTTAAAATAACATCGTGTGGTCCAAAACAATGTGACTGGGAGCAGAGACCTGAGGTCAGTGACTCAAGGCGAGGCCCCCTTGAGGCTGCAAAGGGAAGTACTTGAAGGCCCAGCTGGTTCTTCCTGAAGAGCCCAGCAGGTGTCCTACCTGCTCACACCCACCATGGAAGGAGCCTTTAAGCTGAGAGAAGCTACAGAGCCCTGGAAAGCTGGGGATACAAGTGCACATGGCAGAAAGGGTTTGGGGGGAGATGGGATGGTGATACCCCTTTTGAGGTTGTAACCGTGGCTTCCCCGGGTCTGTTTCTAGGTATAGGCTGGAGTTGGGTTTTTTTTAAATATAAATTTATTTATTTATTTATTTTTGGCTGAGTTGGGTCTTTGTTGCTGCGTGTGGGCTTTCTCTAGTTGCTCCAAGCGGGGCCTACTCTTAGTTGTGGTTCACGGGCTTCTCATTGCGGTGGCTTCTCTTGTTGTGGAGTATGGGCTCTAGGCATGCGGGCTTCAGTAGTTGTGGCTTGCAGGCTCTAGAGCGCAGGCTCAGCAGTTGTGGCGCATGGGCTTAGTTGCTCCACAGCATTTGGGATCTTCCCGGGCCAGGGCTCAAACCCTTGTCCCCTGCATTGGCAGACGGATTCTTAACCACTGCGCCACCAGGGAAGCCCTAGGTTGGAGTTTTGCATCCACAGTGTAGGTGCGCTCAGAGTGTAATTTGTTTACATTGAGAAAGCCTGTGACAGGAGTTCTGTGTCCTGGGTTAGAGGTCATGAATTTGGGAGTTCTTTTGGGTCAGAATCTTAAATTGAATTCTGCTGAGAGTTTTCTCACTGTGGCAATGGAAGCCTGAAAAAGGGAGTGGTTCCATTATTCATCAGGGAGAGGAGGGCGTGTGGCGCTCCCAGAGTCCATCCCTGTGGCTGCTCAGGTGCCCCCACCCTCCTTCACCAGGGACTGACCTGGTCCAGGGGTTCTATCTCAACCAGGAGAGCCTAGTGTGTGTTAAACTTTCAAACAGGCTCCTTCTGTCCTGTGGGACGCTGGCTGCTTATCTGTGCTGATTCCAATATTTGTGTCTCTTTCCTCTGGATTCTTTTATCCATTGAATAGTGCAGCCCTTTGGCTGTAGTTTCCCTTAGCACTTTGTAATTAATTCCCTGTGTGGGAAATAATATTTTTAGTTTCTTGGGCTTAAAGAAAAATCTAAGTTGATTGAGAGATATGATGTCGGTAAGGCAAGAAAATTGTGGAACTAAATAGGATTTTTGTTCCTTTTAGGGAAGAGAACCTCAAGATGTGAGATGAATGTGTTTACATTTTCAGGTACGTGTTTCATTTTACATCAGTGTTTGTGCATGTCCTTAGAGAATATTGAAATTTAAAAGGCAGGGAACTTCATGGCAGTCCAGTGGTTAGGACTCATGGCTTTCACTGCTGGTTCAATCCCTGGTTGAGGAACTAAGATCCTGCAAGCCGTGTAGCACAGCCAAAACAACAAAAAAAGCTAAAGCAATTGATGTGAGGACAGCTAATCAAAGCTTACATAAATCTTTGAAAATTCTACTGCATTTAAAGAATGAAACCCAAACCCCTGTTGCATTATAATGTTATATTGATTTCTGAAAATACCACCCTCCCCCATGTGAGATATAGGGAAGGGACAAACTAGGATACACCTTGTCATTTTAGTTAGCAAGGGATTTGAAAATTGTGGTTTATACTTTTGTAACCATTAGTGTTCAAAGGAATTAGATCTTAACAATAGTTTCCTACGTACAAAAATTAAAATTAAAGAAAGACTATTAAATAGTAACACAGGGTGTATATACTTTGCTTATTTTCAATAAACCTGTGAGATACAAAAGCCTAACTTAAGCAAAGTCACTGCCCTCCTTTCCTGGTCCCCTCCAGCATTGTTACTCCAGCCACTGCAGATACACAGTTTTAATCATTTCTTGAGCTTCCTGTTAATGTTTCTTTACATAAAAACAAGCCATTGTGAATTCCTATTTTTCATACCCAAGTTTGTCCTTATAATGAGTAGTCAGACTCCACATTTTTGAAACTTGATTAAAGTATAGTTGGTATACAATGTTGTATTAATTTTTGCTGTACAGCAAAGTGATTCAGTTATACATATATACATTCTTTTTCATATTCTTTTCCATTATGGTTTATCACAGGATATTGAATATAGTTCCCTGTGTTACACAGTAGGACCTTGTTGTTTATCCATTCTATATATAATAGTTTGCATCTGCTCATCCCACACTCCCAGTCCTTCCCTACCCCAGCCCCGCTCCCTCTCGGCAACCACAAGTCTATTCTCTGTGCTTGTAAAGACTCCATGTTTTTTGATGTTTACCGACAGCTTACGCCTCCCTTCTCTCTTCCCTTGTGTCCACGCCCGGAAAAGCTGATAACAGAGTCTGTAGTCCTCTGGCAATAGTTTCACATTCCAGCCACACAAGCCCCTGTCTGTGTGCAGAACTCTTATCCTGGCCCAACCCCTGACAAAGATTCTTTGCTTGACCAGAGAATCTTTGGTTCTGACCCTAAACCTTCTCCTGGGCCTATCTGTGTAGTTCCTCGTGAAATCCAGTTTTACCAGAAACCCTGCTGCATCAGTTAAACCAGAATTCCCCAGCTCCCCATGTCTGATTCCTTCTGTATCTGATTGGGTTCCTACACTCCCACCATTGCTCAGGTGATGTGTGATCACCCTGCCTGACTTCAGTAAGAATCCTGTTAGGTCAGTTTATCCAGACCCACTAATCCCTGGTTTTTCTTTTAGTAAATTTCCATCCACTGACCCCCACCCCCGCCACCTTGCTCTCTGGCCATGAATTCCCACTTCCTCATGCTGTATTCAGAGTTGAGCCTAGTCTCATTTCTCCCTGGCTGTGAAATCCCATCGCAGTACCTGTCCCAGGGGTTCTGGATAAAATCTGCTTTACCTCTTTGACAAGTGTCACTGAATATTTTTTCTTTAACGTTCCCTAGCCATGATGAAAATCCAGGCCAGGCTCCTTTCCTTGCTTTCTGAAGCCATTTCAGAGCTGCTTGAGATGCCAGCCCTGCCTTCCCCCCAAGACCTCAATTACGTGGGTCATAGACTTTTTTTTTTTTTTTTTGGCCCCACTGGGTGGCATGCGGGATCCTAGTTCCCTGACCAGGGATCAAACCTATGCCCCCTGCATTGGGAGAGCGGAGCCTTAACCACTGGACCACCAGGGAAGTCCCAGTCATAGGCTTTTTCCTACCCTGAGTGTGTGTTTGCATGACACACCAGCATCAGTCTCAACATGGAAATCACACCTCTGCAGGTGGCAAGAAAAATGGGTGTGGTGAGCAGCATGGCCAGACATGACCACCACCCATGGGTCTGTCTTCTCTTGCTCTGACTTGCTCACCTGCTGTGTTGTCTTATGGCGGCCAGTGCTATGGGCTGCTAGGTGCCAGGGACCTCGTGCTGTGAGCTGTGCTGCCTATGTTGCATTGTTGACCATACGAATCCTCAGTTTTAGATTCAGCAGACCAGAGTTGGCAGTTTCAAGAATTCCTAGGCTGGGCCTCCCTGGTGGCGCAAGTGGTTGAGAGTCCGCCTGCCGATGCAGGGGATACGGGTTCGTGCCCCGGTCTGGGAGGATCCCATATGCCGCGGAGCGGCTGGGCCCGTGAGCCATGGCCGCTGGGCCTGCGCGTCCGGAGCCTGCACGTCCGGAGCCTGTGCTCCGCAACGGGGGAGGCCACAACAGTGAGAGGCCCGCATACCGCAAAAAAAAAAAAAAAAAAAAAAAAGAATTCCTAGGCTTTGGGGAGCAGCAGTATGGGATTGGCGCCCTCCTTGTATTAGTCCTGGGGTGATATCTTTGCCAGGATTTATCTGTGTGTTAGAGTGAAGCTGTGACAGAGGCAGGCTTGGCCCCGACATACCCCAGTGAGGGGTGAGAGAGAGAGACTATGCCCTGTGCAAGAGGTGGCTCCACTGAGTGTTGCTCTTGAAAGAACAGTCATTTAAAAAGACAGAAAAGGAGAAGAGAGGGGGAAAGGCAGCCAACAGATGGCAGGCCGAATCCGCCCTCCTAATACCAGGGGGCGCACCAGGACCCTTAAGTACCTCTGCTGCTGCCCCTGTCTCTACTGCAACAAAGCTCCTGACCCTCAGAGTTACAGGGGGCAACACCCATGGCATCCTTGTGGCACAGCCAAGGGATTAGTTCAAACTGACTTAAACCTGGGGTCCTTAAACCCTATAAAGCAACCCGTTGTCCTGGAGGAGACCCCTATTCCTCATGGCACTAATGTGAGGCCCTCTGGAGGGAAAAATTTTATAAATACCAGGGTAGAGAGGTCACCCTCTCCCCCGAAGTATATACAGTGACTGAAAAACTAAAACAGGGAAGGACAGGAGAGAGGAAATAAGTGAAAAAATACTGAAACAAAGGTGCACAATTTAACCCAACTGGAAATCTAAAATATAGTAAAAGAATTTACACAAAAGATAAAGAAAAGATAAAGGGCCACTGTGTGGTTTCTGGGGCCTCTACAACGTAGTTTCTGAATTTTGTCATCTGCTGTATTGCATTGATTCACAAACCTTCATGCAAATAATACTGGGTCTCAAGTTACAGTTATATTAGGATCCCACTAAACTTAAGCAAGGTAAGATAATCTCTAAGATTATCTAAGATGATCTAAGATTCCCAATAATCTTAGAGGAGTTACTGAATATAAAATAGGGGACAGTGCTCACTTCGGCAGCACATATACTAAAATTGGAATGATACAGAGAAGATTAACATGGCCCCTGCACAGGGATGACAAGCAAATTCGTGAAGCGTTCCATATTTTTAAAAAAAAATTATCAAAGCTATAAGACCCACTGATAGACAGTAAACTTTACTATGTTAATAAAAACTGCATGTGCTATATCGCACATTTAAAAAATATTTTGATAACTATATTTCTACATAATTTGTTTCCTTTATAATTCTATGTATTTTTTGCAATAAAAACATTATTCCAAAAATATAAATATTAAAAAAATAAAATAGGAGACAAATAAGCATGTCTCACCTTAACCATCAGCCAACTTGCCTAAAGACCCCATAGTCACAGGATTCATTTGTCCTAAAGTATCCTATAGTGAACAGGAAAGCTCTGAACTAATGATTCACAAATTAAAATTAAATAATTTTTTAAAATAAATTTATTTATTTTTGACTGCTTTGGGTCTTCATTGCTGCACGTGGGCTTTCTCTAGTTGCAGCAAGTGGGGACTACTCTTCGTTGTGGTGTGCGGGCTTCTCATTGCAGTGGCTTCTCTCATTGCGGAGCACGGGCTCTAGGCACACGGGCTTTGGTAGTTGTGGCACACAGGCTCAGTAGTTGTGGCTCGCGGGCTCTAGAGCGCAGGCTCAGTAGTTGTGGCACATGGGCTTAGTTGCTCCGTGGCATGTGAGATCTTCCCAGATCAGGGCTCGAACCTGTGTCCCCTGCATTGGCAGGCGGATTCTTAACCACTGCGCCACCAGGGAAGTCCTTAAATAATGTTTTTGCCAATTCCAAATTGGCTTGACAAAATGGGACCCCACAGATTTATCCCCCAGGTAAATAATATGTGCCAAAGTAAATTAAACAGGGCTTTGAAGGATTGAAAACCATTACAAAAAATTATTTCGTGAAGAGGTGATTACTCGCAGCGCTTCTCCTTTACACAGCTGAATTTGGCCTGTTCTAAAACATGAAAAGAAGGAATGGCACTTGGTACAACCACTATGGAAAACATTATGGAGGTTCCTTAAAAAACTAAAAGTAGAACTAACATATGATCCAGCAACCCCATTCCTGGGCATATATCTGGAGAAAATAATAATTCAAAAAGATACGTGCATCCCAATGTTCATTGCAGCACTATTTACAGTAGCCAAGCCATGGAAGCAATCTAAATGTTTATCAACAGAGGAATGGATAAAGAAGATGGGGTACATATATACAATGGAATATTGCTCAGCCATAAAAAAAGAATGAAATAATGCCATTTGCAACAACATGGATGGACCTAGAGACTGTCATACTAAGTGGAGTAAGTCAGACAGAGAAAGACAAATATCATAATTTTTAAAAATGGTACAAATGGAATCTAATTTTTTAAAAAATGATACAAGTGAACTTATCTACCAAACGGAAACAGACTTACAGATATTGAAAGCAAACTTATGTTTACCAAAGGGGAAACGTTGGGGGGAGGGATAAGTCAGGAGCTTGGGATTTACATACAATACTATATGTAAGACAGATAACCAATAAGGACCTACTGTATAGCACAGGGAGCTCTACTCAATATTGTGTGATAACCTATATGAGAAAAGAATCTGAGAAAGAATGAATATATCATATGTATAATTGAATCACCTTGCTCTACACCTGAAACTAACACAACGTTGTAAGTCAACTATACTCCAGTAAAATTAAAAAAAAAAAAAGGAATGAATGACACCTCACAGTGGATTACCTTGAGTTTGTGGTCTCACCACACAAACCCCTGTACCCAGTCCCCAACATTGTGGAAATTACTGACTCTATCCAATCAGCAGCTGGTAAATATCCTGCTCTCACAGATTTGGTTAAGTCTGTTGTGTTCAGTGCCTGTTTCAACAGTCTCTCAGCTTCACTTGGCCTTCGCCTCTTAAGGGAGGTGAGGCACTTTTACCTGGTTAACCTTGGGGAACCTGAACACCATTGTCACTGCACACAGTCTCTGCGGGCAGAATGTGAGCTGTATCGACCTTGCTCTGGGAGCACAGCTGTGACATTACATTAATGACATTCTCCTCTGAGGAAGTTCATTTAGGGACATACAAATACTGAAAAAAGGAGCTCCTGGGAAGTGGATGGGTCATTAGCCCATCCATAAATAAGGCCCTGACACTGGTTAAATTCCTAAAAATTACATGGTAAACAAGGGGCTGTTCCCTCCCTGACACCATGAAGAAATAGCTGTTGTCCCTCTTAGCACTCACAGCATCTCCTAGCTTGTTTTGGTGTTTGGAAGGCAACATATTCTTTCCTTACAAACTTTACTTCTATGCAAGGAACTCCCCTCCTTGGCCCACACTTTATGCCATTAGAGCTGTAATTACCACCAGGTACTGGGCTCTCCTGAAAACAGGATCTCCCAGGACCTGAGCATGTGACCCTCCACCCAGCTGTCCATTGTGCCTTCAGTCCTTAAAACAGCCCCCCATGAGCTCAGCACGGCTACTGAGACCTCCTTGAGACATGACAGAGCGCAACCTGAGCCCTCTGGCATAGCCTGCCTGCAGGAGGGGCACCCTCCCCCTCAGTCCCTTTCTAGATGCCACAGTTCTGGAAGAGGTCTCTTCACCATTCACTATGATGTTAACCTATAGGCTTGTCATGTATGGTTTTTATTATGTTGAGGTATATTTATTCTATACCTAAGTTGTTTAGAGTTTTTATCACGAAAGGATGTTAAATTTTGTCAAATGCTTTTTCTGTGTCTGTTGAGGTGATCATATAATTTTTTCCCTTTATTTAGTTAATTTGGTGTAACACATTTATTGATTTGCATATGTGGAACCATCCTTGCATCCCAGGGATAAATCCAACTTGATCATGTTGTATAAGCCATCTAATGTGCTGTGAATTTGGTTTATTTTTTTTTGTAGAGGATTTTTACATCTGTGTTCATCAGGGGTATTGGCTTGTTATTTTCTGTTCTTGTAGTGTCCTTGTCTGGCTTTGGTATCGGTAATGCTGGCCTCATAAAATGAGTTTGGAAGTGTTCCCTTCTCTCCAAGTTGTTGCAAGAGTTTGAGAAGAATTGGTATTAATTCTTCTTTAAATCTTTGGTAGAATTCAGCAGTGAAGCCATCTGGTCCTGGACTTTTCTTTGTTGGGAGGCTTTTGATTACTGATTCAACCCCCTTACTCCTTATTTAGTGGTTCAGATTTTCTGTTTTCGTGATCCAGTCACAGTAGGTTGTATGTTTATAAGAATTTATCTAATACCTCTACGTCAGGGATCCCCAACCCCCAGGCCACGAACCGATATGGGTCCGTGGCCTGTTAGGAACCGGGCTGCACAGCAGGAGGTGAGCAGCAGGCAAGCGAGCAAAGCTTCATCTGTATTTACAGCCGCTCCCCATCGCTCACATTACTGCCTGAGCTCCGCCTCCTGTCAGCATTACGGTGACTTGTATAATTATTTCATTTCAACAGACTTTCATTATGTATTACAATGTAATAATAATAGAAATAAAGTGCACAATAAATGTAATGCGCTTGAATCATCCTGAAACCATCCCCCCCACCACCCCCAGTCCGTGGAAACATTGTCTTCCATGAAACCGGTCCCTGGTGCCAAAAAGGGTGGGAACCGCTGCTTTAGGTTATCCAATTTATTAGCATATAACTGTTCATAGTAATTTTTTATGATCCCTTATATTCCCCAAATAATTTATCCTGTTTCATTTCTGATTTTATTAATTTGAATCTTTTCTCATTTTTTTTAGTCTAGCTAATGGTTTGTCTTTTCAAACAACCAATTCTTAGTTACTTTGACTAGTTTTATACTTTCATGTGTTTTCACGTTACTAATTAGCATCCTTTCATTTCAGTTTGAGGAAATCCCTATAGCATTTCTTGTAAAGCAGGTGTAGTGGTGGTAAACTCCCTCAGCTTTTGTTTGTTTGTGAAGTCTTTGTTTCCTTCATTTCTGAAGGACAGCTTTGGTGAGTAAAGCTTTCTCGGTTGGCAGTTTCTTTCTTTCAGCTCTTTGCATATGTCATGCCACTCTCTTATGACCTCACGGTTTCTGCTGAGAAATTTGTTGATAGTCTATTGGGGTTCCCTTTATGTGATGTATCACTTTCCTCCTGTTACTTTCAAAATTCTCTTTCTTTGATTTTTAATAATTCGATTATAATGCATCTTTATGAATTCTTCTTTGGGTTTAACCTGTTTAGGGATATTTGAGGTTTAGGTACCTGGATGTCCATATCTTTCCCAATATTTGGGAAGCTTCCAGTCATCATTTCTTTAAATAGGCTTTCTACCCTTCTCCCTCTCTTCTCCTTATAGACATTCCATAATGTGTATATTATTTCTTTTGCTGGTGTCCCTTAATTCCCATAAGCTTTCTTCATTCCTTTTCATCCTTTTTTTCTTCCTCTTTTCTCCTCTAACTGAATAATTTCAAATGAACAGTCTTCAAGTTCACAGATTCTTTTATCTGATTCATCAAGTCAGTTCTCGAAGCTGTATTTCATTTTTCAATTCATTTATTATATTCTTCAGCACCAGAATTTCTGTTGGGTTCTTTGTGATTTCTGTCTATCAGTCGAACATCTCCTTTTGTTCATGTATTGTTTATTTTGTTGAGTTGACTGTATGTATTCTTATGAAGCTCCCTGAGCATCCTTTGAACAATTATCTTAAATTCTTCATTAGGCAATTTCTAGACCTCCATTTCTGTGGAATAGGTTACCAGAAAATTATTGAGTTTCCTTGTCATTTTTCTGTGTGTGTGTGTGTGTGTGTTCCTTGAGGTTTTGCATTGCTGTGTTCACATGTGAAGGAGCAGTCAATTCCTCCACTGACTGGTTTTGGGAAAGAAACACTTTTCACCAGTCAGCCCAGCTGGGAATTCTGTGATTCCGTCAGACCTTATCTATGAATGCACCCGCCTCACACCTCTTGTACCCTCTTTAGCAGGAATTCTTAAGATTATATGCCTTCGTTTGTTTTTCTTGTCTGCACCCCTCAGCATGCAGGATCTTAGTTCCCCAGCCAGGGATTGAACCTGTGCCCCCTGCAGTGGAGGCGTGGAGTCCTAACCACTGGACTGCCAGGGAATTCCCTGTATGCCTTCTTTTGATCCCTCACAACCAGGCGGGGTACTGAGAGCCTCGCATTTGTTTTCCTGAGATGTAGTCCCCTGAAATGCTTGTCTTCTTCCAGTCCCACTGAGTTGAGCCAGCTGAATGCATGTGCTTACAAGACAGGGGAGAGGCTTTCTCTCACTGTCTGGAGTACATACATGGAGCTGGCTATGTGGTGGGAGGGTGGGGGAGTCAGGTGTGCAGAGCATTGGGTGTGCCCATGTACCAGACAGGAGTGTCTGCAGACATCAGATCCCAAGTGGCTGAAATGCAAGCCTCCTGATGGAGTCTGTGAGGGACTAGTAGGATCTGCAGCCATTTGTTGTGTTCTGAGCCTTGATTTCTGTGGGTCCTTGCAACTCTTCCCTGCTCCCAGCCCTCCAGCTGTCCTGACTCCCTTAGTATTCTCCGTTAGTATTCTTGGTGAGATGAGAAATCACGGAGGCTCTTGGGCAGCATCTCACACCACTGGGGAAGCCAAGTGCTCAGTCACTACACTCTCACTTTCCCATGGGAGGAATCCTGGGCCAAGGAGAGCTCTTAGCATTGAGCTGTGCCACCTTTGGGGAGGAGTGAGACTGTTCTTCTTACCTTTCTGTGGTGTCTGTTCTCAGATTTTTTTGCTCCACTGGTGTGCTGGAACTTCTCCACTGGGCTCCCTGACTTCCACAGAGGTACTCATCCTTGACTGGTTGTCAAAATCAGTGCACTGTGGGAAGATGACAGTAGAAAATTCCTCTTCCCCCCTCCTGCTGATGTCACTCTCTTATGGGCCCAAGTGTTATTTAAAAGCGCGTTGTTTAATACCCAAGTATTTGGGAGTTTTCCAACTATCTCTGTGCTACTGATTTCTAGATTAATACCATTGTGGTCTGCAAACATATCTTGTATGATCTCTCTTTTTTCAAATTTAAGGTGAATTTTGTGTCCCAGAATGTGGTCTGTCTTGGTGAATGTTCCATATGACCTGGAGAAGAATGTGTATTCTGCTGTGTTTGGATGAAGTATTGCATGGATTTCAATTAAATCCACTTGTTGGATCGTGCTGTTTAATTTAACTATGTCCTTCCTGCTGGAACTCTTAATTACTGATGAGGGCATGTGAAGTCTTCAACTATAATGGTGAATTCATCTATTTCTCCTTGCCGTTCTAGTATTTTTTTCCTCGTATATTTTGCAGTCTTGTTATGCATGTAGACAGTAAGTATGGCTATGTCCTCTTGGAAAATTGACACTTTGGGTTTTTTGTTTTGGGTTTTTTTTTTTTGGCGGGGTGGGGCTCAGCACAGCAAGCAGCTTGTGGGATCTTAGTTCCCTGACCAGGGATTGAACCCGGGGCCACAGCAGTGGAAGCGCCGAGTCCTAACCACTGGACCACCAGGGAATTCCCGACACTTTAAACATTAGGTAATGTTCCTCGTTATCAGTGTGAGTTTTCCTTGCTCTGAAGTCTGCTTTGTCTGAAATTAATATAGCTATGCCATGTCATTTGCAGCAACATGGATGGACCTAGAGATTATCATACTAAGCAAAGTAAGTCAGAATGAGAAAGACAAATACCATATGATATCACTTATATGTGGAATCTAAAATATGACACAAATGAACATACTAAACAAAAACAGACTCACAGATACAGAGAACAGACTGGTTGCTAGGGGGGTCAGTGGGAAGGAAGGATTGGGAGTGTGGGATTAGCAGATGCAAACTATTATATATAGGATGGATAAACAACAAGGTCCTACTGTATAGCACAGGGAACTATATTCAATATCCTGTCATAAACCATAATGGAAAAGAATATGAAAAAGAATATATATGTATAACTGAGTCACTTTGCTGTACAGCAGAAATTAAACACAGCACTGTAAATAGACTATACTTCAATAAAATTAAAAGAAATATATGTGTGGCTATGCCAGTTTTCCTTTGTTTAGTGGTGGCATGGTATATCCTTCTCCACCCTTTACTTTTTTTTTTTTTTTTTTTTTTGGCTGCACCAGATCTTAGCTGTGGCGTGCTTGATCTTTAGTTGCAGCATATGGGCTCTTAGCTGCGCCACACGGGCTTCTTCACTGCGCGGCACAGGCTTCTTCGCTGCTGCATGGCACGCGGGATCTAGTTCCCCGACTAGAGATCGAACCCAGGCCCCCTGCACTGGGAGCACAGAGTCTTACCCACTGGACGACCAGGGAGGATCTTAAAGAAGGTCCTTACTTTTAATTTATCTGTGTCTTTATATCTAAACTGATTCTTGCAGACAACATATAATTGTTACTTTGTTATTCACTTGAAAATTTCTGTCTTTCATTTCTTGTATTTAGACCATTGATGTTTAAGGTGATTATTGATAGAGTGGATCAATATCTACCATACTTCTACTCTTTTCTATTTGTTACCTTTGTTCTTTGTTTCTTCATTCTCTTCCACCTTTCTTCGTTCTCTACCTTTTATTGAGCATTTTGTGTGGTTCCATTTTTTTCTCCTCTTTTAGCTTACTATTATACGTTTTTCAGTAGTTGCCCATGAGTTTGCAATATACATTTACAACTAACCTTGTCCTCTCTGAAGTAACAGTATACCATCACTTCAGTGGATGTGCAGTTTTCTCATAACAGAGTATTCCAATTCCTCCTCCCTGCCCTTGTACCATTGCTATCATTCATTTCATTAATCCATAAGCTACAATTACTGAATATATAGTTGCTGTTATGATTTTGAACAAAGTGTTTTCTGTCAGAATACATAAAAATAACAGAAATAAATCATTTTATTTTACCTTCATTTATTCCTTCTCTAACACTCTTCCTTTCTTCATCATTACCTTCTTCCTGACAAATTTCTTCTTTTTTAAAAAATGTTTATTTATTTATTTGGCTGCACTGGGTCTTAGTTGTGGCATGTGGGATCTTTGTTGCCATGTGCGGGATCTTCATTGTGGCATGTGGGATCTTTAGTTGCAGCATGCAGGATCTTAGTTGCGGCATGTGGGATCTAGTTCCCAGACCAGGGATCGAACCCTGGGCCCCCTGCATTGGGAGCATGGAGTTCTTAACCACTGGACCCCCAGGGAAGTCCCTGACAAATTTCTTTTAACAGTTTTTGCAAAGCAGGTATGCTGATAACAAATTCCCTTGATCTTTGTTTGTCTCAGAAAGTCTTGATTTCTCTCTCACTTTGGAAGGATAATTTTGCTTGACACAGAATTCTAGTTGGGTGGTTTTTCTTTCAGCACTTTATTTCACGAAACTCTCTTCCTGCTTACATGGTTTCTGAAAAGAAGTTTGATTTCATTCTTATCCTCGTTTTTCTGTACCTAATATTTTCTCACTCTACCTCCTTTTAAGATGTTCTCTTTGATTTTCTCAAGTTTGAATATGGTATTTCTAGGTGTGCATTTTTCAGTTTTTAATCTCATTTCTCTGAGCTTTCTGGATCTGTGGTTTGGTAACTGTCATTAATTTTGGGAAAATCTCAGTCCCCATAAGCTTCACTTATTTCTTCTTTTCCCGTCTTTCTTCTCTTTCATGTATTCCCATTATGTGTATGTTACACTTTTTATAATTGTCTCAAAGTTCATGGGTTTCTGTTCCCTTTTTTGTTCTTTTCATCTCTTTGCATTTTAGTTTTGGAAGGTTCTCTTGACATTTCCTCAAACTCAGTGATTCTTTCCTCACATGTTTCCATTGTGTTGATGTGCCCTCACCCCCATCCTGCCAAAGGAATAATTCATTTCTGTGCTTTTGTTTTTTATTTCTTGTATTTCCCTTTTGGTTCTTTCTCACGTGTTTCCATATTCGCGTATGTGACCTGTCTGTACTTGCACGCCACCCACTATTTCTTTGGGGTTTTTAATTATTATTATTTTGGCCATGCCCTGCAGCATGTGGGATCTTAGCTCCCTGTCCAGGGATCGAACCTGCACCCCCTGCACTGGAAGCGTGGAGTCTTAACCACCAGACCACCAGGGAAGTCCCTCATCCACTATTTCTGTTCGAGTCCTTAGCATATTCATCATAGTTGCTTCAAATTTCTGGTCTGATAATTCCAGCATACCCGCTACATCTGAATCAGGTTCTTTTCCTTGTCCTATTTTTATCGAATCAGGGCCCGCTGCTCGCAGCTTACAAAATCAAATTCACAAATGTTGATAGGAAGGAAAGTTGTCTTTGATTAATCAGAGTGCGAGCAATCCGGGAAGATGGTGGACCCAAAAAACCACCTCCCAAGAGCCTGCTCGGCCATGAAAGTTTTAAAGGGAAAGAGGGAAGTAAAACTCAGTTAATCATTGAAATAGGGGGTCACAGTCATCACTGCCCCCCACTGCATGCAGGCTCGTAGACTTGTGATCTTCCTTCAGATGTTAATCACACAGTTTGTTCACGAGATTACCAAAAGGGAAGCTAGGGAAGAGATCTGGTCATCTGTTAATTACTTATTCTACTTACTCATTTCTACTTCTTTGAACCGACAGGCTAGGCAAGGTGTTGTGTGATGAAAAGATTTGAAAGGTGTGCTTGGGCGGGAGATGAGTAGAGCATGGGGGTGCCTGGTTTAAAAGTTAGTTACATTACAACTTTGCTAAAGTGACAAGGAAAGGGACTTCCTGCTGAGGGCAGTTTCCTGCAAAGAGCTGCTTACACTGTCTCCTGAAGATGTGTTTTTTAAGTCTTTTCTTGTGCCTTTGAATTTTTTGTTGAATACTGGACATGATGTAGTGTGAAAAGGAACTGAGGTAAATAGACCTTAGTGTGAGGTTTTATGTTTATCTGACTAGCCTTAGGCTGTGTTGACTATTTGTTGTAGCTGTCAGGGGTAAAATATCCTCAGGTGTCCTTGCTTTTGTGTCCCATGTCACCTTTGGGGTACTGTAGAGACTTGTAAATAAGTTCTGAAACATACCGTTCTTTCCATGTTTCCCGCTGTGATGAAACAGGAGTCTTCTTGGTGTAGTGGCATGTTGTGGGTGGAGAGGAAATGTTCTATCGTCCCATGATTTGGTCTCAGTATTTTAATGAGCGTGTGTCCCTGGGCTGTGACCTTCTGTGGTATGATAAGAAAAATGTTTGGTCTTTGTCCACAGTTCTTATCAAAGATCTCCTAAGGCCTTTGGACTTTCTGAGTGATGAGAGCATCTTATGTTGTAATGAGGCAACTGCTTCCAGGCCCCTAAGATGGCTTCAGGGTATGGGTTGGTCACCAGGAAGACCAAGCTTTGATTAGAGGCTTAGAATGTTCAGCCCAGTTCCCAACCTCTGTGGAGGAAAGAGGGACTGGAGATTGAATTATTCACCCATGGTCGACATGAGGGAACTCCATCGAAACCTCTAAACCTCGGGATTCAGAGAGATCTGAGTTGGTGAACACGTCACCATGCTGGGAGGCTGTCATGCCAGGAGAGGGCATGGAAGCTCCCTACCCTCCGACCACCACTTTGCCCTGTGCACCCTTCACATTTGGCTATTCCTGACTTGTATCTTTTACAGTAAACTGGTAATAATAAGTAGTGCTTTTCTTCATTCTGATAGCTGTTCTAGCCAATTAACGAAGATGAGGTATTGTCCAGGGAACCTCTGAATTTGTAGTAGGCCGTGCAGAAATGTGTATAACCTTCCTGCTGCCCTGTTTGCAGCTGGCATCTGACATGGGGGCAGTCTTACAAGATTGAACCTGTAAACTGTGGAGTCTGATGTTAACTCTGGTTAGTTTGTGTTAGACTTGAATTGAATTGCAGGACACCCAGTTGGTGCTGGAGGGTTGGCATAGTTTTGGAAAACATACCAAGTATTTGCTGAGAGGTCAGGCAGAAAGGCTAGAGGGGACTCAAGTTGCCTATTTCCCACCCCTCATGTCATTTAGGCACTGGTGGAATCCCAGTTGGTTAGCCTCTAATGAAGCAGATTCTTTTGAGGACAGGACTTGTTAAGAAGAGTGGAATATTGTGGGCATATTTCAAAATGGCTATTTTTCAGTCTCTCTGCAGTTTTGGAGACAGCACTTTGCCCTGTGACCTCAGTTCTTTGATAGATATAAGAAGAGTCATTGATTTTTTCAGTTTGTTTGCTTTTTACAAAAAGTTTGTTGAGGATGGGACTGTTACCTTTTAAGCTCCTTATCTGCCAGATCAGAGGTCTCTGACTCCATCTTTTAATGTTTGACTGCTGATATGTTGGGAAAACTCAGTATTTTTCCTGAGTAGAGAAAACCCAGTTCTTCCTGCCTGTGTTTCTCCTTTACTTTTACCCAGAACACTTCACTCCTGACACTTTTGGTCACCAGACATTTGAGGGCTTTCTCCCCACAATAAGTAAATTCTCTGTGACACCAGTGGGGTGTCCTACGACTTAACTGAATCCTAACACTGTCTACCTGGAGACAGCATGAGATTATACAGGTTAAGGGCTAAGTCCCATAAGGCAGCCACTCCCACCCCCCAACTTCAGATGCCAATCACAAGGAGTAGGTTCCCAGGTTACTCACAACTTCTGTCTGACTTGGCTACAAATCAGGGGTTCCCACAACCCCCTCCTTGGGTTCTGTTTGCTAGAGCGGCTCACAGAACTCAGAGAAACACTTAACTTACATTTCCCAGTGTACTAAAGGATATAATAAAGGATACAAGTGAAGAGCCAGAGGAAGTGATACAAAGGGTGAGGTCTGGGAGGGTCCGTGTGAAGTTGGGGTGCATCACCCTCCCCCACGTGGATGTGCTTACCAACCTGGAAGCTCTCCGAACCCCATACCCTTGGAATACCCTTGGGATTTTACAGAGGTTTCCTCGCGTAGGCATGATTGATTATTAACTTCATTTCCAGGCCCTGTCCCCTCTCTGGAGGATGAGGGTGTTGGGCTGAAAATTCCAAGCTCCTGATCATGGCTTGCTCTTTCTGGTGACCAGCCCTCACCCAGCAGCTATCCAGGAGCCCACCCAGAGTCGCTTCAGCAGAACAAGAGTTGTTCCTTAGTGCTCTCATCCTTTAGGAATTTACAAGCTTTTAGGAGCTGGGTGCCAGGAACCAGGGGCAGAGACCAGTATATGTACTTTCCATTATTTGACAGTTGACAACTTTAGAGTCTTACCCCTCCTTCTTCCCTTTGTGCCCCACATCTGTACAAGGTGATAAGAAAGGCTGTGTGTGAACCTCCACCTTAGCCCACCCCCTAACCTCAGTTTAAAAAACCCAGGCCAGGCTCCCTTCCCTGTTCTCAATCCATTTCCCACCTGCTTGAGAGGCCCACCCTGCTCTCCCTAGAGACCTCAGTTACAGAAGTAATTAATCCTTTCATATATTCTTGGTAGGTGTGTGTTAGTCTCCACTACTCAACCAATGCTTGCAGTGGGGGGGGCGGGTATCGAGGGTCCACCTGCCTCCGAAGGTTATAGAAAAGGTAACATGGTATATATGTTGCAATACACTGCACTTATTTGCTCTATTGATAAATCCTCCAGATCTTTTCATAGCAATACCCTTTGTTTTTAAAAACTACATATGATGATGCATTTATGGAACCCATTCTTTCTCAACAGACACTTGGCTTCTTACTGATTTTTCTGCCAAAACCGCGAGTGAAAACTCAGATTGCCACATTATAGGACAAACTAACATACCCAAGTTATGTTTGTTTCCAAACTTAATTACTGCTTGAAATTTTTATCAGCAAATATATTCAGAAAAGAATATACAAAATGTTTTATGGCAAGATTTAGTGATAATTGAAACATCTTTGGAATCTTCATGAAGATTCATAAATGGCCTTTGGGCAGTTGTGAGAGTGTCCTGACGTTCCCATCCCTCACTCATCTTGGTCCTGCCCCATACATGACGGTGGTTGTGATTCTTTATCCTTCATACCTTCGCCATCTGTGATTTTTCACTCAGCAGTGGTCTTTCAGTTTTGCCTCCTTTGACCTTTCAACAAACAAGGAATTACACAGAAAAGGTTTTCCGGTGGTTTCTCTTTCTCAGTGTTTCACACATGCTAGTGTTTGAGGCTTCAGGGCTGGTCTAGGACTGCGGGGTTCATCCTCCCACCAGAGCCAAGTGCCCCTGAGGCCAGCGGGCTTTTAAAGTACCAAATGAGTGGGGGCTAGGTAGGGATGGATGGGCGTCTCTCACAGGAAGTGGTCAAAGATAAAAGTGGAGCCAGACTCATTTCATATGGTGAGGTCACTTTTAAGTCTCCGTGTCTGTGAATAAGTGTTACAGTTCCGTGAGGGCCTCGCGGCCTCATGGTTCAGTGCAGTGTCCGTGGAGGGGACAGTTCTGGACCCCTGCCAGGACAAGGTCGGCACAAAGACGAGAACTCCAGCCTCCTGTCACTCAGACACGGTGGGGCGGGGCCTTGCGAACTGTCCAATCAGGGGAGTCACTGGTTACGTACGTGTGGGCGCCAGTGGGCTACGCTCCAGTGACGCGCGTGGGTGGCGTGGACTGCTCGCTCATTCCCATTTGCTCCCGCCGCGCAGCACGTCCCCTCTCGATGCCCTTAAAGGGCTCCGGTGGCTCCGCGGCATCCTCTGTCGCTGAGACCTGCACTTGCCGCGGCAGTTGTGGGGTGGACGACAGGGAAGCCGAGAAACCGAAAAATGGTGAGTTGGGGAGCCTGGTGTTGGGAGACGGGGGCGGAGGGACCAGTTGGAACTGGCCGTGGTGGGACCCGGGCCTCCCCGCGGTCAACTCCGGACCTGCGGACCCGAGTCCACAGCCGGCGCGGCAGGCAGCGTGGGGGCTCGGCCGGCAGTCGGGACACAGGGCGGCCTCTCCGCTCACTGCTGCGGCCGGGTCTACGGGGAGGGTGATCAGGGGACAATCGTGACTCGGTATCCGGGGTTCCTGCGTTGGAGGAGCTGTGGTCTTTGGGGTCCCCAGTCCCTCCTTTCTCCCCGGGGTGGGGGGACTCTCTTTTCCCCCTCACTTTCCCAAATTTTGAGAAACATGGTCACAAATCCACGACCCTGTTCTTGTACCCTAGCTCTTCCCAGCGCAGGCAGTAAATGCCTAGATTTCCAGATCTTTCCCCACGTTCCCAAACGCCATCTTCCCCTCTCCAGTGCATAGCTTCATTATTAACTATTTGTCTTCCGCGGTGCATTTCAGACTACGCAGTATTTTAATTGTATCATTTCTCCACAGAGCCATGAATGGCTCTTTTTAAAGATTCATTTTTTTGTCTATGTATTTTTTCCATGAGAAGAAATCAGAGACTAACCACCTGGAACTACATTGTATAAGTCTTGTGCTTCCCCCCCGGACCTTTGCTGCGCACAGACATCCTGTTTGAGCCCTTTGGGTGGAGGTTCCTCTTTGGAGACTCCTGGGTAACCTTTTTATCATAGTTCCAGGTCAGCCTTGCCCCTCCCTGAGTTTGTGACTTTATTCACTTTAAGTCTCGGCTTTTGATAACTGTAAATGTATTTAATCAATAGATCTTGAAAGAGAGTATAAAATATTTCCAAAGGGGAAGAAAGAGGTGAATTTCAGAAAAAAAAATATTCCATTATACTATTCCATTAGTTAAATTTTTTCTTTTTTTTGGTCCCATGAGTGACTGCATGTAACATTCGAGATCTGTTTTTTTCTTTTCTTCAATGATGATTATTTCCAAACAGTTCCTTGCCATGGAAATAATAATTAACTAACATTTATTTTCTGAAAGGAATAGACATTTGTGTGTGTTGTTCTTGAACTAGAAAAATGCCTTACAATTTTCTTCCTTCCTTTACACATAAATCCTGGTTTTAAATGGTTGTGCTGGATTATTCAAACACTGGGTTTGTGTCACTTAAAATATCAGTGGTGTCCAAGGCAACAACAGTGGGGAACCGAGACTTGTGGTCAGTATTTCTAAGCTAAGGCCCCCTTAAGCCTGCAAAGGGAAGTACTCAGAGGACCAGTTGTTCTTGCTGGGGAGCCTCCCCCTGTAAGTGTCCTACCTGCTTGCACCCACTGTGGAAGGAGTCTTTATAGTAAGAGAAGATACAGATCCCTGGAAAGTGGGGATGCACCTGTGATGGTGGGTGGGGGATGGGGAGTGATGCCCTTTCTGAAGCTATAACTGTGATTTTCTTGGTGCCTGTTTTGAGACACAGGTTTGAGTTGCATTTGCAGTGTAGGTGCACTCAGTAATATGAGTACATTGAGAAAGTCTGTGAAGGTCATGTGTTCTGTCTCCTGGACAAGAGTTTATGAGTTTTGGAGTACATTTCAGTTAGAACTTTAAATTGAATCTGGCCAAGAGTTTTCTCACTTGTAAGAATTGAAGCCTGAGAAGGGAGCATTTGCATTATGTTGGAGCCTCCAGAGTTTATTTCTGTGGCTGCTCAGGTGTCCTTACCGTCCGTCACCAGGGACTGACACACTCTAGGGGTTGTATCCCCACAGGGCGAGTCTGGACCTCAAGCTTGGAAATCTGGGTTTCCTTCTGAACTGTAGGGAAACAGGCTGCTTATCTCACTGATTGAAATATTTGCATTTCTTTCCTTGTATATGTTTATATATTGAATATTGCAGCTCTTAACTCTAGTTTCCCTTAATGGTTTGTGGTATAATTTACTGTGTGAGTGTATAATATTTATAGGTCTCAGGCTTTAAATGTATGTTGATTGAGAGACATAGTGGGAGTAAGGCCAGGAATTCTGGAACCAAACAGAGTATTTTTTCCTTTTAGGCAAGAGATCCTCAAGATATGAGATGGGTGTATTTGAGTTCTCAGATGGTTTTTACATTTGTAAGTCAGTTTTTGTATGTGCATGTCCTTAGAGAGCTTTGAAATTTTAAGTGCTCTAATATTACTGAAGCAAATGAATTCCTTTAACTGATATGAGGAAAACTATTCAAAACTTACCTAAGTCATCGAAAATCCTAGTATATTTAATGGATTAGACCCAAATTCCTAGTGCATTACACATTACTTATTTATGAAATAATCCCCAGAGTGAGATATACAGAGAAACTATGATGCCTCTCTTGTAACTTTAGTTAGAAGGAGATATGAAACTTCATTTTTTATGCTTTTTATAAGTGTTAAATGTTTAAAGGAGTAAATCTTAGCATGGTTTCCTCCATAGAAAAGTAAAAAATAAGTTTAAAATTTAAAAATTAAAAGCAAGTTAATTAAAAGTAAAAGCTGTTAAATAGAAAAATACGGTTTATGCAGATTACTCAGTTAATCTTAAATAATCATGCGGAAGGTTAGGAAAAGGCTGTTAAGATAAGAAGGTCTAAAGTAGACTCACTCCAGAACACCCTGGCCCCTCAAGTGCTCTTGGTTCAGCCACCCCCAAATAACCAGTATTGATTATTTCTTGAGCATCTTGATTTGGTGTTTTCTTTATCAAAATGGAAGCAATTGCAAATGCATATTTTTCTTTCTTTATTTTTTTGGCCACACCACATGGCTTGTGAGATCTTAGCTCCCAGACAGGGATTGAACCTGTGCCCCCTGCAGTGGGAGTGCGAAGTCTTAACCTCTGGACTGCCAGGGAAGTCCCCAGACTCTGCATTTTTTGATATTTGCTCACAGTTAAAACCTCACCAATCTGTTAAAATAACAAGAATTCAACTAAATAAGTGTTAAAGGTCTTATTGGCTTTATTAAGTGATTGGTGGTGAATTGGACAGCATCGCATCTAGCAAGTAGAGAGGTGTCCAAGATGGAAGGCTTAGATGGGCAGAAGGGGGAAGAGGTAAGGAAAGAATGGATTATCTCATCTTTCTTTGAGGGATAGAAAAAAACCTATGCGGGGGACTTCCCTGGTGGTCCAGTGGTTAAGACTCAGTGCTCCCAATGCAGTGGCCCTGGGCTCGATCCCTGGTCGGGGAACTAGATCCCACATGCCACAACTAAGAGTTCATATGCCACAACGAAGATCCAGCGTGCCGCAACGAAGATCTGGCGTGCTGCAACTAAGACCCAGCACAGCCAAGTAAAATTTTTTTTTTTAAGGAAAAACCAATGTGGCAGATTACCTTGCTGGTGTTGACCAGAAAATTCCAGATTGGTTAAGATGACATTCCTAGGGGAGGTCGTATTTGCAGTTAGGTTAGGTATTAAGTCTTGGTTTGGTGACATGGACCTAGCACAAATGACTCCATTTGGGGCCTACTGTTTCTTTTTAACACCTCCCTCTTCCCCTTGTGCCCTGACCTGGACAAGCTGATGAGAAGTCTGGGTGGCCTCCCTTCTAGAGGCGGCAGGGGGTTCCAGCCACACAAGCTCCTGCCCTGGGGCAAGAATTTTTGCCTCGGTCCCACCCTCCACCCACAGTGAACACCCGGGCCAGGCTCCTTTTCTTGGTTTGTGAAGCCATTTCAGAGCTGCTTGAAAGGCCAGGCCTGCTCTCCCCCGAGACCTCTCTTCTGTGAGTCGTAACCCTTTTCTTACCCTCTCGGTGGGTGTGTACTACACCGGTGACAGCCTCAGCCGCACCTCTGCAGGTGACCATAGCAGCTGGCACTGTGAGCAGCATGGCCACACATGATCACCACCTGTCTGTCTTCTCCTGCTCTGACTCACTCACCTGCTGTGCTGTCTGATGGCGGCCGGCGCTGTGGGCTGCTGGGTGCTGGGGAGCTCAAGCTGTGAGCTGTGCTGCCCTGTGTTGCATTGTTGACCATACCAGGACTCAGTTCTGTGTTCAGCCGACCAGAATTGTCAGTTTTAAGAACTCCTAGGCATTTGGGAGCAGCAGTATGGGATTGGAACTCTCCTTAAATTAGTCTTGGGTCAGTGTGTTTGCTGGGATTTATCTGCATGTTAGAGTGAAGCTGTGCTAGTGCCTGGGTTGGACCCATCATGTAAGGCACAAGTGGGAAAGAGAGACGATAGCCTGTGCAAGAGCTGGGCTAGTTGGGTGGTAGTTCCTGACAGAGCAGTTACTGGAGAGAAAAGAGAGGGGGAAAGGCAGTCATTAGATGGTGACTGAGTCCCCACTCGTAATTCCAGAGAGTTCCCCAGGACCCTTGAGTTCTGCTGCTGCCTTTATTGCAACAGAGATCCTGACGTTCAGGGTTACAGAGGACAACACCATGGCACCCATGTGGCACAACCAAGGGATTCCTTCAAACCTGATTTAAGCCCTAGTTCCTTATACTTTATAAAGCAGCCAGATATCATAGAGGAGGCCTCTGACCCTGATAGCACTGATGTGTGAGGCTCTCCAAAGTAGAGTTTATAAATACCAGAGGATACCCCCCTCTCCCGAAATATTCAGTATATCCAGTGACAAAAAAGCAAAAGGGGGGGACAAGAGGGAGAGGACAAATGAAAAAAATAATGAAACAAAGGTCCACAATTTGACCCAATTGGAAATCCAAAATATACAGAAAGAATTTACACAACGAAAAAGATGAAAGGGCATTACTTGGCTTTGGTGCCTCAACAACATAGTTTATGAAGTAATTTTGCCATCTGCCGTGCTGTACTAATTCTCAAACTTTCATGCAAATAATAAATACTAGGGCTCAAATTACAGTTATACCTGGGATCCCACTAAATTTAAGCAAGGTGCCCCTGATAAATTCAGGGGAGTTACTAGATATCATATAGAAGACTAATAGGTGTATTTCGCCTTAACTTTTTGGACGCGCAGGCTCAGTGGCCATGGCTCACGGGCCCAGCCGCTCCGCGGCATATGGGATCTTACCGGACCGGGGCACGAACCCGCGTCCCCTGCATTGGCAGGCTGGTTCCCAACCACTGCGCCACCAGGGAAGCCCCGCCTTAACTTTGAGAAGTGTGGTCTTACCTAAATTCCCCGTGGTCTTATCACCCACTGTCCTAAAATAGCCACACCCAGCAAGGAAGGTCTGATCCAGTGAATTATAAATGAAATTTTAAGTTAGTCCTTGCCACTTTCAAATTATATTGATAAATGAGACCCCACTGACCTTACCTCCTAGTTAAATATGGCCCAGTGTAAATTTAACAGGGTTTTGAAAGATTGAAAAACATTGTACAAGTCTCTTTAGTGAGGAAGTGATTAACCCCCTGTGCTTCTCCTTTTAATAGCCTTATTTGGTCTCTTCTCAACCCTGGAAAAAATGAATGACACCTCACACTGGATTATGGCAACCTTGAGGCTGTGATTTCACCAAATAAGCCCCAATTCCCAGCCCCCAGCATTATGGAAATTACTGGCTCCACCCACTCAGCAACGTAAATATCCTGCTCCCACAGATTTGGCTAAGTCTGTTTTGTTCAGTGTGTATTTCAGCAGCTTCTCAGCTGCAGTTGGCCTTCACCTCGAAGGGGCATGGTACACCTTTACCTGGTTACCCTCAGGGAACCTCAGCACCACTGTGAACACACACAGTCTCTGCAGGCAGGATCTGAACTGTAGCCACCTTGATCCAGAAGCACAGGTGTGACATTACACCAATGACATCCTCTTTCTGAGAACATCAGAACATAAAAATACTGACAAAAAGAGCTCCTAAACAGTAGACAGGCCATTGCTGGTATTTGATGTGAGGCTCCTAGCAGCTTGCTTAAATTCCTAACAATTAATTGGTAACCTGGGGTCCAGTCTCCCTGACACAGTGAAGAAATAACTGTTGTCCCTCTCAGCACCCACAACCTTGTCTAGATTCTTCTGGTGTTCTGGAGGCATCTTATTCCTTGTTTACGAATTTTACTTGAGCCCATTTATACTATTACTTGTACATCGACCCACCTTGAATATTCCCCCTACAAAAAAACAAAAAGGCTCTGGACTCAGGTCGAACTGCCAGATGACAGGCACTTCCCTTAGTGCCGTCAGACACTGATTGACAGTAGAGGCTTCAGTGACCTCATCTCCTGCCCCTGGAGTTGCCATCAGTAACTGCCCTAGGCTCCACGCTATATGCCATTCGAGCTGCAGTTATCCCTTCTGACAGAGCTGTGCTAAAAACAGATAGCCCTGAGCATGTGACGCTTCACCCAGATCCCCATTATGATTTGGGACCTGTGAACAGCACCCCAAGAGCTCAGCTCAGCTATGGAGACCCCCTTGAGGCAAGATACAGCTAAACCTGGGCCCCCTGCCATAACCTACCTGCAGGAGGGGTGGCCTCCGCTCTCTTCAGCCCCTTTCTGAAGAAGGTCACCCCCTTCCCAGACCCCTAGGCTCCTTGGGGAGCTCCTTAGGATTCTCTGAGTGAAAAGCAGTGGGAGTTTTAGACACTAGAGACAGCACCACCACGCTCAGACATGATCCAGCTCAGGCAGGTGCTGCTTGTCATCCCTCACTTAGCACAGCCTGATGAAGGATGGGACTCAAGGGTCCACAACCGGCCAAACATCAGGCTGTCGTCTTAGCCCTGACCAGCAACTGGCTTCATCAGCATGTGTTTACAGACCCCTGGATGGTTGTCTAAGAGTTGCCCCTTTGTGGTCAAAGAATTCTGAGAATCTCTTGCCTAACAGGCACCCACGATATAAATCAAGGTAGGGATTTCCCTGGTGGTCCAGTGGTTAAGACTCTGCTTCCACTGCAGAGGGCACCGGTTCAGTCCCTGGTCGGCAAACTAAGATCCCACATGCCCAGCAGCCATACACACAAAAATGAAGGTAACACGCGTCTGTCCATGTCAGAGTTCCAGGCGCGGCTAATAGTAACCAAGGCACTCATTTCACTTCTTAGAACATCCAGTGCTGCGCTGTGGAACACAGCATTCAGTGTAGTTTAACCCTCTCTTGTAAGTCTCAGAGTCTTGGCCTCATAAAAGCACCAAAATGGCTCATTGAAATAACTTCAGATCAGTTGATTAAAAGATGACCTCTTTCAGCCATCAGTCATCTGAGATGAATATTAAGGCATCTGACTTCATCTTTTTTTTTTTTCCTAATAACACTTTACCTTTCTCTACAGCAGTTTTAGGTTTATAGAAAACTTGATTACAAAGTACAGAGTTCCCACGTAACCCCTCTGCCTTCATATAGTTTGCCCTGTATTTTTTTTTTTTGGCCATGCCACAGGGCATGTGGGATCTTAGTTCCCCCACCAGGGATCGGACCCCCACCCCCTGCAGTGGAAGCAGGGAGTCCTAACCACTGGACCCCCAGGGAGGTCCCTGCCCTATTTTTTATATCTAGTACTACTGTGGTACATTTGTTACATTTGATGAACAAATACTGAGGCATTAAAGTCTGCAATTTACAATAGCGTTGACTCATGTTAGACAGTCTGTGGGCTTTGGCAACATAAAATGAGTTGTGTCCATCATTTCTGTGTCATGTATTCTACTCTCATGCTCTAAAAGGCCCCTGTGCTCCACCTATTCATTCATTCCTCCCTCCCACCCGAAATCCCTGGCAGCTGAAGGTCTTACTCATAGTTTTTTCCTTTCCAGAACTATGGTTGGAATAATACAGTGTGTAGCCTTGT
Source organism: Mesoplodon densirostris (assembly GCF_025265405.1). Classification (NCBI taxonomy): domain Eukaryota; kingdom Metazoa; phylum Chordata; class Mammalia; order Artiodactyla; family Ziphiidae; genus Mesoplodon; species Mesoplodon densirostris. Next base: position 143,206,021 of record NC_082663.1, read on the forward strand.
CATATTGGCTGCTTTCACTTAGCAATATGATTTAAGGTTTCTCCATGTCTTTTTGGTTTGATACCTCATGTCCTTTTAACACTGAAAAATATTTCACTGTATTGATGTTCCAGTGATATTTTTCCATTTACCTGTTGAAGGATATCTTGTTCACCTCTAAGTCTTGGCAATCACGAGTAAAGCTTTTATAAAAATTCATGCACAGTTTTTTTATAAACATAAGTTTTCAACTAATGTGGCAAAATACAAAGGAGCCTGATTGTTGGATTGTATGGTTAAGAATAGGTTTAGTATTTTAAGAAACTGCCTGTTTTCCAAAGTAGACATACCATTTTCCATTCCCACCAGCATTGAGAATGGAACAGGGTTCCTGTTGCTGTACATTGTCTCTGTCCTTTGGTGTTTGTTCTCAATTTTTTGAATTTTAGTATTCTAATAAGTATCTAGTAATAATCTCATTCTTCTTTTGTTTGCAATCCTAATGGCATATGATGTGGAGCATCTTTTCTTATGCTTATTTACCATCCATGTGTCTTATTTGGTGAGGTGCGCGTTTTAATATTTTGTCCATTTTTAATAGTGTTGCCTGTCTTCTTATTGTTGAGTTTTGAGTTCTTTGGATATTTCAAATAGCAGTCCTTTATCAGATAAGTGGTTTGCAGAGATCTTCTCCCAGACTGTGGCTTATTTTCAGTCTCTTAACCCTGTCTTTCATAGAGCAAGTTGTCATTTTAATGAAGTCAATTTACTAATTTTTTTCTTTCATCAATCCTACTTTTGGGGTGTTGAATCAAAAAACTCATCACCAAACCCAAGATCATATAGATTTTCTCCTATGTTACCTTTTTTCCTTCAATATTTTAAAAACTTGAAGTATAGCTGATTTACAGTGTTGTGTCAGTTTCTGCTATACAGCAAAGTGATTCAGCTGTACACATATATACATTTTTAATACTCTTTTCCATTATGGTTTATCATGGGATATTGAAGATAGTTCTCCATGCTGTACAGTAGGACCTTGTTGTTCATCCATTCTATGTATAAAAGCTTCCATCTGCTAACCCCAGCCTCCCACTCCATCCCTCCCCCACCCCCTCCCCCTCGGCAGCCGCCAGTCTGTTCTCTATGTCCATGATTCTGTTTCTGTTTCATAGATAGGTTCACTTTCTCCTGTGTTATCTTCTAGGAGTTCTGTAGTTTTGCCTTTTACATAATATCTGTGGTCCATTTGGGGTTAATTTTTGCAAAAGGTGTAGGATTTGTGTCTAGACGTTCTTTTTTTCAATGTGGATATCTAGTTTTCCTGGCACTATTTGTTGAAAAGACTGTTGTTTCTTCATTAAATTGCCTTTGATCCTTTGTCAAAGATGAATTGACTAGATTTGTTTGGATCTATAGGAAATCATTGACTTTGTATGTTAGCTATCCTTCAGTCTTACTGTACTCTCTTATTAGTTCAGGGGTTTTCTTTGTTGTTGTTGATTCTTTTTCTCCATAATCATGTCATATATGACAAAAGACAGTTTTATTTCTTACTTCCCATTCTGTATACCTTACATGTCCTTTTATTCTGTAAGTTTCCAGTACAGTGTTGACTAGGACTGGTGAGAGAGAGGACATCATTGCCTCCTGATATTACCAGGAAAGCATCTAGCTTCTCACCATTAAGTGTGATGTTAACTGCAGGTTTTTTGTAGACGGTCTTTCTCAAGAAGAAGAAGTTCCTCTCTATTCCTAGTGTGCTATCATAAATGGACTTTGGATTTTTTCAAATGCTTTTAAATTTTCATTTTTTCCTGTTTCATTCCTCATATTAATAATTTGGCTTTTCTTCTTTCTTTCTTTTTTTTTTTTGGCCATGCTGTGTGGCTTGCAGTATCTTAGTTCCCCAACCAGGGATTGAACCCAAACCCTCAGCAGTGAAAGCACAGAGTCTTAACCACTGGACCACCAGGGAATTCCCATGTCTTTTCTCTTTTTTTTCTCAGCTTATATAGACATTTCTGAATTTCATCTCTTCAAAAAACAGATGTGTTTTGTTGATTTTTCTCAATGATTTCTTGTACTTTCATTGATTTCTTCTCAAATTATTACATCTTCTTCCTGTGCTTACTTTGGGCTTAATTTCCTCTTCTTTTTCTACTTTTTAAGGCTAAAGGCTTAGATCATTAATTACAGATCTCTTTCTTCAAGTGTGTGCCTTCAATGCCATAAATTTCCCTCTACGCCCACCCTATTTTTGCTGCATTCCACAAGTTTCGGTAAATTGTATATTCATTTTTATTTAATCAAGGTAATTTTTAATTGCTATTGAAACTTTTTCTTTGATCCATGGGTTATTTAAAAGTGTGTTGTTTAATCTTGAAGTATTTGAATGTTTTTAAATATCTTTCTATTATTGATTTCCAGGTTAATGCCTTTGTGTTCTGAGAGTATATTTTTGTATGATTTCCCTTAAGATTAGTTAATATGTGTTTTATGTCCCAGAATGTGTTTCTTTTGGCCACGCCACGCAGCTTGCAGTATCTTAGTTCCCCAACCAGGGATCAAACCCGGCCCCACGGCAGTGAAAGCACCCGGTCCTAACCACTGGACCACCAGGGAATTCCCCCAGAATGTGTTCTATCCTTACGAATTTCCCATGTTAACTTGAGAAGGATGTGTATTCTGCTATTGTTTAATGAAGTAATACACAGTTTTCAGTTACGTCCGGTTGTTTGAGGGCACTGTTCAATTCAGCTCTGTGGCTTTCCTGAATATCTTCCTGCTGGTTCTCATAATCATTTATTAGAGGGGTGTTGAAGTCCAACTATAATAGTGGAGTCGTCTGTTTCTCCTTGTAATCCTATCCATTTTTCCCTGGTGTATTTTGCCACTGTGTTGTTGCTGTGCACGTAAGCACTAAGGATTGCTTTGTCTTCTTGGAGACTTAACCCCTTTATCTTCATGCATTGCCCCTCTTTATCTCTGTGCTTTGTCAGAAAGTAATATGGATATTCTGCTTATCTTTTAATGCTAACATGATAACATCTTTTTCCATCCCTTAGTCTTAATCCATCTGTCTTTACTATGAATGCGGCTTTATTACAGACAACATATAATTTTTTTAAATCCACTATGACAGTATGTGGCTTCAATTGTTGTATTTTTAGACCATTGACTTTTTTTTAGGTATAGTTGATTTACAGTATTATATCAGTTTCAGGCATACAACCTAATAATTCAAAATATTTATAGATTATACTCCATATAAAGTTATTACAAAATATTGGCTATATTCCTTGTGCTATACAATATACACTTGTAACTTATTTATTTTATACATAGTAGTTTGTACCCCTTAATCTCCCACCCGTGTCTTTCCCCTCCCCACTTCGCTCTCTCCATTTGTAACTGCTAGTTTGTTCTATCTGTGAGTCTGTTTTTGTTTTGTTACATTCATTTGTTTCTTTTAGATTCCCCATATAAGTGAAATCATAGAGTATTTGTCTTTCTCTGTTGACTTATTTTACTGAGCATAATACCCTTCATCTATCCATGTTGTTGCAAATGGCAAAATTACATTCTTTTTTCTGGCCGAGAAGTATTCCATTGTATGTATGCACCACATCTTCTTTATCCATTCATCTGTCGATGGACACTTAGGTTGCCTCCATATCTTGGCTATTGTAAATAATGCTGCTGTGAACATTGGGGTGTGTGTATCTGTTTGAAATAGTGTTCCATCATCTTCAGATATATACCCAGGAGTGGAATTGCTGGATCATATGGTAGTTCTATTTTCAGTTTTTTGAGAAATCTCAGTACTGTTTTCCATATTAGTTGGCACTAATTTACATTCCTAGCAACAGTGTACAAGGGTTCCCTTTTCTCTACATCCTCACCAACATTTGTTATTTGTGGTCTTTTTGATGGAAGATGTTCAGACAGGTGTGAGGTGATACCTTGTTGTTTTGACTTGCATTTCTCTGATGCAGTGATGTTGAGCATCTTTTCATATGCTAGTTGACCATCTGTATGTCTTCTTTGGAAAAATGTCTACTCAGGTCTTCTATCCATTTTTTAATTGGGTTATTTTTTTTGATACTGAGGTATATGAGCTGTTTATATCTTTTGGATATTAACCCCTTATCAGTCATATCATTTGCAAATATTTTCTCCCATTCAATGTGCTGTCTTCTCATTTTGTCGATGGTTTATTTACTTATTTTTTTTATTTTTTTTTTTCGGGTATGCGGGCCTCTCACTGACGTGGCCTCTCCCATTGCGGAGCACAGGCTCCGGACACGCAGGCTCAGTGGCCATGGCTCACGGGCCTAGCCGCTCCGCGGCATGTGGGATCTTCCCAGACTGGGGCACGAACCCGTGTCCCCTGCATCGGCAGGCGGACTCTTAACCACTGCGCCACCAGGGAAGCCCTATTTACTTATTTTTTAACCACAAAGTTTATTGGTACACATACCCTTCCATACTTCCTCCTGTGTTTATTTTAAATTTTTTCTTTTTATTGATATTTTATTGACATACAAAGTACTTTAAATGTAGTATTAACCAAGTTTTCTTTTTACAGATTTTTTTAAATTTTTTATTTTATATTGGAGTACTGTATAGTTGATTAACAATGTGTTAGTTTCAGATGTACAGCAAAGTGATTCAGTTATATATATACATGTATCTATTTTTCAAATTCTTTTCCCATTTGGGTTGTTACAGAATATTGAGCAGAGTCCCCTGTGCTATGCAGTAGGTCCTTGTTGGTTATCTATTTTAAATATAGTAGTGTGTATCTGTCAATCCCAAACTCCCAATTTATTCCTCCCTCCCACCACCTGTCCCCTTTGGTAACCATAAGTTTGTTTTCTAAGTCTGTGAGCCTATTTCTGTTTTATAAATAAGTTCATTTGTATCATGTCTTTTTAGATTCCCCATATAAGCAATATTATATGATATTTGTCTTTCTCTGTCTGACTTCACTTAGTATGATAATCTCCAGGCCTGTCAGTGGTTTCTTTAGATATGCAAAACCTTTTAAGTTTAATTAGGTCCTATTTGTTTCTTTTTGCTTTTGTTTCCTTTGACCCCACCCCCTTACTCCCTGCTCCCATATTTTTCCCTATGCATCTCTTGCATCTGGCTGTTCCTGAGTTGTATCCTTTATCATAAACCAGTAATAGTAAAGCCAAGTGTCTTCCTGAGTTCTCAGAATTGTTCTAGCAAATTACCAAACCTGAGGGAGTGTCAGGGGAATCTATGACTTTGTAGGCAGCTGGGCAGAAATGTCGGTAGCCCAGGCACCCTGTTTGTGGCCAGCAGCTGAAGTGGGGGCAGTCTTGTGGGAGTGTTTATTAATCTGTGAGGTCCGACACTAACTCCAGTAGCATTCATATTGACTCAAACTGGTAGACACATATTTGATGACCGAGTTGGAGCAGTGGTGTTAAAAAGACACCACATATTTGACCTAAGGAGGGAAACCACTGTCACAAGTGCTTCTGTCCTCTACCCGCCCCCCACCTTTGGAGAGCAGGGAGGCTAGAGGAGACTCAAGTGGGTGTTTCCACCACACACGCACGCACGCCCCAGATCAGTTGCACTGTTACAAAATGGATTATTTTGAGGACAGTTCTTGTTAAGAACAGAGTATTCTGGACATGGCTACTTTTTTGTCTCACTGATTTTGGAGACAGCAGTTTCCCCATGACCTAAATTCTCTGATGGGTCTACTGTTAATTTTTAGTTTGTTGGTTTTCTCCTCTGAGGGTGCTAATGCCTGCTTCTAAGCTCCTTACATGCCAGATCAGGAACCGGAAGTCTCTGACCTCAGTTTTTATTTTTTGTCTGCTGACAGCTTTATACTTTCATCCCTCCTTATTCCTCTTTGTACCCCACATCTGTACAAAGTGCTAAGAAAGCCTGAGTATTCCTTCCTTTGATGCTGGCAAGAGAGTAATAAATCCATGGAAGTTCCTGCTCATGTGCACAAACTGTCACCCTAGCCCACCCCCTAATCTCAATGAAAAAACCCAAGCCAGGCTCCTTACCTTGCTCTCCGAAGGCATTTTCCACCTGCTTGAGAGGCCCGCCCTGCCCTCCCCAGACACTTCCATTATAGAAGTAAAAAACTTCATACCCTCTTGGCATTGAGTGTGTGCTGTCATCAGCCTATACATCTGAGCCAAATCTCAGATGAGGTCCACAAGAAAAGGGAACATGGTCTGTATACTGCAACACACTTTGCTTAATTATTCTGTTGAGGGACTTCCTGGTGGCCCAGTGGTTAAGAATCCACCTGCCAATGCAGAGGACACGGGTTCGAGCCCTGGTCTGGGAAGATCCCACATGTCGCGGAGCAACTAAGTCCGTGCACCACAACTGTTGAGCCTGCGAGCCACAACTACTGAAGCCCGTGTACCTAGAGCCCGTGCTCTACAACAAGAGAAGCCACCACAGTGAGAAAGAAGCCTGCACACCACAACAAAGAGTAGCCCCTGCTCGTCACAACTAGAGAAAGCCTGCGCACGGCAACAAAGACCCAACGCAGCCAAAAAATAAATTAATTAATTTCAAAAAATTATTCTATTGAAAAATCCTCCACATCTTTTTTTTTTTTTTTTTTTTTTTGCGGTATGCGGGCCTCTCACTGTTGTGGCCTCCCCCGTTGCGGAGCACAGGCTCCGGACGCGCAGGCTCTGGACGCGCAGGCTCAGCGGCCATGGCTCACGGGCCCAGCCGCTCCGCGGCATATGGGATCCTCCCAGACCGGGGCACGAACCCGCATCCCCTGCATCGGCAGGCGGACTCTCAACCACTTGCGCCACCAGGGAGGCCCCACATCTTTTTATACCAGTTCATGTCACCCTTTAATTTTTTTTAAATTCATTTATTTACTTATTATTTTTGGCTGCGTCAGGTCTTAGTTGTGGCATGCGGGATCTTTCATTGTGGCGTGCAGGGATTTTCGTTTAGGTGTGTGGGCTTCTCTGTAGTTGTGGTGTGTGGGCTCCAGAGCGCGTGGGCTCTGTAGTTGTGGCACGCAGGTTTAGTTGCCCCGCGGCGTGTGGTATCTTACTTTCCTGACCAGGGATCGAACCTGCATACCCTGCATTGGAAGGCGGATTCTTTACTACTGGACCACCAGGTAAGTCCCTTCGCCCTTTATTTTTAAAAAGTGAATATGAGGGTGAGATTATGTAACCAGTTCTTTCAAAATAGACACTTGTCTTGCTACCAGTTTTTGCGATTAAAACTCCGGTTGCCACATCACAGGGCAAACATAGTAAAATTATGTTCTTCTCCAAACTTCTTTAATTCCTTATTTATTTTGTCATCACATATATGCAGAAAAGAATGTACAAAATGTTTTTTATATAAATTTTATTTTTTATTTTTGGCTATGTTGGGTCTTCGTTGCTGTGTGCGGGCTTTCTCTGGTTGCAGCAAGCGGGGGCTACTCTTCATTGTGGTGCATGGGCTTCTCATTGTGGTGGCTTCTCTTGTGGTGGAACAAGGGCTCTAGGCGCCCAGGCTTCAGTAGTTGTGGCACGCAGGCTCTAGAGTGCAGGCTCAGTAGCTGTGGCTCACGGGCTTAATTGTTTCGCGGCATGTGGGATCTTCCCAGACCAGGGCTCGAACCCGCGTCCCCTGCATTGGCAGGCGGATTCTTAACCACTGCGCCACCAGGGAAGCCCGTACAAAATGTTTTATTGGAAGATCTAGTAATAATAACAATATAAACATCTTTGTAATCATCAAGATTCATAAGTGGGCCTTTGGGCAGTTTTTAGAGCCTCATGATGTTCTGCTCCCTTACTCATCTCCGTGCTGCCCCATAGGTGATCTCTGTTGATTTGTTTAGTTATTCATACCTTTACCATCTGTTCTTTTCACTACACAGTGTTGTTTTAGTTTTGTCTGTTTTGACCTTTCAGTAAATGAGTATTAATGAAATTATAGTCAAAATGTTTTTTGGTTGGTTCTTTGCAGAAGTATGTTTCATACACACCTAGGGTCTGAGGCTACGGGCCAGTCAAGGTACTCATCCATTGCAGTGGTTATAGGGTTGAGTTTTTTCCAGTTAAAAAAAATTTTTTTTGGTCGTGCCACACAACTTATGGGATCTTACTTCCCCAACTAGGGATTGAACCTGGGCCCTTGGCAGTGAAATCACAGAGTCCTAACCACTTGATCTCCAGGGAATTCTCTCCAGTTTAATTTTTAATCTCCTTAAAAATACATTTTCTATATTCTTGAATTAGTCTCCAAGTACATAAATCCTCTGGACATTGGAGAAAAATTGCTAAACTGTAGATGGTGATCGAGTTCAAATTTACAGGAAATGACAGTGGAGTGCATCAGTTGATGCTTCCTCCATTCATGCATAATTTACGTATTTGTCACCTGTGGTCATCAACACTTGGGATTACTAAATTGACTAAATTTTTGTCCTAATCAGTGTGAAATGTAATCTGCTTGACATGTTTCATTACTTCCTATTACCAATCAGATAGGTATTTTTTCATACGTGATCTCTCATCTTCTGTTAAACATGTTTTGGTTATTTTCCCTTTAACTATTGTGTCCATTCATCTTACTTCGCACACTAACCCTTTAACATTGCATGTATTTTCTTCCACCTGTTGTTTGTCTTATAACTCCCTTAGTTGTAATACGTTTGAATTGGTCAGGCTCTTGCTTTAGGGCTTACTCTTTTTTTGTTTTGTTTTGGGGGAGGGGGTTGTTTTAATTAATTTTTGTTTGTTATTAGTCATCCATTTTATACACATCAGTGTATATATGTCAATCCCAGCCTCCCAATTCATCACACCACAAGCCCCATCCCTTACCGCTTCCCCCGCTTGGTGCCCATACGTTTTTTCTCTACTTCTGTGTCTCAATTTCTGCTCAGCAAACCGGTTCATCTGTACCATTTTCTAGGTTCCACATATACGTGTTAATATACGATATTTGTTTTTCTCTTTCTGACTTACTTCACTCTGTATGACAGTCTCTAGATGCATCCATGTCTCTACAAATGACCCAATTTGGTTCCTTTTTATGGCTGAGTAATATTCCATTGTATATATGTACCATATCTTTTTTATCCATTCGTCTGTCGATGGACATTTAGGTTGCTTCCATGACCTGGCTATTGTAAATAGTGCTGCAGTGAACTTTGGGGTGCATGTGTCTTTTTGAATTATGGTTTTCTCAGGGTATATGCCCAGTGGTGGGATTGCTGGGTCATATGGTAATTCTATTTTTAGTTTTTATAGGAAGCTCCATATTGTTCTTCGTAGTGGCTGTGTCAGTTTACATTCCCACCAACAGGGCAAGAGGGTTCCCTTTTCTCCACACCCTCTCCAGCATTTGTTGTTTGTAGATTTTCTTATGATGCCCATTCTAACTGGTGTGAGGTGATACCTCATTGTAGTTTTGATTTGCATTTCTCTAATAATTAGTGATGTTGAGCTTTTCATGTGCTTCTTGGCCATCTGTATGTCTTCTTTGGAGAAATGTCTATTTAGGTCTTCTGCCCATTTTTGGATTGGGTTGTTAGTTTTTTTAACATTGAGCTGCATGAGCTGTTTATATATTTTGGAGATTAATCCTTTGTCCAGTGATTCGTTTGCAAATATTTTCTCCCATTCTGAAGGTTGTCTTTTGGTCTTGTTTATGGTTTCCTTTGCTGTGCAAAAGCTTTTAAGTTTCATTAGGTCCCATTTGTTTATTTTTGTTTTTATTTCCATTACTCTAGGAGGTGGATCAAAAAAGATCTTGCTATGATTTATGTCAAAGAGTGTTCTTCCTATGTTTTCTTCTAAGAGTTCTGTAGCGTCCGATCTTACATTTAAGTCTCTAATCCATTTTGAGTTTATTTTTGTGTATGGTGTTAGGGAGTGTTCTAATTTCATTCTCTTACATGTAGCTGTCCAGTTTTCCCAGCACCACTTATTGAAGAGCCTGTCTTTTCTCCATTGTATATCCTTGTCTCCTTTATCGTAGATTAGTTGACCATAGGTGCGTGGGTTTATCTCTGGGCTTTCTATCCTATTCCATTGATCTATATTTCTGTTTTTATGCCAGTACCATATTGTCTTGATTACTGTAGCTTTGTAGTATAGTCTGAAGTCAGGGAGCCTGATTCCTCCAGCTCCGTGTTTCTTTCTCAAGGTTGCTTTGGCTATTAGGGGTCTTTTGTGTTTCCATACAAATTGTGAATTTTTTTGTTCTAGTTCTGTGAAAAATGTCATTGGTAATTTGATAGGGATTGCATGGAATCTGTAGATTGCTTTGGGTAGTATAGTCATTTTCACAATGTTGATTCTTCCAATCCAAGAACATGATATATCTCTCCATCTGTTTGTATCATCTTTAATTTATTTCATCAGTGTCTTATAGTTTTCTGCATACAGGCCTTTTGTCTCCTTAGGGAGGTTTATTTCTAGGTATTTTATTCTTTTTGTTGCAATGGTAAATGGGAGTGTTTCCTTAATTTCTTTCAGATTTTTCATCATTAGTGTATAGGAATGCAAGAGATTTCTGTGCATTAATTTTGTATCCTGCAACTTTACCACATTCATTGATTAGCTCTAGTTGTTTTCTGGTGGCATCTTTAGGATTCTCTATGTATAGTATCATGTCATCTGCAAACAGTGACAGTTTTACTTCTTTTTTTCCAATTTGTATTCCTTTTATTTCTTTTTCTTCTCTGATTGCCATGACTAGGACTTCCAAAACTATGTTGAATAATAGTGAGAGTGGACATCCTTGTCTTGTTCCTGATCTTAGAGGAAATGCTTTCAGTTTTTCACCATTAAGAATGATGTTTGTTGGGCTTCCCTGGTGGCGCAGTGGTTGAGAGTCCGCCTGCCAATGCAGGGGACATGGGTTCATGCCCCGGTCCGGAAAGACCCCACATGCCGCGGAGTGGCTAGGCCCGTTAGCCATGGCTGCTGAGCCTACACATCTGGAGCCTGTGCTCTGCAACGGGAGAGACCACAACAGTGAGAGGCCCGCGTACCGCAAAAAAAAAGAATTATGTTTGCTGTGGGTTTGTCATATATGGCCTTTATTATGTTGAAGTAGGTTCTCTCTATGCCCACTTTCTAGAGAGTTTTTATCATAAAGTGATGTTGAATTTTGTCAGAAGCTTTTTCTGCATCTGTTGAGATGATCGTATGGTTTTTATTCTTCAATTTGTTAATATGGTGTATCACATTGATTGATTTGCGTATATGGAAGAATCCTTGCATCTCTGGGATAAATTCCGCTTGATCATGGTGTATGATCCTTTTTAATGTGTTGTTGGATTCTGTTTGCTAGTATTTTGTTGAGGATTTTTGCGTCTATATTCATCAGTGATATTGGTCTGTAATTTTCCTTTTTTATACTATCTTTGTCTGGTTTTGGTATCAGGGTGATGGTGGCCTCATAGAAAGAGTTTGGGAGTTTTCCTTCCTCTGCAAGTTTTTGGAAGAGTTTGAGAAGCATGGGTGTTAGCCCTTCTCTAAATGTTTGATAGAATTCACCTGTGAAGCCATCTGGTCCTGGACTTTCGTTTGTTGGAAGATTCTTAATCACAATTTCAATCTCATTACTTGTGATTGGTCTGTTCATATTTTCTGTTTCTTCCTGGTTGGGTCTTGGAAGTTTACACCTTTCTAAGAATTTGTCCATTTCTTCCAGGTTGTCCATTTTATAGGCATAGAGTTGCTTGTAGCAGTCTCTTAGGATGGTTTGTATTTCTGCAGTGCTTGTTTTAACTTCTTTTTCCTAATTTTATTGAATCCTCCATTTTTAAAATTTTATTTATTTATTTTTGGCTGCTTTGGGTCTTTGTTGCTGCGTCAGGCTTTCTCTAGTTGCAGTGAGCAGGGGCTACTCTTTGTTGCGTTGCGCGAGCTTTTCATTGCGGTGGCTTCTCTTGTTGCAGAGCATGGGCTTTAGGCGCCTGGGCCTCAGTAATTGTGGCATATGGGCCCAGCTGCCCCGCGGCATGTGGGATCTTCCCAGACCAGGGCTCGAACCCGTGTCTCCTGCATTGGCAGGCGGATTCTTAACCACTGCACCACCAGGGAATCCCTCCCTCTTTTTCTTGATGAGTCTGGCTAATGGTTTATCAATTTTATCTTCTCAAAGAACCAGGTTTTAGTTTTATTGATCTTTGCTGTTGTTTTCTTTGTTTCTATTTCATTGATTTCTGCTCTGATCTTTATGATTTTTTTTCTTCTGCTAACTTTGGGTTTTGTTTGTTCTTCTTTCTCTAGTTCCTTTAGGTGTAAGGTTAGATTGTTTATTTGAGATTTTTCTTGTTTCTTGAGGTAGGCTTGTATAACTATAAACTTCCCTCTTAGAATTGCTTTTGCTGCATCCCACAGGTTTTGGATTGTCGTGTTTTCATTGTCATTTGTCTCTAGGTATTTTTTGATTTTCTCTTTGATTTCTTAAGTGATCTCTTGGTTATTTAATAACGTATTGTTTAGCCTCCATGTGTTTGTGTTTTTTTACGTTTTTCCCCCCTGTAATTGATTTCTAATCTCATAGCGTTGTGGTCAGAAAAGATGCTTGATATGATTTCAATTTTCTTAAATTTACTGAGGCTTCATTTGTGACCCAAGATGTGATCTATCCTGGAGAACGTTCCGTGTGCACTTGAGAGGAAAGTGTAATCTGCTGTTTTTGGATGGAATGTCCTATAAATATCAATTAAATCTATCTGGTCTATTGTGTCATTTAAACCTTGTGTTTCCTTATTAATTTTCTGTCTGGGTGATCTGTCCACTGGTGTAAGTGAGGTGTTAAAGTCCCACACTATTGCGTTACTGTCGATTTCCTCTTTTATAGCTGTTAGCAGTTGCCTTATGTATTGAGGTGCTCCTATGTTGGGTGAATATATATTTACAATTGTTATATCTTCTTCTTGGATTGATCCCTTGATCATTACGTAGTGTCCTTCCTTGTCTCTTGTAACATTATTTTAAAGTCTATTTTATCTGATATGAGTATTGCTACTCCAGCTTTCTTTTGATTTCCATTTGCATGGAATATCTTTTTCCATCCCCTCACTTTCAGTCTGTATGTGTCCCTAGGTCTGAAGTGGGTCTCTTGTAGACAGCATATATATGGGTCATGTTTTTGTATCCATTCAGCAAGCCTGTGTCTTTTGGTTGGAGCATTTAATCCATTCACATTTAAGGTAATTATCGATATGTATGTTCCTATTACCATTTTCTTAATTGTTTTGGGTTTGTTATTGTAAGTCCTTTTCTTCTCTTGTGTTTCCCACTTAGAGAAGTTCCTTTAGCATTTGTTGTAGAGCTGGTTTGGTGGTGCTGAGTTCTCTTAGCTTTTGCTTGTCTGTAAAGCTTTTGATTTCTCCATCAAATGTGAATGAGATCCTTGCTGGGTAATCTTGATTGTAGGTTCTTCCCTTTCATCACTTTACGTATATCATGCCACTCCCTTCTGGCTTGTAGAGTTTCTGCTGAGAAATCAGCTGTTAACCTTATGGGAGTTCCCTTGTATGGTTTTTGTCGTTTTTCCCTTGCTGCTTTCAGTAATTTTTCTTTGTCTTTAATTTTTGCCAATTTGATTACTGTGTGTCTTGGCATGTTTCTCCTTGGGTTTATCCTGTATGGGACTCTCTGTGCTTCCTGGGCTTGGGTGGCTATTTCCTTTCCCATGTTAGGGAAGTTTTTGACTATAATCTCTTCAAATATTTTCTCAGGTCCTTCCTCTCTCTCTTCTCCTTCTGGGACCCCTATAATGCGAATGTTGTTGAGTTGAATGTTGTCCCAGAGGTCTCTTAGGCTGTTTTCATTTCTTTCCATTCTTTTTTCTTTATTCTGTTCTGTAGCAGTGAATTCCACCATTCTGTCTTCCAGGTCATTTATCTGTTCTTCTGCCTCAGATACTCTGCTATTGATTCCTTCTAGTGTATTTTTCATTTCACTGATTGTATTGTTCATCTCTGTTTGTTTGTTCTTTAATTCTTCTAGGTCTTTGTTAAACATTTCTTGCATCTTCTCCATCTTTGCCTCCATTCTTTTTCCGAGGTCCTGGATCATCTTCACTATCATTATTCTGAATTCTTTTTCTGGAAGATAGCCTATCTCCATTTCATTTAGTTGTTTTTCTGGGGTTTTATCTTGTTCCTTCATCTGGTACATAGCCCTCTGCCTTTTCATCTTGTCTATCTATCTGTGAATATGGTTTTTGTTCCACAGGCTGCAGGATTGTAGTTCTTCTTTCTTCTAGGGCTTATTCTTCTTAAATGAGAAAATTCTCCCTATTTTTGGATCAATGAAGCATTTACTTGTGATTTCTAGAAGTGTCCCAGTCTTTTCTTTCACATTTAAATCTATAATGAATTGGCTATTGCCCATGGAATACAGGGGAATACAGTGTCTTTCCCAGTTGGATAACATTTGTTAGAGATATATTTTGGGAGAGGTAACATCTTAGTGATGTTGGGTTATTTCTAAAAAAATCTTTTGTATTTTCATTTATCTCATTCTCCTTTAATGTTACCCAACAAAAATTTAAAAATTTTCCCGTGAGGATCATTAAATATCTCGTTCATTCTTCTTTAGTACTGAATTAAATTTGTTCTGAAGGGAGCCAGATGTAAACTTCCAGATGGTCTTTCCTACTGTAATCACATAGGAAGGGCTCAAGCCTACAATTAGCAGGTTGTGACAACACATGTAAAATAATTGTCTTCCAGAGAAGCTCATTAGAGCCTCAATACCCAGAGTGATTTTGGGGAGCAGATCACATAGGAACTCTGCCTAAGCATAATGAAGGTTCAGACGCTCATAATGAAAAGTGTTTATAATGTACCATAAACAGTTTAGACACACTGAGCCACTCTTATCAGGTTGGTGGTGTCACTCATAAATCCCAGTTCCTAGATACCAACGAAGGACAAACATGGTGAGCAGGCATTCCTAAGAATCAGCAATCTCAGACCTGCTAGTAACTCTCTTCTGCACACTTCATAGTAGGACATTGTTAGGAGCAAGCGCTATAGATACACCATAGAAAGTGTGATTTGAGTTGATGCAAGCAGCTCAAGCAGGAAGTGGTTACTTCCTCACAAATTTAACAGCATCATGAACATGTGGAAATTATACATTTTTACTGTGATCACTTAAAGTCTTGCTGTTCTCTAATGGTAGGGTCCAGAGCACATTGGAAAAATTAGAGAAATGCTATACAAATAAAAGAAATATTTCTATTTTAAGACCATCAATTCCTGTGAGAAAAACTTCTCAAGAACTGGGGATTTCTTTTTCTGTTGCTTAACTGAATGGATAAATTCTACCATTGTAATTACTGTGTGGGAACCTTTTCTCTGTCCCCTGCATGTGGACATCAGTAGGTTAGTGATCTTTTACAGAGACCAGCATTTAGGGAAGTTATGTGGTTGAGGGATTCCTATGCCCAGACGTTGCGCTGTCATGTTCCTGTGCACCACATGGAGGCATGGATATGAGAGAAGTGGAAAGGCAGCCTCTCAAGTGGCTGGTTGAGAATCACTGCCTCCTGTAATTGGAGAAGGGAAGTTTTATGTTTTTTAGAGGAAAGCACCGCTGGACCCTTTGTGTTTTATAATGATGGGCACATTCACCATCAAACCATAGTGGTCTTCAGTGGACTCTGGTGCAAATGGCAATTCTTATTCAGTTCCCCAAGGTCAGCAAGGTCCAGGGTACACTGTTATGGTTTTCCTGGAAAATGCTCTTCTGGCATTTATCTTCTCAGTATATGCACATATATGTGGTAAAGATGGTGAGAAGCCACTCTGAGACCCATGAATATAGGGATTTTGTGGAGGTCTAAGTTGTCATGCCTTCTTTCTCATGCCTGAGTACTAATTTCGGAATAGCTTCCTAGCCCCATGAAATAGGACAGAGATAAAAAGGAGTAACTGAGTATCTGTCAAATATTTTTACAGGCAAGTTAAAGTTAATACTTTTCCACAAGATTATTTTTATTCAGCCAGTTGCATCTGACTACTTTTGATAGCCTGGAGTACTTCAGGACAATATTGCCAGCTGGGCCTAGTGATAAGCTGGATTTCCACAGGTCTCCTGTCCTTGTCATGTTTGGTGATGGGAATGGAGGAAAAAGCTTCCAATTCACTGTGTTTTTTTCCATTAAAACCTCATGCAAGGGGCTTCCCTGATGGTACAGTGGTTAAGAATCCACCTGCCAATGCAGGGGACATGCGTTCAAGCCCCAGTCTGGGAAGATCCCACATGCCGCAGAGCAGCTAAGCCCATGCGCCACAGCTACTGAAGCCCGCACACCTAGAGCCTTGTGCTCTGCAACAGGAGAAACCACTGCAAGGAGAAGCCCGCACACCACAACGAAGAGTAGCCCCCACTTGCCACAACTAGAGAAAGCCTGCGTGCAGCAACAAAGACCCGACACAGCCAAAAATTAAATAAAGTTATTTAAAAAAAAAAACCACCTCATGCAAATGTGACCCTGTGTTTCATGGAGTGCTATGTGATAGATATGGTGGGTATTAAAGGAGATGAATTTTTCTTACGAGGAGTTGATGATCTGGAAATATTTCTTTCATTTTTCTCCAGCGTGCTCTGGATCCTACTGTTAGAGAATGATAAGACTTAAGTGATCATAGTAAAAATGATTTCCACGTGTACATGATGCTGTTAAATTTGTGAGGAAGTGGTTATATAGAGAATAAGGATTTTGATGATCAAGTCACAGGATAAATATTTTAATAACAGCATCATATGTGAACTTCTTGTGAATGGACTACAGATTCCCAGTACTGTCCATCTCACCCATCTTCCTGTACACATATTTGTGATGTTTTAGGACCCAGTGGCCTTTGAGGATGTGGCTGTGAACTTTACCTTGGAGGAGTGGGCTCTGCTGGGGCCTTCACAGAAGAAACTCTACAGAGATGTGATGCGGGAAACCTTGAGGAACCTGGCCTCAATAGGTAAGGATGATGACGATGACATTCCTTCACTTAATAAATTAGAGAACAAGTGTTTCCTGCCCATCAATGTTGTTCTAAGATGTGGAATGGGGAAAGGGAATATTTTGGTAAGTAAATCATAGTTTGAGGTCATCATAGACCTGTGAAATAATAATTTTCCTATAATTTACTGATCTTTTTGGTTCTGCATTTCAGGGGAAAAATGGGAAGACCATAACACTGAAGATCAGTACAAAAACCAGGGAAGAAATCTGACGTGAGTTGCACTCACAGTTGAAAGCAGTGTCCCACAAGAGAATCTTCTTATGTCATGAAATTTAGAAACAAGTAGACACAAAAGGGCCCAGCTTCAAATTTATTTATTCCCAGAAAATTTTTACCAAAAAATGTTTTCTTAAGTGTGTCATGGATGTTCATTGTTTCCCAAATAGTTTACTTTGAAACATATTCAGAGACTGCATATATAAATATCACTATGATAATAGCAATGGTTGAGCTTTCTTGCAGAGCATTCAGTATATTCACTTTCAAACAATTTACACAGTGCAGAAAAACCTAACACTTTCCCGATAAATGATAAAAATGTAATACTAATATTTACTATAAAATCATTAACAAAGAAATCATTAACAGTGTGCTTCTAATTTTTTTTAACAGAAGTCATACATTATGGAGATGCTGTGAAAGTGAAGAAGGTAGTCAGTGTGGCGAAAACATCAGCCTTATTCCAAATCTTAATCTGAACAAGAAAAATTCTACTGCAGTAAAACCATGGGAGTGCAGTGAGTGTGGAAAAGTCTTGATGAGTCGTTCATCCTTTAATAGGCACGTTAGATCTCACACTGCACCCAACCCATCCAGGTATCAGGAATGTGGAAAGAAGCCTTATAAATGTAAGGTATGTGGGAAAGCCTTCAGTTATCTCCAGCCTTTTCAGAAACATGAAAGTAATCATGGTATAGAGAAATCCTATAAATGTAAGGAATGTGGGAAATCCTTTAGATATCGCCAATCTGTTCGAAAACATGAACGGACTCACACTGGAGAAAAACCCTATCAATGTAAACAATGTGGGAAAGCCTTTCGATATCATCAAACCTTTCAAACACATGAAAGAACTCACACAGGGGAGAAACCCTATGAATGTAAGCAATGTGGTAAAGCCCTCAGTTGTCCAAGTTCCTTTCGAAGTCATGAAAGGACTCATACTGGAGAAAAACCCTATGAATGTAAAAAGTGTAGTAAAGCCTTCAGTTGTCCCAGTTCTCTTCGAAAACATGAGAGAACTCATACGGGAGAGAAACCTTACGACTGTAAGGAATGTGGGAAAGCCTTCATTTCTCTTGGAAGCTTTCAAAGACACATGATAACACATACTGGAGTTGGACCTTATAAATGTAAGGAATGTGGAAAAGCATTCAATTGTCCCAGTTCATATAGAATACATGAAAGATCTCACACTGGAGAAAAACCCTATGAATGTAAACAGTGTGGTAGAGCCTTCAGTTGTTCCAGTTCCTTTCGAACACATGAAAGAACGCACACTGGAGAGAAACCTTATCAATGTAAGGAATGTGGAAAAGCCTTCCATTGGCTCACCACTTTTCAAGTCCATGTGAGAACTCACACTGGCGAAAAACCCTATATATGTAAGCAGTGTGGTAAAGCCCTCAGTTGTCCCACTTCATTTCGAAGACACGAACGGACTCACACTGCAGAGAAACCCTATGAATGTAAGCAATGTGGGAAAACCTTCAGTTCTCCTCTAGGTTTGCAAATACATGAAAGAACTCACACTGGAGAGAAACCCTACAAATGTGAGAAATGTGGGAAAGCATTTGTTTCTCTCACAAGCTTTCGAAGACACATGATGACACACACTGGAGATGGACCTTATAAATGTAAGGAATGTGGGAAAGCATTTAATTGTCCCAGTTCATTTCGAATACATGAAAGAACTCACACAGGAGAGAAACCCTATGAATGTAAAATATGTGGTAAAGCCTTCAGTTGTTCCAGTTATGTTCAAGTACATGAAAGAACTCATACTGGAGAGAAACCCTATGAATGTAAGGAATGTGGGAAAGCCTTCATTTACCGCACAACCTTTCGAGGTCATATGAGAATGCACACTGGTGAGAAACCGTATAAGTGTAAAGACTGTGGGAAAGCCTTTAGTCGACCCAGTTCATACAGAAGCCATGAAAGAATTCACACTGGAGAGAAACTTCTTCAATGTAAGCATTGTGGGAGAGCCTTTAATTGGCCCACATCCTTACATAAACATGTCATGAGAATGCACACTGGATAAATTATAAGTGATAAATACAAGAGAGATACAAGAGAGTTTCCTATCTTAACAAATACTGGGCTGGCCAAAAAGTTCATTCGGGTTTTTCCGTAACATCTTACAGAAGAATGAACTTTCTAGCCAACCCAATACATTCAAAGTCATGTGAAAACTCTACTGGAGAGAAATGCTATAACATATAAATAATATGGGAAAGCCTGATGTAGATTAATTCACATATGCTCCAGAAAATTCATAACATGAAACAAATGTTTTAAAAGTTAAAAATATATCATCTTTATCAGTGGCTTATTCTGAAGCTCTAATTATGGATTCTACTTGTTAATTTTGCAAATGAACACTGAGCTGAAAATTCTGTAAGTACTCTTTAAGCAATAGTACATAAGCTTAGTAGGTAGTATTTTTCCTTAAGTCAGCTTATAGAATTTTTGTCTTTCCATTTTGAAATCTGTTGGGTCCATGGGTGAACTGGAGTATAATTGTAATGTGCCAATATTATATAATGTGCTAAAATATATAATTTTTAAGTTGTCCTGTAAGTAAAGGGGGCATGGAATAATGACACTGCGGTAGTTGTTGGGATTTTCCTATTGGCTTCATGTGGCAGGTACTGGATATTTCTTACCCATTGTAAATATGCCTCTTTTATTAGAAAAACTTTCTTCTTTTGTCAGAAGAGCCTTCTTCCATTTTCCTTGCTAATAGTTGGCATAAATTCGTAAGTATGTGAAGTTTAACAGAGTATAATCTCACTTGACTTAGTATTCACATCTTTTCTCTTTACTCTTTATCATTTTCTCTTTACTCTTTGTCATTCCATCTGACTGGGATTTGGGTAAGAGACTTTAAGAAAAGAGACCCATGTTGACATCAACTGCATACTTAAACAAAACAACCTTACATTGTTTGCAAGTGCAGTTATTTTAAATTCGTAGCTACAATATCTCTGCACTGAAGCAACATTTTTCCCCCACCAATGCATTAAAAATCCTCTTACATTATTCTGATATCACCAGTTAGGGTCTCTTTTACCCATAATGCAATTAGAATAATTATATCACTGAAGTCAACTATTGGTATTACCATCCCTTCATTCATATTAAGCACCTACTATGTGCCTGTGCTGTAAATACAACAATGAACATAACTGATGTGGTTACTGCTCTCACATTGCAGTCTGTGAGATTAAATATAAACATCACATTTCTAGCTACTTTTTTAAAGTGTTATTAACATTTAAGCTCTGATTCATTTTGTAATAACATTGTACGTTAATGGGCCGATAAGTCTTTATATTTGCAAAAAGAAGAGAGACCTGTTACAGGACACTAAAATGTAGAATTGGAGATGCTCTCCTGGAATGTGTTATGTTAACATGGGTAATATGTTGTGACCTACATTTTCTAGAACCTGTTCTTTTCATGGTTCCATGTTAGAATTCACCACTAGCCTCCCTTGCATGACACTTGGAAGGCAAAGTGAAAAAGGCCTTAGTTCTTGAGCCACACAGGAGTTTCACATATACCTGGTTCTAGCCCATTTTCCTGATTCTTTGCCCTGCCAGTCCAAAGTAGCCTCATTACCACCAGCTACATGACTTCCATTTTCTCAGACCTGTTGGTTTCCACAGATGCCTCCACAAGTTCCACAGCAAAGATCCCTCACAGTTTGGATTTTCCTGCAAGTCCTCATGTGTCCACCAGGCAACAAATTTAGACTGCTGTGGTTGAGAACGTTTTCTGAAGCACTGGCTCACCTCTATATTGTATTTGTATAAGGTCTAATTTGTGTAGTAAACACATTGTTCTGTTGATACTGCTAGTGACTGTGTGTTCCTGATTCCACTATAGCAGCTACAGTGGTGCAGTCAGAAGAAACCACGTGGTCCTGTAGTGAGTTCCTCTACTGCACTGTGCAGTGACTTCTGTGGCCCAATCCTTCCATGTGCAAATTAGCACCTTCCTCTTATCGGATAGATTGTGGATATTTCCAATCACTCACAATTCAACATAATTCCTCAGTACATTTTCAGTTATGATTGATTGTATGTGATTGAAAACAATGTTCTTTTTTTGTCAAATGTTTCTATAGATTTTTCTTAGAAATGTTTTATTAACTCTTTCAAAAAAACTTGTATACTAACAAATATTATCTTTTCCATTTCCTAGTAGGACATATTGAAACATCCCATTGCAATTGTGGATTTTTTAGATCAACTTTGTGGGTTTTTTTCAAGATAATCATTATACATTTTGATTCAGTATTACCATGTATATTCTTCCTCAGGCAAATTTTTTTTCATAGTTACAATTTTTGTCATGAAACTGATTTATCATTTATTCTTAATTAAAAACTTCAATTATGGTTTTGTTAGTGCCTTCTTGCCAAAAACTGTCAGGTTCACACTTGTATTCAAATAGAGGGGCATGGGGGAGGGATAAATTGGGAGACTGGGGTTGACATATACACACTACTGTATATAAAATAGATAACTAATGAGAACCTGCTGTATAGCACAGGGAACTCTACTCAATACTCTGTAATGGCCTATATGGGAAAAGAATCTAAAGAGTAAATGTATGTATAACTCACTCACTTTGCTGTACACCTAAAACACACACAACATTGTACATAACTACTCGCAATAAAATTTTTTTGAAAAATGGATCAGAAAAAGCAATGTAAAAACAACAACAAATAGAGGGGCATAATGAATCATCATAATAAGGATGAACACAAACCATAAATGATAATGGATCACATCAGTAAGAGACTGTCCAAAAGGTCTTACAGGATTTGGACTTAGTGTTAGGTATTACCTCCTTTTCCAATCAATGAGGCGTTATGAATTTAGGTAAATTGTCGAGAACACAAACCTGGCAAGGGACAAAGACAGGGTTACTATTCCAAGCAAGGCTTTCTTGCTCAGAAGCTACTCTTGATGCTAATTTTTCAGCATCCCTCTTTTACTAGGAACTGTAGACTCAAATCATACACAATTTAGCATAAATAGAGCACTACACACTCTGGATATATAGGTGTGAAACAAGTTCTTCAAGTCCTGGCTCTTAATTTTTGTGGGAAGAGGTGATTAATAAGTAGCACAATCTGGGTTTATAAGATGGAAATAAGAGCTGTGAAGAAAGTAATGCTATGAGGTAATAGGGAGACTGGAATTGTGTGTCTGTGGCGGGTCAGGGCCTCATGAGTGAGGATGTCACCACTGATCATTTTTTATTTACACCATCTTGCATCTTAAACACTACTTGAGGAACTGCTTGGGTGCAGATGTAAAATGTGGGGAGCAATACAGACATCCCTGCATTCCTGGGATTAACCATAATGGTTTCCCATAAAGATGTAGACATGGTTCATCTTCATCTTTGCCATAGTTGAAAGTTTTATTGCATGTAATAGTAATCATGAGTTTGGACATGGATTATCCAAGACTTGAGACTCCCCATTCCCATCACTTAGGGCCATGAGTATTTTTGGTGTTTATGTTTGTATTTAACATCATTTGAAAATATTTAAATTGCCTTTTAGGGACTTCCCTGGCAGTCCAGTGGTTAAGACTCTGAGCTTCCAATGCAGGGGATGCAGGTTCGATCCCTGGTCAGGGAACTAAGATCCCACATGACATGGGGCATGGCCAAAAAATTTTAAAAATAAATTGCCTTTTATATTTCCATTATAATTTTGCTGCTACACAGAAGGACTGACTCCATGAAGCCTTTCTGGTCCTCCCAAGTTTGAGGAAGGGTTCTGGTCATCTGCACACCTGTAGCCAGTCATGGGTTTTCCTGTGAGTGATATCTATACAAGTCCAACATGAAACACTAAAAAGAGCTATGGATGTTTAGGGGGCAGTCATCCAAGGAATAACTGAAGTGAGCTGCAGACAGAGGGGTATCCTCTTCAGTAATATCCCAAGTTAGTGGGAAAGGAGGTACGTTTGACATCCTCAAAATGGGAAGTTTTTAATGCCTTTTATAAGAAGAGAACTGGAAGCTTTTTGTTTCAATGGTCCACAGAGTTACAAAGCCCATTTTGCTGTTCATAGGTGTTATTCCCATAGTTTTACACCTCCAGCACTTTATGGAAAGGGAGGGGGGCTTCCCTGGTGGCACAGTGGTTAAGAATCCACCTGCCAACGCAGGGGACACGGGTTCGAGCCCTGGTCAGGGAAGATCCCACATGCCGCAGAGCAACTAAGCCCGTGCGCCACAACTACTGAGCCTGCGCTCTAGAGCCCATGCTCCGCAACAAGAGAAGCCACCACAATGAGAAGCCCACTCACTGCAACAAAGAGTAGCTCCTGCTCGCTGCAAATAGAGAAAAAGCCCGCGTGCAGCAATGAAGACCCAATGCAACCAAAAATAAAAATCTAAAAAATAAATTTATTTTTTTTAAAAAGGGAGGGGGACGGATTACCAGCTTTGTGTTTAATTAAAGAGCAAAAGAAATCTAAACTTCCTCCATGTTTTCAGTACTAACTTGTGTCTTCTCTGCATGGTATAGATGATGTGATTTCATAATTATTTCTCAGTTGCTCCGCCCCTTCCCCAAGTATTCCTCCCATCTTTTTTTTTTTTTTTTGGCCACACCATGCGGCATGTGGGATCTTGGTTCCCCAACCACGCATCCAACCTGTGCCGCCTGAAATGGAAGCACAGAGTCTTTTTTGGCCTCCTGTGTTACAAATGAAAGTCAGACACAGGGAGAACAGGATCTTACCAAACTCAGAGTTCATAATAATGGAATCTCTCAGCTTAAAGGCCTAATGTGTGCCACCACCTCTACTAGGCGCTGTCAAAATTTTTATCCCCAGGAGAACACTGCAAAGTTTGTACAATTGTGCACTTTTACAAATGGAATCAAAGTTTACAAACAGGGCTCACATGACAACATGGTGTTCTACTGATATTGCATTCTGGAAAAGGCAGACACAAACATATAGGGACCTAAAATACATCAGTGATTAAAGGTGGACAGAGTTAGTACAAATGGGCACCATAGGGGTGTTCTTTGGGGGTAATGGAGTATTCTCCATCTTTTGGAGGTAGTATAAATTTGTGAAAACTCAAATACACTTAACAATAGTATGAAGAATTGAAGACCTGGAGAGGAAGGACTTAGTGCCCAACAAGCCTTTCGTGCAATCCCATCTTAATTAGGAAACGCCCTCTAGGGCTGCACCTGCCCACTGCCTATACACACAACTAGAGAGAAGTGAGAGGGCTCCCAGGATCTGCCCTTGACTTGAAGTCAGATTCTTCAGGCAGATCTCTGGGAAGGCAGGGGTCTAAAACAAAGGTGTACCCCACAGTTCTCCCCAAAGTGGGCTCTGCCTGGGGACATACTGTTTCCTGGGCACTGGCATCATGTCTTCCAAGGCCATCTTGAGGGTATTTCTACTTCTGAGTCCCACCTGAAACCTACTGTGCCTGCTGGGTGGGAAGCATCTATAGAAATCCAGGTCTGTCCCACTCAAAAATTTCTCTGCAGCAACGCCAGGTGGCTGTGAGCTGACAGGGCAGAAGAAGCAGTGACAGAAATCATGTCATGGGGTGCAACCCGCCCCCATGCTCGGTGGCCATTCTTCCCTGAGGTCGAGAGATTCTTTTTCTTCTGGACCAACGGAGGAAGCACCACAAGTGCCTGCATGCATGTGGTCATGTCTGCCGGAGACAAGCGCTCCCGGGCTATGCCCCAGCATCTGAGGAGGGGCGCTCGTCCAGGACGGTTTTTTCTTATAGCACAGAGCCTTGCTTTTCTGGATGCACCCCCGGTGGTTTACTCCCTACTTTGCAGCCTGCAGGATATCAGAGACACCCACCAGAGGACACCTGGAGTCTACCCCAAACCAGTGCTTTGTAAAAGCAGGGACCCTTTGAGCTTCACCTATTTCTTGGTATCCTTCAGGTGCTTTGTTGTGTGGATGAAAGGCTCTTGGTGCTACAGCCAGGAGTCAGTGCTGTGCCTCTGACGTGGGAGAGCCAACTTCAGGACACTGGTCCACAAGAGACCTCCCAGCTCCACATAATATCAAACGGCGAAAATCTCCCAGAGATCTCCATCTCAACACCAACGCCCAGCTTCACTCAACGACCAGCAAGCTACAGTGCTGGACACCCTATGCCAAACAACTAGCAAGACAGGAAAACAACCCCACCCATTAGCAGAGAGGCTGCCTAAAATCATAATAAGGCCACAGACACCCCAAAACACATCACCAGATGTGGACCTGCCCACCAGAAAGACAAGATCCAGCCTCATCCACCAGAACACAGGCACTAGTCCCCTCCATCAGGAAGCCTACACAACCCACTGAACCAACTTTAGCCACTGGGGACAGACACCAAAAACAACGGGAACTAAGAACCTGCAGCTTGCCAAAAGGAGACCCCAAACACAGTAAGATAAGCAAAATAAGAAGACAGAAAAATACACAGCAGAAAAAGGAGCAAGATAAAAACCCACCAGACCTAACAAATGAAGAGGAAACAGGCAGTCTACCTGAAAAAGAATTCAGAATAATGATAGTAAAGATGATCCAAAATCTTAGAAATAGAATAGAGAAAATGCAGGAAACATTTAATAAGGGCCTAGAAGAACTAAAGAGGAAACAAGCAACAATGAACAACACAATAAATGAAATTAAAAATACTCTAGAAGGGATCAATAGCAGAATAACTAAGGCAGAAGAACGGATAAGTGACCTGGAAGATAAAGTAGTGGAAATAACTACTGCAGAGCAGAATAAAGAAAAAAGAATGAAAAGAACTGAGGACAGTCTCAGAGACCTCTGGGACAACATTAAACGCACCAACATTCAAATTACAGGGTCCCAGAAGAAGAAGAGAAAAAGAAAGGGACTGAGAAAATATTTGAAGAGATTATAGTTGAAAACTTCCCTAATATGGGAAAGGAAATATTTAATCAAGTCCAGGAAGCACAGAGAGTCCCATACAGGATAAATCCAAGGAGAAAGATGCCAAGACACATATTAAACTATCAAAAATTAAATACAAAGAAAACATATTAAAAGCAGCAAGGGAAAAACAACAAATAACACACAAGGGAATCCTCGTAAGGTTAACAGCTGATCTTTCAGCAGAAACTCTGCAAGCCAGAAGGGACTGGCAGGACATATTTAAAGTGATGAAGGAGAAAAACCTACAACCAAGATTACTCTACCCAGCAAGGATCTCATTCAGATTTGATGGAGAAATTAAAGCCTTTACAGACAAGCAAAAGCTGAGAGAGTTCAGCACCATCAAACCAGCTTTACAACAAATGCTAAAGGAACTTCTCTAGGCAAGAAACACAAGAGAAGGAAAAGACCTACAATAACAAACTCAAAACAAGGAAATGGGAATAGGAACATACATATCGATAATTACCTTAAATGTAAATGGATTAAATGCTCCCACCAAAAGACACAGAAGGCTGAATGGATACAACAACAAGACCCATATATATGCTGTCTACAAGAGACCCACTTCAGACCTAGGGACACATACAGACTGAAAGTGAGGGGATGGAAAAAGATATTCCATGCAAATGGAAATCAGAAGAAAGCTGGAGTAGCAATTCTCATATCAGACAAAACAGACTTTAAAATAAAGACTATTAGAAGAGACAAAGAAGGACACTACATAATGATCAAGGGATTGATCCAAAAAGAAGATATAACAATTGTAACTACTTATGAGCCCAACATAGGAGCACCTCAATACATAAGGCAAATACTAACAGCCATAAAAGGGGAAATCGACAGTAACACATTCATAGTAGGAGACTTTAACAACCCACTTTCACCAATGGACAGATCATCCAAAATGAAAATAAATAAGGAAACACAGGCTTTAAATGATACATTAAACAAGATGGACTTAATTGATATTTATAGGACATTCCATCCAAAAACAACAGAATACACATTTTTCTCAAGTGCTCATGGAACATTCTCCAGGATAGATCATATCTTGGCTCACGAATCAAGCCTTGGTAAATTTAAGAAAACTGAAATTGTATCAAGTATCTTTTCCGACCACAACGCTATGAGACTAGATATCAATTACAGGAAAAGATCTGTAAAAAATACAGACACATGGAGGGTAAACAATACACTACTTAATAACCAAGTGATCACTGAAGAAATCAAAGAGGAAATCAAAAAATACCTAGAAACAAATGACAATGGAGACACAACGACCCAAAACCTATGGGATGCAGCAAAAGCAGTTCTAAGAGGGAAGTTTATAGCAATACAATCCTACCTAAGAAACAGGAAACATTTTGAATAAACAACCTAAACTTGCTCCTAAAGCAATTAGAGAAAGAAGGACAAAAAAAAAAACCCCAAAGTAAGCAGAAGGAAAGAAATCATAAAGATCAGATCAGAAGTAGAAGTAAGTGAAAAAGAAATAAATGGCAGCAAAGATCATTAAAACTAAAAGCTGGTTCTTTGAGAAGATAAACAAAATTGATAAACCATTAGCCAGACTCATCAAGAAAAAAAGGGAGAAGACTCAAATCAACAGAATTAGAACTAAAAAAGGAGAAGTAACAACTGACACTGCAGAAATACAAAAGAACATGAGAGATTACTACAAGCAACTCTATGCCAATAAAATGGACAACCTGGAGGAAATGGACAAATTCTTAGAAATGCACAACCTGCCAAAACTGAATCAGGAAGAAATAGAAAATAAGAACAGACCAATCACAAAACCAGTGAAATTCAAACTGTGATTAAAAATCTCCCAACTAACAAAAGCCCACAACAAGATGGCTTCACAGGCGAATTCTATCAAACATTTAGAGAAGAGCAAACACCTATCCTTCTCAAACTCTTCCAAAATACAGCAGAGGGAGGAACACTCCCAAACTCATTCTACAAGGCCACCATCACCCTGATACCAAAACCAGACAAAGATGTCACAAAGAAAGAAAACTACAGGCCAATATCACTGATGAACATAGATGCAAAAATCCTCAACAAAATACTAGCAAACAGAATCCAACAGCACATTAAAAGGATCATACACCATGAGCAAGTGGGGTTTATTCCAGGAATGCAAGGATTCTTCAATATACACAAATCAATCAACGTGATACACCATATTAACAAATTGAAGGAGAAAAACCATATGATCATCTCAATAGATGTAGAGAAAGCTTTCGACAAAATTCAACACCCATTTATGATAAAAACCCTGCAGAAAGTAGGCATAGAGGGAACTTTCCTCAACATAATAAAGGCCATATATGACAAACCCACAACCAACATCGTCCTCAATGGTGAAAAACTGAAAGCATTTCCACTATGATCAGGAACAAGACAAGGTTGCCCACTCTCACCACTTTTTTTTTTTTTGCGGTAGGCGGGCCTCTCACTGCTGTGGCCTCTCCCCTTGCGGAGCACAGGCTCCGGACGCGCAGGCTCAGCGGCCATGGCTCATGGGCCCAGCCACTCCGCGGCATGTGGGATCCTCCCAGACCGGGGCACGAACCCGTGTCCCCCGCATCGGCAGGCGGACTCTCAACCACTGCGCCACCAGGGAAGCCCCCTCTCACCACTCTTATTCAACCTAGTTTTGGAAGTTTTAGCCACAGCAATCAGAGAAGAAAAGGAAATAAAAGTAATCCAAATCGGAAAAGAAGTAAAGCTGTCACTGTTTGCAGATGACATGATACTATACATAGAGAATCCTAAAGATGCCACCAGAAAACTACTACAGCTGATCAATGAATTTGGTAAAGTAACAGGATACAAAATCAATGCACAGAAATCTCTGGCATTCCTATACACTAATGATGAAAAATCTGAAAGTGAAATTAAGAAAACACTCCCGGGCTTCCCTGGTGGCGCAGTGGTTGAGAGTCCGCCTGCCGATGCAGGGGACACAGGTTCGTGCCCCCTGTCTGGGAAGATCCCACATGCCATGGAGCGGCTGGGCCCGTGAGCCGTGGCCGCTGAGCCTGCGCCTCCAGAGCCTGTGCTCCGCAATGGGAGAGGCCACAACAGTGAGAGGCCCGCGTACCGCAAAAAAAAATTAAAATAAAAAGAAAAAGAAAAGAAAACACTCCCATTTACCATTGCAACGAATAAAATATCTAGGAATAAACCTACCTAAGTAGACAAAAGACCTCTTTGCAGAAAATTATAAGACACTGATGAAAGAAATTAAAGATGATACAAATAGATGGAGAGATATACCATGATCTTGGATTGGAAGAATCAACACTGTGAAAATGACTCTACTACCCAAAGCAATCTACAGATTCAATGCAATCCCTATCAAACTACCACTGGCATTTTTCACAGAACTAGAACAAAACATTTCACAATTTGTATGGAAACACAAAAGACCCTGAATAGCCAAAGCAATCTTGAGAACGAAAAATGGAGCTGGAGAAATCAGGCTCCCTGACTTCAGAGTATACTACAAAGCTACAGTAATCAAGACAGTATGGTACTGGCACAAAAACAGAAATATAGATCAATGGAATAGGATAGAAAGCCCAGAGAGAGAGAAACCCACGCACATATGGTCACCTTATTTTTGATAAAGGAGGCAAAAATATACAGTGGAGAAAAGACAGCCTCTTCAATAAGTGGTGCTGGGAAAACTGCACAGGTACATGTGAAAGTATGAAATTAGAACACTCCCTAACACCATACACAAAAATAAACTCAAAATGGATTAAAGACCTAAATGTAAGGCCAGAAACTATCAAACTCTTACAGGAAAACATAGGCAGAACACTCTATGACATAAATCACAGCAAGATCCTTTTTAACCCACCTCCTAGAGTAATGGAAATAAAGACAAAAATAAACAAATGGGACCTAATGAAACTTCAAAGCTTTTGCACAGCAAAGGAAACCATAAACAAGACCAAAAGACAACCCTCAGAATGGAAGAAAATATTGGCAAATGAAGCAACTGACAAAGGATTAATCTCCAAAATTTACAAGCAGCTCATGCAGCTCAATAACAAAAAAACAAACAACCCAGTCCAAAAATGGGCAGAAGACCTAAATAGACATTTCTCCAAAGAAGATATACAGATTGCCAACAAGCACATGAAAGAATGCTCAACATCACTAATCATTAGAGAAATGCAAATCAAAAGTACAATGAGATATCATTTCACACCGGTCAGAATGGCCATCATCAAAAAATCTAGAAATAATAAATGCTGGAGAGGGCGTGGAGAAAAGGGAACACTCTTGCACTGTTGGTGGGAATGTAAATTGATACAGCCACTATGGAGAACAGTATGGAGGTTCCTTTAAAAACTACAAATAGTACTACCATACGACCCAGCAATCCCACTGCTGGGCATACACCCTGGGAAAACCATAAATCAAAAAGAGTCATGTACCAAAATGTTCATTGCAGCTCTATTTACAATAGCCAGGACATGGAAGCAACCTAAGTGTCCAGCAACAGATGAATGGATAAAGAAGATGTGGCACATATATACAATGGAATATTACTCAGCCATAAAAAGAAATGAAATTGAGTTATTTGTAGTGAGGTGGATGGACCTAGAGTCTGTCATACAGAGTGAATGAAGTCAGAAAGAGAAAGACAAATACCATATGCTAACACACATATATGGAATCTAAGAAAAAAAGTTCATGAAGAACCTAGGGGTAAGACGGGAATAAAGACACAGACCTACTAGAGAATGGACTTGAGGATATGGGGAGGGCGAAGGGTAAGCTGTGACAAAGCGAAAGAGCGGCATGGACATATATACACTACCAAACGTAAAATAGATAGCTAGTGGGAAGCAGCTGCATAGCACAGGGAGATCAGCTCGGTGGTTTGTGACCACCTAGAGGGGTGGGATAGGGAGGGTAGGAGGGAGGGAGATGCAAGAGGGAAGAGATATTGAAACATACATATATGTATAACTGATTCACTTTGTTATAAAGCAGAAACTAATACACCATTGTAAAGCAATTATACTTCAATAAAGGTGTTAAAAAAAAAGAACAGATGAGTAACGTAAACAGAGATGAAAACCCTAAGAATCACAAGGGAATGCAATAAATAGAAAACACTGTAACAGAAATGAAGAGTGCCTTGAGGGCTCATCAGTAGACTGGAAATGTCTGAGGAAACAATCAGTGAGCTTGAAGAAATGCCAATAGAATCTTCTAATATGAAATGCAAAGGGAAAAAAAAGATCAAAAAGAACAGACTCTGGAACAATTAACAAAAGGTGTAACATAAACATCATGGAAATACCTGAAGGAGAAGACAGAAAGGAACAGGAGAAATAACTGAAGATCTCAGTTAATTAATGAGATCTTCCCATAATTAATGATAGACACCAAAGGCACAGATTCAGGAAGCTCAGAGAATACCAAGCAGGATAAAAAATTTAAAGTGGGGGGCTTCCCTTGTGGTGCAGTGGTTGGGAGTCTGCCTGCCGATGCAGGGGACACGGGTTCGTGCCTCGGTGTGGGAAGATCCCACATGCCGCGGAGCGGTTGGGCCCGTGAGCCATGGCCGCTGAGCCTGTGCGTCCGGAGCCTGTGCTCTGCAACGGGAGAGGCCACAGCAGTGAGAGGCCCACATACCGCAAAGAAAAAAAAAAAAGTGGGGACTTCCCTGGTGGTCCACTGGCTAAGACTCTGCACTTCCAATGCAGGAGGCCTGGGTTCGATCCCTGGTCAGGGAACTAGATCCCACATGCATGCTGCAACTAAGAGTTCGCATGCCACAACTAAAGATCCCTCATGCTGCAACTAAGACCTGGCGGAGCCAAAATAAATAAATAGTAAGAAAATAGTAAAAATATGGTAGATATTAATCCAACTGTATCAATGATCATTTTAAGCATCAATGGTCTAAATACCACATGGAAAGACACAAATTGTCATAGTAGATAATAAAATAAGATCTAATTATATGTTGTCTACAAGAAGCACACTTTGAATATAAACACAGAGATAGATAAAAGTAAAAGGATGGAGAAACATATACCATGCCAACACCAAACAAAAGAAAACTGACACAGCTATATTAATTTCAGACAAAGCAGACTGCAGAGCAAGGAAAACTCACAGGAGTGAGGAAGGGCAGTACATAATTACATAGGGGCCAAGTCTCCAAGAAGACATAGCAATCCTTCATGTGTATGTGTGTAACAACAGAGGGGCAAAATATACAAGGCAAAGCGGACAGAGGGACTTCCCTGGTGGTCCACTTGGTAAGACTCTGCACTCTCAGTGCAGGGGGCCCAGGTTCGATCCCTGGCTGGGGAACTAAGATCCCACATGCCGCAACTAAAAGCCCTCATGCCGCAACTAATAACCCAAATGCCGCAGCTAAGAACTCTGTGTGCCACAACCAAAAGATCCTGCATGCCGCAACCAAAAGATCCTGCATGCCTCAACGAAGATCCCACATGCCACAACTAAGACTTGGTGCAGCCAAAATAAATAAATAAATTAATTTTTTTAAAAACTGATAGAACTGCAAGGAGAAATGAATCCACTACTATAGCGGTAGACTTCAACACCCCCTTATCATGAATTATAAATTCCGGCAAGCAGAAAATCAGGAAGGACAAAGTTGAACTGAACAGCACGATGAAACAACTGGACTTAATTGTAATCTATGGAATACTTCAGGCAACAAGAGCAGAATACACATTCTTCTCAAGTTCACATGGAACATTCACCAAGACAGACCACATTCTGGGACATAAAATGCACCTTAATAGATTTGAAAAAAAAAAAGAGAAATCATACAAAATATGCTCAGACCACGCTGGCATTAATCTAGAAATCAATCACAGAAAGATAGTTGGAAAACCCCCAAGTACTTGGAGATTAAACAACACACTTCTAGATAACACATGAATCAAAGAAGTCTTAAGAACAATTAAACATTATTTTGAATTAAATAAAAATGAAAATACAACTTATCAAATTTTGTGGTATACAGCAAATTCAGTACCTAGAGGGCAATTTATACCACTGAATGCATACAGTAGAGAAGATCTATAATCAATAATGTAAGCATCTAAATTATTAGAGAAATGCAAATCAAATCTACAATGAGGTACCACCTCACACCGGTCAGAATGGCCATCATTAAAGTCTACAAATAACAAATGCTGGAGAGGGTGTAGAGAAAAGCGAACCCTCCTACACTGTCGGTGGGAATGTAAGGTGGTGCAGCCACTATGGAAAACAGTATGGAGGTTCCTCAAAAAACTAAAAATAGGGACTTCCCTGGCAGTCCAGTGGTTGGGACTCCACGCTTCCAATGTGAGGGGCGAGGGTTCGATCCCTGGTTGTGTCACTAGGATCATGCATGTCGTGCGGCACTGCCAAAAAAAAAAAAACCAAAACTAAAAATAGAGTTGCCATATGACCCAGCAATCCTAATCCTGGGCATATAACCAAATAAAACTCTAATTCAAAAAGATACATGCACCCCTATGTTCATAGCAGCACTATTCACAATAGCCAAGACATGGAAACAACCTAACTGTCCAACGATAGATGAATGGATAAAGAAGATGTGGTATATATACACAATGGAATACTACTCAGGTATTAAAAAAGAATGAAATAATGCCATCTGCAGCTACATGGATGTACCCAGAGATTACCATACTAAGTGAAGTAAGTCAGAAAGAGAAAGACAAATACCATATGATACCACTTATACGTGGAATCTAAAATATGACACAAATGAACCTATCTATGAAACAGAAACAAACTCACAGACATAGAGAACAGATTTGTGGTTTCCAAGGGGGAGGGGGGAGTAGAGGAGGGATGGATTGGGAGTTTGGGATTAGCCGATGCAAACTACTATATATAGGATGGATAAACAACGAAGTCCTACTGTATAGCACAGGGAACTATATTCAATATCCTGTGATAAACCATAATGAAAAAGAATATGAAAAAGAATGTATATATATATGTATAACTAACTGCTGTACAGCAGAAATTAACACATTGTACATCAACTATACCTGAATAAAATAAATTTTAAAAATATAAGGTTGGATTTCCCTGGTGGCGCAGTGGTTAAGAATCTGCCTGACAGTGCAGGGGACATGGGTTCGAGCCCTGGTCCAGGAAGATCCCACATGCCGTGAAGCAACTAAGCCCATGAGCAACTACTGAGCCAGCGCTCTAGAGTCCATGAGCCACAACTACTGAGCCCACACACCTAGAGCCCATGCTCCGCAACGAGAGAAGCCACTGCAATGAGAAGCCTGCGCACTGCAACCAAGAGTAGTCCCCACTCGCCACAACTAGAGAAAGCCCGCGCTCAGCAACAAGGACCCAACACAGCCAAAAATAAATAAATGAATAAATAAATTTATTAAAAAAATAATGTGTCTACCTAAGGAAACTACAAAAAGAAAAATGAATTAAATCTAAGTAAACGCAGGAAAAATAATAAAAATTAGAAAATGTAATTGTCGGAAATCAACAGAGATCATTTAAAACAGAAGCAACTTGCCAATTTATACATCTATTACAATACATCCTAACTTAATTTCAAATTTTTACATCTGTTTTAAGTAGAACAGTCCTTTGATTCATCCTCTTAGTTAACCTGTGTAAGGCTTTCCATTACATGTCAAGAATCAGAACACTGAGTAAGGGGAAATATAGAGATAATGACAACATTTGAATAAAGTGCTTTCTTTCTCAAATATTTATTAACCCTTCTATTTTGTATATCAAGTGAATGCCAACAATATTATTTCTCAATTTTTCAAATTTATTCACATTATTCATTTGTGAGTTCATTAATTATAGAAGGAATATACAGTTCTTTTTAGATCCCAATATAATTTGTGAAGAATCCTATGTGATATGATCTAAATTTCAATTAGAGACAAAATTAAAATTACCTAAGAGGTTTATAACTTCTTTGAAAATGGAGACAATCCAAAGGATCAATATATTCTCTGGTTTACTCATCAGGAGCAGGAACATTAATTTAAATGACAGTCATATCATTTGTTAGTCTTCCTTTAATAAGATATATGGATTGATTGATTGATTGATTGCTGTGTTGGGTCTTCGCTGCAGTTCGCGGGCTTCTCACTGTGGTGGCTTCTCTTGTTGTGGAGCACGGCCTCTAGGTGCGCGGGCTTCCGTAGTTGTGGTTTGTGGAGTGCAGGCTCAGTACCTGTGGCACACAGGCTTGGCTGCTCCATGGCATGTGGGATCTTCCTAGACCAGGGCTCGAACCCGTGTCTCCTGCATTTGCAGGCGGATTCTTAATCACTGCGCCACCAGGGAAGTCCCTATTGCATTATTATCTTAAGGAATCTTAATTATAAATAATAAAGGATGTGTATAAATACCACAATCATTTTCTTAGCATTATTAGACACAAACACTACCATGAATTTTAAATCCCAAACTACAATATGAATACTTAGATATTTTGTATATGTATATCCATATGTGTGTGTATCTATTAGTTAACATGTGTAAAAATATACATACCCATATATATACTTGTTAGTATACTATATAGTATGTACATTATATAGATTATATGTATATATATATTAATACACATATGCTCATTAGTCTGGATATGTAGATATCTATATATACTTAGTATATCCATATATAGTATTGAATATATATATCCATATATAGTGAGTATGGATAAATAATATAATATGCCTTTACATTTGACATCTATCACATCAACTGCCTTCACCCATATGAACCTCCTCCATTCTTAAACATACTCCATCCCTGGTCCCTTTGCTTGATTTTCACATATATTCCTCAAGGTATACTAAGAAAATCATCACCTGGCAAGCCTTTGTGACCATCTCTCTCTGACTAAGGAATTCCTTTTAGATACTCTAATATCTCCCTATGCTTAAGTATATCTGAGGACTGGCAGCTATGATATACATCGGTGACTTTCTGTCTCACCTCTTAGAGAAACACATTTCAAATATCATAGAACTGACAGCTGTGCTTTGTATCACTATTTGCCCATCTTGTAAAGCAGTGCTTCTCAAAGTTTAATGTTTACACTGAACACTAGTGCCTTGTTAAAATGCAGATTCTGATTTAGTGGGTCTGGAATGTGGCTTGAAATTCTGTATTTATAACAAGTTTCCAAGTGATGGTGATGGTAATGCTGATGATCCATGAACCACTCTTTGAAAAGCAAGGCTTTGAAGCTGTGATAACAGTGATTGGGATATTCACACCTATGGCCCCAGCATGTGTGCAGTATCTCCAACATGGTAGCACCTCAATAATGTTTGTTGGATGAATGGATAAATGAAATAGTAACAATATCACTAAAATAAATATTTTTGATTCAATGAACCATATTAAATACTTCATACTCTGTGTTCTAATTTATTCTCACAACAGTCACATAAGGTAGGTTTCACTGTTTATAAATAGTCAAGTGGTTTAGAGGGGTAAATTAAATATTTCGTGGTATGTACAAAGAGCTAGGAAATGTCGGATTTCTTGTTCTGACTTCACAATCAACCTTAGTTTATTTTGTAATCTATAATATATTACTACTGTACCTGCCTATTCCTCCTTCTTATAACCACCAAACAACATTTTCAGATAAATTTTTCAAAGAATATGTGTTCTGTGTATTTATATGTTGGTTTACCTTTCTACATGCCTCCGTTTCATCGTTTACATAATTTTAATAATAATAATTCTATTTCATTGTGGTGGTGTAAGGATTCAGGTAGAAGGTCCATGTAAAGCAAATGGTAAAATGTCCAGAATGACATGCATTTAATAACTGGGTGACCTAATCACAGAGAGATGGGTCTGGATCCACAGGCGAATGGTCTCTGTTGAGGGGAGAAAATACAGTATAATTGAGATTTGGTTCTGTTTTTCTTTCATGGAAAATAGTAACTGGCATAAGATATAATGAAATATGACTGTGTTCAATTTATTGTGCAGTTTTTCTTAGAGTAGGTGTGTACAACCAAAGAATGGTGATTTATTTATGGAAAAACAGTGCTCTCTATCTGCTAAAGAACTCAAAACATGTTGGCTGATAAAAGATAAACATGATGGCGTCTTTATATATATACTTTATATATATATATATATATATATAAAGGGGTTAAAAATATCATGAAACCCAAAGTAATAATATAAAATTCATATACCAAAAAATTAGAAAACAATGTAATTGAGGGAAATCAACAGGCATAATTAATAAAACCAAAAGCTGATTCTTTGAGGTTAATAATATTGATAAACATCTAGTCAAGCTAACTGAGAAAAAAGAGGGAAGACAGAAATTACTAATCTTAGAAATGGTGGGGGGGCAGTTAATGAAAATGAAAAAGTACTTTAAAAAACCAACGTCCATTTATAAGAGCAAGCTAGGATAGAGGGGACTTTCTCTTCTTGAGGAGAAACATCCATAAGAAACTTGCAGCTAACTTCATAGTTGATGAGAGACTAGAAGCTTTCTCCTGTTAAGATCAGAAAGAAGGCAAGGATGTGCCCTTTTTCCGAATATCTTTACGTTCTGAATGAACGTGAAACGAATGTCCTCAGAGGAGAACGTCATTAATGTAACGTCACACCTCTGCTCCTGGAGCAGGTGTCTGCAGTTCAAGTCTTGCCTGCAGAGGCTGTGTGCCGTCACAGTGGCATTGAGGTTCCCTGAGGGTAACCAGATAAAGGTGTATCTAAGAGTCACTGAAATAGGCACTGAACAGAACACTGAGTCAAATCTGTGATAACAGGATATTTACCCGTTGCTGAGTGGATGGCGTCAGTAATTTCCATA
This sequence comes from Mesoplodon densirostris, assembly GCF_025265405.1. Classification (NCBI taxonomy): domain Eukaryota; kingdom Metazoa; phylum Chordata; class Mammalia; order Artiodactyla; family Ziphiidae; genus Mesoplodon; species Mesoplodon densirostris. Next base: position 143,244,140 of record NC_082663.1, read on the forward strand.
ATGCTGGGGACTGGGAATAGGGGCTTATTTAGTGAGATCAGAGCCTCAAGTTTGCAGCAATCCACTGCGAGGTGTCATTCATTCTTTCCAGGTTTAAGAAAAGGCCAAATCTAGCTGTTCAAAGGAGAAGCACTGGGGATAATGATAATCACTCCTTCACTAAGTAGATTTTGTACAATGGTTTCGTACTTTAAATAATTATAATTTCCTGTATATTATGATGTTTTGACATCAGTCTTTCTAGCTGGGGAGAGACTGACCCCTGGGGTCAGCCACTTCTTGAGATAGCAAAGGGTCCACCTAGAAGCATGCCTTTGATATGCAAGCCAACCAATCCAGAGCCAGGCTTGGCTTTAACCCATCTTTATAAATACCCTACCTGTCCTCAACCCATTTTTATGAATTTTCAATCTTGCCCCCATTCCATAAGGCTGGAGGCCAGATCCAGGGCTCGCACTCTCCTGGGACCCATCAACCATAAATTATCCAAGGGTCAGACAGTTACTCCTCTGGTATGGGAACCATTTGAGCCTAGACTTCACAAACAAACACAAAAAACCCTGTCAGGTGCAGCTGCACACCATTCTATGGACTATTAGTCTTATTACTACTGGTCTGGGTGCTTTCTCACTGGTTTACAATCTGAAGGTCCAGAGCCTACAAGTAAGCCATTGTTTCAACTAAACATGGCAAATGTCAAGATCCATATCAACTGGTGGGGATCCACTTGGAAGGGATACTCCAGTCCCATATCCCAGACAACATCACCATAGCCCAGGAGTTGTGAAAGGAAAATAAAAATGGAGTTGGTATTGCTCTCTAAAATGGAAGCGGGAGGCCATTAAGGCACTGTGACTTATGCACATCTCAGTCTGGATGAAATCTGACCTTTTGACCACTTACTGTCCTAATGAAGTCACCAGAACATCTGCCAGAAACTCAAGATATTTATCAGACCCCTACCCTAAAATAACTAGTGATTCCTGTTGATTAATATATCAACAGGACAAATATCTTCCTGACTCAGAAATTTCAAGTCAGAGTCAATCACAGTTCTCACCAGGAACTTTTAACAACCTCATGGCTTTTTGTGTTTGCAAGTCCCTGACTCTTTCTATTCTCCAGAACATACTTTTGGGGTTACCCAAATCTGTGCTTCCTGAACTGCTTTTTTTGTTTGTTTTTTTTTTGTTTTCAGCTGCGTTGGGTCTTTGTTGCTGCACACAGGCTTTCTCTAGTCGTGGCAAGCGGGCTACTCTTTGTTGTGGTGCACGGGCTTCTCACTGCGGTGGCTTCTCTTGTTGCGGAGCACAGGCTCTAGGCGCATGGGCTTCAGTAGTTGTGACTCATGGGCTCTAGAGCACAGGCTCAGTAGTTGTGGCGCACGGGCTGAGTTGCTCCGCGGCATGTGGGATCTTCCCAGACCAGGGCTCGAACCCGTGTCCCCTGCATTGGTAGGCGTGTTCTTAACCACTGTGCCACCAGGGAAGTCCCTGAACTGCAATTCTTAAGACACCAAATAAACTCTTTTCTTATTTGCAGCCTCCTGCATTATTTTTTGGTTGACAGAGGTCACCACTGGAGAGGACACTGCCTCAAATGACATTGCCCCTGTCCAAGACTTGCCTTTGGAAATGACTTCACCCCCTGCACTGGAGACAACTTCATCCCGACACTAAAACCTCTGCCTCAGTGACCCTATATACTGCCTCTCCTAAAGCACAGATTGGACACAGGACATTTATTGCTTTTTTTTCCCTTTAAGAATTGTGTTATGTTTCTGGGCTCACTGTCTGCTTAGCCCATGATCCTGGTATATTCCTTGCTCTCTGCTAAAATGGACACCGCTTACCCGCCCATGCCTAAAGGGAAGTCTGGCAAAGGTTACTACTATCTGCACCATCCTGAAAATTAATGGAGACCACTGCTTTCCCCAGGAGGCACCTGCCTCTTATCAGTCAACCCCTGGACCCCCTGGTAAGAGAAGCACTCACTCCTCAGTGCTTTCCTCTCCTCCTCTCCTCCAGCTTTCCACCATGATCTCCACAACCACTCCTTTTCTATCATTACATACATATACCACTAATCTTTACAGAAGCCACACGTACTAACTTATTTCGTACCCTCTAATGGAAGAAAGTTTCACATACTGAGGTGTAGGGAAGTCATTCTGGCGTATACATGATTTAACTTGAACTTTTTGCTAACTAAAATACTCTTATGGCCTGTCAAACATACACTGTACATGTGCTTTAGCTATTAAAGGAACTATTAAAGAATAAAGGATGAAGCATTTTGTGCTTTGGATATATGGCCTCCTAGATAGTTAAGATATGCACTAAGGAAGAGTTTCTATGACCCCAGATTCTTGCATCTCCCCACAGATGGAAAAATACTAAAACCATTAACTTGAGATATCTGTTCCTTGTGATGAGCAGTAATCTTTCACCAAGATGTATGCTTGTCTACATATATTTCCCAGCCAAAACAATTCACATATATCCTGGCTCCTCCACTACCTCTTTGGGGCAGTCCCCGCAGAGCTACTGAGAGATGTTTCCCGGGCTATAGTCCTCAGTTTGGCTTGAATAAAACTCTTTTATTTTTTTTTAATGGATGTTCACTTTTTTAATAAATTTACTTATTTTATTTATTTATTTTTGGCTGCATTGGGTCTTTGTTGCCGCACATGGGCTTTCTCTAGTTGCAGCGAGTGGAGGCCACTCTTCATTGTGGTGCACAGCTTCTCATTGTGGTGGCTTCTCTTGTGGAGCACAGGCTCTAGGCATGTGGGCTTCAGTAGTTGTGGCACATGGGCTCAGTAGTTATGGCTCGCGGGCTCTGGAGCGCAGGTTCAGTAGTTGTGGTGCACGGGCTGAGTTGCTCCGCAGCATGTGGGATCTTCCCAGACCAGGGATCAAACCCGTGTCCCCTGCATTGGCAGGAGGATTCTTAACCACTGCGCCATCAGGGAAGTCCCTTTTCTACTCTTATAGATTATGTATTATTTCCATCGACACCTCCAACAACATAGCTTGACCTGAGCATATTCCTAACACAGTTCACAACTCCACCAGGATATATTAGAGCCCCCCACACACAATTTCAGATTGATTTTAGCTAATGCCATACAATGGGAACCTTAATTATGGGCCGGCCTGAGGTCACTACTTGTACTTCTGTTGTATTCCTCCTTTACTCTCATAATAAATTATTTTCTATGCTGTTTAGGGCAACTTATGTCCTACTCTCTTAAAATCTTTACCAATCTATCATCACCCCAAACTTTCTTTAATATGTCAAAACATCAGAGGACCAACTGTATTGTAAATATCTAAAATTTTCTGCGTATTATGATGTTTTGACATCTTATAAAACCTTTCTGTCTGGGGAGAAACTGTCCCTTCCAAGGCTAGGCAGTTTAAGAGGCAGCAAAGGGCCCAGCTGGGAGCATGCCTTTGATATGCAAACTAACGAATTCAGAGCCAGACCTCCTCTGCCTGGCCTGTACCCACCCCCTCACCCCATCCCCAACAATATTCCCTTGCCTGCATCATCCCAGGGCCAGGTGCCAGGCAACTGGGTACCACCCCTGTAGTCCAAAGCCCACCAAAATTATTTAAACTAGCCAATCCTGAACTGTTCACTCTGCCCTGCTTTGCTTTTGCTGGAGGAACCCCCAAGAAAGGCTGTAGCCTAAAGACTATCCACTCCCACCCTCCAGACTTCTGCCTCCTGACTGCCCTGGTATCTTTCCCACATGGCCCTGCACGGGATGGTGTGGCACGCCATGCCTCCTGTCTCTAGAATGGGTGTAGTGTAACTGCCCGACAATAAGGCACATTTTTGACTGTAACATTAGTGCCTGATTTTAAGCTTTTGACTGCTGAGGCATCCATTTCAAAGACATCCATCTTGCCAACTACACAACTATATACAGCCAGGCTGCACCATCCATGAATTCCCTATCTAGAAAGCCCTGGGTGACCCAGGCAACTGACCACTTGAGTCACCCAGCTTTTCCCACCCTGGGTTTTTGTTTTTTGTTTTTTTTTCAATATACTCAAGATTTGTATGTATGTATGTATTTATCTTGGGCTGCGATGGGTCTTTGTTGCTGCATGCGGGCTTTCTCTAGTTGCGGCGAGCGGGGGCTACTCTTCGTTGTGGTGCACGGGCTTAGTTGCTCCACGGCATGGGGGATCTTCCCAGACCAGGGCTCGAACCCGTGTCCCCTGCATTGGCAGGTGGATTCTTAACCACTGTGCTGCCAGGGAAGTCCCCCCACCCTGGGCTTTAATTCTTGCTCTTATGTTTTAAATTCTCCAATAATGGGTGAACCCAAGAAACCCTAGCTACCTTGCCCTTGGACCCCAATAAAGGCTGAGTCTCCTGGTGTGCTCCCCACTACCACCCACAACCCTTGGGCCCAGAACTTGTTAGTAATTAATCTTGTTTTTTCCAATAACCCTGATGGTTGTTGCTGAGATTCATCTTACCATCGTGATAGAACCACAAGGGCCTGTCCAGCAACCACACTGACTCAAGTGGGAATTGTCTATCAGGGCTCGCCACAAGTAGTACAAGCCTAAGTGAGTATCTCAGGCATTCCTGGCTGATCAAATTTTGGCATCACTATTGTAGGCTGAGACCAACATGAAACAGTGTGAGTATAATAAAATGCTTTTTTTTTTCCCCCTGAGCCTCTCCTGTCTCCACCTGTGGCTGCACTTTGACTGACCATCTCAAAGAATATAAATCATTCAAGGCCCTGTCAACTGAAAGAAAAATGCATAATGTAAAAGTTATGAGTTAACTTTTATTCGGGGACCTTACTGAAGACTATAGCCCAGGAGACAGCCTCTCAGAGAGCTCTGAGGAACTGCTCTGAAGAGTAAGGGCAGAGCCAGGATATGTATGAATTTTTTTTGCTGGAAAAAACATGTAGTCAAACATAAAAAAATTACTGCTGGGAATTCCCTGGCGGTCTAGTGGTTAGGACTCCGCGCTTCCACTGCAGGGGCATGGCTTCAATCCCTGGTCGGGGAACTAAGATCCTGCAAGATGTGCCGTATGGCCAAAAAAAAAAAAAAAGATGACTGCTAATCACAAAGAACAGACATCTCAAGTTACTGATTTTAGTGCTTTTCTATGTATGGGAAGACGTAAGAATCTGGGGTCACTGAAATTTTTCTTAGATATGCATCCTAACTATCCCAGGGTCAATATATCCAAAGCACAGAATGTTTCCTGTTTTTCTCCATCCTGAATTCCCCTTAGGATGCACTGTTGGTGGGTGACTCAAGCTAATGGCTTGATACTTGCAGAACTGGAATCACGGGAAACATTTTTTCTTTACAATGCCCCTTTGGGCATAAATCTTATCAAGGTTTGAGAGGCATTTCATGACCAATTTGACCCCTGGTGCTAGGAAGGCTCATTGCTAGGTCAGGTGAGGATCTCGGTGATAGGCTATTCATGTGCTGTATCTGGATTAGACCCTGTTAATAACCTAAAATTCTCTGGATCATCCGTCTTACAAGTCTATTATCAACAAGGAAATGTTTTCCCTTGTTGCTTCTTCCCATATCTACAGTTGCACTATTACAATTAATTTTTTAAATTAATTAATTAATTTATTTTTGGCTGCATTGGGTCTTCATTGCTGCGCACGGACTTTCTCTAGTTGCGGAGAGCGCGGGCTACTCTTCCTTGCAGTGCGTGGCTTCTCACTGCGGTGGCTTCTCGTTGCAGAGCACGGGCTCTAGGCCCGTGGGCTTCAGTAGTTGTGGTTCACGGGCTCTAGAGCATAGGCTCAGTAGTTGTGGCACATGGGCTTAGTTGCTCCGTGGCACGTGGGATCTTCCCGGACCAGGGCTCGAACCCGTGTCCCTTGCATTGGCAGGTGGATTCTTAACCACTGTGCCACCAGGGAAGCCCATACAATTAATTTTATATGGAGCTATAAATGTGATCAATGGCCTCAAGATGTTTAGCCATCATTAATTTTGTCAGAGGCCTGGTTACACATTGGGTAATGCAAGAGACAACCATCCTATAAAACAGACAGGATGTAAGTAATATAGCTAGTAACATTAATAAGGTCATAGTACAACAAAAAGAGATACAAAGCATAAACAGCTTGAAAACAACAAAGAGAGAACAAATTAAAACAATGATTAGTATAGTATAACTAGTTGTAATCTGGATCACAAGAAGTCATCAAGTCCAGAGGGGAGCCAGATGGAGAAGCCAAATTCTGGAGAGATCAGGTAAAGAGAAAAAGATCATCTTCTTTTACAAAGGTATACTTTATCAACTTGCTGCAGGTCATAGTTAGCATAAGAGGAAAGGTTTTCCAGCTTAGTAGTATGATCTACAAGTCATCAGAAACCTGTATTTGTCAAAAAGTCCTTTTATGAAATCTTCCTGAAGATCTTCATTTTATAAAATCATCAGAGTAAAACGATGACTGTAAGTGACAAAAGACTTAAAATGGCTGTCTTACGTCAGTCTCTCAAGGCAATAGAAATAAAAGCGAAAATAAACAAATGGGACCTAATCAAACTTACAAGCTTTTGTACAGAAAAAGAAACCATAAACAATGAAAAGACAATCTATGGACTGGGAGAAAATATTTGCAAATGATATGACCAAGAAGGGCTTAATTTCCAAAATATACAAACAGTTCATACAACTCTAGCAAAAAACAATAACCCAATCAAAAAATGGACAGAAAACTTAGACATTTCTCCAAAGAAGACATACAGATGGCCAACAGGCACACAAAAAGATGCTCAACATCACTAATTATTAGAGAAATGCAAATCAAAACTACAAGGGGGGGGGCCTCCCTGGTGGTGCAGTGGGTAAGAGTCTGCCTGCCAATGCAGGAGACACGGGTTCGAGCCCTGGTCCGGGAAGATCCACATGCCACGGAGCAACTAAGCCTGTGCACCACAACTACTGAGCCCACACTCTAGAACCCATGAGCCACAACTACTGAGCCCTTGTGTCACAACTACTGAAGCCCATGTGCCTAGAGCCCATGCTCCGCAACAAGAGAATCCATCACAAAGAGAAACCCATGCACCGCAATGAAGAGTAGCCCCCGCTCGCTGCAACTAAAGAAAGCCTGCGCAGCAATGAAGACCAAACGCAGCCATAAATAGATAAAAATAAAGTTCCCTTTAAAATACAATAAATAAATAAATTTTAAAAAGTGATTAAAAAAAAATCCTACAATGGGGATGGACTTCCCTGGTGGTGCAGTGGCTAAGACTCTGCGCTCCCAATGCAGGGGGCCCGGGTTCGATCCCTGGTCAGGGAACTAGATCCCACATGCATGCTGCAACTAAGAGTTCGCATGCCACAATTAAGGAGTCCACAAGCTGCAACTAAGGAGCACACCTGCCGCAACTAAGACCTGGCGCAACCAAATAAATAAATATTAAGTTTAATTCTAATCTTCCCTGTGGCACCAGGGAAGCCCTATGAATACTATTTATGATTTCTAAAAACGTGCTTTTGTTAGAAAAATTCTGTGTGACACCAAACATTTTTATTAATAGTCCTAAATATCCTTAGTTTTTCTGTAAAAGGAAGTCTTTGTTCAGTAATTAATGTTTCAGTATCTTATTTTATTTGGGAATGACCTAGATATTTAATAAACTGTCACTTAACTTAGCAAAATTCTAAGGTTTCAACTTAGCAAAAATCTGGAGAAACCATTTTTAAGCAGACATATCATAAAACATATTATTTTAAAGAGTTCACCTAAAAGTTCTTACCCCATTTATATCTATTTATTTGTTCTCAACAATTATATTTAGATTACCCATAAAAACTTCATGAGACAAAGTCAGTCATCTTCCCAAGCTATTTTTATTTTTGCTAATAAATTTTGTAACGGAGATAATATGATCTTATTTGACTTTTAGTAGAGCTAAGTGTAATAAACCTAAGACATGTCTGTATTCAGTAAGCTAAGAAACTTAAACTTTAATAGCAAATATTAATTTGAGTATTTCCTACATCACATGAATTTGAGATTCATTTGGGTTAGTTTCTATTACACTTTAGAAATACTTAATTTATATGTGCTTACTTTTAAGTCAACTAAATAGAGCTCTTTTACAAATTAATTTTGATAATATCATACAGAGGTAGAGACATATCACATCTATAATGTACAAATAGATATAACCAGGGATCTCATAGCTTTATTTTAAAACGTAGTTATGAATCAGGTAACACAATACAAAACTTACTAGTTTATAAATAATAGTTGAAACAAGTTAAGTATATCCACTCAGATGCTAAAGCTTTTTACTATTTGCCGAAAAGACTTATTTTTTTTTTTTTTTTTTTTTTTGGTGGTACGCGGGCCTCTCACCGGTGTGGCCTCTCCCGTTGCGGAGCACAGGCTCCGGACGCGCAGGCTCAGCGGCCATGGCTCACGGGCCTAGCACTCCGAGGCATGTGGGATCTTCCCTGACCGGGGCACGAACCCGTGTCCCCTGCATCGGCAGACGGACTCTCAACCACTGTGCCACCAGGGAAGCCCCCCGAAAAGACTTTTAAGATTTGTATTTGTCCTTTATAAATTCTTGAGGCTGTTAATTAGATTTTAGGTGAGGAACCTTTCCAGCAGTTGGAGTTCAAAAAGGCCTCTTTTTCCTTTTTATTTTTTCTCTGGTTTCAGGTTCTACCTCACTGAGTTAACTCGGCTCAGTCTCAGGTCATGGTGGGCTGTATTTACCTTCCCGATTTGTAGAGATTTCTGAGACAAAGAAAGTTGCTTTTAATTCCCCAAAGAACAGGGCTGCCACCTAAATGATAGCCGAAGACTGATTTGACCAATTACATTTTCTTTAATTTGCTTTTTTTTTTTTTTTTTGCGGTACGCGGGCCTCTCACCGTTGTGGCCTCTCCCCCTGCGGAGCACAGGCTCCGGACGCACAGGCCCAGTGGCCACGGCTCACGGGCCCAGCCGCTCCGCGGCATGTGGGATCCTCCCAGACCGGGGCACGAACCCGTGTCCCCTGCATCGGCAGGCGGACTCTCCACCACTGCGCCACCAGGGAAGCCCTAATTTGCTTTTTTTATCAGTGGGAAGATTTCCAATTAAACTGGAAATCAGAGGATTTCTGTGTTCTAGAACTTTAGGGTTCAATGGATCATGCCTTCAAAAGTTTGCACAAGGCATTTAACAAAGGCACTCTTTCTGAGTGCACAAGTCAAACCCAGACCAATTCATCCTGGGAGCAAAAAAAATTCTTCATTACTGCTTTTATTAGCTTCTGAATATCAGTCCCCAGTTTTTACCCTATACTGTATGGGTTCAGGCCCTATTGGTTTCCTTTAGTATATTTAATTAACATTGCCTGAGGGGCAGATGTATATGCCCTGTCTTATAATACCAGGCAGGGGAAGCATTTCCCAGTGAGACATTATGTCCATCCCCAAAGTGTAATCTGGCAAAAGAGATGTAACCATCTTATATAAAGCCTTTTCAAATACATCAGTTTTTATAAACTTTCATCTCAATTCTATCAACTCTTATACCTTTAACTTTAGCCTCCATTAGGACCGCATGAACAAGTCTTGGTGTCACAAGGAGTCCCAGAAACCTTCTTTTTTATCCCCTGGCCATTTTATCCATTTCTATATAAAAGGCTTTGGGGTCTCTGTTACCCAGCAAGGGCTCGATGCCTGAAGTACACAGAAGCCAATACTATGGCACTGGCTTTTGAGAAAAGAACGTGCTTTATTATAAGGTTGACCAGCAAGGACACACAGGAGGTAGGGCTCAAATATACCTCCCTGATCTGGGGTTTGGTCAAACTTTTACGAGTTAGGGGAAGACAGTCAGGTCGGTATGTGGAAGCACTCGCAGGACAGGTTTCCACTGGAGGGCTTTAGAATTTGGCCATTTATGGTAAGGTGTGGTAAAGTGACTTCAGCACTGTATCTCCCTGGACAACAGACCCTTCGCTTCTGAAAGGGTTCCAGCAGTCAGGTTCCAGTCATGTCTTGGTCCTTCGGTTCTATGCTTGGGGCGGGGGTGGGAGGGTCCTTTGGTTCTGGGTGTTACTTGAGGTCAAAATTTCTCCTCTGCTCATGCTTTGGCTACGTGACTTGCAGTTTTGTTGTGTTGTCTCTGAAAAACAACTCAGTCTCTTGTTAGCAACAGGATACGGCCAGTTTGGGCTGGTTCTGTGGTTATGTCTCCAGTCAGGGGTCGAGTCAAGGAACCCAAGCCCTTTTGTTAATCTTTAACTTGATTAATTGGCTTAACTATTGCCCCAAGCAATTGCTGGTCAGGTATCTCAGTGTAATTTTTTTCCTCCAGTCTTTTAAATTTTTCTAAACTGGGGTAAATAGAGCAGACCTTTTTGGGGTCCTTTAATGTTGCGGGGAGCTTACAGGGGACCCCTTTGGCCCATCCAACCTTAGGCAGGGTTGTATCAAAACCTTTCTTTTCATCTCATCAATGTCTGTTTTACTTATCCCATTTCTTAATAACCATCTAAAGATTTCCATCCTGCTGTGATGAGTCCCTTTAAAATTTCCACCTTATTTGGAAGAAGTCTCTTTACTTTCCGCTCAGCTTCTTCCTAGTCACTTGTTAATCAACCTAATTAACATTAGTTAATGTAATTTTTTTGTTTGTTTTTAAATATTTATTTTATTTGGCTGCATCAGGTCTTAGTTGCGGCATGCGGGATCTTTAGTTGCGGCATGCGGGATCTTTAGTTGCAGCATGCGAACTCTTAGTTGCAGCATGTGGGATCTAGTTCCCTGATCTGGGATCGAACCTGGGCCCTCTTCATTGGGAGCGCAGAGTCTTAGCCACTGGACCACCAGGGAAGTCCTCCTAATGTTTTTATTAACATCAGTAAGACCTGTTGAAGGGAAGCTGAGACCACAAGTAACTTTTTTTGTTCTGTTTTGTTTTAAACTAAAGGAGTTTTTAAGGTTAGCTGGGTTTTTTTTTTGTATTCTCCTTTCAATTGGTGTTTCCATAGGTACCAATAAAACAGCTGTTTATCATGAGAGCACCCTAAAAATTTACCAATTTAGTTTTTCCAATGTAAAGGATCCATTACGTGGCCACTTACAATCAGTATCTTAATAGCAAGTCAAACCAATAAGATACAAGAGGGGGACTTCCCTGGTGGTGCAGTGCTTGGGAATCTGCCTGCCAATGCAGGGGACACGGTTTGATCCCTGGCCTGGGAGGATTCCACATGTTGCAGAGCAACTAAGCCCGTGTGCCACAACTACTGAGCCTGCGCTCTAGAGCCCACTAGCCATAACTACTGAAGGCCAAGCGCCACAACTATTGGAGCCCGCGCACTGCAATGAAGAGTAGCCCCCGCTCACCACAACTAGAGAAAGTCTGAGTGCAATGAAGACCCAAGGCAGCCAAAAAAAAAATAAATAAATAATAAATTAATTTTTAAAAAAAGATGTAAGGGGTATCCCCACAAGAGAATGCAAAGGATGCAGCATTCACAAGATCCAGAAGTTTACTCCCAGGAATTCCCTGGTGGTCCAGTGGTTAGGACTCTGCACTCTCACTGCCTAGGGCTTGGGTTCGATCCCCGGTTGGGGTAGTAAAATCTCACAAGCTGCATGGTGCAGCCAGAAAAAACCCATAAAGTTTACTCCCAAAAATAGTCTAAGAAAGTAAAGACCTTCATTGTCCTTCATTGTATACACAGATACAATGAAGGCTGAAATGAAAAAAGCCCTTTATGGAATGGGAACCCTTATGAAAAATTTTCGAGAGCTGGCACAGCTAAAGAGACTGCTCAGAATCAGAATCCCAGTCTATTCTACTACACCATATATGTACCTTCTGGATGGCAGAGACCAAACTCTCAAAACACAGAACAAAACACCTAAGAAGATCAGGTAGAACATTTACATCGCAAAGGCACAAGGAGAGAAATGCAAGCTCCTGTTCAAGGTCAGAATTTTGAAAAGATGTTTTGTTAGGCCAGCTGTCTCTAACGGCATATGCAAAAACTAATTTTGGAATGAGGCTTAAAAAGAACCCAAGGGGCTTCCCTGGTGGTGCAGTGGTTAAGAATCCACCTGCCAATGCAGGGGACACGGGTTCGAGCCCTGGTCCGGGAAGATCCCACATGCCGTGGAGCAACTAAGCCCACGTGCCACAACTACTGAGCCTGCACTCTAGAGCCCGTGAGCCACAGCTACTGAAGCCCACGTGCCTAGAGCTGTGCTCCACAACAAGAGAAGCCTACTACTTCTCCCCCGGACTCCTTGGTAGTCTGTCAGTGGGAGAGCTTCGTGGCTGTCACCTCGCCTCCTCCAGCCCCGCAGAACCCTACAAGTCTCAGTCATGCGTGAGTGCATCTCCATCCACGTTGGCCAGGCTGGTGTCCAGATCGGCAATGCCTGCCAGAAGCCCTACTGCCTGGAACACGGCATCCAGCCCAATGGCCAGATGCCAAGTGACAAAACTACTGGGGGAGGAGATGACTCCTTCAACACCTTCTTCAGTGAGACAGGCGCTGGCAAGCATATGCCCAGGGCAGTGTTTGTAGACCTGGAACCCACCACGGTCATTGCTGAAGTTCGCATTGGCACCTACCGCCAGCTCTTCCACCCTTAGCAGCTCATCACAAGCAAGGAAGATGCTGCCAATAAGTATGCCCGAGGTCACTACACCATTGGCAAGGAGATCATTGACCTCGTCTTGGACCGAATTCGGAAACTGGCTGACCAGTGCACAGGTCTTCAGGGCTTCTTGGTTTTCCACAGCTTTCTTTGGCGGGGGAACTGGTTCCGGGTTCACCTCCCTGCTGATGGAACGTCTGTCAATTATGGCAAGAGGTCCAAGCTGGAGCTCTCCATTTACCCAGCCCCTCAGGTTTCCACAGCTGTAGTTGAGCCCTACAATTCCATCCTCACCACCTATACCACCCTGGAGCACTCTGATTGCGCCTTCATGGTAGACAATGAGGTCACCTATGACATCTGTCGTAGAAACCTCGATACTGAGTGCCCAATATACACTAATCTTAACCGCCTTACTAGCCAGACTGTGTCCTCCATCACTGCTTCCCTGAGGTTTGATGGAGCCCTAACGTTGACCTGAAAGAATTCCAGACCAACCTGGTGCCCTATCCTCGTATCCACTTCCCTCTGGCCACATATACCTGTTACCTCTGCTGAGAAAGCCTACCATGAACAGCTTACTGTAGCAGAGGTCACCAATGCTTGCTCTGAGCTGGCCAACCAGATGGTGAAATGCGACCCTCGCCATGGTAAATACATGGCTTGCTGCCTGTTGTACCGTGGCGACGTGGTTCCCAAAGATGTCAATGCTGCCATTGCCACCATCAAGACCAAGCGTACCATCCAGTTTGTGGACTGGTGCTCCACTGGCTTCAAAGTTGGCATTAATTACCAGCCTCCCGCTGCGGTACCTGGTGGGGACCTGGCCAAAGTACAGCGAGCTGTGTGCATGCTGAGCAACACCACAGCCATCGCGGAGGCCTGGGCTCGCCTGGACCACAAGTTTGACCTGATGTATGCCAGGCGTGCCTTTGTTCACTGGTACGGGGGTGAGGGCATGGAGGAAGGAGAGTTTTCTGAGGCCCGTGAGGACATGGTTGCCCTTGAGGAGGATTATGAGGAGGTTGGAGCCCATAGTGCGGAGGGAGAAGAGGAGGGTGAAGAATGTTAACTTGTCTGCTGCACTTTTACACTCTTGTCTCGGGACTGTCTTATTTGTGTTCTGTGGGGCTGACCACTGTGGCCCTATCTTGTCAATAAAAGTGATATTTCTGTTTTCAAAAAAAAAAAAAAAAAAAAGAGAAGCCACCGCAATGAGAAGCCCACGCAACACAGCAAAGAGTAGCCCCGGCTCGACACAACTAGAGAAAGCCTGTGTGCAGCAACGAAGACCCAACGCAGCCAAAAATAAATAAATAAATTTATTTATTTATTCATTTTAAAAAAAGAACCCAAGATTTTTTTTTTTTTTTTGTGGTACGTGGGCCTCTCACTGTTGTGGCCTCTCCTTTTGCAGAGCACAGGCTCCGGACGCGCAGGCCCAGCAGCCATGGCTCACGGGCCCAGCCGCTCCGCGGCATGTGGGATCCTCCCGGACCGGGGCATGAACCCGTGTCCCCTGCATCGGCGGGTGGACTCTCAACAACTGCGCCACCAGGGAAGCCCAGGAACCCAAGATTTTTATAGTTACCAATTAAGTGTTCACCTGCGAGTATAAGCTCTCTATGTGTTGCACATGAACCTGGCTGGAGCATTAGTTGGAGGCTGGCAATCTGCTGCCTCTTTATTTTGTTTTGAAAAGTTTGTTTCCCGTTCCAGGGTCAGTTTGTTGAGATAAAATCGCTAGCGATAATTGTGTGATAGGCTGATGTGCTCTTTGTGGGCTTAACTCCTCCCTAGAGTCGTTCAGCTCTTTTACATGTCTTGGTCTCTCTCTCTGTCAGTCTAAAATTGCCATGGGCGCTCACAGCACTGGATGGCCAACACCTTTGTGTGGGTCCCCAGATGAGCAGGTTTTTAATTAATGAGCAGGTTTCCCTATGGGACTCATGCATGCTATGAGGACTTGCTTCCACCATTCCCACAAGTTTCTCAGTTGCCTGCGAAAGACTTTGCTGGCCAGAAGGAGCTCTGTCCTTTTTTTCTTTGGAGCTGAGAGCTCTCATGTAGTATTTTCACTTTTATTCTGACAAACTCTATTAAAGTAGCCACTTCAAGGGAAAATGACAGGCCAGTCTCCTACCTAATCACCTAGTCCAAAACCACTCAGTGTCTTCCAATTGTGTAAAATCTTCCCAGTGTCTCTCAACTGCGAGAAGAGGTAACCCGGGTACCTCTTCTTGAAACTAAGTTCAAGTAAAACCAACTGCTCACAGCAAGGAGTTTATCCATCACTGAATCAACTTAGTATCATCAGCCAATAACAGGAGATCCAAGACCCAAGAGAGATTCGCCCAATCATCTGGACTCATCAAGGAGGCGGAGGGGCACAAGGGGCCCCTGCTGGTACCAAGGCTCTGGATCCTCTCAGAGTTCAGGTGAACGAGAGAAGTCTGCTCTCGGTCCCTTCATGGCCACTAAAACCATGGACTGAAAGAAAAACATACAACATGGGCTTCCTTGGTGGCGCAGTGGTTGAGAGTCCGCCTGCCGATGCAAGGGACACGGGTTCGTGCCCCGGTCCGGGAAGATCCCACATGCCGCGGAGCGGCTGGGCCTGTGAGCCATGGCCGCTGAGCCTGCACGTCCGGAGCCTGTGCTCCGCAACGGGAGAGGCCACAACGGTGAGAGGCCCGTGTACCGCAAAAAAAAAAAAAACATACAACATAAAAGTTGTGAGTTAAGTTTTATTCGGGGAACTTACTGAGAACTATAGCCCAGGAGACAGCCTCTCAGTATATATGAGTTTTCTTTGTTTTTTTTTTTTTTTTTGGTTGTGCCGAGTCTTAGCACGTGGGATCCTGTACGCAGGATCTTTTAGTTGCAGCATGCAGACTCTTAGTTGTGGCATGCATGAGGGATCTAGTTCCCCAACCAGGGATCAAACCCAGGCCCCCTGCATTGGGAGTGTGGAGTCTCAGCCACTGGACCACCAGGGAAGTTCCTATATGAATTCTTTTGCTGGAAAAAACCTGTAGCCAAACATAAAGAGATTACTGCTAATCACAAAGAACAGATGTCTCAAGTTACTGATTTTTGTGCTTTTCTATGTATGAGAAGATGTAAGAATCTAGCGTCATTGAAAATTTTTCTTAGATATGCATCTTAACTATCTCAGGGCCAGTACATCCAAAGCACAGAATTGTTCCCTGTTTTTTTCCATCCTGAATTCCCTTCAGGGTGCACTGTTGGTGGGCGACTGCAGTGGCTAATGGCCTGATCCTTGTAGAGCTGGAATGGCCAGCAATATGTTTTTCTTTACACCCCTTTGTAATTTACATTGGGCCACATTAACTAACTGGGGAGTAACGTTTGTGTGCGGTTCCACATCAAGACAATTTGTAAATGCCAAAGACTTAATTTAAATTTAATTTATGAGGGAATTCCCTGGCGGTCCAGTTAAGACTCGGGCTTTCACTGCCGTGGACCCGGGTTCGATCCCTGGTCAGGGAACTAAGATCCCACAAGCTGTATGGTGCGGCCAAAAAAATAAAATAAAATAAAAATTTATGACTCATTGGTTCAGTGTCCCTGGCTCAATGAGGGACATTTTAGGATAATGGGTGCTAGGACCATAAGGACATTAGGCAAGACAATAGCTCTCATTTGCCAATAGGCAAAAACATACCTATTGGCCCTCTATGTTATATTCAGTAACTGCCCTATGATTATCAGGAGTACCTTGCTTAAATTTAGTGTGACTCCCAGATATAACTATAATTTGAGACCTTGTATTAATTAATTGCATAAGGGTTTGTGAATTAGTGCAGTACAGCAGATGGTAAAGTTAATTTAAAAACCATGCTGTAGGGCTTCCCTGGTGGCGCAGTGGTTAAGAATCCGCCTGCCAGTGCAGGGGACACGGGTTCGATCCCTGGTCCGGGAAGATCCCACATACCATGGAGCAACTAAGTCCATACGCCACAACTACTGCGCCTGTGCTCTACAGCTTGCGAGCCACAACTACTGAAGCCCGCGAGCCACAGCTACTGAAGCCCGCTCGCCTAGAGCCCGTGCTCTGCAATGAGAGGCCACCGCAATGAGAAGCCCACGCACCCCAATGAAGAGTAGTCCCAGCTCAACGCCAATGAGAGAAAGCCCGCGCAAGGCCCGCGCAGCAACTAAGACCCAACGCAGCCAAAAATAAATAAATAAATAAATTTAAAAAAAAAAAAAAAAAAAAAAAAAACATGCTGTAGAAGCCTGAAAGCCAAGCAGCACCCCTTTATCTTTTTTGTTGCACAAATTCTTTTAGAATATTTCAGATTTCCAATTGGGTCAAATTGTGGACCTTTGTTTTAGTATTTTCCCTTTTTTTCCTCCCTCTCTTCCTTCCCTATTCTGTTTTCTTCACCACTGGATATGCTTCGGTGGAGGGGGGTGACCTCTCTACCCTGGTATTTATAAATTTTTTCCTCCAGAGAGCCTCACATTAGTGCTATCAGAGTTAGGGACCTCTCCCGTGGGAACTGTAGGGTTTAAAGACCTCGGGATTAAATTGGCTTTGCTGTGCTACAGGGATGCCATGGGTGTTTTCCCCTAGAGCCCCAAGAGCCAGAATCTTACCTTAGAGGCGGGGCAGTAGCAGCAGCAGAGGTACTGAAGAGTCCTGATGAGCCCTCTGGTGTTAAGAGTGTAGATTCAGCCTGCCACCTAAGGGCTGCCATTCCCCTTCTCACCTCGGTTTTCCTTTCTCTCTTTTTTTTTTTTTTTTTTTATGGTACGCAGGCCTCTCACTGTTGTGGCCTCTCCCGTTGCGGAGCACAGGCTCCAGACGTGCAGGCTCAGTGGCCATGGCTCACGGGCCCAGCTGCTCCGCGGCATGTGGAATCCTCCCGGACCGGTGCACGAACCCGTGTCCCCTGCATCGGCAGGCGGACTCTCAACCACTGCGCCACCAGGGAAGCCCCTTCCTTTCTCTTTTTAAGGAACTGTTCTTTCAGAAGTGACCGGCCAATGGAGCCAGCTCTTGCCCAGAGTACACCCAACCCCCCCATACCCTGTACTTTGAGGCCAAACAAGCACCACACTCAACAGATTCACTCTAAACACATGGATAGGTTCCCACCAAGACATTGACCCGGGACCACTTTAAGAAGGGCCCCAATCCCATACTTGCTCCCAAACAACAAGAAATTATCTGCATCTAGAACTGGTGGGGTCAATAATACAACACAGGGCAGCACAGCTCACAGCACGAGCTCCCCGACACCCAGCAGCCCAAGGCACTGGCCGCCATCAGACAGCAGAGCAGGTGAGCAAGTCAGAGCAGGAGAAGACAGACCCACGGGTGGTGGCCATGTGTGGATGTAGTGTACCCCCAACACATACACACACACCAAGGGGGAAGGAAAAGGCTTATGAATCACATAATTGAGGTCTCAGGGAAGGGGCGGCCTCTCAAGCAACACTGAATGGCTTCAGAAAGCAAGGAAAGGAGCCTGGCCTGGGTGTTCACTGCAGTTAGGGCTGGGGCAATAGTTCCTGCACTGGCAGGGCTTGTGTGGCTGGAACCTCCTGCTTTAAAGGAGAGACCACTCAGGCTTCCTCATCAGTTTGCCCAGGTGGCGGCACAAGGGGAAGGGAAGGGAGGCTCAAGCTAGGGGCTGTCAAACATAAAAAAAAAAAAAAAAAAAAAAACAACAACAACTACTGTATAGCACAGGGAACTCTACCCAATATTCTGTGATAACCTATATGAAAAAAGAATCTAAAAAAGAATGAATATAGGTTTAACGGAATCACTTGGCTGTACACCTGAAACTAACACATTGTAAATCAACTGTGCTCCAATAAAATTAAAATATTTTTTAAATAATAAAAGAATAAGATTTAACCATTCAAAATATATACAAAAACTTTTTTAAAAAATGAGAACGACTCGTCATTACAAGGACAAAGGTGGGTCAAAAAACATGCATTTGCAACTGTCTCTTTTCAAACAAAGAAACACTAACACGATGCTCAAGAAATGATTGATTGACACTGGTTATTTGGGGGTGGCTAAAGCAAGAGCACTGGAGGGACCAGGATTTTCCGGTGATGAGTCTACTTTAGACCTTCTTATCTTTCAGATTTTTGCTAACCTTCTATGCATTTTTTTCTTAAGATTTTTTTTGATGTGGACCATCTTAAAAGTGTTTATTGAATTTGTTACAGTATTGCTTCTGTTTGGTTTTTTGGCCACAAGGCATGTGGGATCTTAGCTCGCTGACCAGGGATTGAACCTGCACCCCCTGCACTGGAAGACGAAGTCTTAACCACTGAATGGCCAGGGAAATCCCCGTGCATTTTTAATTTAAAATAAACTAATTTATAGAAACCATATTACCATTAAATAGTTTTTATTTATCTTGATTTTTAAATTTGATTTTAAATTAATTTAATCTTAACTCTTCTACATAGGAAAACATCCAAAGATTTAATCCTTTACACACTAACATTTATAAAACTGCAAATCATACAAAATGTTCATGAAATAAAATTTATATTTTAATGCAGGACAAGAAAATTTAAACATATTCTCTCTGCCCATTTGGGCCACTCCCCCCCTTTTATGTGCAGTGTGCCTCTACATTTTTCATTAACCAGATCTCCTCAAAGACAGGAATGCCTGCTTGACCATAAAGAACAATTTCCTTCTGATTCCAGTAAGGATATGCCTTAAAAGATAACATTCCTCTCTCAGTCCTATAAGGGGTCATGATGACCCATCACCTTGTGCATGCAGATCTGGACTATGTAAAATGTCGATATGTCATTTTGATGTATACTTCTTTGCCTCAAAAACGTAGATAACTGTGCTTTGACTTCTAATAGGCTGAACAGTCCTCTGAGCTTTCTGAAAGATTGTCTCCTGCATATGAATCCTTGGGTTGGCTTGAATAAAATTCTCTATTTCTTTCTTAGATTAAGTATTGATTAATTTTTCACCAACATTTGCATGGTGTATTACACCAAGCAGGATATCAAAGACATCCACCAGGGGATACCTGGAGTCTACTCCAAACTGGCACCTGGTACCAGCCTGGAGCCTTTGAGCCCGGCCAGCTTCTCAGTGCTCCTCAGGTGCTCCAGCGAGTTCTGATATCCAGATCTCATTCCTTTAAGTGACAGTCCTAAAATTGTATTTGAGCTGTCTTTACTTGAGACTTGGTATCTTAAGGGGCACTGGTGCATTTTCATAGGTAGGGGTCTAGGGCAGCAGTCCCCAACTTTTGGCACCAGGGACCAGTTTCGTGGAAGACAATTTTTCCGTGGATGGGGGTGGGGGGGATAGTTTGGGGATGATTCAAGCACATTACATTTATTGTGCAGTTTATTTCTATTATTATTACATTGTAATATGTAATGAAATAATTATACAAGTCACCGTATTGCTGACAGGAGGCGGAGCTCAGGCAGTAATGTGAGCGATGGGGAGCGGCTGTAAATACAGATGAAGCTTCGCTCGCTCGCCCGCCGCTCACCTCCTGCTGTCGGCCCGGTTCCTAACAGGCCACGGACAGGTACCGGTTCATGGCCTGGGGGCTGGGGACCCCTGATCTAGGGGGATCAGGGTAGGAGACACAGGGAAACATAGGTGGCTAGTTTTTGTTAGTTTGGTTAAATTGAAAAACAAGCTGATATACGGTTTGAAGAAACTGCTAGTGAAATGAAAGACTGAATTACTCAGCTCTGAGGAAAAGGGACACTTTCTCCTTCTGGCCAGAAGGTGTCCTCAGGTGTCTGAGAACCTAGGGGAAGTGTCTTGAGTATTAATCCTCATGACGTGCAGGGGTCCCACAGGGAACCGCTCTACAACCATTAAATAAATTTTGCTCATCCGGGGATGCATGATATAAAGGCTGATCACCTAGTGCTCTAAGCACCCGTGGCAGTTTTAGACTGTTGGAAGGAGAAACCAAGACATATAAGAGCTGAACCGAGTCAAGGGTAACGCTTTGGGGAGCGGGACTTAGAAGCAGCACACATTTGATTCATCACACTGTCCTCACAGAGTTGTTCAGATCATATCCGAATTAGGCTACCAAATCAAGAATGGGGAACCATGCCTCAAAGGCCAAAGAGCTCCTTGACAGACAGCCACCCATGGGAACCCCAGATACGTTTATGTATAACACCTATGGAACTGACACTTGCAAGTATTTAACTAAACAGCAAGGTCTGACCAAAGATAACTTCTCCCTGAGATGGCCCAAATGCAGCACTTTTGACTTACCTAAATTGGTTTATTTGTGCACTCAATTAGAAAAAGCTAACTATAAGATCAAACAGCCAGAACGGGAAGCATATTTTAATTGGTACCTAGAAACCTCAAAATGAGGGAATGATAGAATGGCTTCACTACAAGACACAAACCAAAAATTACTAGAAACAGTAGCTAAATTAGAAAAGACCTCAGAGGCCATTGCTTCTCCTCCTCCTTTCCCTCCTTCCCTTTCAGATTCTTTGTATCCTCTTCTTTCTGAGTTCCTCTGTCCTGACCTCCCTACTCCTCCACCTCCGATTTCAAAGGAAGAACCTACTGAGTCTAACAAAAAGGATAAAGACAGCCCTAAAATAATAGCTGCCCCCTTTAAGGAGAAACCCCCAGATAGAGGGGAACCTGCTCTTATCCATATCCCTTAGACTAGGACAGAACTTAACTAAGGAATTTCCAGATCCTTTATAAGATCCTTTGCTTGGGGGGCTGCCCTGGTGGCGCAGTCGTTGAGAATCTGCCTGCTAATGCAGGGGACACGGGTTCGAGCCCTGGTCTGGGAAGATCCCACAGGCCGCGGAGCAACTAGGCCCATGAGCTACAACTACTGAGCCTGCGCGTCTGGAGCCTGTGCTCCGCAACAAGAAAGGCCGTGATAGTGAGAGGCCCGCGCACCGCGATGAAGAGTGGCCCCCACTTGCAACAACTAGAGAAAGCCCTCGCACAGAAACGAAGACCCAACACAGCCAAAAATAAATTAATTAATTTTTTTAAAAAAGAACCTTTGCTTGGGTTTTGCTACAGAATTTGATCTTACAGTAAGAACTTACAAGCCTGAATATTCAAACTTGTACCAGCTTGTACATTTACTAGTCTCTGAAAGTAAAGTAAAAGAATGGCTTCAAGAAATAAACTGGAAAATGCCTGTGGAAGATCTTCATAAACATGAGGTGGCAGATCACCAGAAATGTAGAGAAACTGCCCACAGTCTGTATCAGGCTACTATGAAAAGCTTCCCAAAGATAGGCTGGGCAAAAATCCATCAATACAAAGGTCAAGAGACAATATTATTTCAAAAGATTTGAAAAGACATTTCAAACAACACTCTGGCATGACTCCAGAGAGTTTTCTGGACCATGAGAATGATCCAGTATTACACTCTTTTTTTTTTTTTTTTTAAGAAGGATTAGATGAAGAATTGGCGTGACTGTTTAAAAGATAGGAACTTTACTGGGCTACTCTACATTCTAATGCGCTTGTCACCGTTGGTGACAAGCTCTCCAAAACCTTACAGAAATGAGAAAAAGAAAGCTGCCAAGGTTATGAACAGCAGTTCAGTGGTCCCTTGAAATCACCTGGACCAAATTTCAGTCAGTTTTGAGAAAAAAACTGCACCCGTTTTTATTGCCAAAACCTGGGCATTTTAAAAGAGACTGTCACAGGTTTAAATTAGATTTAGAACACGGTAAGATTAATAAGGAACAGGGCTGCTCTAAGGATTATGAGAGGGCATTCCCCCTCCTCCTCACAAACATCTTAGGGGAAATTGAAATAACAATCGGAGGGGAGACTTCTAAGGCCCTTGTAGACACGGGGGCTACCTTATCCATTCTCAACTCTACCCTCATTCATTGCCCTCTCCCCCCAGAGTAAACAGTCAATTCAAATGACAGGTGTTTCTCATTTACCTGTGCCAGTTTTAAAATCAGAAACCGAAACTTTTCAGTTAGGGACTAATCACAGGAAGACGTGTTCCTTTTGGTGAAATGTGCTCCAACTCATTTGATAGGATGAGACCTTTTAGAGGCACATAATGCCCATATTGCCTGAAGGGCAAAATGATTTTAGAGTTAGTAAACTTAGATGCAGACCAGAAATTGATGGTTGTGAAATTGATGGCTGTGAAAACAAAAGTTCAGACAGATAAGGGGAAATTAACGATTCACTGTTACAAGTGCCTGAGGAATCATGGTCATCCTCCTCCTCAGACAGGGAAAATCAAGTCAGCCATTCCCATTAAAATAACTATTGATAATCCCAAGCCTCTACCCAGTATTTGACAGTACCCATTTAGACCAGAGGCATTCCTGTTGTTCAGGAATTCCCTGAGAACGGACTTACACTTCCTCGTACTAGTCCTCGCAATACCCCCATTTTGTTGATAAGAAAGCGAAATGTAAAAGGCTGAAGGTTTTTCAGGACCTGAGAGCTATAAATAACACCGTGATCCCTTGCCACTCTGTGGTTCCTAATCCTCACACCCTGCTCTCAGCCATTCCAGAAGACACCTATTATTTTTCAGTAATAGACCTATGCAGTGTGTTATTTAATACTGGAAAAGGAAAGCCAATACCTTTTTGCCTTTACGTGGGAAGATCATCAGTATACCTGGACTGTTATGCCACAATCCTATACTAAAAGCCCTACTTATTTTTCTCAAACACTTAAAGCTGATTTGGCTGATGTACACTTTCCTAATGACTGTTTTAATTCAATATGTAGACGATTTGCTTTTGTGGTCTAGAGCTGGACAGAGACACTGTTCATCTGTTACAACAGTTAGCCTCTAAGGGGCATAAGGTGTCCAAAGAAGAACTGTTAATTGACTCTGAAAGAATCAAGGGAATCCTGGCTTTCTCGCTTCCCAGAACAAAGAAACAGCTGAGAGGATTTCTAGGTCTGACCGGATATTGTAGGAATTGGGTATCTAATGTTTCCTTCATGGCCCAATCCCTCTATGTGTTACTTAAGTCTAACTGACGAGACCCAACTGAATGCACAACAGAAGAAAACGTTATAGATTCCTTAAGATCTGCATTGACTTAGGCTTTGGAATTAGGCCATCCGAATCAAAAATTACCATTTTTTTCGGTTTGTGCATGAAGATAAAGGAAACGCCCTAGGTGTGTTAACTCAGAGGCATGGTGACAGGCATCAACCCACAGGATATCACAGTCAGCAGCTAGATTCAGTGATGAAAGGGCTCCCCACCCTTCATGAGGGCTCTTTCAACGACAGCTCTCTTGTGCAAAGCTAGGGAAGAACTTAGAATGGGGTCTCCTTTGACTACCCATGTTCCACACTCAGTTGAAATGCTTTTGAATTCTCATCACACTCAGTACTATGCTGTGAGTCAACTCTCCTCTTACGAGGTATTGTCGCTTTCTTCACCTAATATTACTTTGGCTCAATGTAGCTACCTTAACCCTGCAATTTTACTTCCAGCAACCCAGGATGATAATGACCCTGACTGCATTATGCTAAAGTTATCTTCTTATGCCTAGGAATGACTTACAAGAAATTCCTGTTGATAATGCTAACCTAATTTGGTTTACAGATGGATTTTACTTACCTAGCTAGATATGCAGTAATATCCACTGTGGACATAACTGAAAGCTCTTATTTACCAGATGCAAAGTTGGCACAACAAGCTGAATTAATTGCTCTAACCAGAGCTTGCCAGCTAGCTTAGGATCAAGCAGCAAATATTTATACTGATAGCTACTATGTTTTAGGAGTATCTCATGGTTTTGGAATGCTCTGGAAGTGAAGGGGATTTCTTACTTCCTCAGGCCAACCCATAAAGAATGGGAAGATAGTGTCAGAATTATTAGATTCTATACAGTTACCTAAAAAATTGGCAATTATTAAAATACCTGGACATTTCAAATTTGATTCAGTAAAGGCAAAAGGGAATTAATTCACTGACATAGCAGCTAAATGAGGTACTTTAAGTTCCATTTCTGTCCAACTTCAAGGATGTCTGCTGCTCAAACCCAATGTAACTGTTAAGAAACTTCTTCTACAGGCTCAAAAATTAGTACCAGAAGATGAAAAACAAAAACGGAAAAAGAAAGGCGGATTCTTTGATCCCACCTCACAAATATGGTTCGGACCAAATAAGAGACTTATAGTGCCTATACAGGGGCTCAGTTACCCTTACTCCAGCATGTGCATTCCCTGACCCATCTGGCTCCTGAAAAAATAATTTTATGGGGGAAACAGTATATCTGGAAGCCCTCCCCTATGGTAGCCCACAAAACATATGCCCGGTGCACTGTTTGCCCTAAATATAATCCCAGAAAACAACTCCATGAGTCACAAGGTCATTTTCCTCTTCGTAAAGGACCCCTGGAATTATGGCAATTAGACTTTGTCCAAATGCCACCATCTCAAGGATACACATATATTTGGGTAATGATCTGTATGTTTTCACACTGGGTTGAAAAGCAACAGATTTAGCAGTAAAATGCTATTGGAAAAAATAATTCCTGGGACTTCCCTGTGGTGCAGTGGTTAAGAATCTGCCTGCCAGTGCAGGGGACACGGGTTCGAGCCCTGGTCTGGGAAGACCCCACATGCTGCAGAGCAACTAAGCCCGTGTGCCACAACTACTGAGCCTGCACTCTAGAGCCCGCAAGCCACAACTACTGAGCCCTGGCACCACAACTACTGAAGCCTGTGCACTCTAGGGCCCGTGTGCCGCAAGAACTGAGCCCGAGTACTGCAACTACTGAAGCCCATGCACCTAGAGCCCTGCTCTGCAACAAGAGAAGTCACCACAATGAGAAGCCCACTCACTGCAACCAAGAGTAGCCCCTGCTAGCAGCAACTAGAAAAGGCCTGCGCGCAGCAACTAGAAAAGGCCTGCGCACAGCAACGAAGACCCAACGCAACCAAAAATCAATCAATAAATTTTTTTTTAAATTCCTGTTTGGGGGATCCCTTCTGAGTTGCATAGTGACTAAAGGACTCACTTCACTGGACAAATAATTAAATCTATTTGTGATATTTGGCCAATAATGCAGCATTTTCACTGAACTTATCATCCCCAATCTTCGGGATTGGTGGAAAGAACTAATCATACTATCAAAACTCAATTGTCAAAACTCTCAGAGGCTTTTAATCTTTCATGGCCAGAAGCTCTCCCACTGGTGCTTCTCAAATTTATATCCCCTCCTTTGGGTAAACATCAATTGTCTCCTTCTGAAATAATCACTGGGCGATCTATGTGCTTAGATGAAGGCATGTATGAACCAGCATTACTTAAGGGAGATATATTACATTATTGTCAAGGGCTCATTAAAGCACTTCAAGAAAACGAAAAGGTAGTAACTAATCCCTTTCACAGTGAGCTCCCTGGAGACAAAGACCTTAAGGACCACAAATTATTACCTGGAGATTTTGTCTATTGGAAAAGACAACAGATAAAGGACTCTTTACAGCCACATTGGAAGGGGCCATATCAGGTATTACTAACAAACCCCTGTGCTGCAAGACTTAAAGGAGTAAACTCCTGGATTCCCATTTATCACCTTAAAAATGCCTCCTCTCCTGAATGGACTGCAACTCCTGTTTCTGACACACAGCTTCTACTAACCAGACCAGGATGAGAAGATGACACCTGAAGTAGACAACTTATCCAAGATGCCGGACTAGGCCTGCATACTGATTACCTTGATTTCTCACATTTCTGCTTATGAGCCAAACGTATTTCTTTATTCGGTTCAATCATATGCAAGCTTCAAAAATCAATCCAATAGCTAGATTTGTGGCCAATTACCTACATCCAGCACTTCTGGATTACCCTGGTGGATTTCACCTCTCCAGGGCTCTGATTGGCTAGTCCTCAGGGATTTTATCTTGGAAAAAGAAACTCTAGTACCATACAAGCTACTGCTGGTAACACTAAGCAGGGAACTTCTCTGGTGGTGCAGTGGTTAAGAATCCGCCTGCCAATGCAGGGGACACGGGTTTGAGCCCTGGTCCAGGAAGATCCCACATGCTGCAGAGCAACTAAGCCCATGTGCCACAACTACTGAGCCTGCGCTCTAGAGCCCATGAGGCACAACTACTGAAGCCCGCGCGCCTAGAGGCCATGCTCCACAACAAGAGAAGCCACCACAACGAGAAGCCCGCTCACTGCAACCAAGAGTAGCCCCCGCTAGCAGCAACTAGAGAAGGCCTGTGCACAGCAATGAAGACCCAACGCAGCCAAGAATAAATAAATAAATTTAAAAAAAAACACTAAGTGGGACCCTCTTACATGGCCAATTAGTGACACCTGTTCTGAACCCAGCCATAAATATTCGTTTTCACTAGATGTTACTCAGTCCCAACCAGAACAACGTGCTAGAGTTAAACCTAAAAATGTAACTACCCATCTCTTTGGTGGTGTTATCCCCCAGTTAGGGGATGGATTTATTTGCCAATCCCAGGATATGGCCACATAAATATGAGGGCCCCTCTTTGCTGAGAGCAAACCAAGTATACCAAAGATAATCAACCTAACGGCATTCATAAATTAGGGTGAATACCACCTGAAACTTGTCAACATACTATAACTTTAAGAACCAGTAATTCAGGGGGATGGGGAAGGAGGGGATGAATTGGGAGACTGGGATTGATATATATACACTATCAATACTATGTATAAAATAGATAACTAATGAGAACCTACTGTATAGCACAGGGAACTCTACTCAGTGCTCTGTGGTCACCTAAATGGGAAGGAAATCAAAAAAAGAGGGGATATATGTATGTGTATAACTGATTCAATTTGCTGTACAGTAGAAACTAACACAACATTGTAAAGCAACTATACTCCAATAAAAATTAATTAAAAAAAAAAAGAACCAGTGATTTGGGACTTCCCTGGTGGTCCAGCAGTTGGGACTCTGAGCTTCCACTGCAAGGGGCGCAGGTTCGATCCCTGGTCGGGAACTAAGATCCTGCATGCTGCATGGCGTGGCCAAAAAAAAACAGTAGTTGGGGGCTTCCCTGGTGGCGCAGTGGTTGGGAGTCCGCCTGCCGATGCAGGGGACACGAGTTCGTGCCCCGGTCTGGGAAGATCCCGCATGCCGCGGAGCGGCTGGGCCCGTGAGCCATGGCCGCTGAGCCTGCGCGTCCGGAGCCTGTGCTCCGCAATGGGAGAGGCCACAACAGTGAGAGGCCCACGTACCACAATTAAAAAAAAAACAAAAACAGTAGTTGGTTTGGAACTGATTGGTTCAGACAGCCTAGAATATATTGGGTGGCTCCTAATGAAACCCAATGGATCTGTGGAACAAATTTATGGTCTTGGCTTCCCCCAGGTTGGCTAGAAAAATGAATAATTGGTTTCCCTTGGGCCCAGGGTCAACTACAGGTAACCTTGGAAACAACCCCTGCCAATCTGCCTTTAATGTGAGCGCACTGGATTCAATCAGTTTTCCATTGGTATGATCATTTGGCTGAGGTATTTGTTCCTTCACTTGGAGTAGAAAATGTTATTACTCACATAAAGGCTTTAACAAAATTTACCCAGCAAGCCTTGAATAATAGTAATCAAGCTATTAGTGTGCTCAATTCAGAAGTTTCCACGATGAAAACAGTCCTACAGAATCGTATGGCTCTTGATATTTTAACTGCTTCCAAATGGGAAACTTGTACTATAATAATACATCCTGAATGTTGCGTTTTTATACCTGATGAGTTTTCTAACATAACCCATCTTATAACACATATGAAGAATCAAATTTCTGCTCTGAATGATCCTCTTCCCAGTTTAGGGGAAATACTAGGAAATGGTTTGGTTCTGGAGGATCTTGGCTTAAATCTTTACTGATGACATTGTTACTCCTATTGGCGATTTTGATTACCGTTTGTGTAACTTAGAAAGTGATTGTTTCTTGCCTTTTGTGCTGTGTTATCACCTACTCCTACTAAGATAATGATATCTAAACAACTTGAAACTACTGATCACATCTTTAGTTCTCTATAAAATAATGGACGTGCACAATGCACATGCATGGTAAAATAGCCCAAGTCCTCCTGGACAACTTTTCAGTGTAACAAAACCAGGGAGGGGAAGTGCTGACAGGACAGATTAGCCATGAAAGTTTCCCAAGAGGAACTTACAACCACAGGACTTCCCATAGGGAAGATCTCGGAGGGAGGGCACAAGGATTTCATGTAATGTAGTTCCACGTGGTTATTCTCAGCTTTCGCTCATGTAAAATATCCACAGACAAGAAATAAATATTTTAAAAAGCTGTCCTTGGCTCTGTGGTAAAATGATAATTAAAATACTTCATCTATGGGACTTCCCTGGTGGTGCAGTGGTTAGGAATCCACCTGCCAATGCAGGGGACACGGGTTTGATACCCGGTCCAGGAAGATCCCACATGCGGCAGAGCAACTAAGCCCATGTGCCACAACTACTGAAGCCCGCGCACTCTAGGGCCCATGTGCCGCAACTACTGAAGACTGCACGCCTAGAGTCCAGCTCCGCCAACAAGAGAAGCCACCGCAACGAGAAGCCCATGCACCACAATGAAGAGTAGCCCCGGCTCACCGCAACTCGAGAAAACCCGCACACAGCAACGAAGACCCAACGCAGACAAAAAAATAGTCTAAATTTCAAAAGATACATGCACCCCAATGTTCACTGCAGAACTGTTTACAACAGCCAGGACATGGAAGCAACCTAAACATCCATCCACAGAGAAATGGATACAGAAGATGCGATACATATATACAACGGAATATTTCTCAGCCATAATGAAATAACGCCATTTGCAGCAACATGGATGGACCTAGAGATTGTCATATTTAATGAAGTAAGTCAGACAGAGAAAAACAAATATATGATATTGGTTATATATGGAATCTAAAAAATGGTACAAATGAACTTATTTACAAAACAAAGAGTCACAGATGTAGAAAACAAACTTACGGTTACCAAGGGGGAAGGGGGGAAGGGATAAATTGGGAGACTGGGATTGACATATACACTCTATTATACATAAAATAGATAACTAATAAGGACCTACTATATAGCACAGGGAACTCTACTCAATACTCTGTAATGACCTATATGGGAAAAGAAACTTAAGAAGAGTGTATATACGTATAACTGATTCACCTTGCTGTACAGCAGAAACTAACACAACACGGTAAATCAACTATACTCCAATAAAATTTTTTTAATTTAATAAATAAATAAATAAATAGGACAAGAGCCCCCATACAGTCCTAGATACTATCCCAACATAATCCCCTGGGTACACAATTTCCAGACATTAAAGTTGTGCAACTTTTGACAAAATAATAAAATAAAATACTGCGTCTATTTGAAATGCACCACAGAAGACAAATAGTTGATAATGATGCCATGACCGGAGGACGGATGCTTGCGTTTCAAGCGGTGGGATGGGATCTGGACATTCAGGCACTGTCAGTCCTCGGAAGAGCTACATTTGGGGGACAGGGTCGTAGATTTGAGCCCTGCTTCCCAAACATCCGGAAAACTCAGGAGAAAACGGGACTGGGGACCCCTCCCCCAGACCACAGCTCCTCCCACGCACGAACCACGAAGACTGAGTCAGGATTGTCCCTTGTTGACCATCCTCGTGGTCACCGCACAATCTGGGGCAAACGACGGGCTGTGGGCTTAGAGCTGCCCAGAAAGGCTCCGGTCCTGGAACCGAAGATGCCGCCCGCAGTGACAGGACCAGACGCCCGGGGTCCCGACTGCCGGCCCCGCCCCCAGGCTGCGAGTCAGAGGGGACTGAGGTCTGAGCGGCGCCGGACGCGGACTCGGCTCCGCAAACTCTGGGGTTGACCGAGGGGAGGCCCGGGTTCCGCCATGGCCAGTTTCGTCCAGCTCTTGTCTCTGGACGCCCAGTCTCGCGCACTCACCATTTCCCGGCTTCCGGCGTCCCTCGGAGTCGCCACTACGGCTTCCATGGCGGCTCCCGTGGCTGGTGAAGGTAACAACGCGACAGGCGGCACGGCAGAGCCACACGGAACCCTCCGGGGTAAAGCAGACGCCAAGCCATAACCTGCATGATCTGAGAGAGTAAGAACGTCCACGCCTTTTACGGAGCGTCGCCCCACCCACCTTCCCCAGCGGCGTCCCTGATTGGACAGTTCTTAAGGCTCCGCCGCCCCTACGTACCGAAGTATCTGTGGGCTTGTCTGTTGCCACCAGAGATTTTGGTATTTAACCAGAACTGGTCCTGGACCCCTGGTCGGACAGTGCAGCTCCTTCTGAAAGCGGGAAACAAGTGTGCACAGGGGATTCCAGTGTCAGTTTCCAGATGGAGAAACGCGCTTGGCCAGGGCAAGAGGAGCCCCCCGGCCAGGTAGACTAGAACAGGAGCGCCTGATATCCTACCAGAGTCAGGGTCTTGGGATAATGCTTCGAGGCCATTCATGAACTGTGACCCCTGTTTACAAGCACACTTAAAATTTACCTGACGAGGGACTTCCCTCGTGGCGCACTGGTTAAGAATCCGCCTGCCAGTGCAGGGGACACGGTTTCCATCCCTGGTCCAGGAAGATCCCACATGCTGCGGAGCAACTAAGCCCATGCACCACAAGTACCTAAGCTCTAGAGTCCATGTGCCACAACTACCGAGCCTGTGCACCACAATACTGAAGCCTGCGCGCCTAGAGCCGGAGATCCGCAACAAGAGAAGCCACCGCAATGAGAAGCCCGCGCACCGCAATGAAGGGTAACCCCTGATTGCTGCAACTAGAGAAAACCCACACGCAGCGACGAAGACCCAACGCAGCCAAAAATAAATAAAATTTTTAAAAAAAGAATAGTCAAGAAAAATTTTTTTTTAAAAATTACCTGAACATATGTAATAGTCTGGCTCCATTTGCATCCTTGACTGTTGACAGCGCTGAGGCATCCACTCATTCCTTCCCCACTCCCACACATTTGTTACTTTAAAGATCCCGAGGTCTCGAGAGAAGTTGGCTCTGGTGGGAAGTTTGAACACACAGCCCTAGCCTGAGCATAGGGACTCCTCTCAGACCAATCACAAGCTATGAGATGTGCTCAATAAAACTTTCAAGAGTACATTTTACACTGGAAGGAAATTTATATCTGTTTTTTAGTGTATCTCTAGAGAACTTTGAAATGCAAACAGGTATAATATCCATAAGGCAATCGAATTCTTATTTTTACTGATATAAAAATAAATAAACAAAAGGTTACTTAAATTGGGATGTACCTGTAAACTTTTTTTTTTAATTCATTTTTGGCTGTGTAGGTTCTTAGTTGCAGCGGGCTCTCTAGTTGAGGCGCCTGGGCTTAGTTGCCCCGTGGCATGTGGATCTTAGTTCCCCAACGAGGAATCAAACCCATGTCCCCTGCACTGGAAGGCAGATTCTTAACCACTGGACTACCAGGGAAGTCCCCTGGAAACTCTTAATATGCTTAGCAGATTGGATCAAAACTAATGCATGCATGCATTTGTTTGTTTGTTTATTTATTTATTTATTTATTTATACAGCTTTACTGAGATATAATACACATATTATACAATGGACTCCTTTAAAGTTTAAATTCAATGGTTTCAGGGGAATTCCCTGGGGGTCCAGTGGTTAGAACTTGTGGCTTTTACTGCGGTGGGTCAGGGTTCGATCCCTGGTCAGGGAACTAAGATCCCGCAAGCCACATGGCGCACCAAAAAAAACAGAAACAAAAAAACACCCTGTGGTTTCAGTATATTCACAGATACATGCAATCATCACCACAGTCAATTTTAGAACATTTTCATCACCTCAAAAGAAATTCCTCTCCCCTTTAGCTATCAGTTTCCTAACTTCCCATCTTCCTCCTCCAAGCCCCAACCCTAGGCGATTGCTAATCTATCAATACTTTCCATTTCTGTAGATTTCCCTATTCTGGACTTTCATGTGAATGGAATTATGTAATATGCGGTCTTTGGGATCAACTTAAGTCACTTAGCATAATTTTTAAGGGACATCCATGCTGTAGCATGTATCAATAACTGATTCTTTTTTAAAATTTTATTATGGTAAAATACACCTATAATATTTAGTCTTAAGCATTTTTAGTATACACTTCAGTGATACGAAGTACATTTACATTGTTCTGCAGCCATCACCACCTTTCCATGTACAGAGCTCTTCATCCTGCAAAACTGAAATTCTGTATCCATTAACCAGTAACTCCCCATTTCCCTCTTCCTCCCACCTCTGGCAATCCCCATTCTACCTTTTGTCTTTATGATTTTGACTACTCTAAGTATTGCATACAAGTGAAATCACACAGTATTTGTCCTTTTGTTACTGGCTTATTTCATCGTGAGCACGATATCCTCAAGGTTGATGCACGGTGCAGCATATGTCAGAATTTCCTTACTTGTTAAAGGCTTACTAATAAGGAAGGACTTACTGCTGTCATTTTGCTATTTGGTTTTTGTTTTGTTTTGTTATTTTAACATCTTTATTGGAGTATAACTGCTTTACAATGGTGTGTTAGTTTCTGCTTTATAACAAAGTGAATCAATTATACACTATTTGTTTTTTATATGCCTTATAGGTTTCCTGTGCCACATTTACTGCATTACTCTCTTTGTGTTTGTTTGTTTGTTTTGTTTTGTTTTGGTAGTGAAATCTCATTGGTAGTTCCTCTCTCATTGCCTTTTGTGTATATTCTATAGCTATTTTCATTGTAGTTACCACAGAGATTACGTTTAAAATCCTAAAGTTATGGGAATTCCCTGGTGGTCCAGTGGTTAGGACTCAGCACTTTCACTGCCAGGCCCGGGTTCAATCCCTGGTTGAGGAACTAAGACCCCGCAAGCTGTGCGGTGTGGACAAAAAAAAAAAAGTTTTTTTAAATCCTGAAGTTATAACACTCTAATTTGAATTTATACCACTTTAATAATGTACAAACAGTCTTATCCTTTACATTTCCATCCCCAATCCTTTCAGTTGTTGATGTCCCCAAATTATATCTTTAGACATTTTGTGTCTAAAAACATAAACTAATAATTTTTAAAACTCATTAGTTTCTTAGATTATGTAGAAACTAACAGATGGAGTTACAAACCAAAGCTACAATAACATTAGATTTTACTTTAATTTTTTTTCAAAAAAATTATTTATTCATGGTTTCACCAGCTATTTGCTAAAAACAAAAGTTAATCTCAGTGAATTCTGTTATTTATTAAACTATTTCCCTCTAGTGTCTTATGTCTACCAGATATATTAATCCCCTTCTCTAGACACTGCCAGGTATATATCAAAATGTTATTACTACTTAATTATTTATTTTTGTGTTCTTCATGCAGGTCAACTCCCTAGTTTATTTTATTATTTTTAAAATAAATAAATATATTTATTTATTTATTTATTCATTCATTCATTCATTCATTCATTTTTGGCTGTGCTGGGTCTTAGTTGCTGGCTTTCTTTAGTTGTAGCAAGTGGAGGCTACTCTTCGTCTGGTGTGTGGGCTTCTCATTGCAGTGGCTTCTCTTGTTGTGGAGCCCAAGCTCTAGGCACACGGTCTTCAGTAGTTGTGGCACACGGGCTCAGTAGTTGTGGTACATGGGCTTAGTTGCTCTGCGGCATGTGGGATCTTCCCAGACCCGTGTCCTCTGCATTGGCAGGTGGATTCTTAACCACTGTGCCACCAGGGAAGTCCCTCAACTCCCTACTTTAACGCATCATCATATTAAGCAGGTAACAACACAGCTTCCTTCTCCCATGGTTAAATTGTAGCCTTGAGACATTTTGGTCACCTTAACTAGATTGAGGCACTCTAGTTTTTATTAAACACAAGAGATGACTTGCTGGTTTTGCAAAAGGCTTGCTGAATGTCTCATTAATATCCCTTTCAGATATTAACTGAAAGGCAGCTTGGTGGGGAACCTCCCACCCCTGTGCCCAAGAGATCTGAATGTCTCATGATAAGGAAAAGTATTTTAAAATCAAAACACACAAACGCGGTTTCTCATTCTGCCCATCTGGATGGCACCAAAGGTTTGCATTTCTGTCAAGCTCCCATATGATGCTGCTGCTGCTGCTGCGGATATAAGCACCACATTCTAAGAACCACTGCTCTATCTAAAGGTTAAAAGTAATTAAATATGATCATCTACCAGTGCTGTGAGGATTAAAGGGAATACTATATACTAAAGTGCTTGATAATCTTAAACATGCAAATTTTTTTTTTTTTTTTTTTTTTTTTTTTTTGCTGTACGCGGGCCTTTCGCTGCTGTGGCCTCTCCCATTGCGGAGCACAGGCTCCGGATGCACAGGCTCAGCGGCCATGGCTCACGGGTCCAGCCACTCCATGGCATGTGGGATCCTCCCGGACCGGGGCATGAACCCATGTCCCCTGCATCGGCAGGCAGACTCTCAACCACTGCGCCACCAGGGAAGCCCAAACATGCAACTTTTTAAATGTTGGTTGTTACTACTCATTTGTTATGTGAATCTCAAGGTGAATAATTATATTAATCTTTGTTGAGGTTTCAAGAGATAAATATAAAGAAAGGATGGAATATAAGTCTGATTAGTTTAAATGTTAACTTCACTGACTTCACAAATTTCCTAATGATCATCTAGGTTTTTGCTAATGACTGTTGTTGATTCTTACTAGAGCTTCCAGAAAGACTGTGTAATCATATATTTAACTCAGTGACAAGGTTGTATCAGAAAGCTCACTCGTTGAAATATAACCTAACAAAATCAATGTAAAATGGATAGGTTCAACCATCTATAAGATGGCACATTAATTTTTTAATGTATTAGTCTCATAAATCATGTAGAAAATAAAAAGTGGATTTACAAAGTGTTGTTACAATAATACCAGCTTTTATCATTGTCCCTATATTTACATTTACTGAGATCCTTATTTCTTCATATGGCTTTAAGTTATGCTCTCATGTCCTTTCATTTCAACCTGTAGGACTCCTTTTAGCATTTCTTGCAGGGCAGGTCTAATGATAATGAAGTCCCTCCACTTTTGTTTATCTAAGAATGTCAATCTCTCCCTCACGTTTGAAAGACAGTTTTGCTGGGTATAGGATTCTTGGTTGACAGGTTTTTTTTCTTTTAGCACTTTGAGTATATCAGCCCACTGACTCCTGGCCATAGTTTCTAATGAGAATCTGCTGATTATCTCATTGATGATCCCTTGTATATGATGAGTTGCTTTTCTCTTGCTGCTTTCAACATCCTTGCTTTCTCTTTGGCTTTTGACCATTGGATTATGTGTCTTAATGTGGGTCTCTTTGAGTTCATCCTACTTGGAGTTAATTGAGCTTCTTGGATGTTTATATACACAGGTTTCATCAAATTTGGGAAGTTTTCAATTATTTCATTATTTCTTCAAATATTCTCTGCCCCTTTTTCTTTCACTTTTCCTTTTCTGGGTCTTCCAAAATGTGTCCACTTGATGGTTTCGCACAAGTTCCTTACACTCTGTTTACTTTTCTTTAATCTTTTTTCTTTCCCTCTTCAGCCTCAATAGTTTCCAATGTCCTACCCTACAACCTTGCTGAACTTGATGAAAAACCATTCTAGGGCTTCCCTGGTGGTGCAGTGGTTAAGAATCCACCTGCCAATGCAGGGGACATGCGTTCAAGCCCTGGTCCTGGAAGATCCCACATGCCATGGAGCAACTAAGCCCGTGCACCACAACTACTGAGCCTGCGCTCTAGAGCCTGCAAGCCACAACTGCTGAGCTTGCGTGCCACAACTACTGAAGCCCGTGTGCCTAGAGCCCGTGCTCCACAACAAGAAAAGCCACAGCAGTGAGAAGCCCACACACTGCAACGAAGAGTAGCCCCTGCTCGCCGCAACTAGAGAAACCTCACACGCAGCAACAAAGACCCAACACAGCCAAAAATTAATTAATTAATTAATTAATTAATTAAAAAACCATTCTAGTAGGGTTTTTTAGTGAATTCCTTAGGGTTTTATTTATACAATATATGTCATCTGTGTGTAGAGATAGGGTCACTTCTTACTATCCAATCTAGATGCATTTTACTTCCTTCCTTAATTGTTCTGGCTAAAACCTCTAGTACATTGTTGAACAGAAGTGGCAAGAATAGACATTCTTATTTCACTTTTGATATCTGAAGGGAAAGCATCCAGTCTTTCACCATTAAATATAATATTATATGTGGGTTTTTCATAGATGCTCGTTATCAGATTGAGGAAATTTCCTTCCATTCTAGGTTTGCTGAGTGTTTTTATCATGAAATGATGTTGGATTTCCCCCAGTACTTTCTCTGAGCCTACTGAGATGCTTGTGTG
Organism: Mesoplodon densirostris; assembly: GCF_025265405.1. NCBI lineage: Eukaryota > Metazoa > Chordata > Mammalia > Artiodactyla > Ziphiidae > Mesoplodon > Mesoplodon densirostris. Next base: position 143,281,131 of record NC_082663.1, read on the forward strand.
ATTTGGCTCTTTATTTATTTTTTAAACTGTCTTTTTAAAAATTAATCTATTTATTTTTGGCTGCGTTGGGTCTTCATTGCTGTGCACTGGCTTTCTCTAGTTGCGGCAAGCAGGGGCTACTCTTCATTGCGGAGCACAGGCTTCTCATTGTGGTGGCTTCTCTTGTTGTGGAGCACGGGCTCTAGGCACACGGGCTTCAGTAGTTGTGGCACATAGGCTCAGTAGCTGTGGTGAATGGGCTTAGTTGCTCCGCGGTATGTGGAATCTTCCCGGACCAGGGCTGGAACCCAGGTCCCTTGCATTGGTAGGGGGATTCTTAACCACTGCACCACCAGGGAAGTCCCTTGGCCCTTTATTGATGTGATCTTTTACTACATTAATTGATTTGGGGATGTTAACCCAACCTTGCATATGGAATAAATCCCACTTGCTTATGGTGTGTAATTCTTTTTATATACTACTGGATTCATTTTGCTAGTATTTACTGAGGATTTTTGCATATATTTTTAAGAGATTTGGGTCTGCAGTTTTTCATATTTTTGTATGATCTTGGAGTAAGAGTAATTACTGGTCTCAGTGTTGTCCCCATTCTACTTTTTGGAAGTTTTTGTGAAGAATTGGTATTATCCATTCTTGAGATGTGTTGGTGAGGGTTTCCCTGGTGGCACAGTGGTTAGGAATCCGCCTGCCAATGCAGAGGACATGGGTTCGAGCCCTGGTCCGGGAAGATCCCACATGCCACGGAGCAACTAAGCCCGTGTGCCACAAATACTGAGCCCACACGCCTACAGCCCGTGCTCCACAACAAAGAGGAGCCACCACAATGAGAAGCCTGCACACCACAACGAAGAGTAGCCCCAGCTCACTGCAACTAGAGAAAGCCCGTGTGCAGCAACAAAGACCCAACACAGCCAAAACTAAATAAATAAAATAAATTTATTAAAAAAAATTTTTTTAATGTGTTGGTGAAAACATTTGGGCCTGGGCTTTTCCTTATGGATAGTTTTTTTCACTACTAATTCAACTACTTTGCTTGTTTTCTTTTGTTGTTGTTGTTGTTTAACATTTATTTATGTATTTATGTATCTGGTTGCACCGGGTCTTAGTTGCAGCAGGTGGGCTCCTTAGTTGTGGCTCACCGGCTCCTTAGTTGTGGCATGCCAATTCTTAGCTGTGGCATGCATTTGGGATCTAGTTCACTGACCAGGGATTGAACTCAGGCCCCCTGCATTGGGAGCGCAGAGTCTTATCCACTGTGTCACCACGGAAGTCGCTATTTTGCTTGTTATATATATAGATAAATAGATATAGATATTCACATTTTAAATTTCATCTTGAGTTAGTTTCAGAAGATTTTGTCTTTCTAGGAATTTGTCCATTTCACATAAGAGTTCTAATTTGTTGTCTTATGATTGTTCATTGTATTCCTTTATAATCCTTTTAATTTCTGTAGCATTCGAAGTAATGCCTCCTCTTGCTTTCTGATTCAAGGAATTTGAGTCTTCTTTTTTCCTAAGTCAATCTAGCTCAAGATTTGTCAATTATGTTGATCATTTTGTCCAATGACAGATGAATGGATAAAGATGTGATACATATATACAATGGAATACTACTCAGCCATAAAAAAGAACAAAATAATGCCATTTGCAGCAACATGGATGCAACTAGAGATTATCATACTAAGTGAAGTAAGTCAGAAACAGAAAGACAAATACCATATGATATCACTTATATGTAGAATCTAAAATATGACACAAGCGAACCTATCTACGAAACAGAAACAGACTCACGGACATAGGGAATAGACTTGTGGTTGCCAAGGGGGAGGGGGTTGGGGAGGGTAGAGTGTGAGGTTGGGGTTAGCAGATGGAAGCTTTTATATGTGGAATGGATAAACAACAAGGTCATACTATATAGCACAGAGAACAACATTCAGTATCCTATGATAAACCAAAATGGAAAAGAATGTAAAAAAAAAGAATTATATGTATGTATAACTGAATCACTTTGCTGTACAGCAGAAATTAGCACATCATTGTAAATCAACTATACTTCAACTTAAAAAGGTTAAAAATTATGTTGATTATTTCATTGAGTTATTGGTGGCACCTTGATAGTGTTGTCTACCTACATGCAGCAATCAACTGCTTTTTTTTTTTTTTTGGCCACACCACGTACCATGTGGGAGCTTAGTTCCCCAACCAGGAATAGAATCCAAGCCCCCTGCAGTGGAAGTGTAGAGTCTTAACCACTGGACCACCAGGGAAGTCCCAATCAGACGCTTTTTAGGGGAACAGAACTCTCCCTGGCTGGCCAATAAATAGTCCAAAGCTGTGTGGACATCAGCTCCCATGGTAGCCAGGGAAAGTTTTCCTCCAGGAAAAACATCTAAAATATTAGTCTCCTGCTGCATGGAGCAGGAGACGTTGGACGTTGGACGTTTCTTGACCGGCATCAATGATAGGAGTTTGTTGAATGACATCATGTGTGTAGGGCAGTGCCAGTGACAAGTGAGTGCAATTGATAGGAAAATAGCACTTTTATTTTGAGATGGGCCAGAGGGTTCTGGGTTCCCAAAATGAAATACTGGCACCCAGGATACACAGAATGGGCTATAAGAGGGGTAGGTTTTGTCTCCCATCATCTTTGGGGTTCTCTGGGGACTTCTTAAATAAGATCTGAAACATAAAGTTCTTTCAGTGCATTCCATTGTTATTAAACAGGAGCCCCCTTGATGTAGTGGTAGGTGTGGGTTGAGGGGAATTGTTCTATACTCCTAGGATTCAGTCTCAGTCCTTCTCTTTCATTCTTGATACTGAAAACATACATCATGGTTTTGTCAATGTCTTCTTGACAAAGACTACCAGGATGACATCTGTAGAAGGGGTGTAAAGAATCATGGTAATAAGGAGGACTGAAAACCATAAATGACAATGACTTGCATCAGTAAGAGAATGCTCAAAAGGACTTCTTGTAGGCTTTGGGTTTGTGAGACTCTTTGGGAAATTAATACATTTAAAAACAGCCACATAGGGACTTCCCTGGTGACGCAGTGGTTAAGAATCCGCCTGCCAATGCAGGGGACATGGGTTCGAGCCCTGGTCGAGGAAGAACCCACATGCTGCAGAGAAGCTAAGCCCGTGAACCACAACTACTGAGCCTGAGCTCTAAAGCCCACGAGCCACAACTACTGAAGCCCACGTGCCTAGAGTCCATGCTCCACAGCAAGAGAAGCCACCACGAAGAGAAGCCTGTGCACTGCAATGAAGAGTAGCCCCCGCTTGCTACAACTAGAGAAAGCCTGCGTGCAGCAATGAAGACTCAACGCAGCCAAAAATAAATAAATAAATTTTAAAATAAATAAATAAATAAGTAAAAACAGCCATGTAGAATGGGAGAAAATACTTACAAATGAAGCAAATGACAAGGGATTAATCTCCACAATATATAAACAGCTCATGTGGCTCAATATCAAAGAAACGAACAACCCAATCAAAAAAACAGTGGAAGATCTAAACAGACATTTCTCCAAAGAAGATATACAGATGGCCAAAAAGCACATGAAAAGATGTTCAATACCACTAATTATTAGAGAAATGCAAATGAAAGCTATCAATACAATGAGGTATCAGCTCACACCAGTCAGAATGGCCATCATCAAAAAATCTACAAACAATAAATGCTGGAGAGGGTGTGGAGAAAAGGGAACCCTCCTACACTGTTGGTGGGAATGTAAATTTATACAACCATTACACTGTTGGTGGGAATGTAAATTTGTACAACCATTATGGAGAACAGTATGGAACTTCCTTAAAAAACAAAAATAGAGCTACCATATCATCCTGCAACCCCACTCCTGGGCATATACCCAGAGAAAACCGTAATTCAAAAAGATACATGCGGGCCTCCCTGGTGGCGCAAGTGGTTGGGAGTCCGCCTGCCGATGCAGGGGATGCGGGTTCGTGCCCCGGTCTGGGGGGATCCCATGTGCCGCGGAGCGGCTGGGCCCGTGGGCCATGGCCGCTGGGCCTGCGCGTCCGGAGCCTGTGCTCCGCGACGGGAGAGGCCACAACAGTGAGAGGCCCACATACCGCAAAAAGAAAAAAAAAAAAAAAAAAAAGATACATGCACCCCAATGTTCACTGCAGCACTGTTTACAATAGCCAGGACATGGAAGCAACCTAAATGTCCATCGACAGGTGAATGGATAAAGATATGGTACATATATACAATGGAATATTACTCAGCCACAAAAAAGAACGAAATAATGTCATTTGCAGCAACATGGATGGATCTAGAGATTGTCATACTGAGTGAAATAAGTCAGACAAAAACAAATATGATATTGCTTATATGTGGAATCTAAAAAAATGGTACAAATAAACTTATTTACAAAACAGAAATAGAGTCACAGATGTAGAAAACCAACTTATGGTTACCAGGGGGAAGGCGGGGGAGGGATAAGTTGGGAGATTGGGATTGCCATATACACACTACTACATATAAAATAGATAGCTAATAAGGACCTACTGTATAGGACAGGGAACTCTTCTCAGTACTCTGTAATGACCTATATGGGAAAAGAATCTAAAAGAGTGGATATATTGGGTTGGCCAAAAGGTTCGTTTGTTTTTTTTCCCATAAGATGGTTCTAGTAGCACTTAGTTGTCTTTAACTTCATTAGAAACAATTTCGTTAGATTGTATGTGACAGCTATCATATTAGCGTGCATTTTAAAAAAAGACTTATCAAAGTTGGTGAATTTTTGTGTAGCCATTTTAATATTGAAGATAGAAGGAAAAAGCAACATTTTCGGCATATTATGCTTTATTATTTCAAGAAAGGTAAAAACGCAACCGAAATGCAAAAGACGATCTGTGTAGTATATAGAGAAGGTGCTGTGACTGATTGAACATGTCAAAAGTGGTTTGCGAAGTTTCGTGCTGGAGATTTCTCGCTGGATGTTGCTCCACAGTCGGGTAGACCAGATGAAGTTGATAGCGATCAAATCGAGACATTAACTGAGAACAAGAACGTTATACCATGCAGGAGATAGCCGACATACTCAAAATATACAAATCAAGCATTGAAAATCATTTGCACCAACTTGGTTATGTTAATCACTTTGATGTTTGGGCTCCACATAAGTTAAGCGAAAAACACCTTCTTGACCGTATGTCTGCATGCGATTCTCTACTTTAAAGTAATGAGGACTTCCCTGGTGGTGCAGTGGTTAAGAATCCGCCTGCCAATGCGATGGGACATGAGTTCAATCCGTGGTCTGGGAAGATCCCACATGCCGCGGAGCAACTAAGCCCGTGCGCCACAGCTACTGAGCCTGCGCTCTAGAGCCCGTGTGCCACAACTACTGAAGCCCGCGCACCTAGAGCCCATGCTCCCAAACAAGAGAAGCCACCGCAATGAGAAGCCCATGCACCGAAACGAAGAGTAGCCCCCACTCGCCGCAACTAGAGAAAGCCCGCGCACAGCAACGAAGACCCAACGCAGCCAAAAATAAATAAATATAATTAATTAATTAGTTTTTTTGAAAAATGAAAATTGTTCCGTTTTTAAAACAAATTGTGACGGGCAGTGAAAAGTGAATATTGTAAAATAACGTGGAACGGAAGAGATCATGGGGCAAGCGAAATGAACCACCACCAACCACACCAAAGACCGGTCTTCATCCAAAGAAGGTGATGTTGTGTGTATGGTGAGATTGGAAGGGAGTCCTCTATTATGAGCTCCTTCCAGAAAAAGCAAATGATTAATTCCAACGAGTACTGCTCCCAGTTAGACCAACTGAAAGCAGCACTCGACAAAAAGCATCTGGAATTAGTCAACAGAAAACGCATAATCTTCCATCAGGATAACGCAAGACCGCATGTATCCTTGGTGACCAGGCAAAAACTGTTACAGCTTGGCTGGGAAGTTCTGATCATCCGCCGTATTCATCAGACATTGCGCCTTTGGATTTCCATTTATTTCGGTCTTTACAAACTTCTCTTAATGGAAAAAATTCAATTCCCTGGAAGACTGTAAAAGGCACCTGGAACAGTTCTTTGCTCAAAAAGATAAAAAGTTTTGGGAAGATGGAATTATGAAGTTGCCTGAAAAATGGCAGAAGGTAGTGGAACAAAAGGGTGAATATGTTGTTCAATAAAGTTCTTGGTTGAAATTGAAAAGTGTCTTTTATTTTTACTTAAAAACCTAAGGCATTTTTTGGCCAACCCAATATATATATGTATAACTGATTCACTTTGCTCTACACCTGAAACTAACACAACACTTTAAATCAGCTATACTCCAATAAAAATTTTTAAAAAAACAGCCATGTATACAGGGTAATTGTAATTGAGAAAAAGCACACACACAAAAGTCTCATGCTCCAGAGTCTGATCCAGTTTAATTCCTGCCCCTTTGTAGAGGTAGTTTGGGGGCAAGGGTTTGAGGTTTGTTTTGATCCCACGATGGCTTTCCTTATCTCTTTCCCTAGTTCTCTGGTAAACTAGCTGACCTGTTTCCTCTATTGTTCTCATTAAGCTACTAGCCTCCTCTTCACTGCTTACCACCAAAATGTCCATTGTTTTTGAGAATACCCTTAGTCTTGAACTTCCACATATGTTTCAAATAAAGTTAGCTACCTTAGAGTTTGGAGCTCTCTCTTCATAGGAATTGCCTCTGCCTATGAGCAATATCTTTGAGCCACAGCTCTGGAATTGTGGGTGAGGACATTGACCTGCATCTGAGTTACGCTTTGCTTTATGAGCAGGACATTGGTGTGGTTGGCAGCCTCTCATCTTCCTGGCTTGCCTCTCATAGCATAGAACCTCCACCCGATGAACAAGCTAGGGCAAGGGCAATTGGGGTTGTATTCTCAACAGGGCATGCCTGAGGTAGAGTCTCTATCAATGGCAGCCAGGTGGAAAAGATGAGCCTCTGAATTTCTTGCTTCACTCACCTGGAAAGAGCCTCTGCAACATGTTGCTGGAGGGGATAAGAAATGCTGTTGGACTGCCCCTCCCAGAGGGATACCACAGTCCTCCACTGAGAGCAGAGGGTAGAGGAAGACTTGTGTTCTTGGCTGCCCCTGCCTGGAGTGGAGTTTCTATCACACTGAACTGGGAGGGGCAGAGAGCAAGTTGTGGTTCAGATGCCCTAGACTCTCACTTAGTAGATTTTATTGAATCAATGTTTCTTCACTTGTAGTATGCCATTATGACACTCCTAGAGACTTTAAATAATTGGGTTTTTAAAAATAATTTTTACCACTTATACTCATTTTTCTAGAAAGAGCATCCATTGAGCTCCTCATGCTGCCATTTCTGGAATAGCATTTTTCTTTTGATGCTATGGTGAATGGAATTTTCTTAATTTCAGTTTTGGATTTTTCATTGCTAATATATAGCAATGCAATGGATTCTTTTTTTTTTTTTTTTTCAGTACGCGGGCCTCTCACTGTTGTGGCCTCTCCCGTTGCGTAGCACAGGCTCCAGATGCGCAGGCTCAGCGGCCATGGCTCACGGGCCCAGCCGCTCCACGGCATGTGGGATCTTCCCGGACCGGGGCACGAACCCGTGTCCCCTGCACTGGCAGGCGGACTCTCAACCACTGCGCCACCAGGGAAGCCCCAGATTCTTGTATATTGATCTTGCATCCTATGACCTTGCTATTAGTTCTAGTAGTCTTTTTTTTCCTTTTTGATTCAATAGGAATTTCTACAAACAAGATCATGTCATCTGCAAATATAGTTTTACTTTTTTCTTTCTAATCTTTATGCCTTTTTCTTTCTTGTCCTGAATTAAGTAGGTATTCTAGGACAAATTTCTAATAGAAGTGGTGAAAGGGGACATGTGCTCTATTTCCAGTTTGAGGGGGAATGCATTCAGTCTTACACTACTAGGTAAAATGTTACCTGTAGGTTTTTCTTATGTTTCATCAGATTGAGGTTGTTTCCTTCTATATGTAATTTGATGAGAATTTTTATCATGAATGCATGTTGGTTTTTTCTCACGTTCTTTTCTGCATAGGGAGAGATTATCCCATGCTTTTTCTTAAGCTTTTTAATATTGTGCCTTACACTGATTTTCAGATGTAAAGTCCATCCTTGCATTTTTTAATACTATGCTTCATTATAGTGTACAAATCTTTTGTGTATAGCTGTATTTCATTTCCAAATATTTTGTTAAAGAGTTTTTATATTTGTGAGTGTCATTCATCTGGTGGTGTTTTTTTTTGTTTTCTCACAGTCTACCCAAACCCAATACTGTTCCAGTGTTGTTGTTTTTTCAGCTTTATTGAAGTATAGTTGACAAATAAAATTGTAAAATATTTAAAATGTACAGTTGACCCTTGAACACACGTTTGAACTGCGTGGGTCCACTTACAGTTTTTTTTCAATAAATATAGTACCTGTATTTTCGTTTTACAGATCTTTAACTAAGGGTAGGGAAAAGTTTGTGTTCAATTAGAGATCAGAATGTGTGGAATCAAAAGAACTAGGTTTTGAGTCCTGATTCTGTCCAATTCTATCCCGTTTCAGCTTCCTGTCCTTGGGTGAGTCATTTATCAATTCCTTTGTTTTTGAGGCAGAGATAGCAGTACGTTGATTTTTTACTGCATTGGGGGTTGGGGCCCCTAACCACCGTGTTGTTCAAGGGTCAACTGTACATCATGGTGATTTGACACAAGTATACAATGTGAAAGGATTCCTGCCTTTTTCCTTGTGATGTCTTTGTCTAGCTTTGATAAAATAATTTATGATGCAGTTCCTCCTCTTTTATTGGTGTTGTTTTGGTATTATTTCTTCTTTGAATGTATGTTAGAATTCCAAGAGTGAAGCTATCTGGTCCATGGCTTTTCTTTGTGGGAAGATTTTTAACTACAAATTCAATTTCTTTACTTGATATAGGCCTATTCAGATTTTCTGTCACTATTTCTACTTGAGTCTAGTTGTGTGTATTGCTAGGAATTGTCCATTTCAAATAAATTATTCAATATGTTGGCATAATGTAGTTCATATGATTCCCTTATAGCTTTTAAAATCTCAGGTATGTGTGTAGTGATGGCTTTTTTTTTTTCCTTTTTTGGTAATTTGTGTATTCTGTTTTTCTTGGTTGGCCCTGCTTTGATTTTATCCATTTCCCTGATTTGTCAGAGAACCAACTTTTGGTTTTATTAATTTTTCTCTATTGGTTTTCTGGCTTTCTAGTTCATTGATTTCTGCTTTTTCTTAATATTTACTTTTTTCCTCTGATTTGATATACTTTTCCTTTTCTAGCTTCCTGAAGTTGGAACTTAGTGATTTTACATCTTCTTTTCTAATGTATTTAAAACTATAAATTTGACCCTAAAACTTCTTTGTGTGTATTCCATAAACTGTGATGTTCTATGTTTGTATTTATTTACTTTGAGATATTTTTACAATTTTTCTTCTGATTACTTCTTTGATATTTTTAAACTTCTTTTTTGTGATTTGAATTATGTGATTTCTTCTAGGATCCAAGGCAATTTTTTACGGTTAAATTCTTGAATTCCTATATAGTTAACATCTTTTCCCATTACAATGACTTAGTATCCATTCATATTAGTAAAAACTTATATCTTACTTTCATCTATACCCTGCAGCCAAAGACCACTAGGAACACAGTTGTAGTGGAACAGAGTTGAGTTACTGATTCATTGTAATGATGGAAACCACACGCCATGAGCAACCATGATGCATCTCAGTATAGGGTGACTTATTGTATGATTTGAGCTTGCACTGGATGTTTGGGGGGGAAGTTCAGGAATCAGAGCTTTGGATTAATAGTATCAGGAAATAAATATAATTCTATGATTGGAATCATTTCTGGAATCATTCTTATCCAGAAAGCAGAAAGAATGGAATGGGGCTAAAAAGAGATCAAGAAGCAACAATCAGTCATCTGTGGCAGACTACTGAGGGATTTGGTCATTTTTGTGGTTTGGATAATTTTCTTATATAATCCAGGTACAGACATATAGTGGCCTTGTGTTAGTCTTGTTCCATCACAGTCAGCAAGTAAACCTGTGTGATGCTGATTGTCTGTAAAATAGTTTATGTTCAGGAATTCCCTGGTAATCCAGTGGTTAGGACTCCATGCTTTCACTGCCAACGGCGCAGGTTCAATCACTGGTCAGGGAACTAAGATCCTGCAAGCCGTGTGGCATGGACAAAAAAATAATAATAATAATTTATGTTCAACAGTAGAGCAACATAGCCTTGTTGTGAGTGCCAGGCCAGCAGCTAGCCACACCAAGGCCTATCTGGGACTATCTGTTCAGCTACCACTTTGCAGAGTGTGATTACTGTCTATGAGATACCATTTCCAATGTTTTATGGAAGTGAACTCAGTACACATAGATTAATTCAGTAAACCCTCAGCAAATTCTATAAAGTAGATTTTTTTCATATCTTTATAGAAAAGAAGTGAGGCAATAAATTTCAGTAAACTTCCAGAGGTCACAAAAGCTAGTAAGTGACAAAAGATTGAATTCAAACCCATACCATTTGATCATTTGGCTCAGAGATCATGCTTTTTTTTTTTTTTTTTTTTTTTGGCCATGCAGCTTGCGGAATCCTGGTTCCCTGACCAGGCATCAAACCTGTGCCCCCTACAGTGGAAGCACAGAGTCTTAACCACTGGACTGCCAGGCAAGTCCCTCAGAGATCATGCTCTTAATGCAGCTCTAATTTAGGAGCATCTCCTCTGTGCCAGGTGTTCTAAGTCAGAAGTTGGCAAAATTTCTCTGCAAAAGAGCCAGATAGTAAATTTTCTCATCTTTGCAGTCTATATGGTCTCTGTTACAACTACTCAATTTTGCCTTTGTTCCCCTAATAGGCAACTATAAATATAATGTAAACACACATGTAAACAAATATATGTGCTCCAATTAAATTTGACATACAAATATGGAGGTGGAGGGCTGGATTTGGCATGTGGGTCACATGGGATGCTGACGCTTGCTATAGTCTATAAACTAACTGTACTCAAAAGTAACCAAGGCACCCTAGGGTTTTGGTGTAGAGGCATGAAAGAGGAGGTCTAAGTGTCTTCTTCCTCCTGCTTGAGATCAATGTATTGTCTGTCTCCATGCATAAGACACAGGACAAAGAAAGTAACAAAATATTATGCACAGAATGATGTCAGCAAAAAGGTGGGCTAGAAAGCTCCAAGTTCTTGTGCCCCCACAGAAATATTGGCAGGGGGAGCAGAAACTGTCTGAGCCAACTTTGCAAAGCTCTGGAAAACAAAGGTTTACAGCAACCAAGTGAATACCCAATCAAGAAAAAAACATCTTCACAAATGAACCTATCTACAAAACAGAAACAGACTCACAGACATAGAGAACAGACTTGTGGTTTACTAAGGGGGAGAGGGGTGGGGGAAGGATGGAGTGGGAGTTTGGGGTTAGTAGATGCAAACTATTACATATAGAATGGATAAACAACAAGGTGCTACTGTATAGCACAGCGAACTATATCCAATCTCCTGGGATAAACCATAATGGAAAAGAATATATTAAAAAAAGAATGTATATATGTGTTAAAAAAATAAATAAAAAAGAAAAGAAAGAAGAGGCCATCTTCAAATAGTAGGAATATTTTATGCCTCTTTTATTCATCCTTTCCTGACCCTCTCCCAGGCATGGTGGTGCCCATAGTATGGAAGCAATGGCAGCCTGTTTCCCAGTTCCCTCCCTAGAACCCAAAGGAGCAGAGAGCAGACCTTAACTGCAAATTATTATGCATCTCTGCTCTAACCTGTCTGAAGGACCCCTGAAGGACTGACACAGGCACTTGTCTCTGTTTCACCTAACTAGGAACCCCAGTGGGAAAAGCAGCCTGAATGGCTTATAAAAGCTGCAAGGTGACCACAGACCTGCAGATGACTGGGGCAAGAGAATGTGGGTAGAGACATACGATATACCATCTGAGGCCTGAGGAGAAGATGGAGTGAAACTCTTCAGGAAATTAGGACATTTAAAAGCAGCTGTGGGGCTTCCCTGGTGGCACAGTGGTTAAGAATCCACCTCCCAATGCGGGGAACACAGGTTCAAGCCCTGGTCCAGGAAGATCCCACATGCTGCGGAGCAACTAAGCCCCTTGCGCCACAACTACTGAGCCTGCGCTCTAGAGCCCGTGAGCCACAACTACTGAAGCCTGTGCACCTAGAGCCCGTGCTCTGCAACAAGAGAAGCCACCGCAATGAGAAGCCCGCTCAATGCAACGAAGACCCAACACAGCCAAAAAATAAAAACAAATAAATAAATAAATTTATTAAAAAATAAATAAAAGCAGCTGTGGGCGGGGTGGTAGGGATAAGTTGGGAGAATGGGACTGACACCTACACACTACTACATATAAAATAGATAATAAGAACCTCCTGTGTAGCACAGGGAACTCTACTCAATACTCTGTAATGACCTATAAGGGAAAAGAATCTAAAAAAGAGTAGATATTGGGCTTCCCTGGTGGCGTAGTGGTTGAGAATCTGCCTGCTAATGCAGGGGACACGGGTTCGAGCCCTGGTCTGGGAGGATCCCACATGCCGCGGAGCAACTAGGCCCGTGAGCCACAACTACTGAGCCTGCGCGTCTGGAGCCTGTGCTCCGCAACGAGAGGCCGCGATAGTGAGAGGCCCGCACACCACGATAAAGAGTGGTCCCCGCTTGCCACGACTAGAGAAAGCCCTCACACAGAAACGAAGACCCAACACAGCAAAAATAAATTAATTAATAAACTCCTACCCCCAACATCTAAAAAATAAATAAATAAGTAAGTAAGAGTGGATATATGTATATGTATAACTGATTCACTTTGTTGTACAGCAGAAACTGACACATTATAAATCAACTATACTCCGGGACTTCCCTGGCAGTCCAGTGGTTGAGACTCCGCACTTCTACTGCAGGGGGCATGGGTTTGATCCCTGGTCAGGGAACTAAGATCCCACCTGCTGCACGGTGTGACAAAAAATAATAAATAAATAAAATAAATCAACCATATGCCAATAAAAAATTAATTTAAAAAAAAGCAGGGCCTCCCTGGTGGCGCAAGTGGTTGAGAGTCCGCCTGCCGATGCAGGGGATACGGGTTCGTGCCCCGGTCTGGGAGGATCCCATATGCCGCGGAGCGGCTGGGCCTGTGAGCCATGGCCGCTGAGCCTGCGCGTCCGGAGCCTGCGCGTCCGGAGCCTGTGCTCCGCAACGGGGGAGGCCACAACAGTGAGAGGCCCGCATACCGCAAAAAAAAAAAAAAAAAAAAAAAAAAGCAGCCGTGTACAGGGGGATTTAAAGAAGGCCATGTGCACACCCGGACAAGACGCACACTCTGAAAAAAGCTAAGACCTCAAAGTTCTCACCCCAGGTTCAGAGCAAGCCCAGTTAAGTGTTGAACGAGTGGCCCAGAGCAGATCCAAATTGCAAAGACCAGGAGTGCTCCTGACAGTCATGAAACACTGTCAAATGATCATACTAAGGGAGGTAGGTCAGACAGAGAAAGACAAATACCATATGCTATCACTTACATGTGGAATCTAAGAAAAACAAAAAAAAGTACAAATGAACTTATTTGCAAAACAGAAATAGACTCACTGATATAGAAAACAAACTTATGATTACCAAAGGGGAAAGCAGGAGAAGGGATAAATTAGGAGTTTGAGATTGACATATACACACTACTATATACAAAACAGATAAACAACAAGGACCTACTATATAGCACAGGGAACTATATTCAATATCTTGTAATAACCTATAATAGAAAAGAATCTGAAAAAGAACATATATATATATGTATATCTGAATCCCTTTTCTGTACACTTGAAACTAACACAACATTGTAAATCAACTATACTTCAATTTTTAAAAATAAAAATTTTAAATAATTAAAAAAATTTTTTTAATTTTAAAAAACATGTCAAAACATTAAACACAAGCTAAAGAAACACAGACTTTGGTAATCACAGACAAGGAATGGTGTTTGCAACAATAGTTTGGAAAAGTCTCAAAACAGGGTACTGCAGGTTTCTACAATTAAAAAAAAAAATACAAACTCTAGGTAAGGAAAAGAATTTAATTTCCAGAGTTATCACATTAAAACAGTCAAATCGGCACTTCCCTGGTGACTCAGTGGTTCACAATCCGCCTGCCAATGCAGGGGACACGGGTTCAAGCCCTGGTCCAGGAAGATCCCACATGCTGTGGAGCAACTAAGCCCACGAGCCACAACTACTGAGCCCCCGTGCCACAACTACTGAAGCCTGAGCACCTAGAGCCCGTGCTCTGCAACGAGAAGCCACCACAATGAGAAGCCCGTGCACCACAACAAAGAGTAGCCCCCACTCGCCACAACTAGAGAAAGCCCGCGTGCGGCAACAAAGACCCAACACAGCCAAAAATAATTAAATAAATAAATATTTAAAAAATTAAAAAATAAAATAGTCAAATCCCCAATTTTTAACAACAACAACTACAAAAAGAGAACATGCAAAGAAACCGAAAAACATGCCCACTCAAGGAAACAGAATAAATTGACAGAAACTGTCCCTGAAGAAGTCAAGACATCAGACTTACTAGACAAAGAGTTGGGGTTTTTTTAACAGAGAAAAGAAAAATGATGGAGAAAAAATCAATGACACCAAGTTTGGTTCTTTGAAAAGATCAACAAAACTGACAAACATTTAGCTAGACTGAGAGAAGATGCAGACTACTAAAATTAAAAAATGGAAGAGGGTATGTTACTACTGAGCAACCTCCTCAGGCCTCCCTTGCAGCCCCCTAAGGATTCAGCCATCTGAGGAAGACAGAAACTTTTTGGAGATTGGGATTGACATATATACTCTAATATGCATAAAATAGATAACTAATGAGAACCTGCTGTATAGCACAGGGGACTCCACTTAATGCTCTGTGGTGACCTAAATGGGAAGGAAGTCCAAAAAAGAGGGGATATATGTATACATATAGCTGACTCACTTCGTTGTACAGCAGAAACTAACACAACATTGTAAAGCAACTATACCCCAATTAAAAAAAAAAAAACTTTTTGGAAGGCCCACATGGGAATGAAGCCCCCAGGGCATCTAACTGGAACGTCCTTCACCTGCCAGGGCCAGGGCCACACCCTCACCCCAGGCAGAATTGGAACCGATTCCAGCAGCTACTTCAGATGACCAAGCATCTCCTGGGGACCCTGTCCATGGTACCTACCCCCTGCACCCCACTGGTTGGCCTGGGATGGCCCCTGCCACTGGAGGGAGGCTTGCAAAGGTTCGGGGGCGGGGAGAGTGTCCAAGAACAGGCCCCCAGTGTAACTGCAGTTGGACATTGGGTGCCCTCTCTCGGCCTCCCTGTCCCCTCTTCAGAAGGGAAAATTTTCTGGACGCACATCATGCAACAGTGCACTGCACGATCCTGGCCCCAAGAGTGGGACCTAGAAAAATTCTCAGGAGGCACTCCAGACAAGCGGGCACGAGGTGGGAACGCAGCCGAGTTTGGGGCGCCCTACCCCAGTCACCTGCAACGCCTCCAGTCAGTCCTCGCTGGTGGAGGGGACTTCCGTGCGCCAGTCACCCTGCCCATGCAGTTCCCAGATGCCCCTCTCCTTTATACAGCAGAGACAACCTCAGAGGAGCCCGTGTTCAGAAGCAGAGAGTGTCGCATCCCAGAAGACGGCACTGCCGGCCTTATGGAACTCGCCCTTGGGCTCGGCAGTCGGATCCCACTTCAGTGGAGCTCTGGGGACTATATTAAAAAAAAAAAGGCCACCAGGTGGCACCCGACAACCAGCGCGACCTAGACGGACCTGGACCCCTAGACACCACCTCTCCTGGGTCTCACTCAGTCTACCTCGGCTCAGCATCCGGGGTTGGCCTGGTGGGCCCAGGACACCGTCCACGGAACTCCCTGCACAACCGGGGCTGATCTCAGCCTCCAAAGGGGGACTTAGCCATTTTTTAGGAGGCACCCCCAATGACCCGGCCCCACTTGGGACTGTGGCGGGACTGGGGACTGTGACGGGGCTGGGGGCTGTGGCTCAGCCTTCTCCACGAGCCTCCAGGGCCATCTCAGTTCAGCCTCCCCCTCCCAAGAGGGCTTAAAAATATTTGGGGGAAGCACATCTGGTGACCCATCCCCACGTGGGACTTCCCCCAAGCCCTGGACAACCTCAGAGGTGGTCCTTAACCCTCCTGGTCACTGCCTCTCTGCAGAGGAGGAGTTGGAAACATTTTCCAGAAGCGTATGTGATGAATAGGGCCCACCTGTGACTATGGCTAGGCCCAGAACATCTTCCCTGGGGCCTCCCTGGATGGCTAGGACCAGTTGTCTCCTCCAAAGAGAGATTTAGAAAAATGAAGAGGGGGAGAAGCGCATCCACCAACTGGACCACACAGGTGTCTGCAGGTAGAAGTGGGGAGCCCTCTAAGCCCAGGCCAGTGGCCCTCATCCAGAGGGGGACTTGGAAACTCTTTTGAGAGGCACGACGACAACACCTGACCACAGTCATGTCTGGGTACCTGCCCCCTTGGCTGACTTCCTGGCTCCAACTAGCTCCCACCAACAAAGGGGGAACCTCTGAAAATGGGACCCTTAAGCAGGACCATATAGCAGCCTCTAGCCGCCCCCCTCAGCCTCCATGGCTGGCACAGCTGGTCCAGTGTTCTAAAGGGGACTTATGTTTTTAGGGATTGTCTCCAGTGACCAGGCTTTAAGTGGGTCATTGGGTGCACCTGGGGCACCCTCCTTGGTTGGCCCAGGCACATCCTCAATCCAGGCCCCAGACAGGCCATGGGCATTCCCACCCAGCCTGGGTTGGCCCTAGCCTAGTGAGGAGGACGTAGAGATCTTTTCAGAAGGTGATCTTAAAAGTTGGCACCCAAGCAGGACCACTATGGGCTGGTGTGCCCTGACACAGCCTCTCTGCCAGCCTGGACCTGTGCCCCTGCTCAGGACAGAAGAATGCAATGATCAGGGCACAACGGGATGACAGCCAGGCCACAGTCACACTCACCAGGACACACTGGTCCATCCAGTCCTGTCTATACCACCAGAGGGGACTAGAAATGTTTTTAGTCATGCCACACAAGACCACTGGCATGCTAAGGTCCCCACACAGACTCCCTGACTATCCCGGAGCCTGTCCACACTGGATCAGGACTTAGAAATGTATTAGGGGCATGTTTCTGCCAACAGGCACCCACACTGGATAGTAAGTGGGTTGCCATGCCCTCGGCCTCCATGTCTGGCCCAGACCAGTCCTCCCCTCCACAAAAGGTCACGTAAACTTTTCAGGAGGGGCTCTCAGTGACCATGACCAAAGAGTGATAGCACCTGAGCCCGTGGCACACACAATGGGCCAGTAGGTCCAGCCCAGGTCATTGCCTCTTTGAATGGGGATGTGGGTGTGTTTTCAGGAGGCACCACCAGGTGCCATGGGTCCGATACCAGGACCTGTGCAGAACCACAGCCTGGCTCAGGCACCCACCCTGAGTCTTTCTGGCTAGGCTGTGCCTGTGCCCACTGCCAAGGACACCTTAGAGAGGTTTACAGGATGCATCGGTGATTGGGCTCCATGCACAACTGAGGGAGGACCCAGGGCAACCTCCATGGGTCTCCTTGGATAATGCCCTGGATTTGGATACATTTTCAGAAGGCACATGGATGTCCGGACACGAGATGCCACTCCTGGGGCACACTGCCTGGCCCAGCCTGATCCCTTCCACCAGAGGAATATTTACAAGCAGTTTTGGTGGGCACTTCCTATGACAGGACCCGATGCAGGACAGCAGGCAGCCCTGGGGCACACGCCCCAGACTATCCTAGTCAGCTCTGCTGCCTTCCCCTTCTGGAATGAAATTTTTAAAAGTCTGGGGATGGGAGTTCCCTGGTGGTGCAGTGGTTAGGACTTAGCACTTTCACTGCCGTGGCCCCGGGTTCAGTCCCTGGTCAGGAGAACTAAGATCCTGTAAGCCACACAGCATGGGTGATTGGACCCCAGGCAGGATGGCAAATAGACTGGGGTGCCCCCCTTGGGCCTCTCTGGTCTGTCTCTCTAGGGGGAGACTTAGAAAACTTTTTTCAAGAGGCACATCTGCCACCTAGACCCCATCTGTGTTCTGCCCGGGGGTTCCAAGTCAGCCCAGGCTCATGCCTGTTCCCCCACCAAGGGGGATGGAGAAATATTTTCTGGAGGCACATCTGAGAATCAGGGGCCTGAGCATCCAAACACTGTTCTCTACACGGCCTACAGGTGGGCTTGACATGCCCTCCCAGCCTCCAGACGCCTTCAAGGGAACCACACAATACTGTATCGACTGGAGGGCAAGTCACTTCCTTTCAACTCTAAACCTCAGGTTTCATCCCAAGGTCTCCTTCCTCTGTAACAGACTCCAGAACACACAAGAACCAGGGTATGCCAGGCTCTCTACCTGTCTCCTGGGAGGCCAGAAGCTCCAGTCCACCTGTCCACGGCCCCACTTTGGGACCTGCCTCTAACTCTTCCTCCACCCCAAGACCTCCCAGATTCCCCACCTTCAGGGCCCCAAGGTAGAGTCTGGGAGGCCCTGGGGTATGTCTGGCTTTCAGGGCCCAGGACAAGCCAGCACAAGCCTGCCCTTAGTGGCTTCTCAAAACAGCTGTGTCAGGGACTTCCCTGGCAGTCCAGTGGTTAGGACTCGGCGCTTTCACTACCGTGGCCCGGGTTCAATCCCTGGTCTGGGAACTAAGATCTCACAAGTCACAGGGCAAAAAACAAAACAAAACAAAAAAACAGCTGTGTCACAGCCCTAGTGGACGGAGGAGTGAAGCAGGAGTGGAGGACAGAGTGGTAGGTGACGTGGGGTGTGAACCGTGTAGACTCTGGTGAGAGGATTCAAACCAGCAAGTGGTCTTCCTGCAAGGCCTCGGGTCAAGGGTCAGCTAAGGTTTGCTGACCTTTCTGGGTCATAAATTCCACTGCCTTCAAAATACAAAAAAAAAAAAACCCACACTCAGTTACACCTTGACCTGAGTCTTTTCTTGGTAATGGCATTTTAATGGCTTTCCTTGGTGGTAGCAGCAGCAGCAAGAGAAGGGGGAGAGTTTGCCCCGCCCCTGGAGGAGTGGGCTCAGGCTCTGGGGGAATCTTGCCTCCACCAGGTCTAGCCGTCCTCTTCCCACTGGACTGAGGCCAAGAAGGTGCGGATTTCCATGGGCTGTAGCGTGATGGTGGTGGAGAGCAGCCGGGAAGGAGAAGGACGGGGGGTGGGGCCTGGGAAGGTGGAGGGGAGAAGGAGTGAGGGACGTAGACTTCCTTTGCCTTAACACCCCTATGCCACCCCACACCACCCCTGTGCTCCCTTCTGAACACAGACATACCACCTTAAATCCGTCCCCAGGGCCTCACTCGCAGACCCTTCAACTGCTTCCCAGGGCCTAGATACCACCCCCAGATCCCCAAATCCCTCCCCACTGCCTGGTCACCATCCTCACACCTACAAGTCCCACCCCAAGGACCGTCAAGCCAACGTCTGCCTCTAGAACTAGACACCGACGGAGATTCTCAAATGTTGTTCTTGGGACTGCACTCCATTCTCAAACCCTCAAGAACTACCACTAGTTTGCTGGACCCACCTCAGTCCCTTAAGTCCCTAACCTAGATCCGAACACCGATCAACTCAGGCCCTCGAGCTCTATACCTGGACCTGGTCAACATTCCCACACCTCCCACCCGGCTCCCAGCTCCGGGCAGGCCCCCACCCGTGTTTGGTGTCCACTGGAGCCTGGAGGCTTGGGCCCGGAGCTGGCTGGCCGCCAGCGTGGTCTCCCGTAGGTCGGTGATGGTGAAGGCAGAGAACAGGTCCTGCGGGCAGTGGATGGGCCGGGCTGTGTTGGGACAAAGCTGGGGTTTCCCCTCCCGCCTCTCTCCTGTCTTCTTCCCACCTCTGCCCTCCTCACCGTCAAGTCCAAGGTCACCGGAGAGCTCAGGTTGCGGCCCGAGTCCTCCCCTACGGCGAACTGGTGCTCTAAGCGCAGCAGCAGCGTCTCCGGTCCCCAGCGGGCCAATGTTAGTAGATGCACGGAAGGCGGCAGCTCTCGGCGCAGCCCCGAAAACTGCGAGAATGAGTGGCGCGGGGCTGAGCCAGGAGAGGCGGAACTGAGCGGCGGTCAGGAGGCGGAGACCCGGCGTGGAGGGGCGGGACTTGGCCGCGCGCGGTGAGGGGGCGGGGCTTACCGGGGAGTGGCGGGGCTCACTCAGGACAGAGCCAATGAGGGAACGGGGCGGTGCCAGGTTGGGGGCAGAAAGGATTTGGTCTGAGACTGAGTTAGGGCGGGGAGGAAGAGTGGAGAGACCCGGCTGGAGGGGGTGAATAGACGAGAGGGCCGGGCCGAGGCTGCCGGGGTGACGGGGCTGAGCTAAGGGGACTGGACTAGCATACGTCCTCCCCAGGACAGGTAGGGGCAGGCGAGGTGGGTCCCAGTTAAGCCTAGGTAAATCCGCCCTCAACCCCGCCCCACCCCCGCAGGCTTCCTTCGGGTCCTCTTTCTGCCGGCCCCACGGCCCCTCACCTGCGTGCGAGGGGCGACCTCGAGGCGGTAGGGGTTGCCGCCACCTCGGGCCAGCACCACCTGCGGGGCCAGGACCTCCTTCTCCGCCTGCAACCGGTGCCCGGCGGCCGCGGTCCGGGCCTTGTCCAGCAGCACGAGGTGGCGCCCTCGCACCCAAAGCCCCGACCCCTCCTCCAGCAACGGCTCCCCTACTCCGCGTGCATCGTCTCTCAGCAGCCTTCTGTGCACCTGCGGGGAGAGTGGCCAGGAGAGGGTGAGGGTCCTTCTAGCCAATTTCTGGGCCAGAAATTGGGTAAAAGCAAGTGGGAATTTCAAGAAAAACTGAAGATTGGGGTGGAACGGATGAGGTCGAAGGTCTGGTAGGGGGTCCCCAGTAGAACTGGGGATCCGACCTAACAAGGGACTAGGACAGAGGGAGGTAAGGATCTAATGGGGGCGTGGATAGGGCAAATCAGGGCCTGGAGGGGAGGCTTGGGTAAGGATTGGATAAAAGCACGGAGTAAATGTCTCACATAGGAATGGAGGGCTCCGCTTAGCGGTGACCACAAACGGAGGAGTGCACCTAGCAACAGAAACTGGCTTCAAGGTCCTGCAGGGGGCCAGGGAGGGAACTGGTGGGAGGACCCTGACTTAGATGGGGCTCGGACCACTCACCATGAGCTCTAAGGAGCCGTCACTCAGGCTACTGCCCCCCTGGGAGCGGTCAGTCAACACAGTCAGCTGCACGTTCCCATCCTGGGGGGCAAGGGGTGAGTGAGGGGCTGCACTGCCGGCCAGCCCTGGCCCCCAGGCAGGCCCCACAAGGATGGTGGAGACTGCTGAGAACAGTTGGGAGATGTTAAGAATGAGAGGTAACCCCTGCTCTGTAAAGGGGTGTCAGGAAGATGTGGGGAGCAGGATGGGGGATGGGTACCGTGATGTAAATGCGACTGTTAACTGGATAGTAGTTTCCCGCCACTGGCTCAGTCTGGTTCAGCTTCCAGGTGAGTCGATAATCCCGCCTGGGGTGGGGTGGGATTTGATCAGGCCCGGGGTCTGGCTCCCCTTCCCCGCTCACCCACTCCTCACTCCCCCTTCACCCTCTCCCTCCCACACTCATTAGGATCAGCAGGTGCCCCCACTGGCCCTGGGCCCCGAAAGACCACAGACCACCCCTCAGTGCCCCCAGTCACCCCACCTCCTCTCCAGGATCTCCCGGCCATTGCTGTCAGTGTAGAAGAGTCCGTCTGTCTCCAGCACAGTGTCAAAGCGACTGATGACCTCCTTCCCCCAGCCATCACTATACCCAATGGGATGGCAAGGTGGTGAGCCTCACTTTAACTCCACTCTGCCCTTCACTCAGCCCCCACTCCCAGCCTCCACCACTCACCCCACAGGTATTGGCCCCACCGTCCACTCCAGCTCCAGGTGCCGCTGTCCCGGGTACAGACGAACCACCTGGGAACACCAGGCTGAGAAGTTCTGGTGCACTTCCTGCACCAAGGCTGTCTGCAGGCACATGGGGGTGAAGGGCAGGTGTAAGCATGCAGCTGAGCAGAGGTAAGCCCTGCAAATGTCCGCCCCTGCTGTGAAGCTCATAAAGGCCTACATCAGGGTCAACCCCACTAATAGCGTGGGAGCCCCACCCACCTCCCCCACCTGCCTAGGTGTGATGCCCACACTTTGTACATCAATTATAGCCATGTAATTTTTTGAGTTTGGCATACATGCTTGCTGCCCACCTATCTCCCCTCCTTAGAACAGGATTCTAGCTTAGCACATGGCTACGGGGAATAGACTGTACTGTTTCATCTTCCCTGAGGTTCTGAGTAGCTGTGTGACCATGTTTGGCCCAGTCAAAGTGGTGTGAACAATGTTCCTTGCCCCTTTCCCTCTTCCACTGGCTCAAATGCAAATGTGATGGCTGGAGCTTGAGCAGCCATCTTGGGCCATGAGGTGGAAGCTGAATGCTAAGGAGGGTAGAGCAATAAATCTAGAAGACTAGGGCTCCCCTGGTGGCGCAGTGGTTAAGAATCTGCCTGCCAATTCAGGGGACCTGGGTTCGAGCCCTGGTTCAGGAAGATCCCACATGCCACAGAGCAACTAAGCCCGTGTGCCACAACTACTGAGCCTGTGTTCTAGAGCCCACAAGCCACAACTACTGAGCCCGAGTGC
The DNA here is from genome assembly GCF_025265405.1 of Mesoplodon densirostris. Lineage (NCBI taxonomy): Eukaryota > Metazoa > Chordata > Mammalia > Artiodactyla > Ziphiidae > Mesoplodon > Mesoplodon densirostris. Next base: position 143,303,856 of record NC_082663.1, read on the forward strand.
CACAACTACTGAAGCCTGCGCACCTAGAGTCCATGCTCCACAACAAGAGAAGCCGCCGCAGTGAGAAGCCTGCACGCCGTAATGAAGAGTAGCCCCCCCTCTCCGCAACTAGAGAAAAAGCCCACACGCAGCAATGAAGACCCAACGCAGCCAAAAATTTTAAAAAATTAAAAAATTTAAAAAGATAGAAGATGACTACTGAACCATCCCACCTGCCCGGACTTTCCGTTAGATGGAAAGAAACTTCCATCTTGTTTTAGGCATGGTTAATTTGGGTAACTCTGTTACAGGAAGCAAAACTATATCCTAATACAGTGACCCAGGTATGCAGGTGTTCGCCTCAAGGAGAATCATGTCAAATGTGAGGCTTTCCGTTACCTGCCCCATTCCCACCCTAAGAGGAAACGTCAACGAGAGGCCCCAGGAAACCCCACAAGCCTGAGCCCCTGTTCCCAGCCAGATACACCCTCAAATATCCACCCTAAGTTAGAATCACTGAAGCCCTATCCAAGTGTGAATCTTTAAATGTCCACCCCAGATAAAATCCCCTCCTACCACAGATCCTTGGTGAAATCTGAAAGCAGTTACACCTGGCTCTCCCTATCTGTTGGCCAAATGGGAACATCCCACCCCCAATTTCAAAATCTAAGTATAATCTTGACATTCACAACAGATGTGAATGCCTTTCTACGTGCTTCCGTGGTGTGACTGTCACACAACCAGCCATGAATATCAACCCTGTGGGAGGATCCTCAAGTATTCCCCTCGGAATAAGGTGTTAGCCTTCTTATTTGTTGGAGATGTAAATCCTCCCCCCACTGTACACATGGCACACCACCCTCCACACACACACCCCCCACATGCCCCATCCCCAAGTGCCCACTCATCAGTCTTAACCCCTTACCTTCACAAGGTGGGTTTGAGCCCAGTGGCTCACAAGCAGTGGTTCCTGTCGGTTGGGTCTGAAGATGTAGGCACCTGAGACCTGGGAGCTTAGACTGTTGCCTGTACTGGCGTTGTACCTGGGGCCAGGGCAGGTGAGAGTCAGGCAAGGGACCCCAGCTCTGCTCACACCTGTTCCCTGACCTGGTGGTCCTCGCTCACCAGTAGAAGGCTTGGCGAACAGGCAGCCGGAGGTTCTGGTCCAGGTTCTCCAACTCCATCAAGAGCCCTGAGTCCGGGTCAAACCTAGCCCGGATGTACTGGGGAGAAAAGGGTGGACAGACATTAATGACCACCGCTTCAGCCAACGGCAGCTTCATCCTTCCTGGGGCTCAGGAGAAAACCCTGGAGTCACCCACCCTTCCCTCCTCTCTCTCACTCCTCACCTCTGACTCTTTTAGCAAATCTGAACAGCTCCACTTTCTACCTTACCCTCAATCTGACCACTTCTCACCACCTCAATGGCATTGCTGGACTGCAGCCAACCCCTTCCTGATCTCCCACCTTCCATGCTCGCTACCCAGTCTTTTCCCCCCATAACCGCCAAAAGGTGCCTGTAACACCAGAAGTGAGATCACAGCCCATCAGCTCGGGACCCAGGCTGCTTATGCAACTGACAGAGGAACCACAGTGCCAGGACCCACAAGATTTTTAGGGCCCATGGAAAGGTATAAATCTCAATTTCTTTTAGGTTCAGAAGAAAACCTGAATGAAATAATAATGAATATATTATATTGAAGTCTGCATGGTTAATATTCATGTTAATATCCATACTATCATGAAATATAGTTTTTAACATATTTTTATGGAAGGAGGGACCCACAAAGGCCAAAGTGCTAGGACCCACAAGAGTCTTAATGCAACCCTGTTTCTCCTGTAGTTCCTTCACAGTAAAAGCCAGAGTCCTCCCCTCAGCCTTCCCTTAAGGCTCACATGATCTGACCTATCACCTCCACCCCAACACCCTGTTTCAGCCACACTGAGTGTTCTTTGAACACCCAACACCCGCCTACTTGAGGGCTTTTGTGTCTGCTGCTCCCTACCTGACTGGATCCCTCTTCCCCCAAATGGCCACACGGCTCCCTCCCCCAAGTCTCTGACATGCCTCACTTAATTTGCAAAACCCTACCTCCATCAGCTCTGACATTTCTGTCAAGTGTCACCCATGATTACATTGGGTCCTCATAACAGCGCCAGGAGAGGACACTGAGGCTCAAAGGAAGACGGTCACTCACTTGAGGACACACAATGGGGCACTGATGATGCTAGACCATGAACCTAAGACCCACTGACCGAGGGTCCATGTGGCTTACTGCCACATCTCAAATTTGTCACCCAGGAATGAAAGGGGATATGAATAGGGTCTCACCTCATTCTGGATGACCAAGACACGAGACCAGGGCTTCTGGGATCTGGGATGGTGGATGTGGGCCTGGGGGCTTTGACCAGGCACCTGGGTTACTGAGTAGATGCTGAAGCCCAAAGCAGGCACTGAGGCTGAGAAAAGCAGCTCCTGACTGTCTGAGCTGGGAATCATCACCACCTTGGGTAAGGGAGGAAGGAAACCAAGTCAGGAAGCTGTGAGTACACATATAAAGCCACACCACACATACGGGGTGGGGGTGGGGGGTCAAACTTGAGGAGGGGAAAGAGCTCCAGGATAGGGAGAAGAAATTTAGGAGTTGCCCAGAGGCGATGCGAGTGTAAGAAATGCTGAGTTAAAGATTGCAAAGAGGGAATTCCCTGGCAGTCTAGTGGTTAGGACTCAGTGCTTCCACTGCAGGGAGCACATGGGTTCAATCTCTGATTGGGGAACGAAGATCCTGCAAGCTGCATGGCCAAAAAAAAAAAGATTGCAAAGATTCATAAGGTGGGAAAAATCCACTAGGAGGGTGGAGCTACTGTGGGAGGTGGGAGAAGTAAGGGAGTAAATTCAGGAAGAGATCCTCGACACAGGGGAGGGAGAGAAAGACAGATTCTTGGCGGACGAAGAGGTTAGTGGGAAGAGGCCTTCCAGGATGAGGGGAATATTCATAAACAGGAAATATTTTCACGGGGAGATATTTAAAAGGGTAAGAGGTCTTCCCTGGTGGCGCAGTGGTTAAGAATCCGCCTGCCAGTGCAGGGGACACGGGTTCAAGCCCTGGTCCAGGAAGATCCCACATGCCGCGGAGCAACTAAACCCGTGCACCACAACTACTGAGCCCGCATGCCGCAACTACTGAAGCCCATGCGCCTAGAGCCTGTGCTCCGCAACAAGAGAAACCACCGCAATGAGAAGCCCCCGCACCACAACAAAGAATAGCCCCTGCTCGCCGCAACTGGAGAAAGCCCATGTGCAGCAAAAAAGACCCAACGCAGCCAAAAATAAATAAATAAAATACATTTTAAAAAAGGGGTGGGGGAGGGCTTCCCTGGTGGCACAGTGGTTGAGAGTCCGCCTGCCGATGTAGGGGACGCGGGTTCGTGCCCCGGTCGGGGAAGATCCCACATACCACGGAGCGGCTGGGCCCGCGAGCCATGGCCGCTGAGCCTGCGCGTCTGGAGCCTGTGCCCCGCAATGGGAGAGGCTACAACAGTGAGAGGCCCGCGTATCGGGGAAAAAAAAAAAATAAATAAATAATAAAAAAAATTTAAAAAAGGGGGGGGGGAGATACACATGAGAGGGGGTAATGTTCCCAAGGGGGTGTGATATTAAGGGGTTGAGGGGGAAGATATTCAGAGGAAGAGACAGTAATGGGCAGAAGGTATTCATGGAGGGAGAGGTATCCAAGAGAGGGAGGTGTCCATGGAAGGAGAGATCCATGGAGGGAAATAAATCTGGGGGAAGTGTCCATGGGGCGAAGGGAGAAATGCCCATGGCGGGAGGTTTCCAAGGGGTTAGGTATTCATGGGTTGTGGTATTCAGGGAAAAATATTTGTCGAGTGGTCTTACATCGCTGGGCACAACTGTGCCACTGGGGTCCCTCACGAGGAAAACGTGTTTGCTGACAGGCAGCCGCACCATCCAATCCACTTTCCGCCCCAAGGGGTTATAAATGGTCACCTGGAACTGGGGTGGGAGGGTCAGAGCAGGCATGGGTCACAATACGCCTTCTGCAAACCCACCCACCATGTGCAGCAACTTCCCTGGGTGATGTCCCTGGGTGATTCAAACCCCCAAGTGGTGCACTGGTCTCCATCCTGTCGCAGCTTCACTGAGCCCCCAGTGACCTCGCCCCAGAGTGATCAGCAACCCGCTGAGGCCTCCAGAGCCCATCAGCCCAACGGCGCCGCCAGGCGGTTTCGCTGGCTCTCGTCCCACCCACCACCCACGGAATCGGTCCCCCGGCCCCGCCCCTCCCCGTCCAGGCCGGCTCACGCTCTCCGAGGTCTGGGTGAGCGGACAAATGCTGATGTTGAGCTTGCGACAGAACATGAAGTCCTCCTTGGAGCCACTGAGACTCGCCAGCGCATTGCTCAGGAGAACCTGGGGAGGCGCGTAAAGTGAAAGGTATGCTCTGGCCCCCATGCGCGTCTCCTCCTCGCCGCCCCGCCCCCAGTCTCGCCCCTGCCTTCTCCGCCCCTCCCATCCCAGGACCCGCCCCTCCTTCCACAAGCCCCGCCCCACGAACCCTTCCAGACACCATTCCGCTGTTTTCGACCACGCCCCGTAATGGCCCCGCCCCTTCTGCTCCAGGGCCTGCCCCTTCCTGTCTCCGCCTCTCCCAGGCTCCGCCCTCGCACCTCGCAGGGCCCCCAGCCTTCTGAAAGTTGGCGAGCGTAGTCATTGGCCACGTGCTGGCGGGAGGTGCCGCTGACCGCATCGTGGTGCTGGAGCACGGCCATCGCCTCATCTGCAGGCAGACGGTGAGCCAGGTGAGGTCTCCGCAGGGCTCTAGGCCCCCGACCCCAAGGAGACGTGAAAAGTCATGTGCTGGCAGGCTGGGTTCTTAGGAGCTTTAAGAATAGACTCGAGGGGGCAGTGGAGGTCTGGAGTCCAGCTTCAGCCTCGCCCCCGTCCCCTCACCCGCTGGACACCTACTGAGGGGTGCACTGTCTCCGGAACCATAGGGTCCCACGTTGGCTGCCGGACCCGCCAGCGCCTCCAGCTGGTTGCACACCTGTAGAGCAGGGGGTATGTTGGGGCACCAGGCCTGTCAGGACCCCTGAGCCACCCCCTTGAGCCTGGCACCCACCTACCTGCAGGAAGTTGTAGCTGAGGCGCTCATAGCGTTTGAGGGCAGGCCGGCTGGAAAAGTAACCGGTCCAGAACATGTGGGGGCCGTCGGCGTAGGGGAAGAAGTCATCCTCTTTCAGCGACCTGCAACGGCAGCGGCATTGAGGGCAGGGTCATGACCCACAGGGCATGCCACCCATCCCCAGGCTCCCCAGTCCCCCCAAATACCAGGTGAGGTTGGCCTTGTTCAGCTGCCAGAGATAACAGGCTGGAGTGGAGTAGAGAACATTGACGCGGCTCCCGTTGGCCTGTTGCTGCGGGGAGGTGTCAGTGTGTGAGCCCTCAGGAGCCCGGGGAGGGGGGAGCCCACAAGTGTGCACATACCTACTCACACACACACGTGCACACATTCATGCATCCAGTCGGTTCAGATTCTCTTAATACACAGTCTGAGTGCAAACCAATGGCCAAGTGTGAAAATGAATGTTGGCCAAAGCTAAATATTACCAGCCTGGAAAGAATTTCAGGGATGCAAGAATAAACCTGAGATTTTACTAAACTTTAAATAATTCGAATTTTATTATTTAAAACTTTCATGGAAAAACTAAATATGACATTATAGGACAGGAATAATAATTCCTCAGCACTGTAAGGTTATTGCCAGATGACACAACTGTTACAATGAATGGAGGCTCACTTTCAACTGAGGGAGGTGGAGGAACAAGAAGGTGACCTCCGTGAGTTAAAGGATGTTTGTTCTGCTCGAGTTGTGTCCCCAGTGCCTCGTACACAGTAGGTGCTCAATAAACACTTGAATGACCTAGAGAATATTATACTTAGTGAAGTCAGAGAAAGACAGATACTATATGATATCATTTATATGTGGAATCTAAAAAATAATACAAATGAATCTATATACAAAACAGAAACAGACTCACGGACATAGAAAACAAACTTATGGTTACCTAAGGGGAAAGGGAGGGGGGGAGGGATAAATTAGGAGTATAGGATTGACAGATATAATCTACTATACATAAAGTAGATAAGCAACAAGGATTTACTGTATAACACAGGGAATTATATTCGACATCTTATAATAACCTATAATAGAAAATAACCTGAAAAAATATATATAACTGAATCACTTTGCTGTACACCTGAAACTAATACAATATTCGTAATACAATACAATATTGTAAATCAACTATACTTTAATTTAAAAAATAAACAAAACAAACTTGAGTGAATGAAGAGAAATGCATAGGACTACATGCCTTTATGTGCAAACACACATCTACACCCCTGAACACACACTCATGTACAGATTTACATACACACACACTGTGTTCACTGAGCAAACAATCACTTGATTCTGCAGCATGCTCAGGATTGTGGACACAATTTACAACCAGAGACTAGCCCTGCTCTCATAGTATTCACAGCCAAGTGCAGAGGAAAGAAACTGAACAGACAGTCAGTTGGTTACATTCAGCCTAGATGTATCATCACAGGTATTTGTGGGGACTCCTGTGAGCACAGAGGAAAAAGCAAGAGCTCGGCTGGGGCCTGGTGAAGGCTTCCTGGAGAAGAAGACGTTGCAACTGGTATCTTAAGCAGCAGAAGATTTTCAGCCCCAAATAATAATAATAAACAACCATAATACTTATTATTTACCTGGCACTGGTCTACCGGTCTATGCAAATGAACTCATTAAACTTTCATCAATAGCCCTGTCAGCTGGGAACCACCATTATGCCCATTTCCTAGATAAGAAAATTGAGGCACTGACTGCTTAAGAACATTCCTCAAGGTCACAGAGCCAGTAAGTGGCAAAACCCGGATTTGAACCAAGGAACTCCATTTCCAGTAAGATGGAGTGTGTGAAGGAGCAGGCAGGAGAAAAACCAAAAGAGTGTGATCTTCTGGCAGCCCAGGAACAGGGTATTTGCAGGAGGAAGTAGTCAAGGTGTTGAAGCCTCCTCAGGGACCAGGGGCTTGGGGAGGAGTGGGAAATGTCTTCTGGAAGGCCCTTGGTGACGTTACTGAGAGCTGTTTCTGGTGAAACAGTGGTGCAGGGAGCGCGTGGAAGGTGAGGACATTAAAGACTGTGCCAGGGCTTCCCTGGTGGCACAGTGGTTAAGAATCTGCCTGCCAATGCAGGGGACACAGGTTCGATCCCTGGTCCGGGAAGATCCCACATGCCACGGAGTAGCTAAGCCCGTGCGCCACAACTACTGAGCCTGAGCTCTAGAGCCTGCAAGCCACAATTACTGAGCCCATGTGCCACAACTACTGAAGCCTGCGCACCTAGAGCCCGTGCTCCGCAACAAGAGAAGCCACGACAATGAGAAGCCCGCGCACCACAACAAGGAGTAGCCCCCTCTCGCCGCAACTAGAGAAAGCCCGTGCACAGCAACAAAGACCCAACATAGCCAAAAATAAAGAAATAAATAAATTTTTTTAAAAAATAAAAAAGACTGTGCCAGTAGACAACTCTGGGGATGAAATGATGGGGGAGGGGAGACGAGGTTCTGTGCTGATGGGAGAGTGAATGCCTGCCCACACAGCCACAGACCATTTACAGAGGCCACATCAATACATCCACGGTAGACAGAATAATGGCCACCAAAAGATGTCCATGTCCTAATCCCCACAACCTGGGACTGTGTTAGGTTACATGGCAAAAGGAAATTAAGACTGCAGAATTAAGGCTGTTAATCAGCTGACCTTAAACTAGAGAGATTATCCTGGATTATCTAGTGGGCCCAATGTAATCACAAGGGTCTCTAAAAGTTGAAGAGGGAGGAGAAAGAAGTGAGAGTGAGAAAAAGAGATGTAGCACCAGAGACAGGGTCAGAGAGCTGCTATGTTGCTGGCTTTGAGGATGGAGGAGGGGGCCATGAGCCAAGGAATGTGGGCAGCCTCTAGAAGCTGGACAAGGCAAGGAGACTTTTCCCTAGAGCTTTCAGAAGGAACGCAGCTCTGCTGACATCTTGATTTTAGCCCAGTGAGACCCATGTCAGACTTGTGACCTACAGAACTGTAAGATAACATGATTCCTGTTGTTTTAAGCCACTGAGTTTGTGGTAATTTGTTAAAGCAGCCATATAAAACTAAGAGCACCCATAGATAATGTACGTGACCCAAGGCCCAGGGATACAAGCACAGGTGCCCACGGGGTAGGCACACTCACCTGGGCATTGACCAGCTGGATGAGCTTGTCAAGGTTCTTGAACCACATGTTGGCATTCTCGTATTGGAAGTCTGAGCCCATGGTCATCACAGTGTGGTTGGTGCGGTAGTGCTGGCCCTGTAGGTGGGATGAGGGGTGTCCTCAGGCCAGGGTGTCCTGGGCCACCCCTGTGGACAGCTGTGTCTCGATATATATGTGGTCAAGAATGTGGGTGCACAGAGGCATGGGGGGCAGGGGTGGAAGTGTGTCACGTGGGAGCAGAGGGACATACAGAAAAATAGCCACAAGCTGTTGAGTAATTCTCTTGGGCTCACCACCCAGACATGGGTACCGAGGCACTGTGCCATATGCTGTCTCATGATCATGGTGGAGGTGTGCAGTGGTGAAGGGGTCTGCATTTCTAGTCAGGAATACATACAAATCCAGGAGGAGGGCATAGTGATGGTGAACGGAATACTACCTTCCTCCGAGGATGGTGAGGAGGTGCTAGGGATCGCCTGGGCCGGTGGAAGGGCCCCGTGCATGTACACCAGAGGCACAGGTTCTGGGTGCCAGGTTACCTGGGCAGTGGCCAACTGCAGGAAGTAATGGACCAGGTCCTTGGCGTTGTACTCAGGGCTGAGTGGGTCCTCCACAAAGGGCCTGTCGGCACACAGCGTGTCCCAGCACAGACCATCCGGTGGGTTGTAAATGTTGGGGAGCACACCTGTGGGCCGCACCAGGCTCAGGGGTGGCCCCACCCCCTAGACCTGCCAGGCCCCACAGGGGACGGACTTCAGAATTTGCGGGGCCCAGTGCAAAGTGCAAATGCTGGGCCCTTGTTCCTAAATTATTAAGAATTTCAAGACAATGACAGCTGGCTATAGAACCAAGCCCAGGGCCCTTCTGAGCGTGGGGGCGGCCCTCTCCCCACCCCACCCCCTTACTGGTGAAGAGGTCCGCGGCGGGGGGCTTCAGGCTGGCGCTGGCCCGCCACACCTGCTCCATTTCCATCTTCTCCTTCCGCGCGCTCTTGTCTTGATAATCCAGGCGTCCGAAGAAGAAGCCATCAAAACCCATCTGGAGGTGGGGCAGGATGAGGAGCGGGATGGGAGAGCCGGAGAGGGCAGGATAAATAAGGGCCTATAGCCCTCTCCTCACCAGCCGCCACCCCTTCAAAGCGCGGATAGAAAAACCAGGTCTAAAACCAGGGAGGCCCTCCAGTTCATTTTGAACTTGGGGAGGGTCGGAAGTCTTGCGGGAGCGCCGGGAGGGAGCTGGTCCAACGCTAGAACCCACCTCCACCTTCCGCAGCCTAAGCACGGGAGGGAGGCGGGGTCATGGCACAGGTAATGAAACCGGCTGCAAAACGGCAGGCCATCGCCTGCCACCCCACTGGGGGAGGAGCCAGGATCAGAGCAGACGGGGTGGGGTCGGGGAGTGGGGGAGGAGCCAGCTGGACAGGAGGGTCCGGGGGGTGGGGGGGGGGTGAGCCTAGGCTGGGGCAGAGCAGGGTCAAGGCCAGAGCAGAAAAGGAATGGGATTCACAGGCCACCCAAGAGGCAGGGTCTCAAGGGGCCAGAGGGCCAAGGGCAGGGCCTGGTCCAAGTGAACTTTCAGGGAAGGGAGGGGCTTGAGTGACCGGGGGAGGAGTCAGAGGGAATGAAGGGTCTGGCCCAAGAGGCCAGGAAAAGACCTGCGCGAACAGCGAGGCCTGCTCCCTAGAATGGCCGAAGGGGTCGATGTGCCAGGCCACACGGGGGCGCCCGTCGCTGCCAAACGTGTCCTCCAGGAAGCGCAGCCCGAGTGTCATCTGGTCGATGATGGCTCCGTAGTGGGTGGCCGCCTCATCGTTCATCACCCAGCCACCATTGGCAAACTCTAGGCGTCCTGTGCCGGGAGGGGCAAAGTCCAAGTCAGCTGTCAGGGACAGGAGTGGGGCCGGGGTTGGTGATGCCAGGGACGAGAAGACCTGCCTGCATGCCCAGGCCTGAGAGGCGAAGAGGGGTCACCCCCAGGCCAGTGTAGAGAGATACTGAACAGAAAGCCTCCTGGCATGGCAGGCTTTCCAGAGGACTCACTGGAGGTGGGGCCTTACAGGACACACAGGAGTTCTCCAAATACAGAGAAATTCCAGGCAGGTGCAGCCACATACAGGCAGCACTTGGTATGATAAAAATCTCAGAAGCCAGAGTAGTAGAAACAGAAGCTGGGCTGGTTTCCTCTTTTCACTTCCTTAGGGCAGGCTCACCCTGGCGCACCAGGTCCCGCACGATTTCCTGTGTTGCATTTGTCTGCTGTCGCCACCAACGGGAGAAGAAAGCAATTTCCACATAGATGAAGCGGCGGGTGGGCTCCGCCAGCAGGGAAGAGATGACCGAGTCTAGGATGTACTGCACGCCCGCGTGCTGGACATCATTCTGGACTGTGGGAATAGGGGTCAGGCAGTCAGGGACCAGCAAGCCAAGGGGCATATTCCTAGACACAGGAGCCCAAGCTGGGCATTGCCCCCACCCTAATGTCCAGGGCTGAAAAAGAATTCGAGGGGCTCCGAGGGGCCATGGGAGTCCTAGGGGTCAGTCCCCACCCTCTACTCACTGCCGTAGAAGTACTGGTCCACTGTCTTGAGCCAGCCCACGTCATCATGTGTGTGGGCCACCAGGTGCACATTCAGCATGTCCGGCTCCACCTTGGGGCATGTCTGCACAGGGACCCCAAACACAAACACACATACCCTGTCAGTAACCCCAAGGTTAAGAGGCAGGCTGCAGTGGGGCGTTGGAGAGGACATAAGGTGAGCCTTGATTCAGAGGCAAGTGACTCAGGTGGGGCCAGGCCCTCTCAGGGAGGACACACATAGTTGTGTCACAGATGCAACTCCCACCTGACACAACTTCTCAGAGAACCTCTCATTCACACCCTGGGGAAATAATAGTAGTAGCTAATGTTTATTAAGCATTTGCAAATACCAAGCAGTCAGCCTGCGGGGTGGGGGAGGTATTAGCTCCAGTTTTCAGATGAGAACACTGAGGATCAGAGAGGTGAAGTGACTTGGCCAAGATCACACAGCCAGGAAGTGGAGGAGCCAAGCTAGAACTTCAGGCAGCTGACTCCCAGCTCTCCACCAGTCCTCGCCCCACATACAGCCGCTCACGTCCAGCCACACAGGTAAATGCATGCAAAGTCCAAAAGCAAGGGAAGCAGACCCAGACAGCCCCATTCTCAGACACGCACAGCCAGACTTCTCAATGACACAAAGCATGCACGCAGACCACACTGTCATATTAGCAACCATTCACTAGGCGCCCACAAAACAGACCCACCCACACCTCCGGACCCTACTGGAGGCGTCACTCTGGCTCTTGTACATTTCCGCTCGCTGGCCGCGCTCACCTGGTATCCCGCGGCCCAAGCGCTGGGAGCCGCCAGCAACAACAAAAAGAGAAAAGAGAGAGGCGGGAGCGGTGGCCACAGCGCCCAGGAGCTCGTCCGGGACCCCCCCGCGCCCCGGCCGCCGCCAGCGCGGACCCCCGAAGACTGCGCGTCAGCGGCCATGGCTCTTACGACGACGACGACGACGACGACGACGCCGCCGCCGCCGCCGCCGCCTCCCGGGGGTTCCCGGGCCTGGCTGGGGCCGGGTAAACGCCCCGCCTCCAGAACCCAGCTTGGCCAATGGGCACCGGGGGGCGGGGCTAGGGAGTGGCCCGCCGCGTCACGAGACCAAGGCGGTAGTTCTGGGTACCGCTGGGGACAATGCGGGCGCTAGAAGCGCAAAGAGGCGCTGGGCGCGTCCCACTCTCGGGGTGCTGGTTCGGCCAGACGAGCCTTTAGCCTCTCGTGGCCTCTGTGTGGCCTCCATGTGGACTTCGAGTGCCCTTTTGTCCCCCTGGGCGCAGAGGTCTCAGATTTTCCTACGGATGCTGTGTTTGCCTTGGAGGTAGAGTATATGCCTAGGATCCTAGGGTATTCCGTTGACTTTCCGGGCTAGGGTCCGCGAGGGACCTAGCCTGGCTAGGAACAGAGGTTAATGGGGGCTCTGTTCTGTCCTATGCATGGAGACGTAAAGTAACCGCCGTTACGGTGCTGGGGAGGGGAGGCATCCAGCCTTGTTCGAGGGATACCGGTGTCCTCTGATGAGGAGTCAGAACAGGGCAGGTGGGGGAGAACTCAGTCTTTCATGCCTTCCCCCAGTCCCTACCAGTCCATCCAATTTGCTGACAATACCCCCATTCCTCTGATAAGAAAACCAAAGCACAGATTCCTTAGATCAGCAGGGCTGTCTGCTGAGTTGCCAGAGGGCAGGGATCACTGTTCAGTCTCTGGCAGCTGACTTAAGGCTCAAGTCTTGTGAAATAAGCAAGTGAACTAACCAAAATGCTCCAGACTGGGGACCCCACCCCAAGCCTGACTGAGTGGAGGAACTGGAGCCCTTCTGCCTGTTATGACAATGCACAGAAGGAGAGAGAGGTCTCAGAGAACCAGAATGCAAAAATTTATTATTAACTGGTTTCAACAAGAAAATGAGTGGATACACCTAGAAACACGGATAGTATCTCCCCCAACAGCAGGCAGGGTGGGGAAGGAAGGCAGGAGGGGTAGGCCTAGGAGATTCCCCTCTCTGCTTCAGCGAAGTGGGATCCCAAGGACAGGGCCAGGTTCCCTCCATCCAGCTGCAGGCCCCAAGACTACCTCACGCAGGTAAGCCCAGGACTGCAGCTGACGGCAGGAGGCTGAGCAGCCACGGGCCAGGCTTAGGGCGTAAGGTGGATAGAGGGGTCCAGGATGTGACCCCTCTAGGCTGACATCACCAGGGGGGCGTCATGGGCTGAGGGTTCTGCAGATATGACATCACCACAGCAGAGATGGACAGCCTGAGATGGGAGAGAGGTGTCAGTCCAGGATGGATAGGCTTGGGGTCCCCTTCCCCTCACCCAGGAGTCCCTCCCTCTCCAGATCCAGCCTCACATGAAGCTACTCATCATCTGCTTAGTGTCCTCAGAGCTCCGGGAGTTGGCAAAGCTGATGAAGGAGCAGTAGACAGCGACCCAAGCGCACCACTTCAGCTGGAAGAGGTAGGTGGATGGGTGGGTTAGGTCGGTGAGAGGCACCCCAATGAGCCCCAACAAGGGCCATTCCCAGGCACCGGTTCCAACCCCAATTCCACCTGATGCAGCTCAAACCCTGAGCCCCAGGAGTCTCTCAGTTCCAGACCCCCATAGTTAACTCCAGGTACCCGAGTTCTGGTCCTACTCCCTGTCCTGCATCTCAGACCCCACCATGTCCCCTCAGGCCTAAGGAGCCTGGCCTTTGACATCCCCCATCGTGCTATGGACCCCACATTTTCTCCACCAGTCCCCACCAAGTTGCATTAAAGCCTGGCCCCACCCTCAGACTGACGTCCTATGTGCCACCCTGACCCAGACACCTGGCTTCCCCAACAGCTCTAGCCTTCTTCACCCAGCATGACCCCAGCCCTGCCCCCTCAGCACTGGTCCTGCTTCATTCTGAATCCACGCCTTCCCCCACTGTCAGGCGGAGCTACGGGAAGGAAACTCAGCCCTGCCCACCTTGAGCATGAGGCCACACATGCTGAAGATCATGCCGAGCAGGTTCATGTAGTCCGGTGTTGGGTCATCCAAGGCTGGGTTACACTCGCTCGGCGGGGGCTTGTACCTGCAGCAGGGTCAGGGGTGCTCAAGCTCTGCCCCCAGGATGGGCAGGTGCTCCCCTGGGCCTCCAACCCACAACGTGAGGCCCATTCCCATCGTTAAAAATAAAACCACAGGCCCAAAATGGAGTCATTTATGCTAGGCCATGCCACTGAACTGGGGCTTAGTACCTCACCTAATTGGAGCTTCAGCCTCCCCAAGAAATGTAGTCTCAACCAGTCAGTCAGGAATTTTCTGGTCAGTACCAATGAAGTAGTCTGTCACATGGGCCCCTCTCCCCTCTCCATCCCCCAAAGGAAGAGGTAACCCACCTAATAAGACCCTTTTTTCCCAAAAAGGAGGTGACTTAATCTGAAATAATCCTTTCTTCTGTTTATGACTTCCTTGTCCTGTCTTTAAAAACCTTTCCCTTTCTGTAGCCCTTTAGAGCTCCCCTCTACTTGCTAGATGAGATGTTGCCTGATCCATGAAGCCTTCAATAAAGTCAATTAGATCTTTTTTTTTTTTCTTTGGGGTACGCGGGCCTCTCACTGTTGTGGCCTCTCCCGTTGTGGAGCACAGGCTCCAGACGCGCAGGCCCAGTGGCCATGGCTCACGGGCCCAGCCACTCCGCACCATGTAAGATCTTCCCGGACTGGGGCACGAACCCGTGTCCCCTGCATCGGCAGGCGGACTCTCAACCACTGCGCCACCAGGGAAGCCCTGTCAATTAGATCTTTAAAATTTACTCAGTTGAATTTTGTTTTTCCAACAGATCTGGTGGCAGCGACAGGATCCAAACTAAACCTCTGACAGCATTCGGGGACAACGAGAAACAGAAGCATGGTACCCATGAACCCCTTTTTGAGTCCACTGTCTTTCTCGCCGTTTCTGGGAGCCATGGGTAAGTTTCTCTCAGTTCTGACCTCTGCTCTCTTTGTGTCACTCCCAATCTAATTGGCTCTCCAGCCAGTTCCCCATTTGTCTGGAATCACTAGTTCCATGTTGGGAGCTGCTGGTAGTTCGGACCACAGTTCCTCATTTGGTTGGATACCCCCAGCCTTGGCTCTGTTCCCAGATTCCATGTTAGGAACTGCTGGCGGTATGGTCTGCTGTTCCCCGTTTATTTGGGATCCTTTCCCAGATTCCACACTGGGCACTGCTGGTGGCAGCTGCGGTTCCCCATTCGTTTGGAATCAGCCCACAATCCCCACGTGGGGTCTGCGGGTTCAGTCCTTTCCCCCAGCGCCAGGTTCTGTGTAGGCAGTTGGTGGTGGTGCGCACAGGGCCTTTTTCTTGGCCAGGCCGCAGTAACTGGTTACAGCTGGAACGTTACGGTATTCATGTTTGTCTGTCTTGCTTTGTGTAGATAAAGCCAGCTAAGAGAGATGGGAGCTTTCACCTTTAATGAATCAAGCATGCCACCCATCAGCACACCTGCCTTTTTTATGTCTAAGAACTATAATCCCAAAAGCTGTAAATATCTACAAAAATGGCAAAATATTACTAAAAACAACCTAGAATTACAGTGGCCACTGTGGGGAATGTGTCAGTGAGACAAGATTGTTTATTTCAGAAGTGCCTTTGAGGGACTTCCCTGGTGGCGCAATGGTTAAGAATCTGCCTGCCAATGCAGGGGACACGGGTTCGAGCCCTGGTCCGGGAAGATCCCACATGCTGCAGAGCAACTAAGCCCGTGCACCACAACTAGTGAGCCTGCGCTCTAGAGCCCGCGAGCCACAACGACTGAGCCCACGCACTGCAACTACCAAAGCCCGGGGGCCTAGAGCCTGCGCTCCACGACAGGAGAAGCCACCGCAATGAGAAGCCCACACACTGCAATGAAGAGCAGCCCCCGCTGTCCACAATTAGAGAAAGCCCGCACACAGCAACGAAGATCCAATGCAGCCAAAAAACAAATAAATAAATTTATTAAAAAAAAAAGAAGTGCCCTTGAAAGTGAGGGTTTCCAAATTAAGCAAACAGAATGGGATACCTATTTTCATTGGTATATGGAAGCTTCCAAAAGGCTTCAAGTTTCCAAAATAGCTTCATTAAAAGATGAGTTACAGGGCTTCCCTGGTGGCGCAGTGGTTGAGAGTCCGCCTGCCGATGCAGGGGACACGGGTTCGTGCCCCGGTCTGGGAAGATCCCACATGCCGCGGAGCGGCTGGGCCCGTGAGCCATGGCCGCTGGGCCTGCGCGTCCAGAGCCTGTGCTCCACAACGGGAGAGGCCACAGCAGTGAGAGGCCCACGTACCACAAAAAAAAAAAAAAAAAAAAAAAAAGATGGGTTACAAAAAGGCTAATGAAAAATCAGAAACACAAGAAGTACCTAAAACAAAAAAGGAAGGGCTGACATGACTCCTACTGCTCTCCTCTCTCCTTTTTTTTTTTATAAGGCTTTTTTTTTTTTTTTTTTTTGGCTGCGTCGGGTTTTCGTTGCTGCACGCGAGCTTTCTCTAGTTGCAGAGAGCAGGGGCTACTCTTAGTTGCGGTGCATGGGCTTCTCATTGTGGTGGCTTCTCTTGTTTTGGAGCACGGGCTCTAGGCGTGTGGGCTTCAGTAGTTGTGGCTCGCAGGCTCAGTAGTTGTGGCTCTAGAGCACAGGCTCAGTAGTTGTGGTGCACAGGCTTAGTTGCTCCGCGGCATGTGGGATCTTCCCGGACCAGGGCTTGAACCCGTGTCCCCTGCATTAGCAGGCGGATTCTTAACCACTGCGCCACCAGGGAAGCCCCTCTCTCCTTCTTTACCTGAGTACTCATGTTTTACTGATTTTCTTTCTGAACTGCTTTTCCACTCTGAAGGGACTATTCAACAGTTACCATGTAAGAGAGAACTACCCAAGGTTGCAGACGAACCTCCTCAGATATCTTTCACTCTTTGGTCAAAGATGGAACTAAGGGCCATAGTTAAGGCATTTCCTAAACCTAGGGAGGAACCCCAAAAGTTCTTTGAAGAATCTGGAGTCATTATCAGGGCCTCGACCCCAGGCTGCAAAATCTTTATCAGCTTGTGCACATGCAGGTAGGACCTGGTGAAGCACCAAATGGACACAGGAAGCAAAATGGTAAAACCCAGAGGATTATCTTCAAGATCCTCAACCAGAAAAAGGTGGCAAAACAGCACCTGACCTTTTATAAGCCATTCCTAGAATCTTCCCTACCCCAACTGATCGGTCTATTATTAAACATGCAAACCAAAGAAAGATGAATCAGGCCAACTTTAAGGCACACTTGGAAGCTCTCCTCCTATGGCATTCTGGTCCCATATAAAAGAGTCACTCAACCTGCTCTTAGCTGCCCTATTTACAAATAGATTATCTCCTGAGATTAGTGCATTGATAAAAAGACAGAAAACAGGATGGGAGACCACCAGTCTGATGGAGCCAGTGACCATAGCTGAGCACTTTGAAACGACCTTAGAGCAAGACCACAAGCAAAAATTTTCCAAGTTGTTGGGCTTCCCTGGTGGCGCAGTGGTTGGGAGTCCGCCTGCCGATGCAGGGGACACGAGTTTGTGCCCCGGTCCGGGAAGATCCCACATGCTGCGGAGCGGCTGGGCCCGTGAGCCATGGCCGCTGAGCCTGCGCATCCGGAGCCTGTGCTCCGCAACGGGAGAGGCCACAACAGTGAGAGGCCCGCGTACCGCAAAAAAAAAAAAAAAATCACTGAGCAAGGTGACTCCTTCAACGGGAACTTTCTTTTCTTAGCAGGGATCGAACCCATGCCCGCTGCATTGGAAGTGTGGAGTCCTAACCACTGGACCCCCAGGGAATTCCCAATGGGAACTTTCTTTGACATATTTGATTTTGCCTGGTTTGGATCCTGGGGACCATGGTTCCAAAGTGCACTCCAAACACTGTGAATTATCTTGTTTATTATAATAATCTCCCTGGTGCACTTAATCTCTCAAAAGCTTTAAATGCATACTCACTGCCACTAACCACCAAGCAAAAGATCTCCTTAAGACTCGAACATCAGAAAAGTAACAAAAAAATGACGAACTTAAAAACTGTGAACCTGAAGCCAGCCAGGACCTGTGACTATCACAGGGGTTAAGCAAAAACATCATAACCTATGGTTAGCACACAAAGGAACAAGAAAAACTGCAAGAACCTCAGAGCAGTAGCTGAGAGTGGCACTCATGCCTTAAGTTTTGCTCACATCTCTCAGTTAAGCTGAGAGTCTGATTAAGGTGGGGAGGGTGGGAGGAGGGGGCATTGTTAAAGAGAAAACCACAGGCCAAAAATGGAGTCCCTTATGCTAGGCCAAGCAAACAAAGCAGGGCTCAATACCTAACCTAACCGAAGCTTCAACCTCCTCCAGAAATGTAGTCTTAACCGGTCAGTCAGGAATTTTCTGGTCAGCACCAATGAGGTAGTCGGTCACATGGGTCCTCTCCCCCCTCCATCCTCCAAATGGGAGACGAGGTAACCCCACCTAATAAGACCCTTTTTCCCCCGAAAGGGAAATGGCCTAATCTGAAATCACCCTTTTTTTTCTGATTATGACTTCCTTGCCTTGCCTTTAAAAAACCTTTCCCTTTTTGTAGCCCTTTAGCGCTCCCCTCTACTTGCTAGATGGGATGCTGCCCAATTCATGAATCATTTGATAAATCCAATTATATCTTTAAATTTTATAGCTGAATTTTTTTGTTTTGTTTTTTAACACCATGACAACTAGGATCCTCACCTCAGCACTTTGTTGGGCCTCCGTGGGTCCGACATACTGTTCGCGGACATAGCGAGTCGCACCTCTTCCGCTGCGGGAGTCTCAGCTTCCGGCAGCTTCCGGCGGCTTCCGGCATGGAAACGGAGGATGGCTTTTAGAGTAACACCCTCAGCCCTCGCGCTTCCGTTCCTGCCGGCGGGAGCTGGAACTCCCCCCATCCAGGGGACAGAGAATTCGAAGAAGCCAAAAATGTTCCAAGAAAACAGGACGTGGGGGAAGAAACCGAGAAGCTGGAAACAAGCTTCAGTGTTTCCAACGCTTTCTCCAAAAAGCCTAAACGTTGAACCCGGAAGTGAGAAATAGGAAGTAGACTATGGAGGACAATAATAAGGTTACACCAAAGCGTGGGTTCCCAGGGCAGAAAGCCTCGGTGCGGGCAACTGTAAGGTGGCGAGGAAGGGAGGGCGGAGCAATGGCTTTCCCGGAGCCAAAACCGCGGGGCCCGGAGCTGCCTCAGAAACTGTTGAAGACGTTGGACTGCGGGCAGAGGGCGGTGCGAGCCGTGCGATTTAATGGTGAGCGCCCTTATCTTCATTCCGGGTCCTACCTCCGCCTCCTGAAGTCGGCGGCCCAGTAACCCCCTCGTGGTGTTCCCCAGTGGATGGCAATTACTGTCTGACTTGCGGCAGCGACAAGACCCTGAAGCTGTGGAGCCCGCTGCGAGGGACGCTACTGCGGACGTACAGCGGCCACGGCTACGAGGTGCTGGACGCGGCAGGGTGAGCCGGGGGCCAGGCCGGGATCGAGGCGCTGAGGCCGGGATCAGAGGTAGACGCTGATCTTCCCTGCTCTGCCCTCTAGCTCCTTTGACAACAGCAGTCTCTGCTCCGGCGGCGGGGACAAGGCAGTGGTGCTGTGGGATGTGGCATCGGGGCAGGTCGTGCGCAAATTCCGGGGCCACGCGGGGGTGAGTGCAAGCAAGAAAGGGCCTCGTTAGAACGGACCGGAATTGCGTGTAGGTGGTGACAGGGACCCACCCCTCCCCACGCAATTACAGCGCAAGGATCCTTCCCCACGGCCCCGCCTTCACCAAGCCCTGTCCTTGCAGTTCCTCCAAAAACTTCCACCTCCCCTACCCCTAGCCTTTTCCCTTGCTTTAACTAGCACTGGGAACCCTGCTTTTATCCCCATCCTCCAAAGTCCAGCCTTCTCTAAGCGGCTGTTCCTGTTTTGCAGAAGGTGAACACAGTGCAGTTTAATGAAGAGGCCACAGTTATCCTGTCTGGTGAGTCCGGGGCCTAGGCAGGTGGGCGCAGGGGGCTGCCCCGGCCCCGCCCAAACCTGATCCACCTTCATGCTGACCTCACAGGCTCTATCGATTCCACCATCCGCTGCTGGGACTGCCGCTCGCGGAGACCTGAGCCCATACAGACGCTGGACGAAGCCAAGGATGGCATATCCAGCGTGAAGGTGTCAGACCATGAGGTCCTCGCAGGGTGAGTGGGTCCAGGACCTTGCCCGTCCCCAGGTGCCACTGGGGATCATAGCTCTGTACTTAGATTAAAATCTACTCTCCAAAAAAAAAAAAAAAAATCTATTCTCCTCACTGCACTCACAAGGCCTTGCATGGTCTGGTCTCTGTTGTGCTCTCAGTTTTTATTCATTCCCAGGCTCATTTCTGTTAAATATGCCACACATGCTCCCACCCCAGGACCTACTTTTGCAATTGCTCTTCCTGTGCCTGGGCTACCCTTCTACTACTTATTCAGAGTGTGTTTGAGCACCCCCTGCAGGTCACATTTTCAGTCAATGAGCATACAGGAGTGAAAAGATAGGAAAACAAGGAAAAACCGCCGCTTACATAGAGTTGATATTCTACCTGCAGGAGACAATTAAAAAAAAATAAAAATTCCCATGCAGGGCTGCCCAAATGTTGCCACAACCTGAGGGAGTGCCGATACCACCACTGGGGGCATTTGGGCTGCATGGCCTGGTGGCCTACCCAGTTCCCACACCTCCCCCCCTTGGACTGCACATGGTTGGCTCCTTCTCATCCTCAAGTACCAATTCAAACGTCACCTCCTCGGGGAGCTGATTACCCTCAGTCAGCAAGGCTTCACGTTTGCAGCAAGTGCTCCTGGCTTGGTAGCGGCTGTGTCCCAAGCTCCCACACAGGGTGTAGCCCAGAGAAGGAGCTCAGTATAAATCAGAAACAGATGCAGTGGGACCTGATTGGCCCCTGGGGCTGAGTCTCAAAGCCAGTGCCTCAGAATTCCACTCATGAATTCACTTCAATGCATGTTTTCTGGGGCCAGTCCTGAACATGACATGACAGTGAAGGGTGCCCAGGAAGGGCAGGCACCCAGCCTTGCTCTCAGGGCCCTGGCCAGGTGAGAGGGTACAGGAACACCGAAGCTGGAGCCCTGGACCTACTGGCCCCTGTGATGCTTCAGCTGGATCCATCCTCTCTTGCAGCTCCGTAGATGGCCGGGTAAGGCGCTATGACCTGAGGATGGGGCAACTCTTCTCAGACTACGTGGGCAGTGAGTGTGGCTGGGGCTGTGAGGCAGGCAGGGAAGGTGGGGGCAGCACGGGAGACCCCAGCCTGACCTGCTTGCCCACCCCTTCCCTTCCCCCAGGCCCCATCACCTGTACCTGCTTCAGCCGGGATGGGCAGTGCACCCTGGTGTCCAGCCTGGACTCCACATTGCGGCTTCTAGACAAGGACACAGGGGAGCTGCTGGGCGAGTGAGTCCTCGGGGCTGTGGGGCCCCTCCCCCACTCCCAGTAAGGCCCCAAACCCCCACTGATGCCACTCACACCCAGGTACGCGGGCCATAAGAACCAGGAGTACAAGCTGGACTGCTGCCTGAGCGAGCGTGACACGCATGTGGTCAGCTGCTCCGAGGACGGGAAGGTGTTCTTCTGGGACCTGGTGGAGGTGAGCCTCTGCACCGGGGGTCCTGCCCTGTCCTTACCTGAGTCACTCCCAGGCCTTTGTAAGGGAGTGCTGTTAGAACTGAGGGCTGGAAGGAGGAGTGAGTGAGGGGATGAGGCGAGAGCATTCCTGGCAAAGGGCACAGCATGTGCTAAGCTTTGGGGTTGTGGCACACACGCGTCAGTCAGGACATAGAAGCACTTTGGATGGCACTGGCGGCAGCAGAATCCAGGTCAGGCAGGGCCACTGGGACTGACCCTGGAGTAGGAGGAGCGGGGAGTGGCATCTGACCTCAGGGGAGACGGGGCTGTAGTTGTTCAGGAAATCTGAGCTGCCTCTGAGCATCCCTGTGGGATCCAGTCCCCAAGCCCTGTGAGCCCTGTCCTGATGTCTCAGCCTGGTGGGGGTGTCAGGATGCGAACTGAACAGCCGGGCGTAGTGGGGTCAGAGCTGGGGCTTGGCCAGAGAAGTAAGCCTCCTAAGAGGATGGAGGGAACCGGGGGGCCCTGGAGAGTCCAGGGGCCAGCTCTCCCTCTGGGAACTAAGAAGGTGCCAACGTTCTGCCTACTTCTCGAGGTTCCTGTAGACCGGAAGTCACCCTGAAGGGGAGGGCACATGAAGGGACACTTTCCAGGTGGAAAGAGGAACGGTGGCCTGCTTGAAGAACTGTGTTTGTTGAGCTATGACTGCAGGGTGATGAAGGGAGCGGGCATTGAGGCTATCAAGTGGGCGGGTGAAGCCCAGATGGCGGCAGAGGGGGTGGGAAGCTGGGACCCACATGTGACCGGCCGTGGAGGAGGGTAGTGGCTGTGAAGGTGGAGAGAATCAGCAATCTCTGGGCATGGTCTAAAGGTAGAACCAAGAGGATTTCCCGACAAAGGGATGTGAGATGTAAGAGATAGATTCAAGATGTTTGACCTGAGCACCTAGAAGGACAGAGTGACTGAGGGGCTGAGTTTGTGGCTGGTTAAGTTTACAGTGTCTCGGAAGTACTTAGATGTATGTGGCTGAGAGCGGGGGAGAAGCAGCTGAGGGGAGGGAGACACACTGGTGACACTCCCAACCCCCTCACTCCACAGGGTGCCCTGGCGCTGGCCCTGCCTGTAGGTCCCAGTGTGGTGCAGTCGCTGGCCTACCACCCCACGGAGCCCTGCCTGCTGACCGCCATGGGGGGCAGCATCCAGTGCTGGCGGGAAGAGACCTACAAGGCGGAGGGTGGCACAGGCTGAAGCCAGGGGACCCACGACCAAGGACAGAGAGAGAGACACAGCCTGAGAAGGACCACTGACCATTTATTCTAGACATGCTGCTGACCAAGGAGTTGGGAGGAGCTGGGTCTGCAAACTAATAAATAGAGGAGGTGGTGAGGCCTCCCTGGGGCTACACCGTCTAGTGTTCAGTCCTCATTCTTCTCGGGCGTGAAGGCACCTACCTTCTGGGCAAAGGTTTCAGCCACGAGCAGCGGAAAGACCAGGGAGGCATCAGCATAGACCTGTGGAGGGGACTCAGGTGAGCCACGGGACCCAAGGCCGTACCCCGGGAGACCCTGTGCCCCAGCTGGCTGGTCGGCCCTCACCTTGACAGGCTGTGCGTCCACCCGGATCTTGCCCCAAGAGACAGCTTCATCTGGCCGGGCGCCCGAGTCAGAGCCATCAAACTCCTGGGCTGTGTTGATGTAGACAGCGTAGTCAGCCCCATTCCGCTGTAGGGAGGGGCAGAGTGGGCTGTCAGCCACACAGACTCCAAGGCAGGGCACTGTAGCTAGAGGCTGAGGGACGTGTTCCAGGTGAAGGAAGCCCTTGGCGGCCCCTCACTCCAAGGGAAGGGCCCCACGTCAACATCTGGGCAGAGTGAGGGGTCACGGGGTGCTGGGCAGACAGTGGGCAGTGTTGCTCCAGACTCGCCTCCTAGGTAGCAAGAGCCCTCCCACATCTGCCACCAGCTCCATAGAAGACCTCCAGATCCAACTTACCTCTCCCCTCTCTATGGCCCCCACCCTGGTCCCCTCATTTGTTCCCCCCAGAGCAGCCAGGGGGCGCCTGAGAGCACCTGAGTGGCTCTCAAGGCCCTGCACTTTCTGTCTGTCACCTCCTCCCACTCTAGCCTTCGCCGGCCTTCTATCTGTTCCCTGACCTACATCAGGCACCTCAGAACCTTTGCACTGACTGGTCCCTCTGCTGGGAATTCTATCTCGCCCCCATCCCCCAAGACAACCACATGGCTCATGGGACCACCCCCTGAAAAACCTCTGTTCGCAGGTCACGTTTCCCAGGAAGCTTTCCCTTTTATGAACAGCACCCCTTTCACTTGCCATCTCGTCATGCTCCCTTATTTTTCTCCATAGCAATTACTGCCACCTGATATGCATGTCACCTGTTTGCTATCTCCCCCCACTAGAACATCAGTGCCAGGAGGGCAGGGATCTTGGCCTGTCTAGTCCACAGCTGTCTACC
Source organism: Mesoplodon densirostris (assembly GCF_025265405.1). Taxonomy (NCBI): domain Eukaryota; kingdom Metazoa; phylum Chordata; class Mammalia; order Artiodactyla; family Ziphiidae; genus Mesoplodon; species Mesoplodon densirostris. Next base: position 143,327,844 of record NC_082663.1, read on the forward strand.
CAGCACATGGCATAGGCCTAGTACACAGGCCTGTCTGCATGACAGGCCTGAGTGCCACCCCCTACTAGGGAGCACACACACTCCATCCCTGCTCACCATGAGGTTGGCGTTGGCAATGTGGTGCTTGACCATGCCACCGCCCAGGATGATCATCCCAGTGCGCTTGGCGAAGATGGCCTGTGTGTTGATGAGCCTCAGGTCTGGGAAAGAGGGCTGTGTCAGGCCGCGGGCCCAGGCAGCCCTCCTCCCCCGCTCCTCTGGAGCCCCAGCACCTTACCTTCAACGATGTCCAGGACCAGGCCTGGGTTCTTATAGGAATGGAAGAAGATCATGTCACCCAGCGAGCCATCTGTGAGTGCCGGGCTCAACACAGGGATGTGGTTCTGGGAAAGAGCAAGACAGGAGGGCGGTTAGAGTTTAGAGCCCTGCAGGGGCAGTCTGGGAGCATTCCCTCCTCTCTTCCTGATTCTGGGCAGGGAGCTTAACTTCACTTGTGCCTGGCACATAAAGAATGGTAGCTCTTGGGCTTCCCTGGTGGCACAGTGGTTAAGAATCTGCCTGCCAAGGCAGGGGACGCGGGTTCAAGCCCTGGTCGGGGAAGATCCCACGTGCCGCGGACCAACTAAGCCCGTGTGCCACAACTACTGAAGCCCGCGCGCCTGGAGCCCGTGCTCTGCAACAAGAGAAGCCACCGCGATGAGAAACCTGTGCACTGCAACGAAGAGTAGCCCACGCTCGCCGCAACTAGAGAAAGCCCACGCACAACAAGGAAGACCCAACGCAGCCAAAAATAAATAATAAATAAATTTATTTTTTAAAAAAAGAATGGTAGCTCTTGTTTTTCTGATTGCTGGACCCCATAGCCTCTGAGGAGCATGGGACCCTACACCAGGCCCCATGGGGGCTGCTAAGCACTGCCCCCAACTGCTTCCCAGTAGTCTAGGAGTAGAGCCAGAACACAAGGACCACACTCAACAGCTGTGGGACCTCAGGCAAATTGCCTAACCTCTCTGTTTCTGAGGTTCCTCACCTAGGAGTGGAAATGATAAGAATAGTACCAACTCCCCAGGTGGCTGTAAAGATGAAACAACACATGCCAAAGCCTGGCAACTTTGCCCCCACCCAGCCCCTCACCTTCTGGGCCCAGTAATACACTGACTCTGGGTTGTTTATCTCCTTGCCAAGCCGGGCGATCATCTTGGAAGGCGTCCACTTCACACCCTAGGAGACATCAGCTTCAGCAGCGGCACCTCCCCTGACACCCACCGTGCCACCCCCCCGCTCAGGTTCCTCCAGCCTCACCTCCGTGTTCTGCTCCAGCACCATCTGGTCCAAAATGGGCATCAGCCAGTCCTCAAACTTGCAGTAATTGTCATTGGGCACCAGCAGGTTTCCGATCCTGGGGACAGGAGGCATGTGGGCATCAGGGTCCAGGACCCTCAGCCTGGCTCCCCTACCCAGCACCACTCAGGGCCCCCCACCTGTTGATCCCGTTCTCACGTAGCTCCTTCCCCCTGAGGCTGAACTCGCCCAGGTATGTGGGCGCCAGGCACTTGATGAGATCCTCCTCCACACCCCCAGCTGTGGTCACCAAGACGTCCACCTGCAGTCACAAGGCAGTGAGGTTGGCCAAGGAAGGGAGGCCCTGCTTTCGTACCAGGCAGGACTCCTAACTCCCAACTCTCATCCAGTGACCCTTGTGGGGAGCTCTGCTGCAAAACAAAACTGACCCATAGTTCCCTATCTCACTCCAATGACCAGTAATCTTATTGCCCATTAAGACCCAGAGAGGCCAAGGCCACAACCCCACCAGGTCCCCACCATGTTGTGCTGCACGAGGTAACGGATGGTCTCACGGATGCCCGAACTGATGAGGTTGGATGTGTAGCCCAGAAAAATGGTGCAGCCGGTGAGTGGGCGGCAGCTCTGGGTCAGGTCTGCATGTTGGTCTTCATCCTGAGCCAGCGGCTCTAGTTTCTTCTCTATCTAGGTGTGTAAGGGCAGGGTCCAGTTAACCTCTGGCCCCAAACTCCAGCCCAAGGACCCCAGGTGGGTTTCAGAGACAGACTCCGCGCCCAGGCCCTGCCCACTGAGGGATATGGGACCACTTCTACCTGGAACCAGGGAATGAACACCCCTGCGCAGGCTCCGCCCTTTCCACAGCCCAAGTCTCAGGTCACACACTCAGGCTTTGCCTCTTTTCAGGAATCACTTTTGCAGTCCCGACCCCTCTCCCCACAGGGAAAAGCAAATCCAACCTCAGGTCCCGCCCTGCCTTAGGCTCCTCCTTCAACCCCTCCCTCAACTGCGCGGTCTGGCCCCAGACTCCGCCCATCCCAGAATACTTGCACATGTTGCCTATAACGCGCCCCCTACCTAGAATCAGTCCCAACCCACTCCCCAGCACAAAAACTCGCGCCCAGGAGGGGGTCTCCGTCTCTCTCCAACTATCGGACGAAAAACACACCTCCTCCCAGGGAAGTCCAGCCCCCAAGTACCCAACAGTGCTACTGGAGGCCACGCCCCCTCAACCCAGGAAGTCCCACCCAGGCCTCACCATGGCGTTGACTTGCTGTACGGCGCGCCCGAAGTTGGTGGCCTGGAAACCAGTGGTGCCGAAGGCCTCCAGCAGCGCGCGGTAGTTCACGCCACGGTTGAAGTCGTAGCCCCGGACCTGGGCGCTCTCGGACGGCAGTGCCGAGCTGTGCTTCAACACGGCGGCCAGCGCCGCCGCGGGCGCCTCCCTCTCCAGGGGACCCTCCATGCTCCTGCGGCCGCACTGTCAAACCAGAGCCGCTCCAGGCCAGGCCTCCGGCGGCCTCGAACACCTCTAAGCCGCAGCACGCACAACCTGCGGAGGGCCGGAAGTTATATTTGTCACATGACCCGCCGACGCCCGGAGTCCAGGGTGCAGCCTTCTTTGCTCGTGTATTCCGTAGTACGGAAGCCTCAAGGAGCCATTATTTCCTGTTTCTCGTGTTCTCGGTCTGAGATGAACGAGGAGCCCGCTGGAAACCCACCGCGGTGCGTGGCGCTTGCCCGTTCGTTTCTGTCCTCTCAGAGAGAGAGGATGGCTTCTTTGACTTCGCCCTTGGACAGAATTCGAATCACCAGGAAGTATCAGATAGTTTCTGCCTCTGAGCGTCGCTCGTCAAATGGGATAGTGATCCCTGTTCGTGTCTCGCAAGTCTCCAGAGCCTCCACAGGCTGCATAACCTTCTGGTCTTCCTTCCCCTGGCAGCTGCAGCTGTCACCTCCTCTGGGAAGCTTTCCCTGACCTTTTTCTGGGTAAGAGACCTCCTCTGAGATCCAGGGCTGACATCTCTTTCCCTCCAGCAAGACTGAGATCCTGGAGGGTGGTGTCTGTATCTCATGGGTCCTCCAAACCATGCATAGGGTCTGGTCCAGAGGGACCCCTTTAATCACTCACTCTGCAGTTTATGGAGTCTACAGTATACATTGGGCTTTGTGCTGGGGGCTGCATATTTATCAGTGAACAGAATGCAGACCCTGCCCTCCTGGAGCCCACAGTTTGGGGAGCTAGAAGGGTAACAACAGTGGTAAGTGCTATGTAGAATTAAACGGGCTGATGTGAGAGTCCATGGGGTTGGGGGTGGGTGGAAGAGTTGGTGGTTTTATTTGGAGGGAGAGGTGGTTGGGGAAGGATGCCAAGGAGGTGACATTTCAGCCAAGGTCAGAAGAGGCCTCATATGTGAAGATCTGGGGGAGGCCATCCCCACTGGGAGAGAGAACAGCCAGTGCAAAGGCCCCGAGGCTAAAAAGGAGCCTATTTAATTAGAGGAACAGAACATCCTCCTTGACAGCCCCCACTTGGATCTCAAACTCCTGGCCTCAGTTCCCTCACCACCTAACCCTGATCTTCCTGTAGTCTGCCACATCTCTGCAAACAGCCCTACCTTCCACTCATCTAGTAGGCTGAAAACTGGGGAGTTGAACCTGATGTTTCCCCGTTTCTCACACCCCACGTCCATCCCTCCACACGTCTGCCAAATTCTACCTACAAAATAGGTGCTTTTCTTTGTTTTCTTATTTATTTATTTATTTTTGGCTGCATTGGGTCTTCGTTGCTGTGCGCGAGCTTTCTCTAGTTGCGGCGCGTGGGCTCCAGTAATTATGGCACGTGGGCTTAGTAGTTGTGGCTCGTGGGCTCAGTAGTTGTGGCTCGAGGGCTGTAGAGTGAAGGCTCAGTAGTTGTGGCGCACAGGCTTAGTTGCTCCGCGACATGTGGCATCTTCTGGACCAGGGCTCGAACCTGTGTCCCCTACATTGGCAGGCGGATTCTTACCCACTGTGCCACCAGGGAAGCCCTTCTTTTTTTTTTAAATTGAGATGTAGTTGACATATAACGTTATATTAGTTTCAGATGTACAACATGATTCAATATTTGTATCCAGGTGTTTTTCTTCATCCCCACAGCCTCAATGCTGGGCACCTTCCCCTTCAGTCCATCCCCCAGCTGTAGCCAGAGAGCTCCTTAAACAAAAATCAGTTATGTCATTCTCTGTTAAAACGCTGTTACCGTGGTTTCCTCCTATGAGTAAAATCCGAGCTCTTCACCGTGGCCTGAGAAGGCACTGACTTGCCTGCCCTCGTGTCCCACCACTTGCCCTCACTCACTTTTCTCCAGCTACACTGACTTCCTGGCTGTTCTAGAACCCACCAAGCTCTTTCCTGACCGAGGGGCGACGCATCTGCTGCTCTCCCTGGAACACCTACTTCCCCAGCTCCTTCTCCTCTGGGCCTCAGTCCAAATGTCACCTCCTCCAAGAGGCCTGCCCTGACCACCTACTCTCACCTTTACCTTGCTTTTGTTGTCTTTCACAGCACTTAATACATTTTGTTTGCTCTTGTTCATTGTTTCCTGACTAGAACAGCAGCTCCGTGAGGGCAGGATTTTGTCTGGTTTCACGCTGTTCCTTTTACTCTGCACAGTGCGGGGGCACATATTGGGACCTCGGCAAAAATGGACAAACAAACACACACAGTGAGGTCAGGGTGATCCATGAAGAATGAAGGGGGAAGGGGTTGAGAAGAAGTGAATTCAGAGAGGGCAGAAGGTGCCAGACCAGGCAGGGCCCTGTGTGCTGTAGTAAAGAGGGTGGGTTTTATTGCAAGAGGCTGGGAAACAACAGGAGAGTTTTTAAAACAGACTGAGAGGCTCTGATTTACTTTTCTCCAATTTTTAAAAATAAATTTATTTTTTATCTTTGGCTGCCTTGGGTCTTCGTTGCTGCACATAGGCTTTCTCTAGTTGCGGCGAGCGGGGGCTACTCTTCGTTGCAGTGCGTGGGCTTCTCACTGCGGTGGTTTTTCTTGTTGTGGAGCATGGGCTCTAGGCACGTGGCCTTCAGTAGCTGTGGCTTGCGGGCTCTAGAGCGCAGGCTCGGTAGTTGGGGCGCATGGGCTTAGTCACTCCGCAGCACATGGGATCTTCCTGGACCAGGGATCGAACCCGTGTCCCCTGCACTGGCAGGCGGATTCTTAGCCACTGTGCCACCAGGGAAGCCCTATTTTTCTCCAATTTTTAAAATTGTGGTAAAGTACACATAAAATTCACCACTGTAACCATTTAAGTGCACTGTTCAGAAGCATTAAGTACACTCACATTGCTGTTCAACCATCACCGCCATTCATCTCCAGAACTTACCCATCAAACACTAACTCCCCATTCCCTCTCTCTCCTCAGCCCCCAGCAACCCCCATTCTGCTTTCTGTCGCTATGGATTTGACTACTCTAGGGACCTCACATAAGTGGAATCATACATTATCTGTCATTTTGTGACTGGCTTATTTCACTTAGCATAATGTCCTCAAGGTTCAACCGTGTTGTAGTGTGATTTATTTAACAGATCCCACTGGCTGACTTGAGGGGAACGGGGTCGGGGCTGTGCAGGGCAGGGGAGACCAGGCAACTGCACTGGTCCAGGCACACTGAGCTGGGGGCACCAGGACCCGGATGCTACCAATAGGGTGGAGAGAAGTGACCAGTTTGACAACTTGGAAGTTGATCTGTGAATAGCACAGGGAACCCTATTCAGTACTCTGTAATGACCTATATGGGAATAGAATCTTAAAAAGTGGATATATGTGTATGTATAACTGACTCACTTTGCTGTACAGCAACAACATTGTAAATCAACTATAGCCAATTAAAAAAATTAATTAAAACAAAAGAAAGTTGATCTGATGGCTCTTGAGGAAGGATCAAATGTGGGAATACTGGAAGAAAGGAATGAAGGAGTTAAAGATTTGAGCCAGAGAAGTTGGATAGATGGTGGTGAATTGGGGGGCTGGAGGTTTCGGGGGAAGATGATCCAGAGTCCAGCTTTGGCCAAGTTAGGTGGGAGACAACCGAGAGATGCGTGTGATGGACCAAGGAGGGAGGAGGGTCCTCAGGTGGGTCTGAGGTCAGGGAAGGGGCTGGGATGAGGCAGGGGAAGCCATCAGCATGAGTGAGGGGCTGGGATGAGGCAGGGGAAGCCAGCAGCATGAGTGAGTGGATTGAGTCATCTGTGGATAAGAACCCTGGGCCATGAGTGCAGTTGGAGAGAGGAGAGACGGGGCTGCACCTGAACCAGGTTACACTTTGCACCTCCGCCCATTGGAGTAGGGCCGGATCCTGGCAAAGAAGGACCGTAGGGGCCAATTAGCAGGGGATCAAACAGGTCAGTGAGAGCCCAGGGCCCCTACACTCCCCCAGCCAAGGTGACACGTGACACCAGGGCAGCCACTGGGCCTCTTGGAGCAGGGACTCCCCCCTCAGCCTCAGCAGCTGCTGCTGCCGCTGGTGACATTATGCTCCATGAGTGTCCTGGCTTCAAAGTCTCTGCAGGGGTTGGGGAGGGAGAGGAGGGGGTTGGAGAGGCCAGGGTGGTGGGGGCGGGAGCCAGAGCGGGGCTGCAGGAGGAGGACTGAGCAGCCAGGAGTCAGCCGGAGTCCTCAGCCGAGGTATGTGGTCCTGACAGGGGTTGGGGAGCAGCCACTCCCATCCCTCAGTCCCCAGGGGACACAGGAGGATGTGTGGGAGCTCAGGGTTTGGGGTTCAGCCTTCTGCCTGTGGCTCTGCTCACGATTCCCCCAGATGCCCGGCAAGGTGACCACTGGCAGCGACATCGGGCAGGCCCACTGGGCCATGGAGCAGCTGCAGATGGAGGTGGGCATCGACCGTGTGAAGGTGAGGCCAGGGCAAGGTGGGTGCATCTGAGCAAGGGGGCAGGTGGACAGCCCAGCCCAGGTCTGGCTAACCGGGCTGGCCTGCAGGTATCCAAGGCGGCCGCTGACCTGCTGCAGTTCTGCATGGAGCAGGCCAAGAGTGACCCCTTCCTCATGGGCATCCCAGCTGCCACCAACCCCTTCAAGGAGAAGAAGCCCTGCACCATCCTATGACCCTGTAGCCCGGACCACCCAGGGGGCCTCAATAAACATGAAGTGAATGCTCCTCAGGGCATGGCTTGGCCAGGTTGCGATGGGGGGCAAAGGGGGACTTCGGGCTTGCAGGGACCAGTGTGGTGTGCAACTGGCCCAGCCTCCCTCCCCGCCCACTCCAGGGTCATGGCCACAGGGGCCCACACACCCTGGACCCTGGACAGAGAAGCACGCCCTTCCTTCACCCCCTACCTGCTACCCACCCTCCAGCCTATGGGGTAGCATTAGCAGATCCCCTGTCCCACTGCACAAACACACTCGGGGTTAGAGTCTCAATCTACATGCCAGCGCGTGCCACATGCATACACGCCCACGTGGCGCACACACACACACACAGGTGCCACGTTCTCAAGTGTCTCCCTCTTCCACACAGACATACACAGACAGGAATACTATAATAACACACACAGCCAGACAGGCCTCTCTGGGGACACTCAGACGCACGTGATCCCTGAAATGCACCCGGGCGGGCACAGGTGCACCCACACCCACACACACACAGCAGTGGCTGTCGCTGAGGCTTTCATACACCAACTCAGACACACGCACATCCCCGGCATCCCAGCCCCGAGCAGCCTCGGGCGGATCCCTCAGGTGACACCAAGCTCACAGTCCAGGCCGGAGCACCAGTACATCAGGTTTATTTCTCCTTTGCTCTCCAGGGAGAGCAGGCATCCAAATCATAACAAAAACAAGGGCCCAAGGGTGGGGAGCAGCCCCCTGGGTCGGCCGAAACACAAACCTCCCCTCCCCTGGCATGGGGCCAAGCCCAGGGACCCCACCACCACCACCACCGACCATGGCCAGGACTCCTTGTGCCCTAGGCCTGTGGGGGCGGGGCAAAGGCAGCACCAGTGTGGGGGAAGGTCCCCCCGAGAACGGAGGCCCCAGCCCAGCCTGCCAGCAGGCAGATCCACATCCGCATCTGCCTGCTCAGGCCTGCAGCCTCCAGACCTCCAGCGACAGGCCCCCAGAGGCGGCCACCACCAGGTTGCCCTCAGCGCAGATCTGCAAGGACGGGGACATGAGGAGTCGGAGTCAGGGGTGCTCTGAGCAGCCAGGCAGGGCGCATGGGACAGGGCCTTACCCCATTCAGCACGTTGTGGTGGCTTCGAGTGCAGATGGTCCTTGGTGGGTCTGTGGGCACGTGCACCTGGTGAGGGGCAATGGGCAAAGGTCACGAGGTGTGCTCCTGGCAAGTGAGGGTGGGTAGAGAGGGGAGACTGTCGCAGGGCCTCACCCGGATGGTCTTGTCGGTGGACGTGGTGTACAAGGCCCCCAGGGAGTGTTTGATCCCTGTGATCTGAGACCTGTGGCCCACATCAAAGGACTGCGGAAGGGAGGGACAGGTGACACTCAGGCGTGGCTCTCCCAAGGCCAGTCCCCCACTGCCACCCGGGGGTTAAGAGGTAGGGAGGCAGCCCAGGGCGGGTCGGGTGGGGGCAAGAGCCTTGGCAGACCCGGACGAGCTGGAAGCAGCCATCCCGGTTGGCGAAGACATGCAGCAGGCCCTGGTTATCGCCGGCCCAGAGCTGAGGCTCCTGGTAGGACATGCAGAGCAGGTAGGAGTCCAGCTGTGGGAGGGACATGGGACGGAGCAGCTCAGGCCAGTCGGGGCCCTGCCGCAGCCCTGGTCCCTCCAGCCCCCCTGGGGAGCGCCCACCTGCAGCCGCTGCAGGACGCTGTTGGCTCGGCGGTCAAACACCACCAGCGTGTGGTCCTCACTGCCTGAAATGATGTGCCGGTCGTCCGCCAGCAGCGCCAGCACCGCGCTTGAGTGCAGCCGCCGGCTCTTCAGCAGGGCCGGGCCGACTTCATGGGCGATGGGCCAGGGAGGAGGGGGACATCAGAGCCCCTTGGAGGCCCCCTGGCCCACCCCAGGACCCTGGGTCTCCATCCTTCCTGGCAAAATACTACTCTGTCTGCTCCCCCAACCCCCATCCCACAGGTGACCCTGTCGTTCCTCTGCCACCCCAGCTGGATCCGGGCTTCACAGGACCACCAGACACCCCCCCCCCAAACCCACCTCCATCCCTTCTCCTTCCTCCAGTCCCATCCGCTCGCAGTACAGAACGGACCTCAGCAAGTCCCGGCATAAAATGCTTCCCTCCTCCTGCAGGTCAGCCTGAGACGTGCCCCCACCCCATCCCGGCTCTGGCTCTGCCTGGAAAAGTTACACTGGGCCCTTCAATTAAAATAAGAATGAATAAATAAATAAACAATGGAAAAGGCTTATGTGCTGGGCCAAGTTCACTCTAGGCATTTTAATGTAAACATTTAGTCTACCAAAGTTCTTATTGTCATCTCCTCCCATTAGCCCTAGGCGGCTGGAGTTATTATTATCTGGATTTGACAAATGGGGAAACTGAGGTTCAAACCTGACTGGGGTCACACAGCTAGGAGGAGGGGGAGCCAGAATTCTCAAGGACTGTCCCACCTCCTACGGGACTCAGGCTCAGAGGCCCCTCCTCTGGGAGCCCTCCAGCACTTGACCCCACCCCACGTGGAGGCGGGGCTTCCTCTGCCCCCAGTACCCACCCCCACCTGTCACCTTTGTGGCCCCCAGCACAACACAGGCCACTCTGAGTGGTCAGCCTCTCGTTATGTGACTGTCACCCCAGTTAGACTGTGAGGCCCAAGTGTCTCCTTCCCCAGGATGACCCTGGAGACACCAGGCAGCCCTGCTCTCCCACCTAGGCTTCAGGGTCCCCAGCCCACCTCTGGGGTCGTAGACGGTCACCTTCTTGTCATAGGTGCCAGTCACCAGGATATCAGGCCGGTAGGACAGGCACAGCACAGCTGCCTTGGCTCTGGGGACACACAGACCACAGGGCTGGGGCTGGGGCCAGACAGACCCCTGCCCACCCAGGCCCCCCTGCCCAGGACCCCTCACACTTTATCTCGCCAAACTGCTGTCCATCAGCCGCCATGTCCCAGAGCTTCACCGTGCTGTCCCAGGAACCAGAGCACACTCGGTGGTCCAGCGCCGCCAGTGACCACACCCAGCCCTGTGGGACCAGACCCGTGTGATCTTCCCCATTTCACAGAACCCAGAGCGAGTCAGCACGGAGTAGAGATTAGAGCCTAGGTCTGTGGGTCTGAGCCCACAGGACATGTGCACCCCAACCTAATAATATTCCTAAATTAAGTTCTGTAGAGCCTCAGCTGCAGTGGTGGTTTGAGGCCACATGACAGTGTGATTAAGAATGGGGCCTCCATGGGAATTTCCTGGCAGTCCAGTGGTTAGGACTCCAAGCTCTCACTACCAAAGGCCCAGGTTCTATCCCTGGTCAGGGAACTAGGATCCCGCAAGCTGTGCAGCACACACAAAAATGGGACCTCCAGGGAGTTCCCTGGTGGCCTAGTGTTTAGGATTCTGGGCTTTCGTTGTTGTGGCCCGGGTTCAATCCCTGGTCAGGGAACTAAGATCCCGCAAGCTTCTTGGTATGGGGGGAAAAAAAAGAATGGGGCCTCCACTCCATGACCTGGGTGAATGAAGTACCATCCCTCAGAGTCTTCATTGGGAAAATGGGCATAAAAAAAAGTCCCTGTGTCAGGAGCTAAAATGCACAGAACGCAGCTCCCCACTGACTCATTCCTCACCAAACCCTCTGAGGAGAGTACTATGATGTGTCCCGTTCTACAGAGAATGAAACTGGTGCACAGAGAGGTTGAGTCCCTCACCCAAGGTCACACAGCCAGGAAATAGCAGAGCGGGGATTTGAACCCAGCAGCCTGGCTCCGAGACCAAGCTCTTGGCCACCAGCCTAGACCACCTCAATGGCTGGTGGAGGTGCCCCTCCATGACCACCTCTCATGAGATAACAGTCATGCTCAAAGCTGTCTGATCCCCAAGGGTGGCCTCATAACTGCCCTACCTGGGGCCACTCAAGGTATACCTGACATCTCCTAAGCACCTACTGTATATGAGCCTGAGCAACGCTCTTAATGCATATTCATTTCATTCGTCCTCATCCTAACTGACCTCTGGACAGAAGCAGAAACTAAGGCCCAGAGAAGTCATACATCTCACTTAAAGTCACACCAACAACAGCAGAGCAAGATTTAAATCTATGAGGTCTGGTGCCAAAACCTGTGCCCTTAGCCACGGTACCCTACCCAGGCCGCACGCCTCCTACCTCTGCCTGGCCTGCTACTCCCTCACCTTGTGAGTGCTGTTCTTCTGGGTGCCCAGGGCCTTGACCAGAACCCGGCTGGGCTCCACCCCCAGCTGTTGCAGGTCCCACAGGTTGACATTGCGATCTCGGGAGCCTGACAGGCAGAGTGTCCCACCCTGGGAGAGGAGTGAGGTGATGTTGTTGGGGTCACCCTGGCCCACCACTGCCTGGCCTTCCACCGACCCCCGTCTCACCTGGAGCAGCAGCACTGAGTCAATGGAAGCAAAGTGCCCATCGGCCAGGCAGAAGTATTCAGCCCTGCGCCCATCCTCTGCCCAGCGCGACAGGTGCTGCTCCAGCTCAATGCAGGCTGCTGGCCAGTCAAAGTCCTCCTCTGTGGGACGCAAGAGCAGGGTCCCCAGTGGGCAGGAACCCTGACACCACCCACACCAGCTGTCCAAGCTCACCGCCCTGGCTTCCGGGGAGCACGACCTGAACCAGACTTGGAGAGAACCCACCTGGATCCCTTACCCCACCCAAGGAGGCCGAGGCTCTAGCTTTGGGACCACCAGCCCACGCAACTGCCAAGCACGTCTAGGATTGCTCCTTAACCAGTTTCCAGAAATTGGGTAACTGGAGCCTCAGGATCACCTTCCCGGGCCTCATCCCCTAACCCAAGTCTGGGGGATAGCAGCCTCAGGACGTTAAGGCCCTGCCTCACCCCTGGCTAAGGTCCAACCTCAGCCCTCCCAACCCTCAGGCTGGGCACAAGAGCTAGGACTTCATAACTAACACTTCCTGCCTCGGCCATCTGAACCAGACCCATGGAAGTGTTTCCGAAACCAGCATCCCAAACCTGGGAGCTTTGTCAAGATGCGGAACCCAAGCCCTTGACCCAACCAAACATCTATGTTTTATCAAGCTGTTCAGTAAAGTCCCATCAATTCAAGATCACCAAGCTGCCTTATCCTCTAGGGAACAAAGACCTTGGAGGCAGGAGAAATTACCACCAGCCCCTGCCTAAGATCCCAGGTTAGAACCTGGACTCGAGGGTCTGTGATTGCTAATATCAGGGATCCCAACCTCTAAACCCTAGCTTAAGTTCAAGGGTTGCAGGCTCTGGACCTGAGTCTCCCTCACCCTCACCTAGGCCAAGACTCTAGAGGTAAGGGGATTTGGCATCACCAGTTACTGCCTTAGCACCTAGACCCAGAACCTGGGGATTCTTGGGCTTACTCTGAGCCCCAAGGAGATTCTGACAGACTAAGACTTCAAGTCCCTGTGTCAGCCCCAAGCCTGAGGATCGTTGGATTCCGAGTTCAGGGACCCCAGCTACCCAAGTAGATTTCCACAGCCTCAGGACCCCAAGTATCTGCCTCATAGTCCACCCAGAGGTCAGGGACTTTGGTACCACCAGTAAGTACCTCAGCCACCGCTGAGCCAGGACAGCCAGGTAGTCTGCTCCAGTGACTGTACTTACAGCACCCTGGACCCTCCCCCCGCCCCAAGCTTGACCTGGGCGGGCCACCCTGGCCCCCGGGCGCGCGCACCTTCCACCACTGGATAGGGCGCGCGTACGCGGCGCTGCGCGCGTAGCCTCCAGGTGACATGGTCACGCACGAGGTCGCGCAGCGCGTGGCACACGCGCGGCAGGACGTGGAGCACGAGGCGCGCGTCCAGGTAGGCGCATATCTCGAGCAGCAGCTCCGGAGGAAGGCTCAGCAGGCCCGGAACCGCCACCGCCGGGCCCTTGGACGCGGCCCGCGGCTCCAGAGCGCCAAGGGACACAGCGGGCGCGGGCAGCGGAGGGGCGCGCGGGGGCGCCAGCCCGAGTTTCGGAGGACTGAGCACGCGGGCCACGTAAGCCTCGGCCTGTGCGTCGGGGTCAGGCTCCGGCTCCGGCTCCGAGTCATCGTCCCAGGCGCAGGCATCATCGCGCGGCCCTGGAGGCAGCTCCATGGCGACCGGGTGGGCGCGGCCGGCCCGGCCCTGTCAGCAGCCGGGCCCGCGTCCTGTCTCCTAGGCAGCGCGAGGGTACTTCCGGCTCTGCGTGATGACGTTAGGGCGCCAACCGGAAGCGAGCTACTCGTGTGGGAACTGGCCGCAGGCTGAAAGCCAGCTCCATGGAAGGGTCTCGTTCTTCAGCCGCGTCGGCCCCGAGCTGGAAAATGCAGATTCCTGGTTCCTGCGTTTTTTAAACTAGCATCTCTGATGGTGCTGATGCAGAGGGCCAGCGGACTCTGGTTTGAAAAATACGGCCCTGTCGAAGGCACTTCTCACAGGTGACACTGACCTTACAAATAGAAAAAATAGAAAACCCCTTTCTCCTGGTTCGCAGTCTGGGCATGCTAGTGACTCGAACTCCTGTTCTTTTCTTCCGGAGCCAGAAACAAGCAGTTACACTGCAGAGACCTCGGTGAAAGTTAACTCTGAGTTACCCAAAATCCTACTGATAAAAACAGCATCTCATTTACCGACAGCCTCTTTTGAGCCAGGCAGTGTTAACGCACAAATTCTAAGCAGCACTAGCTGTTCCCTCCCCCTGACTTTTTTTCTTTTTTGATTTAATTTTATTTATTTTTGGCTGTGTTGGGTTTTCATTGCTGCGCACAGGCTTTCTCTAGTTGCGGCCAGTGGGGGCTACTCTTCGTTTCAGTGAGCGGGCTTCTCCTTGCAGTGGTTTCTCTTGTTGCAGAGGACAGGCTCTAGGCGCGCGGGTTTTAGTAGTTGCGGCTCACAGGCTCTAGAGCCCAGGCTCAGTAGTTGTGGCACACGGGCTTAGTTGCTTCGCGGCATGTGGGATCTTCCCGGACCAGGGCTCGAATCTGTGTCCCCTGCATTGGCAGGCAGATTCTTATCCACTGCGCCACCAGGGAAGTCCCCGCCTGACTCTTCTGATAACCACGTGGCTCGTTGCTCAAATCACCTTCCCAGAGTACCCCTACTGTCAAGACTGACCATTTTCCATAACGTTCTTTCTCCTCTCCCCGCTGTATTTTTCTCTATGGGACATTATCGCCGTTTCACGGATTAGCTTTCCTCTCACTAAAATGCACACACTTGTTAAACGGTTAAACGGAAGTTGGTTGTGTGTCAGCATTTTAAAAAATTTCCCCAGGTTGATGCAGGTGATCCTTGGGCTGTACTGAGGTTGCAACAAGATTTTATCCTGAGGCCTGTGCGTCCCCAGATGAGCAGTTTCTCATTTGCCTTTAACTGTTGCACATATTTACCTATGTCCCACAGGCTTGGCGCTGAACTGAGCATTCTACAAAAATGTCTAACCTGCCCAGCAATCCAGAATTGTGAAGTCAAAGATGACAAGAATGCTGCAAGGTCTTGCTCCTTGCCTCTCAGTTTAGTCTTTAGTAGATGGGGGATCGTGAATCTGGGCTGTAACACTAATGGGTCCCCTTTAGTGAGCTGTAATTATGTCCCAGAGACTGCACTGCATGTGTTACGTTACCACATTTAATCTTTAACCTTACTTACTTCCCCACTCCCACAATTATTTCCTGACCTGATTCCTGTGCATCCCTATTTCTAAAACTTCCCAGGCCCCCCTCCACATCTCTTCTCTACTGCCAAAGCCCAGGACACAAGAGGCCAGATGGAGACCAAGGGTTTCACAAGAAACTGATCTTTACTCAACAAAGTTCTACACAAGTGGAATCTCACGCCACCTTGGCGCCAGTCCCCAGCACAGCACGGTAACAAATGGACAGACCCTGGGAGCCCGCAGGAAGAAGAGGATGAGGGGGAAGGAGGGATGTGGGAACGAGAGGGACTGCAGATCGAGGCCAGTCAGGGTCCGCAGCCCTGCGCAGGGGAAAAGGTTGAGAAGCTGAAACTTCGTTGTGCAAAAATCAACCAAAAAATAAATTAAAAAATTAAATAGTTTTCTTAATTAAAAAAAAAAAAGAAAAAGAAAAAAGATAACTAGAACCAGGCTCCCCTTCCCTGAAGGTGGTTGGAGGCCCCCCATCCTGGATGGAGAAGGGGTTACCAATCCCATCAGACAGCCAATCCACACACCCAAGAACCCAGCAGAGGATGCTCCAAAGAACTGGAATTACCAGAAAATTAATGGTATTTAATTTTTTTTTCTTTTCTTTTTTTTTACAAATGGCTTCCAGAGACCTGCTGGAGTTTCACAGCGGGGGAACCAGCTGAGTATATGGAATGTGCACCAAGTGCCCCTTGGAAGAGAGGTGGGGCCTGACCCTGTCTGACAGGAGACACAGGGCTGTGATGAGGGTGTGATCCAGTGCTCGAGAGGGATGCATGGAGCAGGCCCCAGAATGCAGGAATCCAGTCAAACCCCCAAAACCGCAAAAAGAGGGCCCCAGAGAAGTAGAAAGCAGGGAAGAGGAAAACAACATTAAGGGGGCTTCAAGGCTTGGTTTCAGTTTTGAGGCCAACTGGGAAGTAACCACACCCCCTCTCTCTAGGGGAGCCTCTCCCACTGTGCCTGCATCCCCAACCAATCCCAGAAGTTTCCCTAGGATCGCTACCCCAATCTGGTGGGGTCTACTGGGAGCTGTGATGATCAGGAAGTCCCAGGGCCAGAGTGGTGTAAGGGAATACACCACCCTTCCCTTCCTCCAAGCCTTCAGTTCCCTCTTGCTGGCAAAGCATAAGCCTTTGTTTTCTATCACCATCAATTAAATGCCTCAGCCTTGGCCCTTGTGTTAAAACCCAGGCCTGGAAGAGGGCTCTTGGAAGCAGAGAAACGGACTGCCTTTGAAACAGACTTGCTTATGGAGAGAAACAGGGGTAGATGTCAGCAGCTCTGGCTGCCCCCAACTCTCCTCGGGGGGGAAAAAGTTCCAGCCCAGCATCTTCGAAAGTCACTGGAGCACAGGGGAGGGAGAAAAGGGCGACCTCTGGCCAGCCCCGGCCACTTCGGTGGTCCCCACTCTTCTGGCTGGGACGGGACAAGGAGGGAGACACACTGGCTGAGGCTGCCACAGAGCTGGCAAGAAGTGTGCGGAGCAGGTCCAAAGCGTGTGCGTGCTGGCTGGGCGGCCCCAAGGTGGCCGTCCTCTTCCCTCCCCCCGCCCCAGGGTCCCAGCGGAGGTCCCCAACCCACCCAGCCCTCCCTAATCACCGCCAATTCCGGCAAAACAGCAGAAGCTTCTTAAACTCTAGATGCAGGTTACACGGAAGGCCTTACGAGTTAACTCAGGGGTTCACTAATTCTACTGTCTCCATGCAGTCGGGGAAATGGTGGGGCGGCTGGCCCAGCCTGGCTGGCTGCAGCGCCCACACATGCGTGTAGCCACGTGTGTACGTGTGAGTGTACGTGTCTCTACAAGGACCCCCCTCCCCACCTGCTTTTCCCTTGCCTCATCCTAAGCCGGATTTGGTCGGCCGTGTTGATTCTTCCCTCCCACACGTGGCTGGCCCAAGTAGGCTGCCTGAGGTGACCCCAATTAGAGCAAGGGGCCCTTGCTGCCAAGAAGTCCCACCCCCCCTCCCACTTACAGGATGAACGTGGAGGCCCCACCCACCTGCCCACCCGCTGACCGGCCTATGGCCGGGCATGGCAGGTAGATGGACGGGGAGGGCGTCTGGATTTGGGTCCCACTCACTCCTCCCTAACCCCCCTCGACCAGGGCACGGCGACTTCTGGACGCAGCGCGCTCCCCAGCAACCCCTCTGACGACGACGCAGACAGAAACCTGTGAGGAGAGGAGGGGGTCAGGGCCTGCGCTCCTTTGGCTCCCACAACAGCACCAGCCCTCTCTGCACGCGGCCTCCTCACCTGGCAGTCGCGGCACTCATCTAGACCCCGTAGAAGGCAGCTAGCCTCTCCTTAAGCAGCGGCGGGAACTGCTCTGAGAACTGCTGCCAGTTTTCCTCCCCAACTTGGTCTTTGAAGCCATGGAGAATCTGCAGCGAGGGAGGGGATGAGGGGCGCCCCGGAGCGGAGCAAGATGAAGATGAACTCGGTCTCTCCCCACCCTGCCGCCTTCCGAGACTAGATCAGGGCCAAGCAGGAGCCCTACCTTATAAAACATGTCCCGAAGGTCATCCTTCGGGCTCACCCAGGAGGCTACAGCGTCGCAGAAGAAAATAAAGTCCTGAAACGTGACGGATCCCACGTGAGGGGCCGTCCAAGCCCAGCCCCAGCAACTTCCCTCAGAGCCCAGCTGCCCCAACCTGCACGACACCCCCGGGGTTGACGCCTATCATCATGCAGATGCCTCGGAAGGCCGAGTCCTTCTCCTCATTGTCCCTGATGTTCCTGAGGGATGTGCACCTGTGGGGAAGGGAAGCGGTGGGGAATCAGCCAGTGGGCCTGGGGCAGGATGGACATCTGTGGGGGACAGCGGGGAGCGGCAGGCCAGTGGGTGGTGGGGCTGGGATGGGGCATGTATCTGTGAGGCGTGGGGGAAGCAGGAGATCAGGGCGCGGTGGGGCTGGGTCGGGCATCCACGGGTGGGCAGGGTAGGGCTGGGCGGGCACAGGCGAGGGACTGGGTCGGGCCTGTCCCACCCTCCCCCCACCACCCAGCCCACCGTACGGCAGGCCCCATACAGGTGGGCACACACCAAGGCCGGATGAACTGCTGCAGCATGGGTGCCACCTCCTGTGGGCACACGTAGCCCAGGCGGCCGATGGTGATGGCTGGAATGGCAGAGGGACTCGTCAGGCGACCTGCAACCCCGAGCGGCCCCGGTACGTGGCAGGGCCTCTAACACGAGGCACCAGCCCCGCCCCACGGGCCCCAAGAGAATAGCTCCTGCCAGCTCCCTGGGCCCCCAAGCTTGGCCCGGTCAGGGTCTCCTCCCCACCCCACTTGGGTCTCTCCCAGGTCTCCCCCGAGGCCAACATCTTTCTTAGGCCTCCTCCCATAGCCCCATTCCAGGTCCTTCCAGTCACCCTCCTTGGTTCTTTCCCAAGGCCTCTTGTCAGCTACCCTCCTAGCCAGGATACCCCACCTCCAGGAGGCGGGCAAGGGGGTGGCAAGGGCCCAGGCCTGGGGCCCACCTGTGTTTTCCAGCAGCGTCTTGGGTGTGTTGGGCCGGTTAATGATCTCCACCAGGTTGTTGAGGACCATCTGCACGTAGGGCTGCATCTCTGCCCCTGGGGGACAGGCCAGTCAGAGCCCCACACAGCCCACGCCACCCACACTGACCCTAGTTGTATCCAGACACTGGCCAACCAGTGAGGGAGCAAGCAACCTTCTCTGGCTATCTGCTGCCCAGGGTCCATGGCCAACCAGAGACAGACCCACACCCTCCCAACACCAGAAGCTTCCCTGGTGTCACTGCTGGACACCAGGGTGAGACCACACCACCCAGCCTCCCTGTGGGGTTAGGCAGAGAGCAGAGAAGCAGTCACAGTCTCCCAACCAATCCCAGGGGGCCTTCAGCCAATTGCTTGGAGGGGAGGGAGGTGACAAGTAGTCCAATAAGTACAGGCCTCCTGTCCTGTGCCTCTTTGGAGAAGCCAATTACAGATGGCCTTTCAGCCATTTGTCCCCATCTCGGATGAAAATGCTCAGAGGTGTCCCCTTGTCCCTGGCCAATTGGAGCCTTCCTCAAGGAGCACCAGGGCCCTCTAGAGGGAACCTGTCAGTCAGAGCCAGACTCCTGCCCCCAGGCTGGGAACAAGCCAATGGGGAGGGACAGGGCCTGCCCAGCTGTGGGGCACTTACCCATCTGCATGCAGATCTCGCCAATGGCCCAGGTGGCATTGTTGCAGACAGAGATGAACTCGGGGTTCAGGTTGGTGCCCAGGATGGGCATGAACTCAGCTGGCAGGGAGAAAGAAGGGTGCTGAGCAGGAGGGCCAGCCAGGGTAAGCTTCTGAAACACGCGGGGCAGGCCCCATCAGACAGTACGAATACATCCCAGTTCGGTCACAGTCCTCCCAGGTCATCTCTCCATCACTTGAGGCCAGGGCTGGGGTCATGGGCTAAGGACGAAATGGGGGTCGTACCGATACAGGGCTTGACATGGATGAAGCAGGCTTTGGTGAGGTCTCCCAGGAGGGCGAAGGAGCTCTGCCGGACCTCAGGCATCGAGTCCTGGGGGTTGGAGCAGGGTCAGCGTGGCCGGGCTCCCCTTCCCCCAACCAGCCGGGATCCCAACTAACCCCTCAGAGCAGGGCAGCTAAGGGAGCAGTTCCTGGAGCATGACCTGACCCTGCCACTTCCCAGTGCCAAGGCTGCAGGCCCCATCTGTACATCTGGGACTCAGGGGGCATGTGAACGAGAATGCCCAGCTCAGTGCCACTACAGAAGAGAGTACTTGGAACTGCTGCCCATCCTCAATATGCTGGGGGGTAGGGGCATGATATTGGAGGGGCTTGTGCTTTCACATTTCCTATTTTCTACTTTTTAATTTTCTACATTGTTGGGTTTTTCAATGAGATTTTACATGTCTTATTTGAATCACTTTTAAAAATAATTACAAGCTTTTTTTTTTAATGGGTCCTTTCTCCCTGATGTCCTCAGGGCATAACCAAGGCCCTGAGTCCACCCAAGGCAGCCCACAAAGGCTGCTGGGTGTCACCATTGTCCACTTAGAGGCCCGCGAGGGGCCCACCCACCTGCATGCACTGGAAGAGCAGTGTCATGATGTTGCTGCGGGCTACCAGCTGCTCCACGTGCCCACCCAGGCCCTCAGCCAGGCCACTGAGCAGGTCCAGCGCCACGATCATGAAGTCCTTGTCAGGGGCCTCATACTGCTCAGGGTGCTGGGTGTACATCTGGGCACAGAAGGGGGCAGGCAGGTGAGGGGAGTGGGCCCAGGCTGGGGCAGCAGCAGAGGAGCGAGTGGTGCTGGAGGGATGCTCACCATGGCCTGGGCCAGCGTCTTCTGCACCAGGGTAACGCAGCGCTGGTAGACGGGCTCGCAGTAGGGCAGGAAGCCACTCTGCAGGGCGGTGGCCACTGACGACAGGCACTGGCGGGGAGGAGGGCAGGAGAGGTGAGCTCAGGTGGGTGGGACGGGGCCTCGGGAGAGGGCCTGGAGCTCACCCACCTCCAGCAGAGGGAAGAGGTCCTTGTCTTCATCCTTGAGCTCGTTCCACTTCTGGATCAGCGGAGGCATCAGCTTCTGGATGTATTCCTGGAAGGGGAGCAGGAAGTTGGGGCTCCCTGGGTGTGGGTGGTGGCCTGGGAACCAGCAGGGCTCCCTGTGACTCAGAGGTGCCCGTCATCTGAGCAGTGAGGTCTAGGCTCCTAGCTTTGGTTCATGCGGCCCTGCGAGGCCTCGCCATCCAGCCAGACTTCCAGGCCCTTCTAGTTCACTCCCTTCTCACCCATCCCGAGCCCCACCCCCGCCCCCCTCCTGCCCCTCAGAGGCTGAGTCAGCGCTTCCTGCTTCCCGCAGGACCCTGAGCTCCCCCAGCACAGCACTTACCACGCTGTCTCATAACTGTCTGTCTCCCCCACTAGACTGGGAACAGGGCGAGGGCTGGGGCCGGGTCTGTCTGTCTGCCTGTCGAGGTCATGGCCACGTCCCTGGCGTGCGACACGGGTCGCCGCCAGGTCACTGGACGCCAAGGGGCACAGGGTTCGGGAGGAGGGAGCCGCTGTGGGGTCTCACCGGCTGGTTGAGGTGGTGGCCCACAGAGTCGGCCAGGGTGCCGATGGCATCGTAGAGGATGAGCAGGTTCTTGTGCTGGTACTTGCCAAAGGCAAAAACGAGGGTGTCCAGGATGTAGCTGAGGTAAGGGACCAGCTCCGTGCAGGCCTCCTCCTCCAGGGTGGCGAAGGCACTGGAAAGGGGGAGGGGTTTAGCAGGCAGCCACAGGCGGGGCTGGGCTCTGAGTGGGGTCAGGGAGGGTGCACTCGGGATCAGCCAGTACGAATACGTGAGAAATCAGCACAATGTCAGGGGTCATGAGTATCATCACTTCCCAGAGAGCAGCCAGTGGGGCCAGGTGAGGTGAGGTGAGGGCTGTGGGGCCAGGGGTCAAGGTTCACCTGCAGGCCGCCTCCTGTACCCTCTTGTTGCCATCCAGGATGCGCTTGAGCAGCTCCGTCATCAGAGGCTTGAGGTGCATGTCAGGGGGCTGGCTGACCACCCAGTGGGCATAGCGGCTCAGGGTCCAGCAGGCGATGGAGCGGACCAGGGCCTTCTTGTCCGATAAGCACTGGATGAGGTGCGGGATCAGCTCTGGCAGGTAGGGCACCATGCCCTGCATGCAGCCTGCAAGGAGCCGGCACAGAGGCAAGGCTGAGTCCAACTGGGCCGAGCCACATCTACCCTCCTGGGGAGAGGATCAGCCACACCTGACAGATGGGGAAACTGAGGCTTGGAGGTAAATAACTGGCTCAGAGTCACAGAGCCAGTGAAAGGCAGGGTGGGGATGGGAAACGGCATCAGAGCAAGACTTTCCTCTCCATCAGCTCCACCCCATTCCAGGGCTTGTGATGTTTTTATCTGGTCACTAGTTCATTGATAGATGGCCAAGCTGCACACTGACTTGGGCTTTATGGGCAGGAACAACCCAGATGGACAGAAAGGACCTTCCCTTTGAAACCTTTCTTGGATGTTTGTGATTTTTCTTTTTCTACTTTACATTTTCTCTTTTTAAAAACCCTTAACCGGGCTTCCCTGGTGGTGCGGTGGTTGAGAGTCCACCTGCTGAGCAGGGGACACGGGTTCGTGCCCCGGTCCGGGAAGATCCCACATGCCGCGGAGCGGCTGGGCCCGTGAGCCATGGCCGCTGAGCCTGCGCGTCCGGAGCCTGTGCTCCGCAACGGGAGAGGCCACAACAGTGAGAGGCCCGCGTACCGTAAAAAACAAAACAAAACAAAACAAAAAAACAAACCCTTAACCATGTCTCTCTTTTCATTACAGAACACAGATAATAAATAGCACACCCTCTGATAATCCCAAGCCCTGAGATCTATTTTTACCAGTTTAGGGTCAGTTCCTTGAGATCTTTTCCCATTATATATGCAGAACACTTCACATAGTCTATTAAGATACATATGTGCATTGTGTAACATGTTATGTGTTCTGTTAACATAAGACCCATTACTTATTATGTGAGGAAATATTTCCTTAGACAACTTTGAAAAGCTCTCCAGGGTGAGGGCCCCTGCTGCCCTCTCTGCTTGTTCTAGCAGGCCTGGATGCTGAGGGGGTCGTGTGTGCTGCCTAAACAGTTCTGCAAAGCCCTCTGGTAGTTCACGCTGTACACCCCATCCATCAGGACAAGGGGAACCTGGAAACCGTGTCAATACAGCACAAGCACACCATGTGAAGTTTAAGGAAACACCACCGCACACTTCTGATTCTGGCAGGCCAGGCTTACAGCCAGAGCAGGTTTGAGGCCCAGCTTCACTCTGGGTGACGAGGGAAGTGCCGTTAATTCTCTCTGGACCTTAGTTCTCCCATCTAAGAAACCCACCTCCTCAGGTGGTAGTGAGCCCACAGGACAGGGCTGCCTGCTGTGGGGCAAGCACTGCGGAAGTGCCTGTTCTTCTTATTGTTGCTGTAATTATGCTTACGGCCTGTCCATGAGAATTAAGGAGAGAGCTTGCTTTCAGGGGTCCCTTTCAGGCCCACAGGCTGAAGGGAAGATTCAAATCCCAGAGCTGTTTGGAGTGGGGTGAGCAGGCCTCTGCAAAGAACCTGGGGATGGCGTCGCCCCCAACAAGCGTGCCTGGGCCAGCCCCAGTCTCACACTAGCGTGGGGATCAGAGGTCAGGCGCAGCCAGGCTGGCAGGTCACTTACCCTCAGCAATGGCGCCCAGCACCAGGATGCCCGACTCCTTGACCACCCACTCGGGGTGGAAGAGGAGGCCCTTGAGCAGGGGGAGTAGGTGGGGCAGCAGTTCCTCCCGGAAGACGTTAGCCAGGACGTCCAGTGCAGCCGCTGAGCACTTCCCTGGGGTGGGAGGGGAGATGGGGGGGAGGGGTGGCGGGCTCAGGGAGGCACATCAGGCAGGCCACCAGCCCTCCTCTCTGTAGCCCCCAGGATCAGAGATCATGATTAGAATCTTCATGATTTGCTCCGTATAGGCTTCTGATTCCCTCCTGAGAGGGGAGCCCAGGGCTTGCTGCCCCCTACTTCCCCCTTCTCACCCCAGGCCAGGCCACTTACTCAGATTCCAGTCGGACAAAGCATCATCGTCATCATCATCCTCTGCATCCTCAGAGCCATCAGGCCGCTCAGCCTCATGGGGCAGCGTCACCGTGCGTGACTTGTGGAAACGTGGCTTGATATCCTGCTCGCTGTCAGGGACGGCCTCATCCTCCTCCACATCCCCCTGTGAAGCCAGGCAGATGGCTAAGCACCACAGAGGCCACCATCCCCAGTGCCCCAGCCTTCATCCACCTGCCTGTGCCTGGTGGTCAGCCCTAACTAACCTTGAGCAGGATGATGTCGATTTCTGAGTACTTCATCCCGTTTACCAGGATAGGGATCAACCTGTTGGAAGAGAGACTGTTAATCAGGATGCAGGGGCCCCAGAGGGGGCTTACAGCCTGGGGAAGCGGGAAGCGGAGGGGAGGGGAGGAGGTCAGGGAGCCAAGGGCCGACCGCACATGCTGATCCTGCTTATGCCACACCCACTCATTTCCCTTAGTGGGTGCTATCTCAGCCGAGTCTCAGCCACTGTGACTGGGTCAGAACTGACACTACTCCTAGCTCCACAGGAAGGCTCTGGACCCAGACCCCTGGCCACTCAGTGAATTCCCGACCCCTGAATACACTGAGAAGCTTGGAATAGTGCCTGACCCCTAGCACACCATAGAGCAGGGACATGTGGCCCTGTCACCAGGCACTTCCCTAGGATGGGGCCTGGTTAGGGGACCAAACAGGCAGGGCAGCTTGCCCCCTCAGCTGGAGCCCATGCACCTCGGGATTGGAGATTTTGGTTAGAGCCATCACTGACTCGGGGATAGAAAAGTGATCCAAGTTGGTCAAGGAGGATCAGCCCTAGGATTTTTGCAGATATACTGGCTGAGAGAGAATTTCTTTACTCTGAGGCTCCTGAGCTGGAAGGCTGCAGAAGGCCATGGTACTACGATGAGGGAAGGCTGTGCCTGAGAACAAAGCCAACATAGAGGAAGTAGATCTGAGACCAGACAGACGCCTTTCACATCCTTTGAGCACCTGGATCCAGCTATGCCTAAAGCCTCTGTTGAGTCTTCACTTTTTTCCACCTATAACTTAACCTAATTTTTAAGTCATTAAAGCTACATACTTATCGTTTGCAAAATAAACGTGCACAGGAATAAAAGTAAACCGAGATACAAGATGTGGACTGAGGCTAGCGCAGGAGCTGACCAGAAGGAAAGGCATAGGCATGGCAAGGGGTGGAGGCTGGGGTGGGACAGAGGGCAGAAGCAGCACTCACTGGACCAGGTGGGAGGCCAGGACTTCCTTGCAGATGGGCTGCTCAGCCAGTGTCAGCCAGAACTCGCAGGCCTCAAGGGCCACGTTCTCATCGTGGTCCTGGGTCCTCTGCAGCATGTACTGGGGTGGGATGGGAGAAAGGCTAAGGCCTGGCCCGGCGAGGGGTGGCTCCCCACCTGCCTCCCACCCCTCAGCGCACATGCGGGCTGGCCCTGGCCAGGCGCACCTGGATAATGCTGTGCATGTGGGGGATGAGCCTGTCGATCCGCACTTCCAGCAGCATCACCAGTGCACGGCACACATTCTTCCGCACCTCAGGGTCATCATCCACGGCCAGGGCGAACAGATGCTACAGGGAAGCCGGGGTCAGCTGCGGCTGGGCCCTCGGCCCTCCCCCTGCTCCCCTCCCCAGCCCAGTGGCCCACCTCGATGAAGGTGTCGATGTTGTCCATCAGTGCCTGGGCCCGGTCCATGATAAACTGATTCACACAGGCGATGGCATGGGACCTGGCAGGGGGCAGGCAGCATATGAGTCACCCCTGACCCCACCCGTCCCACCTGCTCCAGCCCCCCTGCAGACCCCTGGGGAGCCGCACCCACCGGATCTTGGGGCTGCAGTGCTTGAAGAACTGTAGGAACTTGGGAATCATGATGTTGAGGGGCCTGTTGAGGGCATCGCTGTCCAGAAGTTCGGATGAGTCTTCGCAGATCTTCTGCAGGGCTCCGAAGGCTCCCTGAGTGGAGGGGAGCAGGCACATGGGTGTGGGTCCCGGTGTGGCCCCAGCTCCCGCTTAGGCAGGCAGGCCATGGCTCGTCCCCTACCTCACAAGTGTTGTAATCCTCCGAGTTGAGTAAGTTGCACAGCTGGGGCAGCAGCTCGGGCCACATCTGCAGCTCGCCCTTGGAAGCGATGGTGGTGATGAGAATGCCTGGGGCGGCCAGGAAAGGACGCTGCCTCAGGCTGGGTGCGGGCCTGCCTGGCGCCCCAGCCCTCCTTGCTGCGCACTCACTCCAGCACACACACTTTCTGTGCGCTGCCCACTGTAACCCTACACACTCTTTGAGATCCTCTGAGTCTTACTGTGAGCCAGCCCTGTTTCAGCCCCTGGGATGCAGCACAGAAGTAAACACAAAATCCCTGCCCTTAGGAACTGACTATCTAGTGAGGGAGGCTGTGAGGTAAAGATAAATCAGCAAAAGACCTGGGCGGCTAGATACCAAGAGATAAGGGAGGAAATAAACCAGAGAAGAGGGTTAGCAAGTGCTGAGGATGAGGGTAGCAATTTTTAATTGGGTGGTTAGAGAAGGCCTTACTAGGTGACACCTTGATATCTGAGCAAAGACCTGAGGAGGTGAGGGAGAAGCCATCTAGGTTCTGTTCTCAGAAGTGAGAACAGCTGTTTCAGGAGGGAGTGGTTCAGAGCATGGACCTGACCTAGTCACTTCTGAGCTCTGATACTTGCTAGGCAAATCCCTTAACATCTATGTGCCTCAGCTTTCTCATCTGTAAAATGGCAGTAATAACAGTACTACGCTACCATCCACGGTGCTGGAACATTCAGTGAATCAATATCCTTAACACACTGAGAAGTTTCTTGGCCAAGAGTGACAGCTCAGGGCATCGTCACAGGCTGACTCCCGCTGCACCCTCTTACCTATGGTGGCCCGGATGAGCGAGGAGGCATCGCCGATGTTGTTGAGACATTCCTGTTTGATGAAGTCGGCCACAGGTGGTGGAAAGCTCTGGTAGTGTGCCTTCACGTTGTTCTTGAGGATGAGGCCACTGAGAGAGCGAGTTGGCTCATCTGGGGGAAGAGGGCTGAGGCTTAGGGAACCACAAGGGAGAAAGTGGGGTCAGGCTTGTGTGGAGGGGCACCAAGGGCATACCTTCCGACTTGAGTCTGGTCAGGACAAATATCAGGTAGTTGTTGAAGTCGGGAAACTGGTTCAGTTGTTTGAGTTTCTGCTAGGTTGTTAAGGGTCTTGGGAGTCAGAGGTCTTCCCCAGGCAGAGCCCCCTTACTGCCATATAGCTGATACTACTTCTGACTATGGGGACCAGGCAACCAGCTCCTGGAACCCCACCTGTCAGCCCCCATGCCCAGAATAACACAGCATTTCAGGCACATGAGATTCATACAGCGGGTGGGGGAGCATGCCTGAGCTTCCCACCACTCCTGAAGATCTGGCCAGAGCAGGAGAGGGTTAGCAAACTCAACTCTCTCTGAAGTTGGCAGCTCCGCTCACTAGTAATCCAATGTTGCATGCTTTTTTTAAAAAAAAAAAAAAAGAAGGGAACTCACACTTTCAAGTGAAACTTGCTAATGGTTTAAATAATTTAAAAGTTTAACTTATAGCATTTTAAATGACCAATTGAAAAAAGGAAATTTTACCCATTAAACTCAACTAAAGCCAAGTGCCAGCTAAAAGTGCCCCCTTCTCCTGCCGGGCCACATTTCCTCTGGGAATGGGACCCAAGAATCCTAATCCTTAATTCTCTGCCAAGGCCTGCTCCTGCCACAGCAGAAAGAGTCTAAGAATTAGAGAGTAGACCCCTTCCTCTCTGGCCTTCAGGAGCTGCAGATGTCTGCCCCGTCCCCCCCAGACCCGGAAGGAAGGAAGGATACATCCTGCACGATGCGCTGCGTGGCTGTGTTGGGCGACTGCGAGTCTTTGAGCAGCTGCAGTACCTGCTGCAGGCCCTGCTCGTCTGGCTGCCAGTCCATGGCGCAAGGTGAACTGCGGGGGTAGGGGCCAGGATCAGCGCTGGATCCCAGGGGCTCCGTGTGAGTCCCGGGCTGAGCCCCCGAAGGGGTGGTGGCGGCGGTAGCAGGGCGGGAGCGTCCTCGGCGGACAGGGGGAGGCCGCCGATCCACGCCCGCCCAAGTGCGGGGTCCCCGCCAGCTGCGCCATCCACGGCCGCGCAGTCGCGGGCTCGGGAGGGCGGGCGGGGGTATGTGGAAGCGGGCCATGCGAGGTGGCGACGGGACCCGGCGGATCCTCATCCCACCCAACACTGGGCCTTCATCCCACCGCGGCCCATGCCGCCGCCCTCGGCTCCGGGCCTTAAGGCTTCCACTTCCCTCGAAGCTGCTAGGCGAGGGCCCAGCCACCTCCCCATCCAGGGGCCCTGCCCCAGAACACGACAGCGCCCCAGCCCCCGTGGTCTCTCCCGTGCCGGCACGCAATCCAGCGATTCCCCTTAATCAGACCCAAAGCAGTCTCCAGACAGGTCCCTCATGCCTCTCCGCAGGAGAGTCAACCAAGCCCACCTATCCGGCGACAGAAGGCCCCTGGACGGGTCCCTGTCGCTTCCTCAATCAGGTCTGGCAAAGCCGACCCCGACAGCGCTCCAACCCCCACCCCCCGCCCCAGTGAGCATTAACTCCCGCTGACGGGTCACTGATGCTTCCCCCAATCAAGTTCGACCAAGCCTCCCACCACCTCGAACCGAAAACCCTCTTCGTCCGATCCCTGCAGCTCCCCCCAATTAGACCTGGCCGAACACTCCCCGGGGCATTTCCTCCAACTGATCCCAGCGACGCCTCGCAGTCAGACCCAGAAAAGCCCTCTAGGCCGAAATCTGAAACCCCTTCCCTGTCAGGGTACAACAAGCACCCCCCCCCAACTTTTCAATGCGGCCTCCCCCAATCAGACCCAACCATGCCCCACCGAAACAGCCCCCTACACACACCCGATCCTCGCGACGTCCCCCAATCAGTCCCTAAGCAGTCCCCATACGATTGCCCCAATCAGAGCCCCTCCAGCCCGACCCCAGGCGACCCACTGGCCCGATTCTCGCGGCACCGGGACCTGGCCCGGTTCCGAGGCCCCACCCCCTAAGCCCGGCTCGGTTCCCCCCTCCCCCGCCCCGGCCCATTCTCGCTGCCTCCTCAGTCGGGCCCAACCGGGTTCTCGGCCTTTCTCGGTCAGGCGCGGCCCCGACGCCCGGGCCGCGCGCCGCGCAGGCCTGAAGCCCTGCGGGGGTCGACGCAAGCCGGGGCCCAGCCGGTTAGGGTCCGGGTGAGGCTCACTTACCCGGCCTCGGGCAGCAGCAGCGGGGCCTTAAGCCGCGGCTTCTCCTGAGACTCGCGAGGAAGGAGGGAGCCAAAGAGAGGGAGCAAAAAAAAAAAAAAAAAAAGAAAAAAAAAAAACGCGGCCGTATATGAACCGCGGAGGCTTCCGTACGCCGTTCAAACTGGCCTAGAAGAACCAATCAGGAGAAGCAGATGTCGCACGTGGCCTGGCACCGGGAGACCTAGGCCCCGCGGAGGCCGGGTCACGTGACCGAAGAGACGAAGGCTCTCTAGGCCTCTCTGGCCGGCCGGTCCTCCCACCATCTCGTTTTCTCAGCCTGCCTCACGCTGGCCTGACAGGAGCTCTTTTCTGGAACTAGGAGTTTGGTGGCGCGTGGGACTTTTTGGTGTATGGTGGACCTGGAAACCCTTCAGTCAGAGCCACCTGCGCCTTTGTCACCCCCCTCCTCTAAGAATTGAACTGTGCCTTCCTCCCTCCATCCAGATGGTACTTGGGAGGAGTACATGTGCGTGCAGAGAAAGAGTGGAGGGGACTGAGCCTGGGGTGGACTTTATACCCGAGACAAAGAAGGGAAAGCCAGACAAAGGGAGTGCCTGAGACGGGCTGGGTTCCTGAAGAAGCCTCTGCCATATTTTGCGTTATTTATTTTCCAGTACCGTTTGACAACTTTTAAAAGGATATGAAAAAAAAAAAATAAAATTTAAATTTAAAATTTTAAACGAAATGAACTAATAAAATAAACGCTAGAGCAAAAGGCCTATCTCCTTTCGTTCCCTGAGGCTGAATGAGGTGAAACAGTTAAGGAAATTTAGGTAAGGAAAGGAAGACGAAAAAACACATTCCGTGATTCTTGCGCCGTCCGAGTACAAAGTAGGGCACCCCTTTTCTTTCTCTTAAGAGTAAAGCGGAGTAGGGAGGAGCATGAGCGTCCCCGTTTCCCCCTCCCCACGTCTCCGCCCTCCTGACAAAAAGTTGGGCGACCTTCTGCCCCTCGGAGCTTTAGTTCCCCATTTGTCGAATGGGTATAAGAATAGTTTGCTGGGTTAGAGATAATCCAAGTTAAGCATTACAAGACCTGCAGTAAATTGTTCTTCAAAAACTTGGCTTTTACTCCGAGGCTCAAGGCCGTCCTTTTACTGTATTTGGCCCCTCCCTAAACCAATATTTACTGAATTTACTGAATCAACTAGGGCTCTAATCCCAAAGAACAACCCAGCCCTGCCCTGAGGGACGTTTTGGCCTCGGGAGAGGCACAGGTCAATTCTTGCCCCAGCCTGGAGGAGGGGGACAGTTTTCTCAGTCCACTTGCCATCGGCAAAGTCAGTCCTAGCTCGGTTCATTCATGAAAAACAGGTACCTAAGGCCTCTCTTGCCGAATACTGGGGCCGCCGGGGTTTTGGGAAGGGTCAGCTGGCGCCAAACTCCACTTCAGGAGTTGGGATCCCTAAAATAGCGGACTGGATTCCCACCTCAGCCAGCTCCGCTAGACAGGAAATGGGTTTGAGGGACACATGCGGAAAGCCGCCGCCTTCGCATGCGCAACGGTCTTCCCTCGCGCATCGTGAGGGCCTAGAACTACAAATCCCATCTTGCCGTGCGCCCGCGTCGCCGCGCTTACGATCTCTGGCTGAGACTCGAATCTGAGGGGTTGGAGAGCCCCCCAGAGTTGGGCGTTGAGCACAAGGAAAAATGAGGCTGAGGGGCTGGGACGGGATCTGAAGGTTTCGGGAGAGGATGCGAACCGTAGGAGTTTTCTGCTCACGGTTGGGGGTTGCCTCAGACAAGGGTCAGGTGGGGAGCGAGTTGGAGATGCAGGAGAATTTGTTAATGCTCAGCCCCTACTATTAATATGTCTAGTGTCCAACGGCCCCGAGCAGGCCTCGGGGGAGAGAGGAGTCCGGGCAGAATAATGTGACCCCTGCTGCCTCTATAGTCCACAGTATTGGCCCTCGTGTGATCACAGGTCTTTCTTCCTCTCCCCAGATGGTGAATTTCAGTACTGAATCGAAAATCAAAAACAAAATTTTTCCCCGTATTTATTATGCACCTACTGCCTGTCAGTGTACAAGTGGTATTCTCACAACAGCGCTGTGCACGGCAAATTTACTTCAACTAGAAGCGCTCAGTGCAAAAAAGAAACTCAAAGAACTGATGCCCCACGGTGAATCTGAGATGGGAGACAAACAGCTCTCAGTTTACAACAGCCTCCCTGCCTGAGCATCTCATCACACTGCACCTTCCTATCAAGGTATTTCTCAAACACGGTCCCCAAACACAAGCCAATTGCTTCACCTAGAGAAGCAATAACAGCCACTTTGTCAGAGTTAACGATGGCTGTATGAACATTGCCCTTTAGAACTTCACTCTACGAGGAGTTTCAGTATTTTATCCCTACTTTATAGATGAAGAACCCGAACCACAAAAAGGCTGAATGACTTGCCCAAGATCACACAGCAAACAGACACCAGAATAGTTTGAAGCTGGGACTGTGTGACTCACCAGAACCTGAATTTGATTCTCCTCCCTCTTCACTTTCCCCAGGTCAGGGTAGGTGAGCTCAGTGAAAGGAGGTGCTGGGACGCCATCAGCTCCCTCTGCCTCCTGATACTCCATAATAGAGGCTGAGCTGCTGCAGGGGCGACCTACTTCTCCCACTTATGTTTCTTTTTAAAGATCCAGAGGCTGTGGGTGGCTTTGAGGGAGGAGGAGGTAGAGTTGGCTCCATTGGCTTCCTATGTCCTCACCCCCACACTACATCCCCAAGGTTAAAGTCACACTTGGGGCAGCTCAGCATCCTGAAAGTAGGAGGGAGACCTTTGAGGTGATGTGGAAAATAAACCAGACAAGACTTACAGTGTGTTAGCAGGAAGTGAGGGGGGACATGTTGCCTGTTCCAAAGGCTGTTTGCTCACTCTTCAAGCCGGGCGTGGTTTCAGCTCAGGGTCTTTGCACCTGCTGTTCCTTTAGCCTGAACACTCTTCCAAGGACCATCTTCACTGCCTGCCCCACCTCCTTCGGGACTTGGAACAAATGGGGTGGCCATTCCCGACCAACTTAAAGTTGCCATCTCTCCCACTCTCTTCACAGTCCCCCTTTCATGCTTTTTTCCCCAGCCACAGAATGTATAGCCATGTGGTGTTCTGTATTTTGTTTCTTGTCTGTTTCCCCCAACCAGAATGTTCGCTCCACTAGGACAGGGAGTTTGGTGTTTTGGTGCTCAGTATTTGGAATGCCCCACGCCCCACAGGTTGAATCCGGCAGTGTGAGGCTGGGTAGGTGCTACCTCAGCCCTCCTCCCCCTGCCTCTACGGTGGTTGAGGGCCAAGCACATGGTTACCACCTGATCCTGAGAGTCATGATGCTCCCCTGTTGTAAGAGGGATGGGAGCCTGGCCCTAGGATGGGCAGGAGTGCCGAGGTGCTCAGCATTCGTGCCTGGAAAGGCCTGGGAGATGGGCCCACAGCTGGGGGGCCTAGATGTTGCTCCAGGTCTAATAGGTTTGAAAAGGGGTCAGGAGACA
Organism: Mesoplodon densirostris; assembly: GCF_025265405.1. Classification (NCBI taxonomy): domain Eukaryota; kingdom Metazoa; phylum Chordata; class Mammalia; order Artiodactyla; family Ziphiidae; genus Mesoplodon; species Mesoplodon densirostris. Next base: position 143,360,297 of record NC_082663.1, read on the forward strand.
AGGACATCTTAAAACATTTGTGGGCTCCAGGGAAAGCAGGCAGCCAGGCAGCCATCAGCTCCAGCAGGATGAGCAATGAGGCCAGGAAGACACAGAAGTACAAGGAGTACTGGAGGGGCACTAGGGATATCAGGTTTCCTTTAGGACACCTTGTCCCCTGATATATCAACTGTCATGTTCCGCAAGGTGGGACAAACAAGCCCTTTCCATGGAAGGGCTACAGGTAGCTGGCAGGACAGAGCAGCCCCACGGGAATCCAGATCCTAGCCCTCTTTACTTCCTCCACTGCCAACACCCCATCACCTCCCCTTGCCTGATCATGGCCTGGCCTCCTCCATCTCCCAGGTTCTGCCCAGACCCCTTCAGCCAGAGGGATCCTGTTAAGACATACTGAATAAAACACATCATGTTGCTCCTTACCTCACAACCCCCCCAAAGGTTTCTCACCCAAATTCTCACCCTAGCACACAAGGCTCTGCATATAATCCACCCATGCTCCTCACTCAGCCAGCTCCAGTCACAGGGGCCTCCTCAAAGCTCCCCATAAGGGCCAGGCACTCTCCCTATCTTTATGCTGGCTGTTCACTACCCCTGGGACAGGCTTTCTCACCTCCCTCAGGACTCTGGTCAAATGTGTCAACTAAAATAGACCCCTCCCTGCAGCCCCTAACCTGTCCTTCTTCGCAGTCACCTCCCAAAATGGCTTCCCCCTTTCATCTGTGTCTGTTTCCTTCCACAATGGCAGGGAGCATGCATGGTCTGTTCTGTTCACTGCAGCAGCCACAGGGCACAGAAAAACCCAGGCACACCAGAGGTGCTCAGTGTCTTCTGATCTGAACAAACTGACAGCTTTGGCCCAGCCCAAATGGGACTGTGAAGAGACACTGAACAAGAACACCCAACAGTGGGGGGGAAGTCAGGGGTGAGACCTGAGGAGAGTTCAGGCCTACAGGAGGTGATGCACCCTCGTTCTCCCCCTACACCCCCAAATCCCTCCCTCACTGGGCCAGATCCAGGCTTTGGTGGGTGCAGTGCCAGCCATGAGGGGTGGGCTTAGGTTGGAGAACAGCAAAGAAGGCAAACCAAGCACACAGCTCCAGCACTAGGTCAAGTTCTTTACTTCCCAGAAGTGATGGCTAAAGGGAGGGAGGAGAGGGTGAGAAGAGGAAGACAGAAAGAGCCAGAGAGAGGGAGGAGCTGGGAAGACAGGGGACAGTAAACCACTGTTCTATGAAGTCTCAGGAGGCAAGTGCTCAAGGTAAAAAAGAGTCCTGGAGAATTGTCCGCAGCTGCGGCAGCTGCGGGAAGCATCTCGGTTTCCTTCTGTATATAAGTCCTTGGGGGAAAAAGGCTGCCGCGCTGCCGCTGCATTAAATAGTTATGTACATCGCAGAGTCCCAGGCCGTGGGCAGGCAGGGAGGGGGGTCATTTCACCAGGGGCCGAGTTTTATCATCATCGCCGCACTGGTGGGCTTTGTACTTTTTCACCTCTGCCATGTACTTGGCCCATGCATCACCTTTACTTGTTAATACCTGTTGGGGGGAGGGGAGGGACACACGGGGGTTGGGAAGGAGATGCCAAGGAGGCCAGGAACCAGGGTCAGGACTGTCCTGAGACAGCTGACCCACCCACAGAGTCACCGCAAAGGTCTTGGGTGTGAGGTAAAGATATGGAGAATCAAGTTATCTGGGAACTTTGTTGAAAGCCCTCCTCCCCCACCCAGTACACCCATCCAAGGGCTAGATACTGAGGAGGGAGGGACAGGGCACCTGGGCCAGGAACTGAGGCTGGAAGGAAAAGGCAACGTGGGCGGCCCCCCATACCCAGCCTGCTCACCTCATCCTCCGTCTTCTGCTTCTTGGCTACTATTCCCGTCTTGAGGGCTAGTTTGTTCCCGCCTCTGCGCTTGCCCACCTGGGTGAAGGGACAGAAGACTGCAACGGTTACAGGAGCCGGGGCCCGCCCTTGGCGGCGCTGAGGCCCACTACACCTTCCTAGCCCGGCCCGGTGGCCCGTCCCGACGCCACGCCCAGCTCCACCAGCCGGCCGACCTGCGCAGCAATCAGAGAGGAGCACACGCGACTCAGCGCCTGCCCTGGGCCCATGATGCCCAGGCAGTCCTGGGCCCCCGGGCTGCCCTCCCAGGGAGAGAAAAGAATTCCCACATCGGTGGGGACGAGCGCTGTCCTCACCCTCCCCTAGTAGAAACCACACAGGCAGCAACAGCTCCCTTTATTGAGCACTTACTGTATGCTAAGCCCTGTGCCAAGTGCTTTGGATATACTATCTCCTTCCATTTTCACAGTCACCTTACGATGAAGGTTACCATCCCCATTGTAAAGATGAGGAAACATCTCTGAAAAGGAGAAGCCTGTATCCTGGATCATGCCAACAGCAAACAGTGGAGCTGGATTCAGGGTGAGGTGTGTCTAGGCCACAGAGCAGCATCCTTAACCACCAAGCAACACTGTTGCCCTACATGTAACCGGGCCCGGCCTCTTTGAGGATGCTCCTGCAAATGGCCCCTTGCTGAACAAATGAAACAGGCAGTGACAACTACTGCTATTCTCACTCACAGAGGGGCACTCGGCCTCCACCCAGTTCTCACACCAGCCCAGGTCCTGCCACTTCCCCTTCCTCAAACATAAGTCTTACTCTGAACTTTCATCCTGGTCCTCTGTTTTCTCCCACAGACTTGAGGGTTTCTTGTGCCCCAGGGGCTGCAACAGGCTTTACGGACATCCCATCCCTATCCCTCAGCCAGGCATTAAGTGACCTGTGCTGCTGGGACTATTCTCACACTCATTTCTGACGGATGAAGAAACCTGACCCCCAGTTCGTTACTCTCACACCACACTTTTCTCTCCATACCACAGGAACTTGCTCTCAACACCAGAGACAAAGCAAGCTCAGAGTTGACAATCAATATAGGTACCATTTCTTTGGCCTAGAGTTTCTCAATCGCATATACTAGTGACATTTTGAACTGGATCATTTTTGTTGGGGAGGGGGAGACGGTTGTTCTGCACATTGTAGGATGTTGAGCACCATTCCTGCCCTCTACTCATAAATGTCAATAGCACTCCCTCCCCCAGTTCTGACAACCAAAATATCTCCAGACTTTGCCAAATGTGGGGATGATGTGCGGAGAATCGTCCCCAGTTGAGAACCACTGGTTTAGCCCTTCCTATAAGAAAGGCCCAGTGCTAATCACATCAGAAGATGCGATGATGCCCATTTCTGCAAGCAGGGAAAATGAGGTTAGGCCACATCAGACGCCCCAGGAAAGCAGAGATGCCTGTCATAATCAACACAGCATACCCATGACCTAGCACACTGCCCAGCAAAAGGTAAGGTGCTCAATAAATGGACACTGGACGAATGAGACTCAGGGAAGTCCAGCAAATCTCCTAGGGTCACACAGTAAGCAGTCTGAGTCTCTCATCCACACAGCTCAGAGTCCAGACTTGACTATGCCCCCCATCCCCACAGTGGGAGATGGTCCCAGTATCCAAAGTTCGGGATTCCACTCAAACAGGAATCCTGGTATCCTGGTTTCCCCATCCTCGGAGCGCTGTTAATAATGGAATTCCCCCCAGCTCCCAGTTCTTGCGGGCATACTGCAGGGGTCCCCACCTCCGCCCCCAGACCTCTCTCGTCGAGAATCCAGTTTCCGAATCCTCAGCGGGTGACCCGGACGGCTCCCTCATCGGGGTCGGAGGGTGGACCTGGATCCCGATCCCCTTTCTCGAGCCCGATTCCCCCTGCCAAGGAAGGCCCTGGCGCCCGCCCCCACCCCCGCGGCTCCTTACGAAGCTGAGCGTAGGGCCCGGGCCGCCCTTCCTCTTCGGATCCCCGAGACCCGCGGCGGCGGCGGTGGCCGGCTGGTCGGTTCGCTGCGGGCCCGGGGGCGGCTCTTCCTGCCGCTGCCGCTGCTCCTCCTCCATCTTCCGCTTGAACAGCTCCAGGAAGCTGCCGTCGTTGGCGAACAAGTTCACGCCGCCCGACACCGGGCTCGAACCCGAGCCCGACACTTCATCATCCCCGCTCTCGGGCGACGTCCCGGGCCCGGACTCAGCCCATCGGCTCCCGCCGCCGCCGCCGCCCGCGGGGCCCGGCGCCTCCCGGCCCGGAGGTTCCGCCCGTCTCCCTCGGGCAGCCATTTTGTCGCCAGGTACCTCGCAAAGGATTCCGGGAAGGCCGCTCCGGGCCCGCGCTTGGCGCCAGACTTGCCTCGTCCCGGGCAATGCATGCCGGGAAGACCGGTCTGGCCCTCAGGCATCCGCAGTGGAGGCGGGGCATGAGGGGCGGGGTGAATGAGGAGCAAGGTTTGACGCTACGCGCCGGGGGGCAGACGCCCCGCCCCGCCCCCGCCCCGCGGATCGTTATAGCCCTGCTAGACTCCCGCAGACGTTACGCAGAGAAGGTTTCTTCCGGAATGAGACTATTGTCTGCGCCTGGGGCTGTAGCGGGCTCTCGGAGTGAGGTTCCCGCTTGGGACTTGGGGGCGTATTAGCTTTTCGCAGCTAGAATCCACTTCTGGCACCAGGGATAATCTCAGTGAGGGATGGGACCTCGCCTGAGGCTGTGTGCTCAGCTGACACCTCGGAAGCTGGGTCCCTAACTAGAACTAACTAGAGGGCGTATCTAGCCTGGGCCCCCAGCATAGAAATGGGGGTGTCTCTGGATTGGGTACCTGTCTCTGGGGTGGAGCTTTTATTTGGGAATAGAGACACAGCTGACTCCAAGGAGCTGGGGTCCCCATTTGAAAGTCAGGGTATTATTTTATGTGCTAGAGTACTCAAATGAAACCGAGGATATTTCTAGGCTGGAGTCTCCATCTAAGAGTGTCCGCTGAGGGCCTGGGACCCAGCCTGTATTCCTGCCCAGGGCACAGTTTCAGAGAATTGGCTGAACTGGAGTTTCCCCTCGCACAGAGAGCAAACTGGAAGGAGGTTTTCGGGAACAGGGTCCCTTCTACGACAAGGAGCGCAGTTGCAAGAGTTGTCCCTGCCCTGTCCTGTCCTGCATGGGGGCTCAGGGCTCACTGGACAAGGACCTGCGGACCTCGCCCACAACTGGAGTCGCCCTCCCTCTAATCCACTAGCAGCCCCGTGACCGTCTCCAGCCAACGAATCGGTTTGTTTATGATTGGTTTGCGTCAGGAGCCCGGTGGTTCCCAGCCAATTGAATAACACAAGAGACGGACCTGAGGCGGTGTTGGGACCCAGGTTGGAGAATAGGGGGGGAATGATCGACATGAAGTTGAGCCTATGGAGTCAGGTCAGGGTGGACCTCGGATCTAACTTCTTGAAAAAGGTATGCAGCGGGTGTTTGGCCGGTTGCTAAGGCGAGGTTGCCGGCTACCGGGACCTGAGAGTGATTGGTAAAAGTAAGAAAAGATGTAGCCAATGAAAGGAGCGCTGCAAGACTTAGGGGCCAATCAATAAAGGGGAGTAGCCTGGGATGTACCAATATGTTAATTAGGCGGGGGGAGTCTTTGAAGAAAATATAGACAAGAGGCTGAAAAACTGAACCTTGGAAGGGGAAGACGTTGGAAATATAGCTTCTATTAGCTCCTGAAAGTTAGGCCATGAGAAAATTGTTCAATCTTCTAGCCTTGATGGTGTTGTGATAGGAAATTTCCCCTGTAGGTGCTTTGCATGGTGCGCTCCGCTTGATCACGTGAGCCGTTTCCAAGATGGCGGCGGGGGTGGCCGGGTGGGGGGTTGAGGCAGAGGAGTTCGAGGATGCCCCTGATGTGGAGCCGCTGGAGCCCACGCTTAGCAACATTATCGAGCAGCGCAGCCTTAAGTGGATCTTCGTCGGGGGCAAGGGTGGTGTTGGAAAGACCACCTGCAGGTAAGGAGGCTGCGATGGTGGCCGGGAAAACGGGTGGGATGTACCACAGGGCGAAGGGGAGGCCAAGGACCGGGTCTTCCACCACCAGCCGTGCAAGAGGGCTGGGCTGGGGCCTTCCGGGTTGTACTCTTCGGAAGTTATCTGGAGCAGATGGAAGCTACCTCCTGAATACAGGCCTGTTCAAGGGCTGAACCACATTGGATCCAGCGCACGGGAGCCTGGAGAGCGTTTAGATGTCCCAATCAGCTAGACTGTACCAGAGTGAGCCCAGAGTAGGGGGAGGGGCAACGGGGCGACCTGTCCTAGTCTGGTGAACCTTGCCATTCTATGCCCACGTGGGGGTGGGGGTGGGAGTGGAAGGCAGGAGAGAGGGCACATGATCAGACTACCCATTCAGCTGGGAAGAGGGGGAGGGGTCCCCGGGGCAAATTACCCTGGACAAGTGGACTGAACTATCGAATTTAGCAGGAGGTGCAAAGGACCCCATAGCTTAGAGTTGAGGGAGGGGACACAGGGTCAAGTTGGCTGGATAGCTGGACCATGTTACTTTGTGCCACCAAGGAAGCAGGCGGGACGGACACATTCAGTTGAACCTTACCACTATATAGCCAGCTGGAGGGCTCAGTAGGTGAGGTCTGATAGGGTCCCTCTGCAGGGATTGAGGCTTGATCCCACAGTCATCCGTACTCTTCTCTCAAGGCCCTTGCTGATCCAGGTCCCCTGCTCCTGGGACCCTTCTTCTCCCCATGCAGACCTAAGGAGCACAGCCTAACCCTTCACTTCCCACCTTTTGGCCTTTCCCTTGCCCAGCTGCAGCTTAGCAGTCCAGCTATCCAAGGGGCGGGAGAGTGTTCTGATCATCTCCACTGACCCAGCCCACAATATCTCTGATGCATTTGACCAGAAGTTCTCCAAGGTGCCTACCAAGGTCAAAGGCTATGACAACCTCTTCGCCATGGTGAGTGCAGCAGGGCTCAGCGCCCCCCCCCCCGCCCCAGCTCTGGCAAAGGCACCTTCAGGCCTTTCCTGTGAACACCCACCATCAGCTACCATGTCGTGCCCATTCTCCATCCTCTGTCTCTCCACTTTCACTCCTTCTTCAACATACCCACAGGGGAATGAGTGAGGAACGTTTGTGGAACAGAAAGGAAGCCAGAGTGACTGGAGCTTAGTGAGCAAGGGAAGGGAGGGAGACATTGATCAGGACCACATGGTGTAGGACCTTGCAGCCCACTGAGATCAGTTTAGCTTTGTTTCCAAGTTAATGGGAAGCTGTTTGTTTTAAGCAGAGTAATGTCATGGCCAAATTCGTTTTCCAAAAAGTTCCCTGTAGTTCTCATGCAGAAATTGGATTGTAAGTCAAGGATGGAAACAAGGAGACTGGGACAGTGACCAGGCTAGGAATGATGGCAGCCCAAAATTGGGAGGAGGGGTGAGAAGTGGTCAAATTTGGGATGTATTTTGGAATTAAAGCAATTTAACTGCTTGGTTGTAATGGGTGAGAGAAAGAAATGAATTAAGTATAAGTACATGTCTTAGTTGGCTCCCTGGGCAGCTGAGGTGGGGAAGACTGGGAGAGGAGCAGGTTTAGGAGGCCAAAAGTCAGGAATTTTATTTGGCCACAATGAGACCAAGGTGCCCACTGGTCATCCAAGTGGAGACATCAGGACAGCAGCTTAGTTATGTGAACCTAGAGCTCAGAGGAGGTTGGCGTTGATTTGAGAGTCATTGTCCCAAGGGTGGTATTTAAAGCTGTGTGAGTGAAGGAGCGCGTGAAAGAATAAAGAGGCCCAGAAACAACCCCGGGGGCACATCAGCATTTAGGGTCCAGCAGAGGAGGAAGAACCATTGAAAGAGGCCGAGAAGGAGCCACAGGTGAGGTGGGAGGAAAGCAAGAGAGTGTGGGCTCCTAAGCTCCAGGAGGACAAAGGGACTAGGGCAGAAAGGTTGTCGGCTCTAGCAGGCACATCAGTTTTAAGCAGATCACCCTGGGAATGGGGGCAGAAGCCTGCCTGGAATGGGTGAGCTGAGGTGGACACAGTGATCACCATGATGAGAGCAGAGAAATGAGCATGGCCGTCCCTGGAGAGGGAAGGGAATGAGGGTTAAGGAAGGCTTTTCTGAGGAAGGAGATGCTAGTGTATGTTTGTTTGCTGCTGCACATGCTTCAGGAAATTCCCTGGTGGTCCAGTGGTTAGGACCCTGGGCTCTCACTGCGAAGGGCGCAGGTTCAACCCCTGGTCAGGGAACTTAAGATCCCACAGGCTGTGCGGTGCAGCCGGAGGGAAAAAAAAAAGCTTCAACTGGGAGGGACAAGTGATGTTGCAGGAAGGAGTAAGGATGCCGGCTGAGGACGGGCCTCAGGCAGGCGTGAGCTCGCTCCAGCGCACAGACCCAGGACTTGGGCTCTGCCAGGACCAGGGGCTTAGAAGGAATGTGGGGGGACTGGGGCGTTTCCTGGGAGGAAATGAGGGCGTTGGCAGCCAGTGGCTTCGCTTTCTCACTGAGGCACAGGCAAGGCACAGGCCTCAGCAGAGGGTGAGGGGCACACGGGCCAGAAGGGGTTTGAGGAGGGAGAAGATGTGGCATTAACATTCCCATGGGTGGATTTTCTGGCTCGTCGAGTGCCTGTTGGAGATTTGTGATCAGGAATGGGGAGCAAGGTTGAGTTCTTCGTCTGGGGCGTTCCCCTGATGTTCACCTCGGTGTAGCCATGCCGGCGTGCTGCGAATAACCAGGATGGGGCTTTTGCCAACCACAGAGGGAGAAGGGAGTGTTTGCAGAGGCATCTTGTGGAGACTGGGCTGGATGAGAGTGCCGCCCAAGAGGGACACTGACGGTGAACAAGCGGGCAGAGGTGCGGGGATGAGGTGGCCCAGGAAGGTCTAGAATAACAGGAAATGAGAAGGCTGGGGTCAGAGAGTGGCCTGGTGACTGGGAACAACCCATCAAGGGTGTGACTGTGGCGGGGTGATGTGTGGACAAGCTCCCTGCAGGGAAACGACCTCTGAGGCCAGGGAGTGGAGGGCTTCACCACAGGAAACATGAAGTCAAGTAGAAGAGGTGACACAGGCTGGAGATAGAGAGGCAATGGGTGCAGGACGGGCCAGGGACCCCAGGCTTGGTCATCTCCTTCATGGAATCTGCATCCATGTTGAGGACCTACTCTGTGCCAGACACTTCCAGGCACTGGGGACACAGCAGTGAACAAGACAGAAAAACCCCTGCCCTTGTGGGGCCGGCATTCTGGTTAGGGAGACAGGCGAAAATCATGCTAAGTAAACCATGTGAGGAGAGGCCAGATGTTAAGAAGAAAGGAAGGCAGGGCAGAGGGGGCTAGGGCTGCACTGTTAGATTGGGCGGTCAGGGAAGACTCATGTTAGAGGAATGATCTGGAAGAGGTCACAGGCCCGGGTCGGGGAACAGCCCGTGAGAAGGCACTGCAACGCACTCTGGCTTCCCTCTGGGACACTGAGCACAGCTGGCGATTTTCCATCTGCTTGAGAAAGACTTTTAACAATCTGTGCTACCACCCGAGACCTTAAGCGCCTAAGGGAAGGGCCAGGGCACCTCAGGGGTCTCCCCAGCTGTGACCTGATGAAGGGCTGTGCTCAGGGCGCCCCACAGGCTCCCTCGGGCTCTGTGCCCAGGTGGGAAGGCTCCAGCAACAGCAGCCTGAGTCTTGACCCTCTCGGCCCCCAGGAGATTGACCCCAGCCTGGGTGTGGCGGAGCTGCCGGACGAGTTCTTTGAGGAGGACAACATGCTGAGCATGGGCAAGAAGATGATGCAGGAAGCCATGAGCGCCTTCCCAGGCATCGATGAGGCCATGAGCTATGCAGAGGTCATGAGGTCAGGCCTGGGGGGGGGACTCTGGGTGCCCGGCGCTGCCTGGGGCTAGGGTGGAAGAGGGGGCAGAGCAGGCCTGATCCTCGTCTCCCCGCAGGCTGGTGAAGGGCATGAACTTCTCGGTGGTGGTGTTCGACACAGCGCCCACAGGCCACACGCTAAGACTGCTCAACTTCCCCACCATCGTCGAGCGGGGACTAGGCCGCCTCATGCAGATCAAGAACCAGATCAGCCCCTTCATCTCACAGGCAGGCAGAGCCCCAGGGCATCCAGGAGTCCCCTGAATCAGAGTGGGCCCCCGGACCCCTAGATGTGCAGTGACAAAGGCATTTCCCACATACGCTGTCAGTCAGCGCTTCCCAGTGGGTGGGATGGATCTTCACTGCGGGGGGACTGTTCCCCCTACTCCGCAGCACTCAGTGTCCCCGCCTCCACCCGCTGAGTGCCCCAGACAGAGCTTGAAAGCACATATCCCAGAGCCAGGTGGCCCAGGTTCGAATGCTTTGCACTCTGGTGTGACACAGCTGTGTGACCTCAGGTCACTTCCCCTCTCTGGGCCTTATCTGTCGAATGGAGAGCGTGCGAATCCCCCCCATGGGTTATTATTAGCACGACATGACAAGCCTGATGCCTTCACACTTTTGCACACCACTGCCACCTCCTTGGTTGTGTGTGGTCCCCCGGCGGGGACCTGTGCCTCAGTCACGTTTGTGGGGCACTTAACTGTGTGCCAGATACTGTTCCAAGCACGTGACATGTCATATAGCACAACAGCTCTACACATGAGGAAACTGAGGCTCTGGGAGGTCAAGCTAACCTGGCCACAGTCCCGCAGAAATGGCAGAGCTAGGGTTGGACCCCTGCGATCTGCTCAAGGGCCCACACCTTTAACCACTGGGAGGTGTCAGGAGTTGTCCCCCGGGTGTCTAGTGAGCCCAACCCAGGGAGTATAGTGCGCCCCAGGTAAACCATGAGCCCTCTCACATCGTCCCCACAGATGTGCAACATGCTGGGCCTCGGGGACATGAACGCAGACCAGCTGGCCTCCAAGCTGGAGGAGACGCTGCCTGTCATCCGCTCCGTCAGCGAGCAGTTCAAGGACCCTGTGAGTTGCGGTTCAGGCGGGCGGCAAGAAGCTCAGGGGAAAGAGACAGGGCTGAAATCGGCCCCTCCCTGCCCTCTCTTGGATCCTGCAGGAGCAAACCACCTTCATCTGTGTGTGCATTGCTGAGTTCCTGTCCCTGTATGAAACGGAGCGGCTGATCCAGGAGCTGGCCAAGTGCAAGATCGACACGCACAACATCATTGTCAACCAACTCGTCTTCCCTGATCCCGAGAAGCCCTGCAAGATGTGTGAGGCCCGCCACAAGATCCAGGCCAAGTATCTGGACCAGGTGCGCACACCCACCCTCCCGCCCAGCCCTCATACCTCTGACCCTGGAAGCTGGGGTCGGGCCCAGCCCAGCCAAGGCACTGCTGACCTTCTACTGTATTCTCTGACCTTTTGCTCCAGCCCACCTTCTGTCCCTCGCCCCAACCCCCTGCCCTTCACCCACTGCTTCAGACCTTCTGATTCTGGCCCTCATAGACTGGCTGGCCTGGCCTGGATACCTCTCCCCCTGGGGAGTGGGAGGTCCAGCCCAGTGGTCTCTGACCTCACTGGCGCCACTCCCACCTATGGCCCTGTGAAGCCCTTGCTCATCTTCTCTCCCGGACTCTGGGAGACCCCTGGCCCGACCCTTGACGTTGACCACCTTCCGTCCCTGCCGCCCTCTGCCCTCTACCCCCGCCGCAGATGGAGGACCTGTACGAAGACTTCCACATCGTGAAGCTGCCGCTGCTGCCCCATGAGGTGCGGGGGGCGGACAAGGTCAACACCTTCTCTGCTCTTCTCCTGGAGCCCTACAAGCCCCCCAGTGCCCAGTAGCACCACCACCAGCCCCAGCTGCTGCCATTTCACACTCACCCGCCACCCGCCGGGGCAGAGTTTGCACAGAGTTCCCCCATAATACAGGGGAACCACTTGGGGGAAGGGAGGCGGGGAGGGGGTCTTTTCCCCCTGGTGGGGCTGGGGGAGCTGTAGCTGCCCCCGCACCTCTCCCCGCCTCTCCTCCCTCAATAAAATGATCTTAAACGACTGTGGATGTTGACATGGCGGGGTTGGGGCCTAGTACCTCCATGTACATTTGCAAAGGTTGTACACTGCACAAAGATGTCACATCCAGAGAGGCACAGATGTATGTTTAGGTCTCTCACAACAAGAGACCTAATAGAGATACGTGTTTATTGTGGTAATTTTGGAAGGAGGGTCCTTCTGTAAAGGGTTGCCTTTTTCTAGCTCTATATGGGTAAGGGTGTCCTCTGGGGCTGTAAAGCCTGGAGTAGAAGAAAGGGGCATCTGCCCACTTCCTTCATGGCTCAGAGCGTGGGAACGGGGAGGCCCCTTGGCCAGCCCCAGGCTGGTAGGGAGCGGATTAGGTCGGCAGCGGGCCCAGCACTGCCTGCTGTTTGGTTTGGGAATTAGTGGGCACCCTGGGCAGAGGCTGGGCCTGCCAGACTGCGGATTAACAGTCTCCACCCCCACCCCCCCAATTCCTGTTACATAGAATGGCATCAGCCCCTCCCAGCACAGGGCTGCAACAGGGGGGCTGATGAAGGGGCAGGATGACAAAGGACTCAGGCTGGACGGACCCTGAAGTCCTGTCCTGCCCCCAGAGCAGTCTCACTGAGTGGCCTGCCGCCTGTTTCCTGCAGTTTGAGCTTCAGTCCCCTAAAATGGAGACAGAAGTGTGGCCATTCATAGGGCCATGGCACAAATTCACCTGACCCTGGAAGGGTTAGCAAACCAGCCTGAAAGGCATAAAGCAGCCCCCCTTCTCTCCTTCACTCCTCCCTCTGCCACTGCCTGGACAGTCACTGTCATCCCCAAGACCCAGGACTGGCATGACCTTGGGCGTTTGCAAGTTCCGAGCTGGAGCTGGATGGGGGTGGCGGGGGAAAGGGGGTGACTGAGGACACACATGAGTCAGGAAGTGGTGTTCAGACGGTGCACACCCAGGGTCTAGGCATGCCAGGGTGTGTGTGTCAGGGGAATGCAACCACGAGCCTAGACGTGTCCCCCCAATTCAGTCAGGTGTACACAAGCCCATGTGGGCACGTCCACATTGAGGAGGTGCTTGTAAACGAGCATGGCAGTGCAGCCCATGGCAGGACCCCAGGCTCCGAACCAAACTGCCTGGGTTCAAATCCCAGCTGTGCCATGAACAGGCTGTGCGTCCTCTGAGCCTCAGTTTCCCTACCTGGATAGCGGGAATTAGGAACACAAACTTCACATTGCCTGCTTGTGAGGACGCAATGAAATGAAATAGGTAACGCCTTTACAGTGGCCCCAGGCGTGTACCTGCCAAGGACTATTTGTTACTGTTCACTGTAACAATTAGTAAGCATGTGAACTAGCCCGGGCAACCCGCCTCTGCCCCAGCAGGGGTCCAGCAGGCGGAGTGTGTGGGGACAGTGAGCTGGGGGAGGGGAGATGAGCACGGGGGTCGATGGGGGCTGTGGAGGGGAGGGCTGGCTGCAGTATGTGAGGATACATCCAAGGGAATAGGGGTCTCTGGTCAGGTATGGAGCCCATCAACCTGAAGCCTGTCGCCTCCCCAGTTCCCGTAGCTAGCAGCATCACCCCTCATCCTCTTTTATGTGCTGTCCAGCAGCTGGAGAGCAGAGGCACGGGTCCGAGTACAGCCAGTCCGAGCTGGTTCCTAACTACCCCGGGCTGGGCAGACACCTGCCAGATTAGGAACACAGCGTCCTGGCTGGCCGGACCTTCGGGGGCAGGGTCGAGCGGAGCCATGTGCACTCCTGGTGCTGGGGTGGACTTGAGAGGCTCAGGGGCACCCCAGGGCGCCCCTCTTGGAGCTGAAACTCTGAGCATCTGCCCCTCCCACACTGGGCTATGCATTCAGTGGTGAGGATGGAGGGTTGTTTGTGCCAGGCTAGAGTGCCCCCTTTGTAGGTGTGTCCGTAAAGGGAGAACATCTGTCCTGTATCCATGCCAAATGTGGGGACAAGGTTTTGTGTCCCTGAGCTTGTGTGTTCATGACAACGCCCAAAGTGTCTGAGACCCAGGGTGTGTGTTTGCCTGCCCATCGCCGCCCGCAGTGAGGGGGTGTTGGGGAGGGTGTGTCTTACGTATTGATGTACAAATAAATGCAGGTGAGTTTCATGAGGGGTTATGGCCTGACTCCATCTGGATGTGACCCTCTGGGTCTGTGGGACTGTTGGGAGGGGTCGATGTTGTATGAGTGTGTCTTTGCTACATTGGCATATCAAAGGGACTCCCTAGGACCCGGCTCTGACCCCAGGACTGTGTGCTGCTGTGCTGAGGGCAGGTGCTCCTGCACCTGGTGTGTGGCCGTGGTGCGTTTTTGTGCAGGGGAGATCAGGAATAAATGTCTGCCTCTTATAAACCTCCCTCTGTGTGATGGCTCACGTGTGAAGGCATTCTGGGGTCGGGCTGGGGTTTGCACTTGGCTGGTTGTGTGCCCTTGTGTGTGTCTTTATTACATAGTATGATCATGAAGGAATTCAGGGTGCCTGGGTCCCTGCCCCTGTGTTCCTGGGTGGCTGTTTGGAGCACTATGTGGGTGCCTGAGAGCTGAGAGCCTGGTGGGTTAGGGTCCATCTGCTTTATATCTGCGTATGGGGGTGGGGGGAGCTAAGTGTTGTCTCTTTGGTGACTCTGGAAGTCTTTGTGACAGTGCGTACTGCTTTCTGGGTCACCGTGGTCGTGGGAGGCTGTGTTGAGGAAAGCTAAATTTGTGTCTGGGTCTATGGTGTGTGTTTCTAGGTGCATCTTTGTGTGTGATTACAGGTGAGTGTGGAGCGACCCAGACTCACTGAGCAGTGTGTGTATATGTCTGGGTCTGGTAAAGACAGGGTTCCTGCCCCCTCCTCCAGGTCTAGGTCCAAGATTTCTTGGATCTGCCAGTGACTGACTGGGTGACGGAACAGGAAGGAGCTAAGGAGGACAAGGTGAATTCCCCACCCCCTGCCCCAGGTAACAAACTGATGAGACTTCAAAGTTCTGAGGCTGCAACTGAGGGGGGAGGGCCAGGGAGGGGCCACCCACGCCCAGTCCCCAGCCCCCTCCCTCACAGAATCTGGCTTCAGCCCCACCCAACCCTGAAGCCCATCCTTTCCCTGTCCCTGAGTGTCCCTGAACCAGCCACCAGGTGAGAAGGACCCAGGCCTGGGGGAATAGGGAAACTTGAGGACGAGTCGGTCTGCGGGCAAGAATCCGAGTCCTCAGGGTAGGGTGTGGAGGGCTCTGAAGGCTAGAGGGGAATGGACAGAGGAAAGGTCCAGGCGGATCCAGAAGAGGGAGGGGGCAGAGCCAGTTCGATTACGTGGGAGGGGGGTAGGCTGGGGCAGCTGTGCAGGAGAAGGAGCCAGCCTGAGGCTGAGGGGCTATGGGGGAGGACCTGCGGCCTGGAAGCTTGGGGGTCTGGCTTTGGAGGGCTTCAAAAAGAAGTGCCGGGGAGAGAATGGGCCGAGACTGGGTTAGGGGAGTAGGGGGAGGGAAAGCAGAAGTGGGACTTGAGGGAGGGAAGTCAGTTGGAGCCCCGGGAACATAGAAACTGAGGCGCTAGGGACTCGAGGAGCGGGGGGGAGGCTGTAGATGGCGTCCAGGTAAGGGGTATGGGATCAGAGAGGGCAGCTCGGGTTAACTCGGTGGACCAAGGGCCTTGGGGGTGGGGGATGAACGGAGAGGGCCTGTGGAGGTCGGCGCTGGACGCTGGGACCTGGAGTCCAAGGAAGGGAGTGGCCTCCCAGAGGGGCCTTGGGGAGGAGGGCCGGGGGCTAGGGCAGGACTGAGCAGGTGGGAGGGGACGGGAAGCTGAGCCAGAGCCGGTACCGAGGAGGTGGCCGGGCGTGGAAAGTGACGCGGAGCTGAGTCGTCCCCACACCTTTCCACCCTCGCCCGCAGCCTTCCAGCCCGGCCCGGCCCCCCATTCCTCGGCCCCCAATCCCGGATCCGGTCCAGCCCCCTCTCCTTGGGCTCGACCGGCCCGGGCGCCGCGATGACCGTCACGTACACAGCTTGCGTGGCGAACGCGCGCTTCGGCGGCTTCTCGAAGCTGCTGCTGCTGTGGCGCGGGAGCATCTACAAACTTCTGTGGCGCGAGCTGCTGTGTTTCCTTGGGCTCTACATGGCGCTGAGTGCCGCCTATCGGTGAGGCGGCCCCGGGAGAGCGGGGAGGGCCGGACGGCGTGGGGGCGTCTGGGGAGGGGCTCCGGACCGGCCCCGGAGGAGGTGCGGGAAGAGAGACCTGCAACTGGGGACCGGGGCTCGCCCGTGATCCCGCGCCCCCTCCCTCGCAGCTTCGTGCTGACCGAAGAGCAGAAGCGCTACTTTGAGAAGCTCGTTCTTTACTGCGACCAGTACGCCAGTCTCATCCCGGTCTCTTTTGTGCTCGGTGTGTTCGCGCTCCTGAGTTCCCCATTCCCTTCATCCTGAGAAACCCATTGCCATTCATGCCTTTTGGAGACTCCCATTCCTGCCTTTCTGAGACGCCCCCCCCCCATCAAAGCCACCCCCCCACAAATCCCCATTTCTGTGCCCTTTAGGCCAAGTATGGCCCCAATTCCTGAGACCTTGTATGTCGCCTGGTCAGAGGGTCCCCTGAGGTGCCCCCAATGAGAACTCCATGTCATGCATAGGCTTATCCCTGGTCAACTCAGGGACTGCCATCTGTGTCTGCATGGGATTACTAGTGCCTCCCCTCACATGTACTGAGCCCCAGGGACCCCCATCCAAGGACCCCACATGACTCCATCCTTTCAAGTCCAGCCTGAGGGGCATCCCTCTGACAAGTCCCAGCCCCCTGTCCTCAGTGACTTCACTTGACCTCAGCCTTCCTCCCACCATTCTGGGCCCACAAGGATGGGGTGACCAGCCTGCCCCAGATTCCCTGACTTAGACACCATGCCCAACCCCTTCACACACCCCTGGCTCCGGGGCTCCCTGTGACTTTGGTGACAACCTGCCTGTGGGCCCTTTGTCTCCACCTCTATACCGAGATCCCAATCTCCCATCCCAGGTGACATCCAAGTAGCCAGGGTGATCCAGCCTGCACAAACCTCTCTGACCTCAGGGCTGAATCTCCAGGTTCCCAGCTCAGGTGGCCCCACATGGTCTGGGTATCCAGCCTACCGCATGTTCCTGATGAAGACCCTATGTCACTCCTCTTCCCATGACCTGGGACCCCAAACCCCTGGCCCTAGTGTCCCAACTGAGTCTCCCATTCCCGGCTCTCCTGCAGGCTTCTACGTAACGCTGGTGGTGCACCGCTGGTGGAACCAGTACCTATGCATGCCCCTGCCCGACGCGCTCATGTGCGTGGTGGTCGGCACAGTGCATGGGCGCGACGAGCGCGGCCGCCTCTACCGACGCACGCTTATGCGCTATGCAGGGCTCTCTGCTGTGCTTATCCTGCGCTCTGTCAGCACCGCTGTCTTCAAGCGCTTCCCCACCATAGACCACGTGGTGGAAGCAGGTGAGGCTCCGGCCAAAAGGAACGCGGTGGGGGGGGGGGGGGCGGCGCAAAGACTGAGGGTGGGGCAAATAACCCCCGACCTCACCCCTCCAGGGTTTATGACCCGCGAGGAGCGTAAGAAGTTCGAGAACCTGAACTCATCCTACAACAAGTACTGGGTGCCTTGCGTCTGGTTCTCCAACCTGGCGGCGCAGGCTCTGCGCGAGGGCCGCATTCGCAACAACGGAGCCCTTAAGCTGCTGCTGGAGGTGGGCTCTCCAGGTGGTCACTCATATAAAATGCCAGGGAAATTGTACCCCACGCACCCTGAGGTGGTGTGCCTGCCACGCACCTCCCACAAGGCGGATCCCAACCACCCTTATCTAGCAGCCCCCAGGTGTACACTTATCTCTAGGGGCTGCTCCTATGTGCATAGTGCCCCTAGGCGTACACTCACCACTCAATACTCTCCCTGAAGTCCCTAGGAGCACAGCCCACCTCCCACCAGGTGACCACTCACCTCCATCCCAGGTACACCCCCCACTTAATCCCCATGTGTGAGCTCACTATTCAGGCCCCCTCATGACCTGTATCTGCCTCCAGGAGCTGACTGTGTTTCGGGGCAAGTGTGGGATGCTCTTTCACTACGACTGGATTAGCGTACCCCTTGTCTACACCCAGGTAACCCCGCCGTGCCTCTTTATATCCCGCGTCAGAGGCCCTGGAGCGTTGGTCTCAAGGAGGAACTGAGGGCCAGCTAAGACCCCATCACAGTGACTCGCGATCCTAGCTCTGGTCTCTCCATGACCCCCCAAGGCCCAGAGAACCCTGAATTGGCACCCCATCCTGCCCCTCCCCCAGGTGGTGACCATCGCTGTGTACAGCTACTTCCTGGCCTGCCTCATCGGTCGCCAGTTCCTGGACCCGGCGCAGGGCTATAAAGACCACGACCTGGACCTGTGCGTGCCCATCTTCACCCTGCTGCAGTTCTTCTTCTACGCGGGCTGGCTCAAGGTGGGTGGGGCCCCGAGGCCAGGACTCCAGGGGTGGAGCGGGCAGGAGTTTTCAGTTCTCCGCCTACCTCTCCTCTTCCCCACTCAGGTAGCTGAGCAGCTCATCAACCCCTTCGGAGAGGACGACGATGACTTTGAGACCAACTTTCTGATCGATCGCAACTTCCAAGTGAGACTCTCTCGGTTAAGACCATCCCTGGGCTCCCAAAGCGGCCCTGGCCCCACCCCTGCTAAGACTCGCTCAGACATTGCCCCTGATCCATCCTTCTCTGTTTGGTCACCACACTCCTACCCATCCAGAGGGGTCCACCCTGCGGTGCCGGCGCTCTTCCATGCCCACTCTTCCCCGCGTATCCTCGCCCGCAGGTGTCAATGCTGGCCGTGGACGAGATGTACGACGACCTGGCCATGCTGGAGAAGGACCTGTACTGGGACAGAGCTGAGGCTCGCGCTCCCTATACCGCGGCCACCGCCTTCCTGTTGCAGCAGCCCTCCTTCCAGGGCTCCACCTTCGACATCACGTGAGCCAGTGGCGATGGGCGGGGTCTCTTGGGGGCGGGGCTCATGACTGCGGGGTGTACCTGATTGAAGGGGCTGTGGGTGACCAGGTCGGGGCTAAAGGCTACACCCTGGAGATTCGGGGCTAAGAGCTAAAGTCATGAGGACTAGGACGGGGCAGGGGTCAGGGATCCGGGTCAAGGTCTGAGACCCGGCCACTAACTGGGGCTAAGGGCTACAGTCAATGAGGACTGGACAGGCCAGAAGCGATACCAAAGGACAGGCGGCAGGGCCCCAACTTGGCCTTTTTTTTTTTTTTTTTTTTTTTGCGGTACGCGGGCCTCTCACTGTTGTGGCCTCTCCCGTTGCGGAGCACAGGGTCCGGACGCGCAGGCCCAGCAGCCATGGCTCACAGGCCCAGCCGCTCCGCGGCATGTGGGATCCTCCCGGACCCGGGCACGAACTCGCGTCCCCTGCATCGGCAGGCGGACTCTCAACCACTGCGCCACCAGGGAAGCCCCAACTTAGCCTTTTGAGGCCTAAGTTTGAGCATAGCCAGAGCCAGAGGATAAGGCCAGGCTCTCGGGTGAGGGGCCAAGGTCTTTTGGGATAAGTGGGACAATGGGGTGGAAAAGCAGCGTTCCTCGGTCCCAACTCTGTTGATGAAGAAGGGAGAGGCTGCAGCGCTGACCCATTGTCTCTTCCGCAGGCTGGCCAAGGAGGACATGCAGTTCCAGCGGCAGGACGGCGTGGATGCGCCTCTGAGCGATGCACACGGCGACTTCCTGCAGCGCCTCCTGCCGGTGGGCGCGGGCATGGCCGCTGGAGGCCTGCTGGGCCGGCGCCTGTCTTTACTGCGCCGCAAGAACAGCTGCGTGTCGGAGGAATCCGCAGCCGCCAGCTGCGCATGCGCGGGCGGCCCTGATGGCGTGGCCCTAGAGTGCAGTTGCAGTAACGCGCTGCTAGACTTAGGCCTGCCGGAGCCGGAGTCTGGCCGCCACGCCGGCCGCGAGCCGCCAGCCCCCGGGCCACCCGCCGAGCCCTTCACCGTTGTGCCAATGCCCGGGCCCCGGGGGCCGGCTCCACCCTGGCTGCCCAGCCCCATTGGCGAGGAGGAGGAGAGTCTAACCTGAGACCCTTGGACCCTGGATCCCCAAGGACAGGGAAAATGCCCCAACACCGCCCGCAAGCAGTGGTTTGGGCTTTATAAGCTGCCTGTGGACTCTTACCTGCCCGCTTCTTACCTGCCTGCGTCCCGCCTTTACGTTTGGCACAGAGGCTTGGAACGCCTCCTGTGGGCCAGGCACTGCACTGAGGGCAGGGTATTCTTCCAGCATCTTTCAACTGCCGGCCCTTACCACCAGCTCTACTTCCTACCCGCCACTGCGTGAGAGTTTTTATCAGTGTGCCTTGCCTTTCTTCTTTCCTCAAATTGGACATATGAGTGCCCACCTCAATGAGCTGTGAGGATGAAATGAAATGTGTCTTTAAAGTGTTTGGTACATAAAAGGTGCTCAATAAACTTTTAGTGTTTTTTTGTTTGTTTGTTTTTACTCAACTCCTGCCAGGCATTATGCTAAGTAAGCTTTAAGGAATCCTCCAGATTATTTGATGGTGCCCTGCCCACTTCTTCCCAAATTCTCTCTGAAATGGCCCCATTAGTGCCCAGGGCTTTACTCATTCATCAATGTAGGACCCACGGTCCAAGGACCATAGCTTTCTCCTGCCAGCGTTTTTCTTTTCCTTCTTTTTTTTTTTTTTGGCCGTGCAGCTTTCAGGATCCTAGCTCCCCGACCAGGGATTGAACCCAAGGCAGTGAAAGCGCGGAGTCCTAACCATGAGACCTCCAGGGAATTCCCCTGCCAGCCTTGATTTATGTTTCTGCAAGTGACCCCTCTGCCTCAAGCCCCTGAACTCTCAGATACCCCTTCAGTGCTCTAGGTCTTACATCAATCGTATGTAGATGACTCCCGAATTTAGAAGTCCAGCCAGGATCCCTCCCCTGATTCTAGACCCAGAGAGCCAACTCCCTGCTTGACATCTGCATGTGGGGATCTCACGGGCACCTCGAACATAACATGCCCCCAAACCAGCTCCCTATCGGCTCCCCACTTGTCCCAACCTCTGTCAGCTTTGTCCTTCCAGATGATGAGGACAAAACCTGGGAGTCACCTTCAACTCCTCTCTTTCTTTCATCCCCTCTCCTTATCAACCCAGTAGCAAATCCCATCAGCTTAGTCTTCAAACTGTATCCAGAATCCAACCATTTCCCATTCCTCCAGGGTCCACACCCTGGCCAGAGCCCTCACCATCACCCAACCACCCACCTGGACTAGTGACCTGGTCTCTCAGCTCTGGCCCTAACACCCCCGCAGCCTGTTCCTCCCACAGGAGCCAAAGGGAGCCTGTGAAAACTTGAATCAGGTCATGTTGCTCCTTTGCTTAGAACACTCTGTGGCTCCCACTTCACTTAGAATGAAAGCTAAAGTACTCCACACACCCCACAAGGCCCTGGACAGTCTCCCTGGTCTTGACTCCCTCCACTCTTCCCCTCACTCACTCCACTCCAGCCACACTGGCCTCCTCACTGTTCCTCTAACCCACCGAGCAAGGTCTCGTCCCAGAGCCTTTACACGTGCTATTCCCTCTGCCTGGATCACTCTTCCCCAGATACCTACATGGTCCCTCCCTTACCTCGTGCAGGTCTCTGCTTAAATTATGTCACTTCCTTGGTGAGGCCTCCTTTCCTGGCCTTTTATTAAAAATCACCACCTGGGCTTCCCTGGTGGCGCAGTGGTTGAGAGTCTGCCTGCCGATGCAGGGGACACGGGTTCGTGCCCCAGTCCAGGAAGATCCCACATGCCGCGGAGCGGCTGGGCCCGTGAGCCATGGCCGCTGAGCCTGCGCATCCGGAGCCTGTGCTCCACAACAGGAGAGGCCACAACAGTGAGAGGCCCGTGTACCACACACACACAAAAAATCACCACCTCCCAAATCCACGTCCTGCATCCCCATGACTTTTGTCTGCTTTATTTTTCTCTGTAGCACTTCTCACATCAAATATTTTATCTGTTTTGTTTGTTATCTGTCTCCATTAAATTGACAGCTTCCTGAGGTAGGGATTTTTGTCTGAAGCTTCTTCAAAACCCACCACACACACATACAGTTACACAGATACAGACATGATTCAAACTTCCTACTGGGTGCTATCAGTCACTCACACTTTAGTAAGAACACAAGCTAGGATTTTCTTAAAAGCAGTGACCTAAGCCCCCGGCCTACCTTCTCTCCCTCCCCTCAGTGCCCAGAGTCCAGCCAAGTCAGATTGAAAGTCTTTATTATCTTTCTTCTCAAATATAAAATCACTCTCTCCCCTGGAAACTCACTAAAATCAAGAATAAGAATCACATTGCTAAAAAGAATAGGCCCATTCCTGCCTCCCGCCTCATCCTGCACTCTCATCCCACCTGGGACAGAAAAGGGCAGAGATTATGACTTCAAGGCTCTCAAGCAACTGGCTGAGGCATAATGCTGGGCCCCACGTGAGTCAGGGGAATCCAGGGTGGATTAAGCCCTGATTGGCTGGGCAGGTGGCAGGATCCTGAGATCCATCAGTGCTTGTCAGTGGGGCGCATGTTCAGGGGTGCCAGGCGTCCCAGGGGTCCGCGGCGAGCATTGGTGGCCAGCCGCTGCTGTGCCAGGAATGACTGGGCATGGGCAGGTGCCCGCTCTTCCCCGGCTCGCTGCTGCAGAGCCATGCCCTGGAGGGAGGGGCATAGTTGGAGTCAGGGGAGCCCACAGGACCCCCATCCCCACCCAATACTTCAGCCATGGCAACGGTGCACTCACCATATTATACCAGGCACTGATGAGCAGCTTTTCTTCCTGCTCTCTCTGACTTCGACTCTTCTCAAAGTCCATCTGCTAAGGAGGCAACAGTCAAGGACCTGGATATGCTGGGGACAGTGAGAAGGGATAAGGACACCCACCTCCAGGTGCCGGATGCGGACATCCCGCTCCCGGAGCTGTGTCCTCAGGGTGTGGAGTTCCGGAGGAGCCCCCCCAGGTGGCCGCTGCTTGGGTTCCAGGGTCTGTATGACCTAGGGGTTGGGGAAGACACAGCCAGGGTGACCTTGGCCTCACAGGCCGTGGTGTAAATGTCTGTGACATGATTAGGTATGACAGGTGTGGGGGCAGGAGGCAGGAACCAATGGGAGGCAGCAGCCTCGGCAGGAGGCGTGTAGGGCACCCAGTGTCCGTCCTCACTGTGCGCGCCTTGTCCACATAGCGGCGGTACCGCTCCTCCATGGCCCTCAAGTCCGCGTCCTTCTTCTGCAGGTTGTGTTGCAGCTCCTCGATACGCCGGGCTGCTGGGGGAACAAGGTGGGCCCTCAGCTCTGTGCCAAGCTCGGGGCTCCCTGCACCCAGCCGGCCACCCAGTCCCACTCACTGCTGCTATCGGCAGGGGGCTCTAGCTCCTCGATGTACTCGCGCTTCCGCTGCAGCTCCAGATCTGCCTCATGCAGCTTCTGCCTGCGGGCAGGGGACCGGCAGCAGCAGGCTGAGCTCTGGGCCCATTTCTCTTCTCCTAGTGGTGGCCACAGGCTTCCCAGCCAGCCAGAAGTGTCCCTGCAGACCTCTCTGCCTGACCCTAAGCCTGGGGGCTATGTGCGCTGGCCCCACCATCTCCTCAGCCATCAGAGTCCCAACCCTCCACACCCCTCATCAGGTGGCCCCTGGACCAGCCTTCCCATCTGTCCACTTCTCCCCATTCTACAGCCCACACGCTGGTCCAGGCACCATCATCCCTTGCCAGCCCCCTCTATTCTCAACCCCTCAGTTCCATTCTCTACCCAGCAGCCAGGCATCTTTCTGGAATGCAAATCTCTTATAAAACAAAAGGAAATGCGGGACTTCCCTGGTGGCACAGTGGTTAAGAATCCGCCTGCCAATGCAGGGGACACAGGTTTGAGCCCTGGTCCGGGAAGATCCCACATGCTGCAGAGCAACTAAGCCCGTGCGCCACAACTACTGAGCCTGTGCTCTAGAGCCCACGAGCCACAACTACTGAGCCTGTGCTCCACAATAAGAGAAGCCACCGCAATGAAAAGCCCACGCACTGCAACAAAGAGTAGCCCCCACTTGCTGCAACTAGAGGAAGCCCGCGTGCTGCAACAAAGACCCAACGCAGCCAAAAATAAATTAAATTTTTTTTTAATTTTTAAAAAAGGAAAAGAAATGCAAGCTAATACTTTACAGTTCTGCCACCTGTGGCAAGACCCCAAAGATTCCTGTAGGTGAGACTATTATCATGTGTTGGACATGGAACATGGTGTAACATCTAATAGTGAACCTCTGGCTATGTCTACTAAAATTACAAAGGCATGTACCCTGGGAGCCACCCATTCCATTTTTGTATATATTTGCACACAAGCAAAATGATGCATATATAAGGTTTACTTTGTTACATTGCTTGAAATTGCAAATACCTAGAAAGAATGAGTTAAACACATTATGATATTACAAAAAAAATGCTATAGGCCAGGCCTTCTGGACCAGAATTCTACAGGAGAAGTAAGCCCTAATGCTTCCAGGTATCCATCCTCTGTAAGGAAATAACTTTCTGCGTTCCGGGTCGACCTTAGCTTCATTGCATCCTTGGCAGAACTGAGAAAATAGTCACGAAAATAATTTTCTGTAAGGCCTACTTCCCTTATGGAACCCCAGTTGACAAAGGCTGCTATATTTGAAAAAAAATAAGAAGGACTCCCTTTATTTATTCCTATGGAGAAATTTATCCAGTTAACTTGTTAAGTAGGGAAACCAAAGTGCACATATTACACTACTTTTTATGTAAATAAGGAATGATAGTAAAAATCTATATTCATATTCATTTGGATCTGCTTTAAAAATTCTGGAAGGATTTCCATAATAAACTAATAGAAATGGGGGTGGAATGGGGCAGAAACTGAGTCGATGAGGGAGGACTCAGAGGTATACCCTTTATTTCTGTATAGCTCAGTATACATTTTGGTTTTTAAACTATAAACGTGATAGCTATTTAAAATAGTTTCTTTCTTTCTTTTTTTTTAAAATAGTTCCTTTTTGGGGAATTCCCTGGCAGTCCAGGGGTTAGGACTCGGAGCTTTCACTGCTGTGGGCCCAGGTTCAATCCCCGGTTGGGGAACTAAGATTCCACAAGCCACACAGTGTGGCCAAAAATGAAAAACACAAAAAAACAACTTTCCTTTTTAACAATGCAAAAGTAAAAGGTGACTATTACTTTGTCACACAACCTTGTTGCAATTTCCTTTGTGGTTCCCCATTGTTCCCCCAAAACATTCCATACGCCTTCCCTTAGTCTATAAGGCCCCACTTGAGCTGACCCTTCAGACTCCCTTTCCTCATCAACAGCTCTCCATCGACACCGGATCCACCCCCCACACCTTTGCCCCAGCCTTTCCCCCCACCAAGAGTACCCCCACTCTGGGACTCACAGATGCTCCTCCAGCTTCCTCTTCAGCAGGGTTGACTGGAGGAGAGAAGAGGCATTGGGTGAGTGAGGGCTCCAGAGGTCCCAACCTCTTTCCAGACTGAGGGTAGGGGGTGCCACCCTGGGCTCAAGGTACTTACAATGGACTTCACGGGGCATCGGGCAGCAGGGGGGAGAGAGAGAAGGGTTATTGGGGGCCACAAAGGAGGGCCAGGCAGGGAGGAGGTGGGCACTCACGTCTTCGGTCTTGCCCCCCTGCTCCTGCAGGGCCTTCTGCAGGTCCTCCACCTGGGCCCGCAGCTCCGACAGCTGCTGCTGGTTCAGCCTGCAGGGGTGGGGGGCCCACTTAGTGCCTGCGCCCGCCCTCAGCCCCCCTCCAAGCGTGTGAGAGGCCCCCCTCCGCCAGGTGGGTCCTCACCGGTGCTGCATCTCCAGGCCGTGGCGCGCGCGGTTGGCGTCCTCCAGGTGGCGCTGCAGCTCCTCCTGCCGTTCCCGGTCGGCCGCCTCCTGCTGGCACAGGCGCTTGTTCTCCAGCTGAAGCTGCAGGAGCGTCTCCCTGCGGACCGGGAAGGAGTGAGCAGTGCGGGACATGGGTCACCACTCAGGCCTACCAAGGCTCCAGCAGGGAAACTGGGCAGACGGGGCCAGGAGAGGCATAGAGCCCTGGGGGAAGAGCCCAGCCAGACCCTGGGGTAGGGTTAGAGTACAGGGGACAGCGCCTAGGCATGGGTGGGAGGAGCGCCGGTGGGGGTGGGAGGCAAAGTGGGCGGAGCCATGAGCTGGGTCTAGGGGTGGCGCCAGGGAAGGGTGGGGCTACAGGAGAGGGTTAGAACACTGAGAGGCGGCTGCCGGAAAGTAAGACACTGAAAAGTGAAAAGCTGGGGTGGGAGTTCTTACGGGCAGCGCACAGGGCAGTGAACCTAGCAGGGAATATACTGAGGACAGGGCTGTATCCTGGGGGCAGAACCCGATGTGGGCAGGGCTGGGGCAACGGATTTTTGCCTGGGGAGTGGAGACAGATGGGTTGGATCTAATTTGTGCACTGAGGACGGATCCTGATGAGGTGAGCCACCAATAGGGCTAGAGCCCTGGCCGGGTAAGAGCAGAATTAGGAGTGAGTGGGCCTAGAAGGCCGGCTAGGACTTGGGAACCAAGTTGAGTAGGCCTGGCTAGCGGTAAATACCTGTACTGGGGACGGGGCTGAGGGTGGGCACTGGCAGGCCCCAGTGGGGCCAGAGCTCTGAGTGACCCCAGGATACCTGAGCTCCGCAGGTAGGATCTCGGCTGCTAAGTTTTCCACAGCCGGTGAGGTGGGATCCAGTGAGGGGTCTGGAGAATGTGTGAAAAGTCTTCAGATGGCTGCACAGTTCCTGTCCCCATCCCTAGGATCCTCTTTCCGAGAAGCATCTTTGGGGGCTCAACTTCGGCCAAAAGCCTGACTTGACCCAAACCCCACCCCTGGCATGACAGGGAGCCACGATCCTTGGCCTGGGTTTGCCTTTGCCCCACCCAGAGCCCCGATAGACAGTCCCTGCTTTCTGTCGGCCCATGTCACCTCTTTCCACTCTAGCCTCCCTCCAGCGTGGTCTAGCTCTGCCCCCAACCTAGACAAGCCCTGGGACACTGCCTTTTCTGCCTGCCCTAACAGCACACCAGGCCAGGTAAGGCTCCAGGCCAGCCATCTCCCAGGCCCTGGGATGGGCCTCCAACTCACCAGCTTGGGTCAGCCCACGAGGCTGCATCTGGGCGCAGCGCAGCTCCTCATTGGCCTCCCGCAGGGAGTCCCGCTCTGCCAGCAGCCGCTGGAGGGACGGGATGCAACAGGCCACTTGAGGCTGGATCGGTCTCCTAGGGTAGGGGTCCCCAACCCCTGGGCCGTGGACCGGTACCGGTCCGCGGCCTGTTAGGAACCGGGCCGCACAGCAGGAGGTGAGCGATGGGCAAGAAAGTGAAGTTTCGCCTGCCACTCCCTATAGCTCCCCATTGCTCGCATTACCGCCCCCCACCCCCAGTCCGTGGAAAAAATGTCTTCCACGAAACCGGTCCCTGGTGCCAAAAAGGCTGGGGACCGCTGGTCTTCCCTGGTGGCGCAGTGGTTAAGAATCCAGGGTACACAGGTTCGAGCCCTGTTCCGGGAAGATCCCACATGCTGCGGAGCAACTACGCGAGTGCGCCACAGCTACTGAGCCCACGTGCCACAACTACTGAAGCCTGTGCGCCTAGAGCCCGTGCTCCGCGACAAGAAAAGCCACCTCAGTGAGAAGCCCACACACCGCAATGAAGAGTAGCCCCCGCTCACCGCAACTAGAGAAAGCCCGCGCGCAGCAACGAAGACCCGACGCAGCCAAAAATAAATAAATAAAATAATAAATTTCCCTTAAAAATTTTTTTATAAAGGTTGGGGACTGCTGTCCTAGGAAATGGGCTCTGCCACGATGGGCAGGGTGGGGCTTGGGCGGAGGGACCTCTGCCTCACCTCCTTCTCCTTTGACACCAACTCATACTTTTCCTCCAGATTGCGGCACTCGAATAGCCATTTCTCGGCCTTCATGGCCTCCTCCTGCCGCTGGCCCTGCAGTTCCTGAACCTAAACAGAGGAGAGGGGAGAGGACAGCAGGGTGGGAAGGAGGGGCACGGACTGAGTACAAGGTGAAAGGGCGGGGCCAGAGGGACCAGCTGAGGGAACTTGGAGGAGGAGGCTTAAGAGAAGGGGTGGGGCTTACAAGCCTAGGGAGGAGCTGGCTGGCCTAAAGGGCGTGGCCTCTATATAAAAATGGGAGCAGACTCTGGGTGGAAAGACTTAGCACCACGCTGAGCTAAAGTCAGCGGCCGGCCAAGAGGAGCCCCCACCCCAGTCCAGGTCCAGCCCCCCGCCCGTACCTGCCGCCGCTGCGCCTCTAGCTGGGCGCGCAGGGAGCCGGCCCGGCGCAGCTCTTCCTCCAGCTGCCGCGTGCGCTCGGCGTGGCCGGCGTTGCGCTCCTCCAGCTGCCGCACCTGCCGCCGCAGCTCCCGCAGCTCGCCCAGGCGGCGCCGGCAGCTGCTCAGCGTGGCCTCCAGCTGCCCTGCGCGCTCTGAGGACTGCCTGGGGGCGGGGGCAAGTGGGAAGAGGAGGCGGGGGTCTGAGGTCAAGGGTTCAGCCTGGATGCGACGCCCTCAGCGCAGGGGAAGGTGTCAGGTCAGCCTTGGGGCATTTGGGTTCAAGGTGACAGGTCATGAGGGTCAGGGGTCAGCGGGGCCTGGTGGTGTTGGGGGAATCATTAGGGAGCATAAAGGGAGCCCTAAACATCAGTGGTTAGCCCAGGGTCAAAATCAGAATCTGGGGGACACAAAAATGACTGTGGGGTTACAGGGGGAATGATGGGGCCCAGAGGGTCTGAGGAGCCCCCATAGACACTTTGGGGTCATGATGTAGCTGTGGGCCTAACAGGGGTATTGTGGGTGCAGGGGCCGTGGTGGGGTCATGGGGGATCTTTGAGGCAGAACACTGTGGGGCTCTTGACGGTATGGCAGGGGCTCATTAGGCACGTTAACATTACAGGGAAGCCATGGGGGTCACAGGAGAGCCCTCTGAGGCAATAGAAGGCACAGTGAGGTTGAGGGGTGGGTGCTATGGGGGCCTACCAAGCACTCTGTGCTTGCAGGGATGCTGTGGAGTCATAAGAAGGTACAGTCATGTGATGGGGGGACAGAGGGGTCACCAGGGGCAAAGTTATTGCCTTGTGGGGTCCTGGAGGGCACCACGGGATGCTGGGGCATGATGGGACCCAGAATGGTGCAGTGGGGTCTGGGGAGCATTATGACCCCTAGGCTTGCTGGGGTCACAGGGATCCTATAAGGCAGCGGTCCCCAAACTTTCTGGCACCAGGGACCGGTTTCATGGAAAACAATATTTCCACGAACCGGCGGGGGGTAGGGGGATAGTTCAGGCAATAATGCGAGTGATGGAGAGTGGTGGGGAGCGATGGGGAGCAGCAGATGAAGCTTCACTCTCTCGCCCTCTGCTCACCTCCTGCTGTGTGGCCCAGTTCCTAGCAGGCCGTGGACCGGAACCAGTCCGCGGCCCAGGGGTTTGCGACCCCTGCTATAAGGTATGTGGGATACAATGTGGGATAACAGGGGGACACTGTGGGGTCCTGGGGGGCCCCATGGATCCAGGGAATTTGGTGTTGTCCAGAGGACATGGTGGATTCCAGGATAGTGCAGTGGGGTTCAGGATGGTATTGTGGAGTCAACAGGGCATTGTGGGTACCCACTAGGAATTTGGGGGTGACAGAGGTACTGTGGCATCAGAGGGGCACTCTGGCAATGGGGGTGTGTGGTGGGGACCTGCCACTCACCGAAGTTCATCCATCTCATCCTTCAGGGCCTGTGCCTCCTGGGCCAGGCTGGTCAGCTCCTGGTTCCGCTGCTGCAGCTCAGCGACCTCCCGTTCCAGCTCGGCACAGCGCACGCGCTCGTCCTCCCTGCCGCTCTCCAGCCTGGGGGATGGGGGAAGCATCACATGAAGGGACTGTGCCTGCCCCAGTCCCCTGGCCTGCTGGCCCTGTCTCCAACTGACCATACCTGAAGTTCTCTTCCTGCAGCTGCTCCAGCTGGGACTGCAGCAGCAGCAGCTTCTTGGAGGTGAGGCCGGTGGTGCCCTCACCCTCGGACCGGCCCACCCGCTCCCTCAGCACCTCATTTTCCTGAACCAGGCTCTGCTTCTCCTCTGACAGGAGTACCAGCTGTGGGCAGGGCATACAAATGAGCTGGAGCTGGGAGAGGGGCTATGCGGGCGACCCTGCCCTGGGAGCACCTGTGGACCCCCACCTCGACCCCACCTGCCGCTCCAGGTCCAGACAGCGCTGCCGCAGCTCATCACCCTCATCAGCCTCCTCACTCAGGAAGTAGTACCTGCGGGACTGATGAGAGGAGTGGAGGGGGGAGGGTGGGAAGAGACAAGAAACTCAGGGATCCAGGGGAGGAAAATGGGGAAACAGAGGACGGGATCTTCAGGGACAGAGAGGAGGGAGCCAAGAAACCCTCAAGATCTAAGAAGAGAGGGCTGGGACTTGAGGGGACTGGAGAAAAGGCAATTCAGGAACCCTGGGGACCTGGCAAGGGAAGAGGATAGGACCCTGGAGGATGGGAGTGGTTTACAGGCTTAAGGTCAAGCCCTTGCTCCTTAGGCAGCCCTGAAAATCAGTAATGGGGTTGGACCTTTAACAAGGTCCCCACCCCTTACCTGGCTATCAAAGTTCCCATATGTTTCCGGTGACAGGGAGTCAGAGGTGTCTTTGGTCATGAGCTGGAGGGGGGGGGGGTGCAGTGGGAGGACATTGAGATGAACTGGGCCCTCTGAGGGCAGCCTCCAAGGCTTCTACAATCCAGCCTAAGAACTACTCCATCCTCCTGTCCCCAAAGCCAGTCCTCCCCAATAATCCCAGCCCAGAGGCTGCCCCATGTGTCCAGCACGCAGGGAGTCCTGGTCCTTCCCCCCTCCCCGGCCACCTGGCCACACTGCGCGCCTTGTGGGATCCTAGTTCTCCAAACGGGGGTTGAACCCGGGCCACAGCAGTGAAAGCGCTGAGTCCTAACCACTGGACCACCAGGGAATTCCGAGGCCTGGCCCTTTTAGTGTGCTAGGTTGTGACTTAGAGCTGGGGGGGGGCGCTGGCAGACACATGGGACAGGGAAATCTGGCCAGCTGAGTTCCAGACAGAGCCCAGACCTTACCAGGGCAGAGCCTGTGCCCAGCTGCCTTGGAGATGTCCCCTCCCCTGAAGCTCCTCGCTACAGTGGGCATACCCACCTACCTCCTGGATGGCTTCCATCACCACATGCTGAACTGATTCCTCTAGCGTCATGATTCTCTGGATGTGCTCTGGGGGTCAAGGTGGGGGAGACTGAGATGGAGGGTGGAAGGGCAAGAAGGGTTTCCTCAGGTCTTCCCCTAGGGACCCCCTAACCTCCCATACCCTGCTTCTTCTCGCAACTGATAGCACAGCCCAGCACCAGCTGAAGCAGCTTGCCAAGCTCTTCTGGGTCTGAGAACTCGCCAATGAGGCTCACATCTGGAAGGTGCTGCTCCAAAATGGGATGCCCCAGGACCTGAGGATGGGAGGAGGAAGGGGTATCAGGGGCTCACGGATCCCCCCTCCTCCCAACCCA
Organism: Mesoplodon densirostris; assembly: GCF_025265405.1. NCBI lineage: Eukaryota > Metazoa > Chordata > Mammalia > Artiodactyla > Ziphiidae > Mesoplodon > Mesoplodon densirostris. Next base: position 143,391,700 of record NC_082663.1, read on the forward strand.
ACCCCCTAAATCCCTTTACAGTTACTCACATCCTGGGAGTACTCCACCAGGCTCTGTAAGATTGTCTTCAGATTGTTGACCTGGGGAGGGGCAAGGAGTTGTGTCCAGGGTCCTAAATCCCCCCAGAAGGGGCCAAGCAGCCCCCACCCTGAATCTGTCTAGCCCATTCTTTTTTTCCTCTGTCTCGCCTCCCAGTCCCTGGTCATCTCATCCTGTTTAGCTCCATTCTCTGTCTGTATGTCCCCTCTCCTAGGAGTGACCTGTCTGGCTGCCTGCCCTTCTTACCCACCTGCCCATCTTGTTCACGTGTCCCCAGAATCCAGTCACTTCTCACCACCTGCCCCACTACACTTTGACCCTAGCCATCATCATCTCTCACCTGAATTATTGCACCAGCTTCCACTCTTGCTGCCCACCCCTCCATTTCTCTACAAGCATCCAGAGGGAGCTTTTTAAAGCCCAAGCCAGGTTTGTGTCTTTCCTCTACTAAAATCCTTCCTTGACTTTACACAGCACTTAAAATAGAATCTATCTTCCCTGCTCCAGCCTGCCAGGCCCTTGATGATCTCATCTACCATTCCTGCCCCCTGGCTTTCTGTTCTGGCCCCCCTGCCATTCCTCGATCACACCAAGCTTATTTCCAACTCAGGGCCTTTGCATTTGCTGCTCCCTGTGTCTGGAATGCTATTCCTCCAAATCTTACATGGAGATCAGCCCATCTGGAGTAACCACCCAACCCACTCTCAGTTGCTCTCTCTCATGGCCCAGCTTTTATTGTCTTCATAGAACTAATTGCCATTGGAAGTCAATGTTAATGTTTGTGTATGCAGGTTTTTGTCTGTGTTATTCCTTGCTGCACACCCAGGCCTGCTTAATAGAAGAATGAAGGAATAAATACATAGTTGGCTGGTCACCATAATCTGTCCCTCTTCCTGTCCAGATCTGTTTGTCCATCACCCAGGACATGTCTAACTGACCCTTCCCTGATCAACTCTTCACCAGTCTGTCCCCCATTCATGAGTCCACCTGTCACCTTCAACCTCCGGTTGGGACCTGGGTCGTCTGAGATGCCCTGGAGCCATGCCTCGTTGAACCAGGAAGGGTCTCTGGGGGTGAGAAGGTGGGATGAGCTGCTGGGGGACCCTTTTGGGACCCTCCCCCTCAGCCCCACTCACATCTGGTTCAGCACATAGGCTACTGCGAGGCCACTGCTCAGTTCCTGCGGGCTGGTACAGGGGGGCGGGACATGGAACGTCTGCAACTGGTGGGGGAGAGGAAAGTGCAACAGGCATTATCAGGTCCTGGGACCACGGAACAAAACCCCTTTTACAGACTTTTCCGGTCGGTAGGACCCTCACATGCTGGGTGGGGGCTGGCCTGTTGCTCCAGCAAGCCAGCTCCGTGGGGGAGTGGCTTCTGCTCACCTGGACGGACCGGAGGGGGCGTGGCCTCATTATACCTCTGCCCAACAAACCCCGCGCGACCAGGCGAGGGCAGACCACGAGTCACTTGGTCCCCACCGGCACCACGTGACCAGGCCAACTCACCTGTGCCCTCGCCCCACATGACCCAGCCACGAAGGGGCGTGGCCTCACCTGCTCTTTACACGCAAACCTGCCACTTGACGGGTCAGGTGCTCAGGCCAGAGTGCAACGGCCTGGCAGGCCGACGACCCCTTCCTCCTCCCTGCCCCAGGACGGAAGGGTGCACAGAGCCAAGGTCGGGGCTACCGGGCGAGAAGAGAGGGCGTACACCTGTCCCTGGCCCCGCCCCCGACCTACCCAGGTGAGCAGAGACCCGCATAGCTCGGCCTTGTCCACGCTCATGGCTCCCGATTGGATTCGACCCCGGCCGCGGAGCCCTGCCACCGCAGCGGCGTCCAGATCCGCCACCAGCGAGCGCCCGCAGCCCCGACCTCCCGCTCGGCCTAGAGCGCCTCCCCGCCCCCTAAGCGCAGGCCCCGCCCTGGACACGTGATCTCCTCCCGGCACCAGCTCAGGGCTTCAGACCCGCCATCTTAGATCCGGGAAGCATTTGGGCGCCGGCCTGCCGCTAGGGGTCAGTCTGGGCCAGCCTTGCTCATCCCAAGGGTGGCTTCGCCTCCCCCTCTCCCCGAGCTCTTTTTGGGGTAGCGGAGACTTCACCGTCATTCCTCTTCATCAGAGGCGGAGCTGCCCCACCCTGTTGTGCAGGCGCATTCGCATCCCTTCCCTTCGGCTGAAAGAAATTCTGCTGTCTAGCCACATTATGATCAGAGCCTTTGCGCAGGAGAGGGGCAGGTCATAATATATTCTATGGACTTGGAGGGGGAACACTAAAGGGTTCTTCCCAGTGTAGGTGACTAGATAGTCTTGCCCAGGGGTAGACAAGGGGATTCGGGTCCTAAGTCGACGGCAGGATGGGTCAGACACATGTCCTGGGTAATGGACAGACTTATTTGCCTAGACTGGATCCGTCCTCCACTGAGCTTTCCCTGCCCTTTCCCCTCCCTGAGCCCCGCGCCGGGGCCCTTCTTCCTCAGAACCGAGGACGGGGCCGCCCTGGTCGCCACGGCCCACCCGGGGCGCCTAGACAGCAGGAACGCGGCCTACGGGGAAAAGGATGGGCCCACTCTGAGACCCCGTCTGGGCAGTGAAGGGGGCTTAAAGGAAAGTGCTAGCAATACTAGTTAACAATAAAATCGCAGTCACCATTTATGGGGTGCCTACAAAATGCAGTCTCTGCGCTAAGCGATTTAAATATATAGATGGTTGAAATCTCCACGACTCTAGGTGGCAAGTGCTCTTTAAATTCCCGGTTCGCAGGCGAGGAAACAGAGGTTCTGGGTGGATCCGGCTTTAAGGGAGGGGGTAAAGCACCGGACCTCTGACGCCTGAGTTCCCCGGCTGTCCCTCCCCTGCGGAGCGGGCGAGGTAATGAGCAGTAATTAGAGGTTATTAGCTGTACCCAGAGAGAGGGGCGGACTCTGCTTTGGGGGTGGGTTTAGGTCTGAGGGGCGGGGAGCTGCTCCCTCCAACCTAGAGTCTGGCTTCGGCGACCCTGCCCCCGAGCGGGTTGAGCAGCATGACTACAGCTCCCCCCTCCCCCCCGCACTCCCCCCATCCCCGCACCATCGCAGGAACACAATCACTCTAGCACCAGACTCCAGGTTACAGCCCACTCAGACGCACAACTGCACGCACACAGGGGCCTTGGAGACTCGTCTACACACCCACATCCCCTTCCGAGTTGTTTTCAGCCTCCATCCCCTGGGAGCAGAGTGGAGTGGGGGGAGTAGGGAGGAAGGGGACAAGGGCCAGCAGTGCCGGCTTCCGGACAGGGCTGCCTTACGGCGGCGGGCGTGAGAACAGCCGCCGCTGATTCCCTTATCCCGCACCCACTAAGGAGAGGGTGCTGCCAGTAAGGGGAAGCGGAGCCCCCCTGCCACCAGGCAGAAGTGGAAGGTGAGCCGGAACTATGGCTGTTACAAGGAGAGGAGGCTGGGATTATTTGTGAGAGGACCTGGTTGCCCAAAGTTGGGAGACATGCTAGGACTGCCAAATATTTGGGAGTGGGGTCCCCAGTACTTGCAAAACCCGCAGGGATCTTGATGTTTAGGAGGAATCTAAATATCCGGAGCATGGACTTGAATTGTTCTAACGTTGCCATGATATTTATAGGCGTTATAGATGTTCAGGGACCCAAAAGTCCCCAGATTTAAAGGAAGGTCTGGGTGCCCTCACTTTGGGGGAGGAGTCACAACCCTCCATTTGGGGCGGCAAGGAATCTCATGTTTGGGGGGAAAGGGAGCTCCCTACATTGGCAGGGAAGAGCAGCAATCCCTATTATGTGACGCAGGGAACCCCACTGTTGGGGGCATCAGTGTGCCTTCAATCCAAAGAGAGGGGTCACAAACCCTCATTTTGAAGCAGGGATCCTTTATTTGGGGGAAGGATTCAAACCCCCCACTTTCGGTGGAGAGAGCCCCAAAGTTTGGGGAATGATCTGGAGGCCTCCATTAAGGACAGGGTGCAGGTCTGGACCAGCAGCCCCCAGCTGGTTTGGGGACCCCACCCCCTCCTGTCTGTTTCCAGGAACAGCTGGGCCCAGCCTGGGCTGTACTGCTGGGAAGTGGGTGACTCAACCCCTCCCTGCGGCCACAGCTGGACCCCCGCCCACCCCCTCCGGCCTTCACATCTGGGCAGAGACCCAGTCTTGAGAGCTGGGATGGAGACCCTAGGTTCACACATTTGGAAATGGTGCCCCTCCCCACCCAGGGCTGACCACAAGCTCAGGGTGGACACCATGCCCCATACCATGAGGGACTCTGGCAGATTTTCTGCTCTCCAGACACTGACATTCCACCAGGACTCCCATCCTGACCCCCTCGCCGGGTCTGTATATGTGTCTCTGAGTCCATGTGAAGTGTGTTCACATCTATGTAGGTGTGAGATGGTGGGTCTGTGATTGTGTGTGTACAGGCCTATGTGTCTGCATCTACCTGTGTCTTGGGGGCCTGGGAATTCACCCAACAGGCTATGTGTGTGTGATTTGGTGGTTTTGGGGGGGTGCTGTCAGGGACTAGGGCACATGCTTCTCTTTATGGGACCTTGCTGTGTGTCTATATCCCTAGGTCATTCTTTGTGTGAGAAGTGAATGTGTAACAATCAGTACTTCCGTATGGATTTAGGTTGTGTTTCTGTGACCGTGTCCTACTTTCTCTCCGTCATGTGTTTTTCTGTGATAGCATGAGCCTGTCATGTTTGTCCTTGGTTTGTCCATGTCCCCGAGACAATCTGGTGTCCCTGTGTGTGTGGTCTTGTGGGTTTGTGTCTGTGACCCTACTTTACTTCATGTGCCCTACTTGTGATGTCTGCGTGACAGCATGACCGTCGTGTGTCCGTCCCCAGCATGTGTCTCTGTGCCTCTACAATCTCCATGTGAGAGGAATGGCTGTGTGACAACTGGAGTCCTGAGGTCCAAGACTTTTATCTGTGTCTTACTTTGTCTTGGTGTGGCTTTATCGGAGTGTCTGTATATGCCACCTATCTGTGTATGAAGATGGCCCTACCACAAACGGTGTGTGACAGTGTGACCCTGTCCACGTTCGCTGCGGAGCTGGCTGGACTAGTGAATGTTTGTGCCAACGTGTGGCAGGTGTATCCTGTGTCCGTGTGACACTGTGGATCTGATCGTTTGTGACCTTGTGTGTGGGGGGGTGTCAAAGTCACACAAGACAGCGTGAGGAGGCGGTGATGTGCTGGGGGGGCGTCAAGCGCCCAGAGTCCTGCCGCTCTCGGCCCCTCCCGGCGCTGCGGGGGCGCGTGCGTCGTGCGTGACGTGAGGCACGACGGGGGTCGCTGCGTGCGTGGAGCCAGACGCGATCGTGCGTGCGAGCGCGGGGGGATGGGCTAGCTGCGTGCGTGCGTGCGTGGGCGGCTGCGGGGGTCAGGCGCGCGCGGGGGAGCGCGGGGCACAGCCCCACCCCGCCGGGGACTTTGGGCGCGGGTGAAACCCGGGAGGGGGCTGCCGTTAACCCCTTCCTGCCCGATCTGAAACTTGTGGCCCCTCGAGAGAGCGCGCGGGGGCTTCCCCAGCGCGCGGGGACCGTCCCTGCCGAGGGAGGAACCCCGCCATCGAGCTGAGAGACCCCCCAGTTACCATGGAAACCGGAGCTTCCCGCGCGGCCGGGCGCGTGCTTCCTCCCCCCTCCCGCTCTTCCTCCAGCTCCGTATTCCACCGACAATGCGCTGCCCGCTCCTGGCCTCCTGGTCTCCGGGGAAGGGGCTGGGGTCAGCGAGGCCCTGGCGTGCGTGACTCAGGCCAGCTTGAGGGTCCCCTGGCCGCAGCCGACCTCGCTCCCCCTTCTCCACCCCGTGACTCACCCCTCGCGGCTTTCCCCTTGTGTGACTCAAGCCCTTGGGGAGGGGGCTGCGGACTCTGAGACCCCCCCTCCAGGCAGTGGGGGCTGAGAACCGAGTACTGGGGGCCTAGAGCTTAAGGGGTGGGGCTTTCCCTCCAGCGAGGGTCGGTGTCTGGTGTCTTCCCTTAGACATCCCTTGCCAAGGTCACTAGAACCGTTTCCCCCACCCCTGAATTGGCAGTACCTACCCCACAACCCTCCGGGAACCCAGCCCCCAGCCCCTCCCCCGTAGCCCACAGGAAGTTTTTGCAGAGCCCATCGGCGATGAAACGGTTAAAGCCGTTTTCTTATTCATTTCATCCAGGGGCCCCTTTTGACTCAGAGCAAGCCAGGCGCCCCCTTGAGCCGGGCCTCGTGGGGGCCTGGGTTCATACTCCACCCCACATGTACCATTTTTAGAGAGGGGAGGGAAGGCTGTTGGTGAGCTGGCTGGGGGTCTTGGGTAGCATACAGGGTTGGGTTCAAATCCTGCCTCTGGCCTCATTGCTCTCTGGGTCTCGGTTTCCCCATCTGAAAATGGGGAATAATTATGACCCACTTATTGTGGCGTTGTGGGATTAAGTGAATAATAGATGGGACGCTTTGTTCCCAGAGCTGGGCAGAGGAGCAGGGAGGGGGCTTGGCCGGTAGAAAGACCCAGGCTCCTCCTGTATCTCAGGCCTGGGTGTCAGGGTGACCAGCAGAAGCGAGTCCTTGTGGGGCGTGCCATGCCCCACCCAGGCGCTCTGAGGCCATGGGGTTCATCCCGTCCACCCCCTGCCCGGGGCAGGCACCCAGGAAGTGAGAGGCGGGGCAGGAATGAGGCGGAACCTGTTGGGCCCGTCGCCTCCCCACCCCTCACCCTCATTCCGGGGCCCTGGCATGCCCCCCCCCCCAGGTTGCGGCCCCACCCCCACCGCCCTGGACGCCTGGGTCCTGACCCGATGGTGGCCCAAGGGAGGGGATGTCGGCGGAGACAGCGTCTCGGGAACATCCTGTGGACTGCTGGCTGTGGACTGCTGGCTGGACAGACCGGAGGGTCAGCCCCTCCCCGGGCAGGGCAGAAATCGGCTGGGGGCAGAATAAACATGGCCCAGGGTGGCCAGACTTGGGGGGGGCGGCAAGGAGTGTACACATACACAGTCACACACACGACACCCGTGTCACCCTGGCCACAGAGAGACTGCCAACCGGGGACACACTGACAGGGTCAGACACAAATCTGGGCAATACGGCTGTCAAACACAGACACAGTGACAGGGCAGACTCAAGAGGAAGACTGAAATGCTGCCAAACACACAAAGACACCGACAGGCCAGATGCATAAAGGCAGGGAGTGAGTGACACAGATAAATCAACTCAGCATACAGGCAAGATGGACACACTGACAGACACAAATACAGAAAGACATTGACATTCTGGTGAGAAGCACACAGCCTGGCAGACTGTGGCATGGTCACAGGCACTCTAGGACAAACGTGACAGGCCAGAAACACACAGGCAGGACGGACACACTGAGAACTGTGTGTCAGACACAGACGGGCAATACATGCATGTGGATAGACTCAGAGAGAAGGGACAGTCACTTTCAGTGCAGGCTCCCCGAGAGCTGCACGAGAGATGTTCATACACAGTGTCAGATCCTGACACACGAGAAAGCAACACAGGCGCGCACACACACACACACACATACACACACACGAACACACACTAGCAAGATCACCAACTCAAAAAAGATACTCAGAGGCAAGAGAGACATACATAAACCTATGGGAGATGGACATACATAAACCTATGGGGAAGGACACATACAGACCATAACAGAATCCCCCCATCTCCCGCCACAGTTGCACACACACTCAGAGATGCTCTGAGGACATCAGAAGTCAGCCTTACAGATACACACTACCTCACCGATGACACACACGTCAGACCCTCCGACAGATTGGGCAGATGTAAGCAGACAGACTGACAGTCACACACATGGTCTAGCCAGACAGTCACACCCAACGCAGAGAAGCATTGACAGGCCACAGTCGGACATTCACTAACACATTGGCACAGAGACACCGTGACAGAACCTGTTGGCTAACACACACACACACACACACACACACCAGCCACAGAGCCCACATATAGACATACACACATAGATGAGCCACAGACACACACCAGCCACAGACCTCACATTCACAGACCTCACACAGGCAAGCCATGGACCTCACACACACACACAGACACACATACACACTAGACACGAATAGGTTAGCCATATGAACTCCAAAACAACCTACATTCATGTACATAGGCCAGCCACATGCAACCTATTTCATAGACCATACGTATACTCACACACACACTAACCCCTCCCAAACCACCCCACCAAAGCAGGCAGGTCCTACACACCCCTGCAGTGTTGGGCCAACACACAGACACATGCCCTGAGAAGACAGGCCTCACATGCACTCTCACACGTCCTGACAGGCCAGCCACACACTAACTCACAGCCAACCAGACACGCACGTGCCCCTGGACCATGCTGCGGGGCTCTGGGCTTCCCAGCCAGTCTCTACCCCTACCCAGAGATCCTGGTGCTTCCTCTCTCCAACCACCGCCCCCCCCCGCCCCGCTCCCCGGCCTGCTGTTTGTCACTTCCCCTAGGAGGCCCAGCTCAGCAGCCTCAGTCCCTAGTGGGGTGTGGGCCTGTTTTCTCAGCACATCCCCCGTAAATGGGGCACCTGGGATCTCAGCCATGCTCAGGCCCCCCAAGACCTCGCCAGCAGTGGGGGGCACAGAAACAGCTTTGTGGGAAACTCCCCTCATGCCTAGCTGAGTCAGCCTGAGGAGACAGACTCTCCTTCCTGCTTCCAAGAAAACCGAGCAGCTTCCTCTCTAGGAGATGGGTGAGGGACCCCCCAAACCACAGAGGTGGAGGAGGGAAGTGACTGGAAAGCCAGGGGTTCCTGGGGGAGGGCCTCCTTGATCCTCAGCCTCTTCCTGCCAGCTGCCTGTCCACACCCAGGGGCAGGGACAAGGGAGCCTGGGTGCTATGACTTGCGGGTTCTCGTCCTGGCCTGCCCACTGGCTGACTCACAGACAGCCCCCAGCCCAGTTTCCTGGTGAGGGCCCTGCCGGCCAGTGGGCCGGGGGGGGAGGGGGGTCGCCAGGCTATTTATAAGAAGGAGAAGTCCCTCCTGCCAAGGCCAAAAGCCCCAGAGAGACCTGTAGGTGGGGGTGGGAGAACTTCCTCCTTATCCAGTCCCCCAGGCCCCAGGCCCCTGGGCAGGAGGGAAGCCTGGGCACAGACTCCTCAGCCAGATGCTGGTCTGGAGCCCAGGGCCTGGGCAGTACCCAGATGCTAGTCTGGGCACCCAGGGCAGATGGAGGAGGGGGCTATCCTCACACCTTCCTCACAGGGACGGCTAGCCTTGGCGCCAGTGGGGCGGCATGAGGTGGTGGCACCCAGGCTAGAAGGGTGAAACTGGCAGGGGCTTGGAACCGGCTGTACCAGCTTAGCTGGGCCCCCGCCCTCCCTCACTGGCCCAATCCCCACCCCCTGGTCAAACACCCGTGCAGAGAGCATGCTGGCCTGCCCCCAAACACACCAGCAGCCCTCTGCCCTGTGCCCAAGCCCAGATAAGTGAGACCCTTCATGAAAGGGCCTGCAGAGCTTGGCATACAGTTGGCACTGCATAAGTGCCTCTCTGATTGTCATTATCCACATAAAAAGTGGCTAATGCTCTGGAGCCAGACAGCTCAGGTTCTAGGTCAGCTCCAGTGCTTATAGCTGTGGGATAGCAGGTAAGTTCCTTACCTTCCTGTGCCTAAGTTTTCTAGTCTGTTAAATGGGGCTACAAATAGCATGCATTTCGCTCGGTTGTTGGAAGCAGGCAATGTGTTATTCTATGTAAACCACTTAGAAGAGTGCCTGGCCCATGGTAAGAGGCATATAAGAGTTAGCTACTAAAATAATAATTATTGGGGCTTTCCTGGTGGCGCAGTGGTTGAGAGTCCGCCTGCCGGTGCAGGGGATGGGGGTTCGTGCCCTGGTCCAGGAGGATCCCATGTGCCGCGGAGTGGCCGGGCCCGTGGGCCATGGCCACTGGGCCTGCGCGTCCGGAGCCTGTGCTCCGCGGCGGGCGAGGCCGCAGCGGTGAGAGGCCCGCGTACCGCAAAAAAGGAAAAAAAATAAATAAATAAAATAAATAAATATTATTATTATTGTTTCTCAGTCTGTTTGCCTATCTTAAGGGTCTCTGAGTCGTGCTGTCTGCATGACTCTAACCCTGCATCCCTCCCTGCCTTGACCCCCATCCCCCATACATCCACTTTTCCTTGCTGGGTCCTTGGCCTCCATCTCTACCCTTACTGGGCCAGTCTCACCTCTCTCCAGGACTCCCCTGGCATGGGCAGCCTCAGCACTGGTCAGGGCTGACTCACTGTGGCCTCCTGGCCCGTGGGACCTGCAGGTTGGCTTCCTGATATGCTGCCCTCCAGCCAGGCCTGCCCAGCCCCCTGACGTTGCCCGCTGCGCCCCCGCAGGGCCCAGCCAGATGTCAGCTGCAGTTATTAGCATGGGCAGGAGACACAGGCCTGGCAGCTTGCCTGCCAGACTCAGCGGCCACTGGAATCTCCCTTGCGCCTGAGGCGGGGGAGGGGAGCAGTTCAAGCAAGGGAGGAGGAGAGGGGGTACCCAGGGATCACAAGCACCCTCCAAAGATGGGGACACCCCCAGCTTCTAGTGGGACCTTCCTCCTCAAAGCCACTGCTCTGCTGGACTTCCCCCAGCCCCCACAGAGCTCAGTTTCTCTTTTGCCTCTTTCGTTTTCCTTCTCTCCTCCACACTTGGTGAGCTCTGCGCTTGCCCTACAAAGTCTGGCTAGCCCCCCTCCCTCAGCCTCTCTCTACCCTAAAGAAACTTCCATGCTCCCAAGACAGAGGCCTCACACTCTCTCTGAGTGAGAGAGAGAGAGAGAGGGAGAGACTGAGCTCACCTCTGGCTCTAGTGGCTCACAGCCTATCTGCTTGGAAGTCCCACCTTAAGTCTAACTGGAAGCCTCACCATCTAAACCTTCTCACATTCCTGGGGAAGGGGCTCTGGAGGGGTTCCCTCAGATGAGGGAGACAACTCAGATGAAGGAAAGGATCCCCCTTTTAGGTATTCTGGATGGTGAGGCGACCCGCACACTGAAAGAGGAGTAGGGCCTGTCACCCATATGAGTGAAGGTGGGGATACCCCAGCCCCTAGGGATGTATGGGGGGAGGGGCCCCAGACTTCCTGGCAGAAAGTAAGGGCACCCAGCTCGAGGTAGGAGGCAGCCGTGCCAGCCCGCCCAGGCACCGGGGTCGCCTCGAGGCACTGACCCGCCCCCTCCACGCCCGTCGGGCCGGGGGCGAAGTCCGACCCAGGCCCGCGGGCAGGCGGGGACCTGCCAGGCTGGGTCGAGTCGGGTAGGGCCTGGCAGGACGCGGCCCCAGAGCGGCTGGGTGGGGCCGGGCCAGGCGGCCGGGGCTGGTCGGGACTAGCCGTCCTGGGGCCCTGGCGCGCCCTGGGACCTGGCAGATCGGGGCAGCCGACTCCTGGCCGGGGCTCCGGGACAGCGTTAACCCCACCCCTTCCTGTGCCCTTATATGGGCGGCGGGGAGAGACTCCGGGGGCCGCCCCGCCCCCAATCCTGCCCGCGGACTCCGGCCTGTTGCCATGGCGACCAGGCCCCGGTGAGTCCCCCTCCGTCAGGCCGATGGAATCGTCCCGGACTGCCAGCCTCGGCGATCGGCTGCGGGCGCCAAGGGCTGAACCATTGCTTGGGTGGGGATCGGCGACTGGAGGCCTCTGCGGCGGGACTTGTTCCACGCCCCTGGCTTCCTCTGGGGTCGCAAGCCCAGGTTCCTCTTATGAGGCGCAGAACCCGGCTGGACCCAGGGCGGGGCGCATGGTCCCGTAGGATTCGAGTGACGGAGGCAGGGCCCGGTTCCTTCCCCCCGGGCTGTTGCCACACTTCCTGCCGCGGCGCTCTTTCCCCAGCCTGTTTCTAAGGAAGGAGTGGGGTTGGGCGACCGCGCCCCGGCCGTCGGGCTGGGTCTAGGCACCAGGAGCCGACACTGTGTCGGTCAAGCCCAGGGTCACTGGGGGAAGTCTTTGGGGTGTGCACCTAGAGGTCACCCACAAGAGGGGACCCCGATCGTGGAAGATGCAGCAGTCCAGGTCCCCAGGATCCTCAAAAGACCCCTCCTCTCATGTCTCAACCGGAGACCCTCTGTCAGTACTATCTCAGCACTGAAGGGGGGCCCCGACCCTTCTAATTCTCCTCCGTCGGGGCTTCGCAGATGACCCCCAGTGACCTCCAACCTCTGACAGTGTCCTAATCTTCTACCCCACATATTTTCCTTGACTCCGTGTACCCCAGGACCCTCACTCACTTCTTCCATATCTAGGACCCCCAATTCCTTCCCCTTCCAACTTGTGGGGGACTCTCAGTCTCTCCCATGGACTCCAGGACGCCTACTCATTTTCTGCATAATGGGTCTCCAGCAGCTCCCGTGTACACTTTTGATCGCTCCCCCTCCTCACTTTTTCTGGGTTCAGTTCCTCCCGTGAAAATTCCAGTCCCTCAACTCTTTTGTACGCTGGACCCCCACTCAATTTCTGAGTCAGGCGTCTCCTTACCACTCCCCCACCTACCCTGCTTAACCCTCCTGTCTCTCCTTTGGGGGGTCTCTCAGTGTATTCTCAGCCCCCCAGCCCCTCTGGAAGACTCCAGATCCCTCAGGCCTTTCCGTGTGCAGCTCGGGACCACCCCCCTACCCCCAACACACACACACACTTGCTCTGTACCACTTCCTCGTATCCCTCATCGCGTACTCCAGGGGAGCCATCGCCCTCCCTGAAGCCTCTCCCCGTGTACCTCTGACCGCCCCAGCGACCCCTTCCTCGCGCACCAGGGTCCTCTGAGCCCCTCCCCCTGCAGTCGCTCCGAGCCACCCAGCCCGTGGCCGCTGTTTACAAGGACACGCGCTTCCTGACAATGACGCGAGCCGCCTCCTCCCCTTCCCCACGCTCCAGGAGGGGGGCGCGGGGGCCCGGCTCGGGCGACCGCCAATCGGAGCGCACTTCCGCAGCTGACAATCGCCGTATAAAGGCGTGTGGCTCCGGCTGAGCGGCCGGGACCTTGAGCGTGTCCAGGCCAGCTTCGGAGCCAACGGGGAGCGGGGAGCAAGGGGGACGCAACACGAAGAAAGCGAGTGCGCCAGAGCGGGGCAGAGGGGCTAGAGAAGCCGCACAGAGCTTCCGTGCACAGCCGCCTGTTGGTCTCTCTCGGCCCATACAGGCCCCCGGGAACGCGCGTCCAGACACCTGGTCCAGCCATCTCCGCGGACTGCGCGGAGCGCAGCGAGGCCCGGGGCGGCCCCGCAGGGACCCTCAGACCGACCGGGCCGCCCGGATGTGCACTAAAATGGAACAGCCCTTCTACCACGACGACTCATACGCAGCGGCCGGATACGGCCGGACCCCGGGCGGCCTCTCTCTACACGACTACAAACTCCTGAAACCCAGCCTGGCGCTCAACCTGGCCGACCCCTACCGAAATCTTAAAGCACCCGGAGCGCGGGGCCCCGGCCCAGAGGGCAGCAGTGGCGGCAGCTACTTTTCCAGCCAGGGCTCGGACACCGGCGCGTCGCTCAAGCTCGCCTCATCGGAGCTGGAGCGCCTGATCGTCCCCAACAGCAACGGCGTGATCACGACGACGCCCACGCCCCCGGGACAGTACTTTTACCCCCGCGGGGGTGGCAGTGGTGGAGGTGCGGGGGGCGCAGGGGGCGGCGTCACCGAGGAGCAGGAAGGCTTCGCCGACGGCTTTGTAAAAGCCCTGGACGACCTGCACAAGATGAACCACGTGACGCCCCCCAACGTGTCCCTGGGCGCCAGCGGGGGGCCCCCGGCCGGGCCCGGGGGCGTATATGCCGGCCCGGAGCCGCCTCCCGTCTACACCAACCTCAACAGCTATTCTCCAGCCTCTGCGACCTCCGGAGGAGCCGGGGCCACCGTCGGGACTGGGAGCTCGTACCCGACGGCCACCATCAGCTACCTCCCACACGCGCCGCCCTTCGCCGGCGGTCACCCAGCGCAGCTGGGCCTGGGCCGCGGCGCCTCCACCTTCAAGGAGGAACCGCAGACCGTGCCTGAGGCGCGCAGCCGCGACGCCACGCCGCCGGTGTCCCCCATCAACATGGAAGACCAGGAGCGCATCAAAGTAGAGCGCAAGCGGCTGCGGAACCGGCTGGCGGCCACCAAGTGCCGGAAGCGGAAGCTGGAGCGCATCGCGCGCCTGGAGGACAAGGTGAAGACACTCAAGGCCGAGAACGCGGGGCTGTCCAGCACTGCCGGCCTCCTCCGCGAGCAGGTGGCCCAGCTCAAACAGAAGGTCATGACCCACGTCAGCAACGGCTGCCAGCTACTGCTTGGGGTCAAGGGACACGCCTTCTGAGTGCCCTCCTATCCCCCGTACGGACATTTTCCCAACCTGGACGGCTGGGCGCACGCCTCCCATGGGGCGAGGGGGCAGGCGGTGGGCACCGGCCCCGGGGCCTGGGGGCGCCACAAACCACACTGGACTCCTGCCCGCCCGCTCTGCGGCCAGTCCTTCCACCTCAACGTTTACAAGCCCCCCTTCCACGTTTTTTTTTTTTTTGTATTTTTTTTCTGCTGAACTCAATTCATATTGAATATAATATATTTGTGTATTTAACAGGGAGGGGAGGAGGGGGCGATTGCGGCGGAGCTGGCCCCGCCGACCGGTACTCAAGCCCTCGGAGATACTGGGGAGGGGACCCCCGCCCCCTGCCCTCCCCCCCTCTGCACCGTACTGTGGGGAAGAAACGCGCAGTCGGTATCTAAAGAATTTATTTTAAGATGTGTTTGTGTGTGTATGTGTGTTCTTACTTTTTATTGAATCTATTTAAGTAAAAAAAAAAAAAGGTTCTTTATTAATTTCTGTTGTCTTTTTTTCCAAGCCGGGCGGGCGGAGGGAGGAGAGTACTGGGATGCCCCCACCCCACTGCGGTTTGTGGCTTGCTCCTGTAACTGTGTCAATCTCGCCAGCTTTGTTCAGACATCTTGCGTCCCCAGCCTGGGTGTCTAACCCTTCTTGCGTCCCCCGATCTCCCGGGTTGGAAGGTGCAGGGCGGGGACCAGGTCCCGCAACTCCCCAGCACCGGGGGACAGGATGCCTGGGGCGAAACGCGCAGTGCGCAGGCGCGGCCCCGCCCAGCCGCGCGCGCCGGGGCTTTCCCCGCTGACGCTACGGAAGCGCGGTCCAAACATGGGCTGATTCTGCCCAGTGACGCGACGGCGGTCTCTGGGCAGATTCCGGGAATCCCCTCCCCCGCTCTGCCGGGCAGGACCGCGGCGCCGGGAAAGGGGCCGGGATTTTCCCAGGCTGGCGGCTACCGAGGCCCGGAAAGCCCCAGGCCTGGGTCCAGAGCGTCCGCGGTGGGCGGGCCGCACTCCAGAACCCCGGGAGCCACCCCAGAGTCTCCCCCATCGGGCTGGTGCCTGGGTCCTGCCGAGCCCACGCCAGCTTCGTCTGACCTGACCCGGGAGGGGGGATGCAGTTGCCTGCGCGTCGTTGCCGCCGCGATCCCCTCCCCACCCCCGCCAGGAAGGGCGGTGCCCGCCTGCCAGTTTCCCCTCCCGGGTGCCAGGCCGGGAGCGGGGCGACTGCCAGGTCTGGTCCTGCCGGGGCGGCTGCCCGGGCCGCCGGGCGCCGCCGCCCTCTCATGGGGCTGCCTCCCCCGCAGCTGTGACGGGTGCGAGGGCGGCTGGTGAGCCCCGATGGGGATCTGGCTGGCTTCGGAGCTGGCAAGCCACAGGGGCGAGGTAGGGTAGAACAGACGCTTCATTAATTCATTTATAAAGTACTGAACGACCTGGCCCTGGAGTCACAGACTGGACCAGGGCCGACAGACAATAAACAAGCAAACGTGATTCGGAGATGGTGGTAAGTGCTAGGAAGAAAAAAAAATGGTCAAAGTGGTAGTGATGGGGCTGGGGAGGTTAGCTGCTTTGGAGAATGGATTGGGAACATGGAACTTTAATGAGGCGATTTTTCAGCAGCTTTGATGCTGAGCCCTGAGAAGATCCTGAGTAACAGCGTTCTGGCAGAGGGAACAGCACATGCAAAGCTCCTGTGGCCAGAACAAGATCAGCCTGTTAAAGAACAGCAAGAAGGCCGTGTGCTGCAATGGAATGAACCAGGAGTGGGGAGATGAGGTCAGGGAAGACCACGAAGGGCCTTGGGGAGGAGTGTAGATAAAATCCCAAGGCTGAGATGGGTGACCTTGGAGGGCATTAGGCTGGATAGCAATATTAATAATGGGTCTATGGATTAAATGAGCTTGTCAGTCCTGTTCTGTGGAAGGAAATGGGGGCTCAGAGTGGCAAAGCCACTTGCCTGAACATGCACAGCATCAAACTGAGCTCCTTCAAACACTGTCTTGCTCCTAACACCTGCCTCCCAACCTAACCCTCATCCTTCCACTTCAGGGGCAGAGGCACAGCCCCTCCAACTTGGGGTGGTGTAGAACTTGCAGCAGGGACTGTGCCTCTACCTCAAGCTCCCTCTCTTGGTTCTATGCTCAGGATTGGGTCCCCACCTTCTTCCAGCCCCAGGAACTTGGTCCTAATAACCATTAACAGAGCGCTGAGTTTCACGTACTTCATCTCTTTTAACGTGAAATGGTGAAATGTAGGTTTGTCTTTATTCCCATTTTGTTGTTGAAGAGACGCAGGGAAGATCACAGCTCTTAAACGGCATTTGAACCCAGGCTGGCTGTTGTTTAGGTGTGGGCGCTGCCCTGCATGGCCAGGTTTCAGGTTGTAAGGCAGCCTGGGACTTGCTCCCTGCAAGGGGCAAACAGCACCATCGCCCCCGGCCCCTCCACCCGTCTTCAGGCCAAGGAGAAAGAGGGAGGAGAGTAAGCAGTGAGCATGATGCAAGGCTGCCACCTTGTGGTGGAGATCAGTAACTACAATGTCAGTTCCCAGGCCACAGCCTGGAGAAGGGGGTGGGGGGTGGTACCATACCAGGACAAATCACACCAACACACTTACATCTGTCCCTAATACTTTATTAGTCACCTCTAGGCCTGTTCTCAGCTATGTGGGCTCCAAGGAGGGGGTCACCATTCACCAGCTCTCAGCTGGTAGCTTGAGAAAGCCTTGGCCTAGCCCTCTGGGGTCATGGACTGTAGAGTCTGAAGGGGCCTTTCCTGGGTCAGTATGGGGCACCCAGGTAGGGGCACAGATGGGGGCCAAGAGCCCAAGCTTGCCACCCCTTTGCCAGCCTAGTTGTGTTTGGAGAAATATTCCTTGCTGTCGTCCACATTGGGCTTGATTGTGTCACTGCCTGGCATCCAGCCAGCGGGACAGACTGTGGAAAAACAGGGGTGCACATATGAGGCTAGAGTGCCATATCCAAGGTAGAGCAGTAGTGAGGGGACAAAAAGAGGCAAAGCAAGAGCATGAGTTGCAGGAGAAAAAGCGTGGAGCCAAGTGGTCTAGGACTAAGACCATGCTACATGGTAAGAGAAGCTCTCCAAGCCCAGCTGCAGGATTTTCTGACATTTTATTTTATTTATTTATTTATTTTTGGCCACACCATATGGCATGCGGGATCTTAGTTCCCCGACTAGGGACTGAACCCGTGCCCCCTGCAGTAGAAGCGCAGAGTCCCAACCAATGGACCACCAGGGAAGTCCCTATTTTATTTTATTTATTTTTTTGGCCGCGCCGTGTGGCTTGTGGGATCTTAGTTTCCCTGACCAGGGGAAACTCGAGTCGTCGGCAGTAAAAGTCCAAGAGTCCTGACCACCGGACCGCCAGGGAA
Source organism: Mesoplodon densirostris (assembly GCF_025265405.1). Taxonomy (NCBI): domain Eukaryota; kingdom Metazoa; phylum Chordata; class Mammalia; order Artiodactyla; family Ziphiidae; genus Mesoplodon; species Mesoplodon densirostris. The sequence continues at coordinate 143,409,466 of NC_082663.1, forward strand.
TTCCCTGGCTGACATTTTAATTTTTTTCTGGCTCCTTTAATCGCATCTTTCTCTCTTAGCCCCAGCCCCAATGGACTTTGAGGGCCTGTGGTCAGGCTGTGGCCTTCACATGAGAAGATACTCTGATCCAACTAACATTAAAGCCTGCCTTGGTACAGGCCTTCTCAAATACCTTCTATAGATTTGTTACCTCCCCAGCTCCCCACACTTATATTGGGGTATCTCTCCCACCAGACTAGAAACTTCCTGCAGACAAGGCCCTGAGTTAAATCTTCTTTGGGGCCCTCACATCCACCCCACACAAGCGACAGAGCGGGCAGTGAATGTATGTGTGCATGACAGAGGGGCTGCCCGTGTACCCATGTGTGAACACATGTGAATGTGGGTTTCGGCTCACCTTCCCCGTGCTCATCTGTGTACTGAAAGGCCTGGACCAGCCGCAGAGCCTCATCCACGGAGCGCCCCACAGGCAAATCATTGATGGTGATCTGGCGAAGGACACCCTTGCCATCGATGATAAAGAGGCCCCTGAGATATCAGAGTCCACAGTGAGGAGCCAGACTTCCCACGGTCAGGACCCAGGGAGGGAGCACCGTCTCCCTGCTAGCCACAGGGCTGGGGGCAGGGAGGGCATCACCCAAGAGCGATCCCCTCACTCTGAGGATGGGGGCTTCCTGAGGGTCCCACAGTACCTGTAGGCGATGCCCTCATCTTCCTTCAGCACGCCATAATCACGGGACAAGCTTCTGGTTACATCAGCCAGCAGGGGGATGTTCAGGGGGCCCAAGCCTCCCTCCTTCCGGGGAGTGTTGATCCTGTGGGTAGGAGAGACAGGGCTGGGACCTCAGGATGCCTGGCACAGCAGGGTCCTCACCCTTTGGGCCTGCATGTGATAAGGGCTGGAGAGGGGGTGCTGGAGGTGAGAGATAAGGGGCTTTAGAGCAACCCCCGGGGAGCGCCACCCACCCCACCCTGAAGTGGGTGCTGGGGCTGCTTCTCACAGCTGGGAAGACTAAGCTAATACTCGAGCAAAGTGGCTTCACTTGTGCTGGTGGTTTCCAGCACCCTGAGGCAGAGAACCTGCCTTAGCGTCCCCGTCCTCCTCTCTCTAGCTCTGTGTCACTGGGCCCAGCCCCTCACTCTCTTGAACTGGAGTTTCCACCTTGCTGAAATAGTTCACGGGAGGGAGGCTGTGTTGCCCTAAGTGAAAAAAAAGCATCTGCCAATTCTCTACGCCACGAAACTAGTTTCCAAAAGCTAATTACTGTCATCATCATTGAGGACTTGGGAATCACTATTTCCATTATTTTCTTGATGGGAAAGGGAGGCACAGAGCTTGAGCACCGGCCATGAGAACACACAGCTCAGACCCTATAGAGGTGTAGGTTTAGCTGCACCCTTCCTCCTTACTGGTCCCCACTCATACCAAGCCAGGTGAGTGAACTGAGAGTCGACAGAGACGCCCAGCACATTGCAGTGCAGCTTGTGGAACTCCTCGGCACGCTCACTGAAAGCGATGATCTCCGTGGGGCACACAAAGGTAAAGTCCAGCGGGTAGAAAAAGAGGACCAAGTATTTTCCTGGGGAAGGGGGTGGAAATAGACAAGGAATTAGGGCTCAGACCCTCTAATGCCTGTGCCCCGCCCCCACCAGGGCCCCCTCCAGGCCGCCCTCACCTTTGTAGTCTGAAAGCTTCACCTCCTTGAAGGCGCCATCCACCACGGCGGTGGCCTGGAATTCCGGGGCGGGCTTTCCGATGTGCGCGTAGCCGGAGGTCATGACTGAAAGCCGAGACCCCCCCACACCGGTCAGTGCGCCCTGGACGACCCTTTGTCCTCGCTTCCCAAGGTCACGCTGCGTACCGGGCCCAGTTACTGAGTCAGAGCGGCGGAGGCAGCAGCAGTGTCTCGCACCCTCTCCGGGACCAGGTTGGCACGGCCTTGAGACTTTGGGAGACCCGCCCCCCGGGACAGCTAGAGGGGCCGGGCAGCTGCCGGCCGGCCCCCAGTTAAGCGTGTCGGCCTGAGCGCGGTCGCGCAAGCCCACCGCCCCAGGAGGAGATGCCGCGAGCTGGGGGCGGGGAGCCTGGGGCTGCGGCCTGTACTCCAAGGCTCTAGCCTCGTTTTTCCCCGCAAGGACAAAGGCAGCCACTACGGCGGGTGGAAAACAAAGGCGGCCAGCGCTGAGATCTGGATAGGGGCCGAGCTGCTCCAAGGGAGCTCCCCGCAGCCCGATGCACTCCAGGTGTCCATACCTGCGTGGGCAAGGGCGGGACGCACAGACTCGCAGACGCACAGACTCGCTTTCGCAGGGCGAAGCGAGTTGTGGGCTTTGGGGGCTTTTATATTAGGCCCGAACCATGACGCAAAGGGCGGAGGGGTGGGCGGACGAGCAGAGCGGTCGGGTCCACTGCAAGCGCAGGGGAGGGAAAGAGGAGCCGGCCGCGACCACTTGCCCGCGGGCGGCAGGGGGAGACGCGCAGCCGCCGGCCCCGACCACTGCGTCGGCCCGCGGGGGTGATGCGCGGGGCTCCTCTTTGGAGCGCGCTGGGGTCGGTTGAGTCCGGCATGGCTCGGAGCGGTGTGGCCCTACTGCTGCTTCCGCTGATGCTCCTGCTGCTGGCAACCCCTGCCCAGGTCTCCCCCGACTACCAATACTTCGGCGAGCAGGGAGAAGGGGACACCTGGGAGCAGCTCCGGCTGCAGCATCAGGAGAAAGGTAACTGCAGGCTGCGGCTGTGATAGTGCAGAAAGGTGCTTCATTGCCCCACTTCACCATCTGGCTGCAAATAGACCCTCCTTCAGGGACTTCAAATCCCTGCCCAGCTATGCACTGGCGGCGCCCCTCGGGCTGATTACTTTTCTCTGAGGCTCAGTTTTCTCATCTGTAAATTGAGATAGAGACTCTTTAAGCAGCCTACACGGGGAGAGGGGACGTGAGCAGGCAATAAATACCGATGCAGACATATCCATAAACTCATGGATAAGTGCTGGGAAAGGCGGAGATAGAAAAGGCAGGGTGCAGGTAAACTTCTGAAGTCAGAGAAGGCCCGGCTGAAGATAGGTAACCAATGCAGCCGGAATGACAAGCAAAAGCCCAAAATGCGAAGATTTAGGGGGGAGAGTGCACCAGGGAGTTGGAACAGCAAGTGTCAAGGTCAAAAGGCCTGACAGAGGACTGGAAAGAGGCCAGTGTTGTCTGGCAGAGGCTTGGTGAGGGCATGAGGTGTCAGGACTTTGTGAGCCACAGATTTGGCTAAGACCTGTCAACTAGGGCTATAGGGAAGAGTCAGTAAAAGAAGGGTTGTGAAGGGTGTCTGATAAACGTTGTAGCTGCTTTGAAAGTGATCATAATAATTGTTTTTGTATTATGTGCTAGCCCATCGCCAGGGGCTTTAAGTACCTTCATTATGACAATTATGTCATTTAATTTACCACCTGGCAACCCTGCTGGTCAGGTGACACTGTGCCAGTTGGACAGGCTCAAGATCATGCCCCTGAAGAGAGGAGTCATCTTCAGATGGTGGACACCAAGGGTGTTGTATCACATTCCCAACTGGACAGGCAGGCACAGGTGGGAAGTGTCATTTTGCAGTCCCTCTGGGCCATTCACCAGTTGTGTGAGCTTGGAAGGGTGGCTTGTTCTAAGTTTGTTTCCCCACCTGGGACTAATGGTAAGATTAGAGATAATCTATGGCGGGGGACCTGGCACAGAAGCACAACTGAGCAAATACGAACTGTTGTGATTTGTTAGTGTCTTTCTCCTCCTCCCTCCCTCGAGATGCGGGGGGAAAGGTTCCCTCCTACCTGGCCCTCCATCCCTAGATTTGGAAGACTCTGCCCTTGGCCCGTGGGGAAAGTGGCGCTGTTTCTGCGACCTGGGTAAGCAGGAGCGCAGCCGCGAGGCTGTGGGCACAGCGCCGGGCCCGGTGTTCATGGACCGCGAGAATCTGGTTCAGGTGCGGCCCTGCCGGCAACGAGATTGTTCATCCTGCGAGCCGAACGACTGCGACTGGAGGCCCTGAGCCCGGGTGAGCCTCGGGCGCGGAGGAGGCGGGGCCGGGGCTGGTGGGCAAATCCGGTGCCGCGGGTCCCCAGGGTGGGTGGGGAGAGAGGAAGGGCTGTGGGGGGCCGGTACGAGACGGGCCTCGAAGAGGGAACAATGGGGCACTAAATCTGGGGCTTGAGCGCAGCGTGGGAAGGGAGAGCTGAGTCAGGAGATGTGAGCCCTGCTGATATCCGAGGAGAAAGGAAGAAAGGTGGTGGGGGCGGGGAGGGGAAAACGGAGATGGAGGAACTGGGACCCCGATGAGGAACAGAAACCCACAGTCTGAGGGCGTGAGCTCTGTTGAGAGCAGGGAATAGAAAGAGACATGTTGTTATAGTGGTGGACAAATCTGGGAGGCGTGCTCCTCGCTAAGACGTGGGAGAAAGAGGGAGAAGGGTGGGAGAGGGGGCGGGAGCATGAACCCTGAATTGGGGATGGAGGGGAAAGGAGCCTGCGTGGTGGGCGGAGACTCTGAGCCGGAGTCTGTAGAGGTCTGGGATCTCGGTTCGGGGGTAGGAGAGACTTAGCCCGGATGAGAGAGAGGGTAGAAAGCGGGCGAGAGGCGGTTGGGTGGCTCTCTCGGTGAGCTACGGAGAGAGGGAGTTGGGGGACTCCAAGTCCGAAGGTTTGAGCCCAGCGTGAGCCAGGATACCTAGTCCAGGGGGCTTAGACTGTGTGGAGTGGCAGGGACCTCGAGTACAAAGAGCCTGAAACCAGATGGGGGACAGGATGTGGACACCGTATTCTGGGAGTCTAGTGGTATCTGACCTTCTAGGCTCTGACTGGGTTGAATCCTTCAAGGCCCCCCTCAGTTTCCCCTTTATTTTCCTCTCCTCCCACTAGCCCCGGCGGGCGGAGCTCCAGTGACACCCGGGCGGAGCTTGGAAAGCGACCCCGCCCATCCAGTTCCCCAACCGCAGGGCTCGGCGGTCAGCCTCGGAAACTACAATTCCCAGGAAGCTGCACGGCAGCGACGTCGGCGTGTGCTGCGCAAATGTCAACGGCGGCGGGAACGTTTGGGGCGTGTCTTGCGCGGCGATTGGTCGAGAGCTAGCACTACCTCGGGGCCCGAGGAAAACGCGCGCAGAGACCTTTCCTTGCAGACTTTGTTTCTGCCGCTGGTAGCGGCGGCCGAGGTGGCATGGATCTCAGCGAGCTGGAGAGAGACAAAACGGGCCGCTGTCGCCTGAACTCGCCTGTACCTTCTGTGTGCCGCAAGGAGCCCTGCGTCTTGGGCGTCGATGAAGCGGGCCGGGGCCCGGTGCTGGGTGCGCCCCCAGGGCCGGGTGGGGGAGGGGCGTGATAAGGTGGATGCAAGTTGCACTGGAACAGGAGCTGGGATTGCACCGCACTCGGGGGTGGTAGTGGTGGAGGGGTGATAGTGGTGATGGCGATGGCATTGGTGATGACACCGAAAGAAAAAGCGGTGATGATGGAATAGAAGTGGCGGCTTTCACGGGCTCACTGTTTGGACCCCTCTTCCCCAGGCCCCATGGTCTACGCCATCTGCTATTGCCCCCTGTCCCGCCTGGCAGATCTGGAGGCCCTGAAAGTGGCAGGTGAGCCCTGGGGTAGATCTAGGGGGGCGGTTCCTGGGCATGTTCAGGGGCGGGTGCAAGCTGGAGGGGGAGAGCAGGAACTCGGGGAACCAGCCGCTCCCCTTCTCTCCCAACCCTCCACCCAGACTCAAAGACCTTGTCGGAGAGCGAGCGGCACAGGCTCTTTGCGAAAATGGAGGAGGACGGAGACTTTGTGGGCTGGGCACTGGACGTGCTGTCTCCAAACCTCATCTCTACCAGCATGCTTGGGCGGTGAGGGGTCCCGGGGGGTGGGTAGCCATCATGGGCTGGAAGGGATGGGTGGCTGGAGCGATGTTGACTGGGCTCTGTCCACCACCACAGGGTCAAATACAACCTGAACTCCCTGTCTCATGATACAGCTACTGGGCTGATGCAGTATGCGTTGGACCAGGGTGTGAAAGTGGCCCAGGTGAGCTAACTGTTGGTTGGATTGTCCCCATTTAATCACCTCAGGATAAAATAGGAGTATAGAAGTGCGATGGACGATTCTGCGTCCGACATATCTGGAGTACCTCAGGAATGTGTTTTACTGCTGTTGATGTCCTACTGTTTTTCCTAACTTAAATGTGTGCCCCACTGAGGACCATGGTGGGGCCTCCAGCCTCAACCCCATCTAATCTATTTCCATATCCTAAAGGCTCAGTGTCTAGAACGAATCCCACATCTGTTCCCCCCGACCGCAGTCTGTATCCTAGCCCAGGGCACCCTCCCCTCCTGGATACCTGCCCCATCCTCCTCCAGCCCCCTCCCCTACAATGTGCTCCCCACACAGCAGACAGTCATTTACGTTTTTGAAATGTAAATCTCGACGTTTAATTTTCTGAACACAGTGGGAATTAAATCAGGAAAATTTACAGGCAAGTGGAGAATGAGATTAAATCACCAGAGAGAAATATAAGTTGGCATTGCATCGAGTGCTGCAAGGCAAAGAACAAACCGTTTTGAGAGAATCACAGGGGTAAATATACTTGAGATAGAGAATGTAACAAGGGAGGCCTTGCTGAGAAGGTGGCTGAGGTCCAGGGCTGGAATGTGGAGCTGACGATGCAGTACTGAAGCAAACAGACAAGGAGCCTGCCCTCGGGTTCATGACCAAATAAGAGGAGATGGATGGGCAGCTGGTAAGCAAATAGGAAAGGTGATTTTTGAGAATAATAAATGCTCTGGAGATTACTTTTCTTGTTACTTTTCTGACCTCATTTCTGTTCTAGATATGTGGTCCCCGTACTGCTGTCCAGCGTACTTGACATGGTCCCACCTCAGGGCCTTTGCACTAGAACACTCTTTCCCAGATCTCCCTATGGCTCATTCCCTCATTTCCTTCAAGCCTTTATTCAGATGTCACCATCTCAGAGTGACCTTCCCTGAACACCCCCAAATTGTCTAAAATTATAATCTCTTCTGGATCTCCCTTATTCTTTATTATTTATCCTGTTTCTTGTCTGTGGCCCTCCCCAGGGTGTCTACCCTGGCGTGTTTACTGCTATGTCCCCGACACGTAGAGCAGCCCATGGCATGCAGTAGGTAGGTGCTTAATAAATGTAGAATGGGTATAGTATGATCAGGAAAAGCCTCTTTAGAGGGTAATATTTGAGCTGAGACCCCTGAGAGGAAGACGCAGCCTGGGCATGAGCTGAGAGACATGTATTCCAGGCAGCGGGAACATCAAGTGCAAAGGCTGTGAAGTTGGATCATCTACACAGTTGTTTTTCTGGATGTTTGTTGAATGAATACATTTCTGTCACCACGGCAGGTGTTTGTGGACACTGTGGGGCCCCCAGAGACATACCAGGAGCGGCTGCAGCAGCGCTTTCCTGGTGTTGAGGTGACAGTCAAGGCCAAGGCAGATGCCCTCTATCCTGTGGTCAGTGCCGCCAGTATCTGTGCCAAGGTTAGGCCCCTGTTGGCCATGGCCAGCTCCCAGCATCCCCCTGGGCAGGAGGCAAGCATGGCTGCTTCATGGGTAGGGAAGATCCCAAGTGCCTATCTTGCCCACAGGTGGCCCGAGACCAGGCTGTGAAGAACTGGAAGTTTGTGGAAAAACTGCAGGACCTGGACACCGATTATGGCTCAGGCTACCCCAATGGTGAGCAGACGGCAGTGACAATAAACTAAAAAGGCAGGCTTGGCATGCTTCTGAGGTTTTCTAAGTTGTTCTGACCACCCCACTCTGCAGCAGAAGAGGCTGTGAGGCCCAGACAGGGGGGCCACTAGCTTATGGCCAAAATGTGGCAAAGTTGGAATCCAGCTGGCAGACTCCCTCTTCCCTTCTCCCTCCCTCCCTCTCTGCTCTCTCTCTGGAGCCCCAGTGAAGGACTGAGACTCACGATGGGCATCTGTCCATTTGTTAAGGGGCAAAGGGCAGAGTGAGGGGTACTGGCTCCTGTCCAGTGCTGTCCAGTGGCCCCAGCTTGAATCCATTGTTTTCTCTTCATTAGGAGGCTCAGTCTCCCTATTTGTAAAGTGGAAATGATCATGCCCCTCCCCTCCAACTCTCCCAAAGACACACAAGGGCAGAGGCGAAGATTCAGTGGCTGGGTTCAAGGAACCCTTTGGCAGTTGGGTGGGGCAACACAGCAAGTCTGTGATTGGAACTTAGGTGAGGCCAAAGGGAGGAAACCAGGTCCAGGCCAAAGACACTTTGGGCAGTGTTCAGTGCTTACTGAACACCTGGTATGTGACCTGCAGGGCCAAGCCCTGGGGATTTAGCCATGAGCAAGACAAACAAGGATCTCCTCGTGCCCACTGAGTTCGTGGTTACATGGGAGAGATGGGCATTAACTCAATGGTCCACAAATGCTGGTTTAATGCCTCATGTCCTTGGGGAGGTAAGGGAGATGTCTCAAGGGCAGGCTCCTTAAACTGCACCATAAGCAACTGTTGGCCAGGCAAAGAGTCAGGGGGAACTGCTTGTGCAAAGGTCCTGAGGCAGGAAGATGTCTCAGACAGTGGGCGGTGCTCCAGGTACTCCAGAGGAGGCCTGAGATGAGGTGGTAGGGCCTTAGATCCCAAGCGGAGAAGCTGGGACATTATGGCAGGGCTCAGGGCTATCACATTATCCACCCTACCCTTCCCCCAGATCCCAAGACAAAAGCGTGGTTGAGGGAGCACGTGGACCCTGTGTTCGGCTTTCCCCAGTTTGTCCGGTTCAGTTGGCGCACAGCCCAGAGCATCCTGGAGAAGGAGGCAGAAGACGTTACATGGTAGGTGTCCTGGAAGTGCTATGAGGAAGGAGGGTGAGAAGCCAGGGCTCACCGCTGCCTGAGAGAGCCGATCCCCCAGAAGTCAGTGTCGCCACCTCTCTCCCACAGGGAGGACTCGCAGACAGGGCATCAGGAGGGACTCGGGAGGATCAAGTCATACTTCAGCGAAGGCCCCCGCACCCGCCTCCCCCATCGGTACTTCCAGGAGCGGGGCCTGGAGTCAGCCACCATTCTCTAGCAGCCAGCCTGTACTCCCTTTACCTGCTCCCACACCCACCCCACCCCCAGTTTGTGATTAAAATTCTTCAAGGAAAACTAAGTGTGGAGGTTCTGCTTTGGGGTGGTGGTAGGGTGGAGGTGTGCTCTCTCTGCATCTGGACCAAGTTGTTGACTTCTAGAACTTAAACAGGATGGACATTGATTTGATTTGATCTTTTAAAAATATTTATTTATTTATTTGGCTGCGCCGGGATCTTAGTTGCAGCATGCGGGATCTAATTCCCTGACCAGGGATTGAACCTGGGTCCCCTGCATTGGGAGTGCGGAGTCTTAACCACTGGACCACCAGGGAAGCCCCTGATTTGATTTTTTAAATGCATGGTATATTTGATGCAGAATTAAGGAGTATGCTGAGAAGCTTCCCTCCCATCCTACCCGCAGCACCCTGGTGGGCTTACTGGGGTGTCTCAGTCCTTTGTGGGCTGCTGTAACGAAATACCACAGGGTGGGCAGCTTGTAAACAATATATATTTATTTTTCACAGTTCTGGAGGCTGGAAGTCCAAGATCAGGGTACCAGCAGAGTCAGCTTTGGGGGAGGGCCCTCTTCCAGGTCACAGACTGCCATCTCGCCGTGTCCTCACATGGTGGAAGGGGTGAGGGATCTCTGTGGGGCCCCTTTTATAAGGGCACTAATCCCACTCATGAGGGAGCTCCACCCGCATGACCTAATCACCTCCAAAGGTCCCACCTCCTAACACCATCTCTGGGGGGTTAGGATTTCAACATATGAATTTTGGGGGGACACAAACATTCAGGCCATAGCAGGTGCCTTCTAGGTCCTCTGGAGATATCCTGGCATGTTACAAACATACATACAGATACATTTTTTTTTTTTTTTTTTTTGCGGTATGCGGGCCTCTCACTGTTGTGGCCTCTCCCGTTGTGGAGCACAGGCTCCGGACGCACAGGCTTAGCGGCCATGGCTCATGGACCTAGCCGCTCCGCAGCATGTGGGATCTTCCCAGACCGGGGCACGAACCCGTGTCCCCTACATTGGCAGGCGGACTCTCAACCACTGCGCCACCAGGGAAGCCCATACAGATACATCTTAACTGAAGTTTTTTTTTTTTTTTACACAAATGGAAACAAAGTATTCCTTAGGTAGTGTGCATAGCTCTTTTTACCACATATATCTTGGAGATAATTCCAAATAGGTGTCTAAAAACCTTCCTTGTTCCCATTACAGCTGCAGATTCCTCTGTGGTGTGACTGTCCTATAGTTTATTTAACACCTTTTTAAAAAAAATTTATTTTTGGCTGTGTTGAGTCTTCGTTGCTGCGCGAGGGCTTTCTCTAGTTGCAGCGAGTGGGGGCTACTCTTCGTTGCGGTGCACAATCTTCTCATTGTGGTGGCTTCTCTTGAGCACGGACTCTAGGCATGCGGGCTTCAGTAGTTGTGGCTCACAGGCTCTAGAGCGCAGGCTCAGTAGTTGTGTTGCACGGGCTTAGTTGCTCCTCAGCATGTGGGATCTTCCCGGACCAGGGCTCGAATCCATGTCCCCTGCATTGGCAGGTGGATTCTCAACCACTGTGCCACCAGGGAAGCCCTTAACACCTTTTAATAGACCTTGATTTGCCCCCCATCTTGCTGTTAAACTTGTACAGCAGGGAATGACAGGTTTGCCACCATTTCTCACACTGTTTTGTCTGTAGAAAAATTCCCAGGGGTAGGTTTCCTGGGTTAGAGGGTCTGTGTGGTTTGTAATTTGGAGAGGTATTTCCAAATTCCCCTCTGTGGAGGCTGGTACTCAATGGCACTCCCATGAGCAATAGGTGAGCACTTGTGTCTCTCACAGCTTTGCCTGCACCAGAACAGGTTTATCTTACTCCATGAGGAGTTTGGAAGTCAGGTGGCTCAGCAACATCAAAGACACTTTTTTAAATCCATCTTCTGTTTTGCCAATTTTGGTGGGTTTTTTTTACCTCTTATCGTGCCAATATGGCTGCAACAGCTCCAGACATCACATCCCAACCTCCAAAGGCCTCATCTCCAAGCAGCCACCCTGTCCCTTCCTAGCTGAAAGTAGAACATGTCTATGCCTGAAGTAATCTGTGGCAAGGGGAATGGGATATCTGGGGTAAAGAGTCAAAAATTGGTACCTGGGGTTAGGGAGAGACTCCATATCCTCCCATCCTCCCCACTCTTGACCCTACCCCCACAACCTTGACTTGAACAGTAAACAGTAGGATTTTATTTCACTTTTTTTGTTCTTTTCTTTTTTGGCCACAAGGCTTACGGGATCTCAGTTCCCTGAATCTGGGCCACAACAGTGAAAGCACAGAATCCTAACCACTAGACCACCAGGGAACTCCTGAACAGTGAGATTGATTTTTTAAATTAATTAATTAATTGTTTTGGCCACGCCATGCGGCATGTGGGATCTTAGTTCCCCAACCAGGGATCGAAACCCGTGCCCCCTGTAGTGGAAGCACAGAGTCCTAACCACTGGACCACCAGGGAAGTCACCAAAATAGTGAGATTTTAATGGAAAGGAAGAGAGAATGGCTCTTCACTTTGTAATAAATGCTCTGATAACAGAAACCCAGGGCATTGTGGGAGTATTTATGGAGTGTGTATTATTAGTCAGCCAAGGGTGCCATAAGAAATATCATAGACTGGGGCACTTAACCAACAGAAATTAATTTTCTCACAGTTCTGGAGGCTGAAAGTCCAAGATAAAGGTATCAGCAGAGTTGGTTTCTTCTGAGGCCTCTCTCCTTGGCTTGTAGATGGCCATCTTTTTCCCATGTCATCACATCCCTCTGTGTGTGTCTGTGTCCTAATCTCTACTTATAAGGACTCCATTCATTGGATTAGGACCCACTCATGGGACCTCATTTTACCTTAATTGCCTCTTTGAAGATTTATCTTTAAATATAGTTACATTCTGAGGTACTGGGGGTTAGAACTTCAACATATGAATTTGGGGGGTGGGCAAAGGGTGCAATTCAGTTCATGAGACGGCACCTCTGCACTCTATGCGTGTCCTGTGCTGGACATGGGGAAGCCCATGCTGACCAGCCAGAAAGGGTCCCAAACCTCCCATTGAGGATAGAGGGACCCTGGAGTGCATATGGGGAGGCCAGCTCCAGCCTGGGGCTCATAGAGACTGAGGACCTGACTGGCCGAGATCTGAAGGGTGAGAGGGGTGGAACAGATAACGGGAGGGTAAAGGGGTTCTAAGCGGTGGGAACAGCAAGTGCAGAGACCCTGAGATGAGAGTACCTGGCTACAAGAAGGCCCTAGAGCAGAGGTGATGAGGGCAGACCTCGGGGAGGAGCCAGGACCACCCCATTTTCCCACCTAAAGCCATCTTCTATTCATGCCTCTGCCTGTGGTTGTCACTATAGTTGCAACACATTACAGAACCTGATTCCATTTGTAATTCTGCCGTTTTCTATGCCATATATGCAGAGTATCTCAGACTTGCCTCTTTCCCTCTCAGAATTATTAAAATTACAGTTCATCTTGAAATTATAGGCCCTCTGACTGCTGATGGAATATGCCTTGGTAAGATAAGGAGAGGGACTTCCCTGGTGGTCCAGTGATTAAGAATCAGTCTTTCAGGGACTTCCCTGGTGGCACAATGGTTAAGAATCCGCCTGCCAATGCAGGGGACACGATTCGATCCCTGGTCCGGGAAGATCCCCCATGCCGCGGAGCAGCTAAGCCCGTGTGCCGCAACTGCTGAGCCAGCGCTCTGGAACCCGTGAGCCACAGCTACTGAAGCCCTCATGCTTAGAGCCCATGCTCCACAACAAGAGAAGCCACTGCAGTGAGAAGCCTGCACACCACAACAGAGTAGCCCGCATTTGCCGCAACTAGAGAAAGCCTGTGCGCAGCCATGAAGACCAAATGCAGCCAAAAATAAATAAATAAATAAATTTATTTATTTAAAAGAAAAAAGAATCAGTCTTGCAATGCCGGGGACGCTGGTTCAATCCCTGGTTGGGGAACTAAGATCCAACATGCCGGGGGCAACTCAGTCCACATGCAGCAACTACTGAGCCCACGCACTGCAACGAAAAGCCCGTGCACCGCAATGGAGAGCCCATGCGCCGCAACGAGAGATCCCGCGTGCCGCAACGGAAGATCCAGTGTGCTGCAACTAAGACCCAATGCAGCCAAAAATAAATAAATAAATATTAAAAAAAAAAAAGATAAGGAGAAACTGCTCGCCTCTTTCTTCCCATCTGGTGACAAGCAGAAACGAGTGGGTACCCTAAAGCTGTAACTCGCAAATATTTCTTCTAACAAAAGTCTAGGGATCCTTGGCTATTCAAAGTGGGGTTCCCAGACCAGCAGCATCAAGCTCACCGGGGAGTACAAAATGTGGAGTCTGGGGCTTCCCTGGTGGCGCAGTGGTTGAGAGTCCGCCTGCCAATGCAGGGGACACAGGTTCGTGCCCCGGTCTGGGAAGATCCCACATGCCGCGGAGCGGCTGGGCCCGTGAGCCATGGCTGCTGAGCCTGCGCGTCTGGAGCCTGTGCTCCGCAACGGGAGAGGCCACAACAGTAAGAGGCCCGTGTAACGCAAAAAAAAAAAAAAAAAAAAAAAAAAAAAAAAAAGTAGAGTCCAGCTATTTGGAACTGAGACAACCTTCCTAAGAACCATGATAGAGAACCAAGAGAATCACAAGATGGAATTGGGTGGAAAATAAAGAATGAATATGTGAGTCAAAAAAAAAAAAAAGAAATGTGAAGTCCAGGGTCCCACACCAAACCTGCCAAAGATCCTCAGGGTTTTATTTCAAATGAGGTTGAAAACAACCCCTGCTTCTTGAAAGTTTCAAATGATCACTCCCACTCTCCTTAGGACAGCCTTGTGGGTTATTCTTCTGACTCACTCTCATTCATCCCCTCTGCCCGTCTTTCAGTTCTCGTCCCAAGGTCCTTACTGGTGCCCCTCACCTCCAGTCTCACCCTCCCCCAGACCTGCTTGTAAGTGGCAAGCAAGAGTGTCAGCCTGATGAACCTTCCCCTGCTTAAACCTTCCATGGCTCTCATACCCCTTATCAACAGGTCCAAGTGCTTTGCCAGGCATTCAAGTCCTTCTGTGACCTGACCCCAGCTCCCATGCTCTGTTCCAGGCTTTCTGAGCAGCTGGGAGTTGCCCAGAACCTGAAATCTTCAGGCCTGCTTGAAATGCCCTTCCCTGTGTTCTGGTCGTCTACCTGGAGCTCCTTCAAAGGTTTACCTCACTCCTCTTCCTTGAATACCTGCTTATCCTCCTTGTCACAATAACAGTACATATAAAACATCATCAACAACAACAGTGATCATGGATGATGTCCGCATTTATTGAGTGTTAATTACGTGCCAGGCACTTTCTAAGCCTTGTATTTGACATCCTTCCCATTAGGAGGTGGAGTCTAGGGCACCTCCCTTTTGTCTTTAGTGACTTACATTAGTGAATAGAAAGCAGAGGTGACACTGTGTGACCTTTTTTTTTTTTTTTTTTTTTTGGCTTCACCGCCTGGCTTGCAGGATCTTAGTTTCCTGAGCAGGGGTTGAACCTGGGCCCCAGCAGTGAAAGTGCTGAGTCCTAACCACTGGACAGCCAGGGAATTCCAGCACAGTTTGACTTCTAAGGCTAGGTCGTCAAAGGTGAGACAACTTCCACCTGGCTCTCTTTCTTGGGACATGTACCTTTAGAACCCAAACGCCATGTTATGAGGAAGCCCAAGCCACTGGGATAGGCCACGTGTAGTTATTCTGGCTGACAGCCCTAGCTGATGTTCAAGGCAAGAGCCAGTACCAACCACCAGATACGTGAGTGTGACTCTGCCCCAGCCACTCTCTGCAACTGCATGAGAGACCTTGAACAATAGCCATCCAGCTGAGCCCAGGGAAACTCCAGAACCATGAAAGATAATGATTGTTGTTTTACACCACTAAGTGTGGAGTTGTTTGTTACACAGTGATGCATAACCATAACAACTTGCATTAACTCATTCGATTCTCCCAATAACCGTATGAGAGGAACAACTATTATCCCCATTTTACACATGAAGAAACTGAGGCTCATAAGTGCTGGGCAACATGCCCAAATTTACAGAGTGAGTAAATGGTAGAACTGGGATGTGAACCCAGGTAGATACACTACAGAGTCAAGGTCATAACCACCAGTCTCTGTGGTCAGTGTATCATGATTCCCTGACCAGCACTCCTTCCCCTTCTCCTGGTTTCATCACCTGACTTTCTTTTGGGGGGAACACCCCTTCTCCATCATCAGTCCATGTGGTTCAGATGGAGCTCACCCCACCATGGACCTTTAGGTACAAGCATAACCCAGATCAGGCCAGTGAGAGTACAGCATGCCCCTTGACACAATTATTGGCTTGGTAATGGGTTTATGAGGGGGCTGGATCAATGAGAGCCGGCCCTGGGAATTTTGCTGGTTTTACAGAGAAATAGGCCCATTTTAATCAATAAAATCATGGAGTTGCTGGTCCATCTTTGCTACTGTGAGGAGATCCTGTCCCAGAGTAGAGCCAAGAAAAAATATATATATATACAGATAGACTCGTAACATCATTTAAGAACCTAGAGACAGCCATTCCTGAAGCTTATCACTGTTTTGGCTAAAGGCACTTTGAACTGAGTTTGTCTCTGGCACCTGAAAGATGCCTGTCTACTACTCTCCCAGTGGGACACTTTGCTTCTTATGCTATTTCACCTTCACTGAGGGCAGGGAATGGGCCTGATCTATCTATCTTAGCACAGTGCCTGGACACACGAGGCATCCACCAATCTCGCTCTACTGAACAGAACTAAAAGGGATATTGCCCTGTTTCAAGGTGAGGAAACTGGTTCTCCTAGAGCCTGTGGATAAGGAGGAGGATTAAGGGTAGTGCTTACATGGGACTTTCCTGGCAGTCCAGTGGTTACAGTGTAAGTGTTTACAACCCAAATCCTGAATCTGAGTCAGTCCTTTGCTTTAGGTCCAGGAATGGCATTTGGGAGAAGCGGAGGAAGGAAAGAAGAAGACACCCTTGGGACTTACCTGGTGGCACAGTGGTTAAGAATCCGCCTGCCAACGCAGAGGACACAGGTTTGATCCCTGGTCCGGGAAGATTCCCACGTGCTGCAGAGCAACTAAGCCCATGCAACACAGCTACTGAGCCCGCGCACCTAGAGCCGGTGCTCCACAAGAGAAGCCACTGCAATAAGAAGCCTGCGCACCCCAACGAAGTGTAGCCCCCGCTCACTGCAACTAGAGAGAAAGCCTGTGCTCAGCAACGAAGACCCAACGCAGCCAAAAATAAATAAATTTTTAAAAATGGGGAGGGGTCCAGAAGAGGAACTGACAAGGAGAGGAGGTGTGCTCTCCCACTGTGTGCCACCAGTCCTACCAAGAAGCTTCCTGACTTGTACAGACCTCCAGAAACCCTTTATGGCCTTCGCCTCTGATTAAACAGGCCCAGTGGTGTCTTTTTTTTTTTAATTAATTTTTGGCTGCATTGGGTCTTCGTTGCTGCGTGTGAGCTTTCTCTCTAGTTGTGGCGAGCAGGGGCTACTCTTCGTTGCGGTGCACAGGCTTCTCATTGCGGTGGCTTCTCTTGTTGTGGAGCATGGGCTCTAGGCGCGTGGGCTCAGTAGTTGTGGTGCACGGGCTTAGTTGCTCCACTGCATATGGGATCTTCCTGGACCAGGGATCGAACCTGGGTCCCCTGCATTGACAGGTGGATTCTTAACCACTGGCCACCAGGAAGTCCCCCTCCCCATTTCTGACACCTGGATATTCCAAGTTGTGACAGATGCTCCAGGGTGTAGACAAGCCCTCATTTACATGCTCCTGTGAATCAGTCGCTAACTTTAGGACCTGAAGATTTGAGAGACAACTATCACTTTCTGGCAACTCTCCTTTCCACTTACTTCCCCCAAGAAGCAGCCACATCACGTGCTCTAACTGGCGACTTTATTCAGGGGGGTGAGGAAAACAATGAACTACAACTGGGTTATTTCTCAAATAATCTGAAGAGGGGCGAATCTCTGGGGCCCCAGAGAGGAAGCATGGGACTCTGGAAACTAGAAGGCAGAGAGGGACAGGGGTGGGACTCTGGGTGTCTTGAAGGGCGGGGCCGGAGGTGGGGAGAGGGGGCGCATCTTCCATTCAAGGCCAGGCGCCCCCTAGGGGCCGCTGCCACTTCCACTGCCACTTCCGCTGCTCGCAGCGTCCAGGATCCAGGTGCGAGGGCGTCGGGAGCGCCGGAAAGTGGTTTCCCGGGCCCTCCGTGTGTGTCTGGGACGCGGCAGCACCGAGATGGAAATGTTGAGGCAGTGCCCAGAGCCAGGATCCGCCACTGGTACCGCGTAGCCCAGAAACGAGCGGCAAAGTTCCGCTCCGTCAGCAAAAGTCTGGCGGGAAGGGATGAAGTTTGGGTCCGAGTTGGTGGAGTCCAGATACCCTGGGGGCAGCGGCGCGATCTTAGGGCAGGAAATTCTCACCTCTAGGTCCTCCCGGGAGTCTGGGGGCAGGGCCATAGTGGGGGTGGGGCCTTGGGGAGTGCGAGTTCTTACTGGGTCCCAGGGGGCTCGGGTGGGGGAGAACCAGATTAAGGCTGGGGCCTTGGAGAAGGAGACTCGGGTTTCTGGGCCTTCCAGGGGGACTGTGGACGGGCCTCGAGCAGAGACCGTCCTTTGGGGAGGGCAAATCCGGACTCAGTGGGCCTTAGGGAGGCTACAGGCATATCCTACTATGGAGATTGGGCCGTGGAAGCAGGAAGGATGGGAGTGGGGGCCTTGGGAGTGCCAGTCCGGACTCTGGGACCTAGACGGGCTAACCCAGGACATAGTGAGGGGAAGTATCAGTCTCTTCCTTGCTTCCTCTGTCTCATGCTCACCTGCCCATAGGTGGTGCAGCCAGGCTCGCAGCCCCTCTTTTCTAGGAGTGGGAGCCAAGTCGGGCTGCAGATGATATCACTTTCGCAGGTGGCAAACCTGGGGATGGTGTGTGGAGAGAAGGTGGGTAAAGACTCCGCAGCCACGTCCTAGTGGGATTCCTGCTCTCCAAGGCTTTGCCCCGGGTATGTCCCTTCCCCAGATCCAGGCACCGCCTCTTAGAACCACGCTCCTACAAAAGCCATCCCCCAGATTTCAGCCTGCCCCATATTCTCTAAACTTACCCAGGGCCTTGTCACTTCAGGCCTCATCCCTGCCGACCTCAGACCATCTATTCCAGGCCAGCCCCACCCTTTTAGCTTCTCTTTTCAATCAAGAGGCCCTACCCTTAAAAAAAAAAAAAAAAAAAAAGCCAGCTCCATGGAAGGCCAGTCCTCCGTACTGCCGTACTTAGCAGCGGGTCCTCCACAGGCCCCGTCACTTTCTACCTAGCCTCTAAACACCAGGCCTCGTCCTGTACACCTTGGCGACTTTGGACGCGGGCCACGCCCCTTCAGGCACACGGAGGATCAAGCTGCAGATCCCTCGTTCGGCCCCGCCCAAGCCATAGGCCACACCCCTCACGCCCCGCCTCTCCTACCAGGCATTGCAGAGCTCCGAGCAGAGAGGCTGTGTCTGGCGTACCCCCAATAGCAGCAGGTGGAAACGACTGCGGAGGGCAACCTGGA